>NC_044036.1:51110685-51710685 GCF_901765095.1 Microcaecilia unicolor
GGGCTCTGAACTGGAAGTGTCGGCCCATTACTGCAAAACGCAGAAAGCGTTGATGAGGAGGCCAGATGGGAATATGCAAGTACGCTTCCTTGATGTCCAAGGATGCCAGGAACTCTCCTGCCTTCACTGCCGCTATAACAGAGCGGAGGGTCTCCATGCGAAAGTGCCGAACTTTCAAGGCCCAATTGACCCCTTTGAGGTCGAGGATAGGCCGTACAGAACCTCCTTTCTTTGGTATCACAAAGAAAAAGGAGTAACATCCCTTGCCAAGCTGATTTTCTGGCACCGGAACGACCGCCCCCAGGCGGATCAGATTGTTCAAGGTCTGCTGCACTATCACAGCTTTGACCGGAGACTTGCAGGGAGAGAGTACAAACCCGTCTTTTAAGGGTCGGCAGAACTCTAGCTTGTAGCCGTCTCTGATGACTTCCAGCACCCAAGCGTCTGAAGTTATTGTGGTCCACTCGCCCATAAACGAGGGCAGCCATCCTCCAATCTGCACTGGGGCGTGGACCAAGGCCCCGTCATTGGGTACGAGACCTTGGGGGAGGACCGGAGGGAGCACCTCCGGGACGGTGGTCTCTGCGAAAGGAATGCTGCTTGGGGGAGAAGTTCCTCTTGAAGGAAGAGGGGGCAGAGGAGCCCGACCTGCCCGGGCGGTACCGACGGGCTTCCTGAAACCGTCCTCTGGAGGCACCAGGGCGAGTACTAGCCCGAGCCCTGACCTCTGGTAACTTCTTGCCCTTAGACGTGCCGAGATCGGTCACGATTTTGTCCAGCTCGACCCCAAAGAGCAGCTTGCCTTTAAAAGGCAATCTAGCCAGGCGGGATTTAGAGGCGTGGTCAGCAGACCAATGTTTCAGCCAAAGCCACCGCCGCGCAGAGATTGTCTGAGCCATGCCTTTCGCTGAGGCCCCCAAGACATCATACAGCAAGTCTGCCAAATAGGCTAAGCCCGATTCCAGGGCCGGCCAGTCAGCCCTCAAGGAAAGATCCGAGAGGAAAGCCCGCTGCACCATAGTCAGGCACGCCCTGGCCACATAGGAGCCGCAAATTGAGGCCTGCAAACTTAAAGCAGCTGCCTCAAAGGACGACCTTAAGGCCGCCTCCAATCTTCTGTCTTGGGCGTCCTTTAGGGCCGTGCCACCTTAAACCGGCAACGCCGTTTTCTTAGTCACCGCAGTGATTAAAGAATCCACGGTAGGCCACAGATAGGCCTCACGTTCACTTTCAGTCAAAGGATAGAGGCGGGACATAGCCCTAGCCACTTTAAGGCTCGCTTCCGAGACATCCCATTGAGCCGCAATTAAGGTGTGCATGGCATCATGCACGTGGAAGGTTCTAGGCGGGCGCTTCGTCCCCAGCATAATGGCAGAGCCAACAGGGGCTGAGGGAGAGACGTCCTCCGGAGAGGAAATCTTCAAAGTGTCCATGGCCTGTACCAACAGGTTGGACAAATCCTCTGAGCTAAAAAGCCGCGCTGCAGAGGGGTCATCCACTCCATCCGAGCGGGGATCCGTCTCCTCCAAGGAATCCGCAAAGGACCGTTGGGAGACCTCAGATACGCTGCCCTCATCTACATCGGAGGAGACAAAGTCCTCCAAGGCCTGGGAATCAACCCGAGGGCGTTTACCTCTGGGAACCTCAACCTCTTTACCAGACGAGGGAGCAGGGGCAGCGTTTTGCATAAGGAAGGCCTGATGCAGCAGCAAAACAAACTCGGGGGAGAAACCCCCCCAGACTGTGTACTTCCGCAGCCTGGGCAACAGCCCTAGACGCACCCTCAACCGGCGCTCGCAAGAGCGGGGGAGAGACATGCTGCGCATCCAAAATGGCGTCCGGCGCGACACTCAGCGAAGGAGCCGCGCGGGAAGAACAGCGCTTAAATTTAGCCGCTTTTGTGCCGTCGCCCAAATTAAGGGCGTTCATGGCATTAATGTCTCCAACCTCAAGGGCGGCCCAAGAAGAAGCCGTCCGAGCCGCGTGGCCGGCCAAGATGGCGGAGGCGAGGAGCGGGGGATGGGCGTTTATGGCGGGAAAAAGCGCCACGCCGGAGGAAGGACCGGGACATTCATCGGCCACGAAACTGTCACCCAACAAGGGCGAATCAGGCTTTAAGACCCCCGCATCCCCTCTAGAAGCGCCCAAGCGATCCGGGGAGCGACTCTTTCCGCCCTCGCCCTCCGACGCCATATGCCACATGGAAATAAATCGGGGAAACCCCTGCCCGCTATAAAAAGGTAAAAATTACCTGCTGTCCGCTCCGAGCTGTAACGACCTGGTGTCCCAGTGAGTAGCTGCAATAAACGTTTAAATAAACGTCGAAATAAATGCCTTTAAGGACGTTCAAAAATTTTTTTTTTTTTTTTTTTTTTTTTTAACGGAGCCAGCGGGAGGGGGGAGAAAAGGAGGGACCTGGCACCACCAGGTTTGCACTTGCTCAAAAGAGCCCTCAACCCCAGGCACTCAACAAAACCTAAAAATTAGGCTTGGAGGCCTAGCCAGAGCTGCTGCTGTGTGTGACCACCACCTGCTGAGATAGAGAACATACAGAGGAGTTTCCGGCAGCACATGACCACATATAGGGAGGCAAAAGTTTGCTCTCTATCTCCACCTGCTGGTAGATGGACACAACCCACCAGTCTATGGATTAATCAGCTTGATGATATGGAAGAATCAATTAGACCGCTAAATGACCGAGGGGTAAAAAAGGGACACTCAGGGAAGAAAAGACCATAGCAGAGAAATTAAATGAATTCTTTGCTTCGGTCTTCACCGAGGAAGAAGTGGGTGAGATACCGGTGCGAGAAACAGCATTCAATGCTGACGAGTAGGAGAAACTGAATCAGATCTCTGTAAACCTTATAGATGTAATGGGGCAATTTGACAAATTGAAGAGTAGCAAATTGCCTGGACCAGATGGTATTCATCCCAGAGCACTGATAGAATTGAAAAATGAACTTGCAGAACTATTGTTAGTAATATGTAATTTATCTTTAAAATCAAGTATGGTACTGGAAGATGGAGGGTGGACAATATTGACGCCGATTTTTTAAAAAAAGGTTCCAGAGGTGATCCGGGAAATTATAGACCCATGAGCCTGACATTGGTGCAGGGCAAAATGGTAGACATTATTATTATAAAGAACAAAATTAAAGAGCATATTCATAAGCGTGGATTAATGAAACAAAGCCAGCATGGATTCAGTGAAGGGAATTCTTGCCTCACCAATCTACTACATTTCTTTAAAGGGGTGAACAAACATTAAGGATAAAGGTGATTCGGGTCAATATTGTGTATCTGGATTTTCAAAAGGTATACGACAAAGTATCTCATGAAAGACTCCAGAGGAAACTGGAGAGTCATGGGATAACAGGTAACTGGTTAAAAGATAGAAAAACAGAGAGTAAGGTTAAATGGAGAAGGGCATTCTCAATGGAGAAGGGTAGATAGTAGGGTTCCACAGGGGTCAGTACTGGGACTGCTGCTTTTTAACATATTCATAAATGATCTAGAGATGGGAGTAACTAGTGAGGTAATTAAATTTGCTGATGATACAAAATTATTCAAAGTTGTTAAATCACAAGAGGATTGTGAAAAATTACAAGAGGAACTTACGAACCTCGAAGACTGGGAATCCAAATGGCAGATGATGTTTAATGTGAGCAAGTGCAAAGTGATGCAAGGAGGAACCCAAATTATAGCTACGTAATGCAAGGTTCCACATTAGGAGTCACCGACCAGAAAAGGGATCTAGGCATCATTGTTGATGATATGTTGAAACCCTCTGCTCAGTGTGCGGCGGCGGCTAAGAAAGCAAATAGAATGTCAGGTATATTTAAAGCTAAGTTGAGCTATCTATACATTTACAGCGTTACTTGTCAAATTGACAAACCGTTCATGAATAAAGCTCCCTTGAGTATGCAATATTAGTACAACTATACTAAGGGTAATCTTTTTACAGAAAAAAAAAAAAGTTAAAACTAAGATAAAAAGTAAAAATATCAATAAAAGTCAATTAAGGAGGGTGGTAGGGGATGTCGATGATTACAACTGTCGCAAAATACGGGTATTACAGAAACGGCAACCCTAGCGACTTATGACACTTCCCCCTACTTTAAAATATACCTTTTACTAACTGCATGACTCTTTATGTTCAACTGATAAGTGTGTATTGTTACTTTTTTGGGATCTTGCCAAGTACTTGTGACCTGGATTGGCCACTGTTGGAAACAGGATGCTGGGCTTGAGGGACCTTTGGTCTGTCTCAGTATGGCAATACTTATGCACTGACTTTTACAGATTCCCCCTAGGTCTCTGGTAGGAATTGTACAAGAGCTGTACCATTATGGCTCTGTGTCGGGCTTTAAAGTGAATATGAATAAATCGGAGATATGGAATATAACTTTTGATCCTAGCCAGGAGACGACCTTACGAATGTGATTTCCCTTTCGCTGGGCCTCCTACTATTTTATCCACTACCTAGGTATTAATATCACAAAAACACACACTGACTTACATGCAGCTAATTATCCCTCAAAGCTGAGAGAGTTGTTTGTCGATTAAGAGAAATGGGAGGGATCTGGGCTCTCTTAGATGGGCAGGATCGCAGCTTTGAAAACAATGGCTTTGCCCAAGCTTTTTTATTTATTTATGGCTCTGCCACGCCCTCTACCCAAAATTTCTTTAAGTTGCAGTGCAAGGCGTTTTCTTTCATTTGGAAAAAAATGCCCTCCACAGATGCGTAAAGCAATATTGTTTCAGGCCAGGCTGAAGGGAGGCATGGGAGTACCTAATTTATTTTTCTGTTATCAAGCGGCTACCTTGTGTATACTAAGAGATTGGGGTTCGCACTCCCACAAAGCCTGGGTAGCTCTAGAGCAGGCATGGCTGGATCCAATGCCCCTTTGGACAGTTGAATGGCTCCCTAAACCTCAGCTCCTTAGCATATTGCATAGAGCCCCTCCTCTGCCATCCTCTGTTGATTTGGAGTGAGGCGAGACATCAGTTCTTCCCTAGGCAACGGTACTTTTTACAGATGGCAATTCGCTTTGTCCCAGGGTTTCAAGCAGGGCAGGTGGCCTTGCTCTGCTGCCATTAGGAACAACGGGGGGTATATAATCTGAACCAGGTGTGGACAGAGGGGGAGTTTGTTACTTTTGAGGAGTGGCAGAAGAATACGGTATACCTGCCCATCATGAGTTCCAATACCACCAACTTAGAGATTCTCTCTATAGACGAACTATGGAAGCGTTAAATCTGAATGAGACGTACCTTGAGCGGGCCATGAGGGAGGGCAAAGGGCGGGGTTGTATCTCACGATTATATTTAGCTTTATTGTGTTTGGAAGAGCCTGCCTGCCATTATATTGCTAAATGGGAGACAGCTTTGGGATTCGATTATCAATTTGATCAATGGGAAAAGTGCTTCAAATATCTGTTTAAGGTGTCGGTTTATGCTAATCTTATTAAAAATGGGTATAAGATATGATATCACTGGTACTATACACCACAACGCCTGTTGCGTGTTTTTAGCTATGGGTCAGGCCAATGTTGACATCACTGTGGAGCAGAAGGGGATATGTATCATATTTGGTGGTCCTGCCCTCTAGCTCAACAGTTTTGGACAGAAATATTACAGATCTTCCAGGGTAGGCTTAAACTCAGATATCCACTTAAAACTGGCCATTGTTTGTTACACTTTCAGCCTTGAGGAAATCAAAAAAGATTCTCATAAATTGGCTATTCATCTGTTTGTGGCTGGTAAGCTGACCATTGCAGCGGCATGGAAGCAGCCAACGATGCCGGTGATCCCTAAAGTACTTCGCAAACTGGACTACATTTACTAGATGACTAAATTAACAGCTATGTGAACTGGCAGATTGGTGAATTTTCACAGAATCTGGGATACATATACTGATTGGTCCAGTGCATCAATGCTTCACTGACGGCGGGATTAGGTTGTTTGTTCTTCCACTGTTATTCCTGCTCTGCTATATTGCACCATGGGTTGTTGTATTTAGCCACAGTTCTCCCTGAGGGTTGGGTGGTGGTGGTGGTGGGGGGGGGGGGGGGGGGGGGTTTGTTACGTTAAAAAGAAAAAGAAATAAAATCCTTTGCATTCAAGAGTTGCTTTAATCTTCTGCTGCTTCCCTGCAGTGTGACCTGGCTATATTTACCCTGCATTAATACCATAATAAACAGTTTCTGAAAAAAATAAAATAAAAACCCAGACATAACACGTGTCTTGTTTGGACTCCTTCAACAAACCTTTGGTGTTCATTTTCATGGTGCTGAAGACAACAAATTCCTGCACTATTCTCATTAGTGTTAACTAATAATCACAACAGCAAACACTTATTAATTGAATTTTTATCTTTAAAAAAAAAAAAAAGCAGCTTGTATGGGCACTTCTTTAAGAAGTCGGAATTAGTTGCCATTTTCAAATTTATCCATATGCCAAAGAAAATGTCCAATTTGGACTGAATTACTCACTTTTCCAAATCCACACTCAAGAAGCGTGACAAATTCAGATACAGGAGGTAGGTCCTTATGCTAGAGCTTTCTTCCTCCAGTCTTGCAATTAGAGATCAGCGTGTCTCACCGTCTGAGTCAGGGTCACCATCGTCTGCAGCTCTACATTCAGGTGCAACATATAAAATCAGAATGGCTTTAACGTTACCTTGAATGCAGCAACTCCTTTTCCGGTGCGTTCAATCACTCCTGCCACGTCAGATCCAGGAGTGTAAGGTAAAGCTGGTTTTATTGCGAATGACCCAGACCGAACATATGTCTCCACTGGGTTTATGCCACAAGCATGGACTTTAATTAAAACCTAAAAGTAAAAAAAGTGCGAGGTTACACTTGAACTGATTTGGTATGTTGCATGCAATGATCAAAGTGCCAGAATAGCATTAGAACCTTCACTATACACCACAGGGTTCAAAATATCTTCTCTAAGATGGCACAGTGAAGAAATGTTGCTGTGCTCTGTGTATTGCAGATGCATTTAATTAAAACAGTGCAACTATTTTATCACACAATGTCTTCACAGGTCTACCCTTCATTTTATTTTCATTTACTGAGGAGACAGTTACGTCGGATCTTATCAAGTCAATCTGAACAAAATGAATCCTGACAAGTGAAGGGCACCGAGACAGTGGTTTCCTCTAGACACTGAACCAATTTGTCTATTAAAGATTACGTAGACATAAGATAATTACAGAAAATGCTAATCAGTTCCACCTGATTGTCCTCTGGATTAGGAACTGGAACATCTGAGGAGACTTTCAGTACATCAGGTCCACCAAACTGCAAGACTCTGACCGCTCGCATCAACATTCTTCTGCTTCCCAAGGGGCTGACAGTTGGGGAAAAAGAAAACCATACTGTAAGGATGCGGTGGATACACTGATCTTCCTCCCCCGCCTCCACCCCAGAGGGACAGAAGCAGACAGCCATTTCAATCTGGACCCAAGCATTGACCTCCTGGCGTGCAACATAGGGGTCATCTCTCAGATTACACCATCCCAGAGCCTGCAGAGAGCAAAATCAGCACCATCTCCAGCATATGATCACAGAAGGAGGGGGGCGAGCGGAAGACCTCAAACAGAAATAAATATAAACATATGGATGGAGGCACTGGGCCTCCACTTACTGGGACTGTTTGCATGTCAGAAAAGCTGGAAGTATTACCATATGTCAAAAGCCCAGTCATGATGACAGGCTCCCAATCTGTAAAGGGAAAAACAATTCTGCTCTTCTTTTAAGAGAGAAGGAGCCAGCAATTTCACTATAACCAAAGCTCTGCGAAAGCTGTGTTGCTATAAGAAGGCTCGGCCAAAGAGCAGTTACGTATCGAGGCATTTGTTCACCAGACTAATTCAACTGATGAATTTGGAAGCATTGGGGAAAAAATGAACTTACACAAAATAAATCTGAATCAGCCTGCTCACCGGCATTAAGAAGTTCTTATGTAAGTTTTACTTATTCTGCAAACTGGTCAGTTAGGCTCGAGATCATGACAGCAACAGCACAGGCCAAAAAAGTGGCAGCATTCTGTGACCATTTGCAGTAGTTAACCAAAAAGTCATGGTGCCCAGATGTGATTATACAGTGCCCCCTGGAGGTAATACCTTTAAATCCAAAAAGTTACTAAACAATTCAATTCTAATTTCCCTGCTCCTGGCTTCAGTCATCATGACTTATATAGCACATACACACACTGAAAAGCGTTTGCCAACAAAAGGAGAGTGCATCTGTGGTTACCAAATTCAAGGCACATAAATTGTAAGACAAAAAACTCTCTCAAAACCCCAGATCTCTATAAATAATTTCAAGAGATCGTCATAGTGTGCCGTTATTCTCATTGGTTTTCAAATTCCCATTCAATGTGCACAAAATAAACTCAGCAAAAATTAGTATTAAAAATTGAATTAAATAGGAGAAAAAAAGACCAATGAGAATGATTTTGGAGAGGATTCTTTTCCTTCAAGCGGATCTGTAATTTCTGCTTCTCAATAGGAAGATTATTTTTGTGATAGCCAGGATAGATGGAAGGGATGTGTAAAACATGGGGGCAGCTGTAGTTTTATCTTGCTGGGCAGACTGGATGGACCGTATAGGTCTTTTTCTGCCGTCACCTACTATGTTACGTATGTATTATGAAACTGAAATGGATTGCTCCTGCATAAGGACATTCATTCACCGTTATATTTAATTTAAAGTGCAACAAATAGTTTAACATATTAATACGGCAGTTTGAGCAATACAACAGAATTTTGACTCCGGGTTGGAAGACTGTGAGGCTCATTTTCAAAGCACTTAGCCTTCCAAAGTTCCATAGAAACCTATGGAACTTTGGAAGGCTAAGTGCTTTGAAAATATGCCTCTGTGTCTGTGGTTCCAAGAATTGGAATAGGAATTTTTTTTCAGACTTTGAGGTTTTTCTCCAAGTGTCTGGCATTTTTTTCTAATTTGTCTTTTTTGAGAAGACTAGTAAAAAAGGCCCGTTTCTGTTTTAAAGGAAACGGGCGCTAGCAAGGTTTTCCTCGAAGTGTGTATGTTTGAGCGAGTGTGTGTGTGTGTGTGTGTGACAGAGAGAGAGAGAGAGACTGGGTGCGAGTGTGTGTGTGAGAATGAGAGTATGTGCCAGGATCCCCCCTCTCTCCAAGTTCCAGGGTCGTCCCCCCCCCCCCCCCGGTATGTCTCCCATTTACAGGGGTGTCCCCCCTTCCTCCCTCCCAGTTGCAGGGTCCCCCCTCCTCCCATTTTCCCAGTTGCAGGGTCCCCCCTCCCACCCCCCACCCCCACTTGCAGGGTCTGTGTGTCTCCCCCCTCCTTTTGTCCAGTGGAAAAAGCTGTAAAAACGGCAATGAGAAGCAGCTCCTAGGTTTTTTTTTTTTGGTTTTTTTTTAGTGTATAGGAATAACGGCTGCTTTGGGGAGTGGAATCAGCGATTAACCAATGGGCTTCCTTGCTTACCATAGACTTGCTTTGTTCACTTCCACTCCTGTCTATTGAACGTTCTGCAGCATGTCACAGCAGCCAATCAGTGGCACTTCAGGAATGATGGCACTTATCTACTCCACTTTCCTGAGCAGCTCTGGCAGGAAACCACATTCCCAGAACGTTGGAGGTGAGAATTATTATATAGGATGCTTTGTGTGTCATGGAAGACAGCAAACAGACCTAATGGAATCACCCCTCTAATTTCAGTCTGATCATTCTGGTTAAAAGGTATCTTCACCAAAGCTTGCCACTTGCTCAGTATAGCCTTTGTTTTAAAATCTGACACGAGTTCAGTACATCCTCTCTGTTCAACTGCTACTGAGACGACACCATAGGCCTGGTTTATATTTTTATTGTTTTAAAATCTGACATGAGTTCAGTACATCCTCTCTGTTCAACTGCTACTGAGAGGACACCATAGGCCTGGTTTATATTTTTATGTTTATTAAAATTCTTATATACCGCCACACGATACAAACAAATGATTAGGAGGTTTCCACAAAAATGCTTGTAAAAATCAAGAAATTACTACAACATAAATCACTCACTCAAAAATAAAAAAAAATACAAAAACCTTCCCACAGCTTGAACCAACATCCAATTACTTTCTGGTCCTGCTATTAAATCAGGAGGTGAACAGCCAGATTTTTAATGCTTTCTTAAAATTCTTCACATCATTTTCCAGATGGAGTTCTCTTGATAAAACTATTCCACCAAGCAGGGCCATTACAAAGAACATTCTTGATCTCACCTTTTCCACTTTCACTTCTTTAACTGCTGGAATCTCCAATAAATGTTCTTGGCCAGATTTCAAAGGCGCCTAGGGATGTAATTTTTCAACCTCCTATTTATATCCTGGTAGGGATTGAAACCTACCCAGCTAATAAAGGGTTACACTAGGTTTATCTAACAGCCATCAAAACCAATGGCAAAATTGCTGGATTGTACCAAGTTACCATCTTTCTCATAAGCTGAAATGTTTTGTAGAGCTTAGAGGCCAGAAGACACAGTCATATAGTCTATATATGGCGCCTGAAAATTCTGCACACAAAAAAAAATACGCCTAAGCATATATTCTAAAAGTACACCTAAATTTTATAGAATAGGCTTAAATTTCTGCACGGTATATAGAATTATGCAGGGTGCCTCTCCACGCGACCAAACAGAGTCACGACCATTTACACCATGTTTTACTTGGGGTAAATTCCGACACTTAAATTAGGTGCAGAATGGGTGTGTTCTACAACAAAGCGCAGAGATTTTAGAAATGCCCTCGCTCTCTTTTTACGTTGCAGAATACGCTTAGTGAGTTGTGCGCGTAAATCTTATGCCAATTAGTGCTAATTGCTTGTTAGCATCCAATTAACAGTGCTGATTAGTTAAGTTACACACATTGTTACAGAATACGCTTCAATTTCTGTTGAAAACTTAAGGCGTCATATATATATAACCCAGGGATAGTGCTTATATAAAGTCTACACCCCCTTGAAAATTTTTCACATTTGATTGTGTGTGTCAGATCCACACACATTTAAATTAGGTTTTCTACTCATCTACATACCATACTCCAGACCTTTCAGGAGGAAATGTTTTATCAGGGGACATAACATCCCCCTGAATTCTATAAAAGTTAAAAATTATGCATGCAAATTTGGGCACGTGTCCAATTTGCAAGTACAATTTAATTGAATAACGAGCCAATTAGTGCCAATACAGATTTTAACAAGCAATTATTGGTGCTAATTGGATATAATTAAAATGTACGTATGTATATTTAGGCACAGGTCCAAAAAGGGGGTGCAGCCATGGAAGAGTCATGGGTGGATCGGGGGTGTTCCTTTAACATAGTAAGTGACAGCAGATAAAGACCTGTACAGTCCATCCAGTCTGCCCAACAAGATAAACTCATTTTACTTGATAAGCGATACTTTATAAATGTACGCGAGTTTAATTTGTCCTTGCCATTCTCAGGGCACAAACCGTGTAAGTCTGCCCAGCACTCTTCTTGTACTAAAAGATCTGAAGCTAACGTCGAAGCCCCTTAAAATTTACACTCAAGCCCATCCCTATCTATTCAGTCACGATCAGGGCATAGACCGTAGAAGTCTACCCAGCACCGGTTTTGATTCCCAATTACTAGTGTCACCACCTAATCCCCGCTAAGATTCCGTGGATATATTCCTTCTAAACAGGATTCCTATCCCACACATTTGAATTCCATTACCGTTTTCATCTCCACCACCTCCCGCGGGAGGGCATTACACGTATCCACCACCCTCTCCGTGAAAAAATACTTTCTGCCATTACTCCTGAGTCTGCCCCCTTCAACCTCAATTCATGTCCTCTAGTTCTACCACTTTCCTGACTCCACAAAAGGTTTGTTTATGGATTAATACCTTTCAAATATTTGAACGTCTGTATCACGTTCAAATATTTGAAAGGTATTAATGCTATAGAGGAGATCCTAGCCTCATTTAAGTGCAGGGATTTACCCCAAAGTTTAGTGGGTGTAAATGGTCACGCTTAAATTTAGTTGTGGTTCCTGGCACTAAGCGCTATTCTATAAATGGCGCCTAAATATAAGTGCCATCTATAGAATAGTGCTCAGCGCTATTTTTTTCTGTGCTGATTTTTTAGGCACCATTTATAGAATTTAGTCACATACAGTGGGGGAAATAAGTATTTGATCCCTTGCTGATTTTGTAAGTTTGCCCACTGACAAAGACATGAGCAGCCCATAATTGAAGGGTAGGTTATTGGTAACAGTGAGAGATAGCACATCACAAATTAAATCCGGAAAATCACATTGTGGAAAGTATATGAATTTATTTGCATTCTGCAGAGGGAAATAAGTATTTGATCCCCCACCAACCAGTAAGAGATCTGGCCCCTACAGACCAGGTAGATGCTCCAAATCAACTCGTTACCTGCATGACAGACAGCTGTCGGCAATGGTCACCTGTATGAAAGACACCTGTCCACAGACTCAGTGAATCAGTCAGACTCTAACCTCTACAAAATGGCCAAGAGCAAGGAGCTGTCTAAGGATGTCAGGGACAAGATCATACACCTGCACAAGGCTGGAATGGGCTACAAAACCATCAGTAAGACGCTGGGCGAGAAGGAGACAACTGTTGGTGCCATAGTAAGAAAATGGAAGAAGTACAAAATGACTGTCAATCGACAAAGATCTGGGGCTCCACGCAAAATCTCACCTCGTGGGGTATCCTTGATCATGAGGAAGGTTAGAAATCAGCCTACAACTACAAGGGGGGAACTTGTCAATGATCTCAAGGCAGCTGGGACCACTGTCACCACGAAAACCATTGGTAACACATTACGACATAACAGATTGCAATCCTGCAGTGCCCGCAAGGTCCCCCTGCTCCGGAAGGCACATGTGACGGCCCGTCTGAAGTTTGCCAGTGAACACCTGGATGATGCCGAGAGTGATTGGGAGAAGGTGCTGTGGTCAGATGAGACAAAAATTGAGCTCTTTGGCATGAACTCAACTCGCCGTGTTTGGAGGAAGAGAAATGCTGCCTATGACCCAAAGAACACCGTCCCCACTGTCAAGCATGGAGGTGGAAATGTTATGTTTTGGGGGTGTTTCTCTGCTAAGGGCACAGGACTACTTCACCGCATCAATGGGAGAATGGATGGGGCCATGTACCGTACAATTCTGAGTGACAACCTCCTTCCCTCCGCCAGGGCCTTAAAAATGGGTCGTGGCTGGGTCTTCCAGCACGACAATGACCCAAAACATACAGCCAAGGCAACAAAGGAGTGGCTCAGGAAGAAGCACATTAGGGTCATGGAGTGGCCTAGCCAGTCACCAGACCTTAATCCCATTGAAAACTTATGGAGGGAGCTGAAGCTGCGAGTTGCCAAGCGACAGCCCAGAACTCTTAATGATTTAGAGATGATCTGCAAAGAGGAGTGGACCAAAATTCCTCCTGACATGTGTGCAAACCTCATCATCAACTACAGAAGACGTCTGACCGCTGTGCTTGCCAACAAGGGTTTTGCCACCAAGTATTAGGTCTTGTTTGCCAGAGGGATTAAATACTTATTTCCCTCTGCAGAATGCAAATAAATTCATATACTTTCCACAATGTGATTTTCCGGATTTAATTTGTGATGTGCTATCTCTCACTGTTACCAATAACCTACCCTTCAATTATGGGCTGCTCATGTCTTTGTCAGTGGGCAAACTTACAAAATCAGCAAGGGATCAAATACTTATTTCCCCCACTGTATATCCAAAAATTAAAATTAAGTGCCACACCTGGAGCAATACTTGGTGGAAGCACCTCCAGCAGCAATGACAGCTGTGAGATGGTCGAGACAGGTCTCCACCAACTTTGTGCACCTATATTTGTCAATGTTCACTCTTTTGCTATTATGCTCCAGGTTCCAAGTCAGAGACACAGAACCATGAGAGTCTGTGCATCGCTATACTTTGGGCACAGATCCTGGATGCAACATCAAAAGTGTTGTAGGTGCCCCTGGTCATGAACTTACAACATGCCTTTTGCTGCTTGGCTAACTGGCGAAGCGATTCAGCCTGCTCCAGTGGGAGAGAGTCTGCCAAATCTAGCATCTTGCACACCGAGTCCCGCAAGTAGACACTGTGAAGAGATGGTTTGATTATGCTCATGTCCCATATTCAAAGGCCTGGAACATCTTACCACCAAAAGAGTCCAAGGTTCTTGCTTCTGTGCCAGGGGGCGCTGAAGCATAGTCCCTAGAACTCTTGGCCCTTTTGAGGGTGGATTCAACCATGAGGGAATGATAAGGCAACTGAGGCTTATCAAACCCAAGGGTACTCTGAATCCGGTACATGGCATCGATCTTTTTGGGAAGTATTAGGACAGAGGGGATTCCCAATTCAGCACTAGAACTTTCTGCAAGATCTCATGAAGCAAGACCATCAAAGCCTCTTTAGGAGGAGACTCGTAGTCCAGGACCTCAACAATCTTGGCCCTGTGCTCGTCCTCCACCTCCAAAGGAAATGGAATGGCAGCTGCCATTTCCTTGACAAAAGAGGGGAAGGAAAGGCTCTCTTCGGGAGACTTTCTCCTTTCTTGTGGAGGGGAGGGGTCAGAGGTTATCCCATAGAACCTCTCCTCCCTGGGTCCTCATCTGACTCCCATAAGCACTCATGATCAGTGTCAGTGAGAAACTCCTCACGGGAGGGCCGAGACCGAGCTTGCCTCGATTTAGAGGAGCCATGTCTCCAAGAGGGGCATTGAGGAGTTGGCTCCTGCATCGACTCCGGCGAAGCTTCTTCCATCGTCGTTGAGGGTTTACCAGCTTGGGTGGCACCTGACAAGAGGCATGGCAGGCGCAAGCACCCTCGATTTTGATGCAGTCTGTTGAATAAAGTCAGCCAGCAGCTCAGGGAGAAAGGCCTGGATGTGTTTGAGGGCCAGCACCGGGAAATGCTGGGACCTCAGCTCAGAAACAGCCTGCAGAACTGCTTGGGTACAGATGGGAGGCTAATCCTAGCTGCATGGTGACCTCCGCACCAGCACCTCTAGTATGAAGGGGGAGTAGTTCTCCCGGCACCGATGCTCCTCGGGTGCCAAATCCCTCTGCACCCCGCAACTCCTGGCATCATGTGTCGAGGGTCATCGAGGCTCCTCGGTGCAGACGAGGACGACATTGAATCTTTCTGTCGCCTCGGAGTCAAGTCCAATACAGGCCAGTCCCGAGGGTCCTGCACAACAGTCGGCATCGAGGCAGGTAGAGACCCACTCAACGCACAACTGCTCCCAGCATCAACAGGTCTAGGAGCCATATATACGGATGCTTCCTATGCAATATCCAACACAGATGCCAATGCCAACATCGAGTATTCTGACTGGGCTCCTAAAATCTTCTCACGTTGAGCCTCTCTGGACAACTGGGTCATTTTCTTCATACGAAGACACAGGACACAGTTGGAAGAGCCATGGTCAGGCCCTAGACACTGAAGACACCAGGAATGGGTGTCTGTACCAGAGATGGTGCAATTGCTCCAGGTACAGTGTTAAAGCCACTGGGAACTTTCATGGACATGAAAGGAAAAATTTCCATGGCCGGAGTGGAGAAGTAGCCTAGTGGTTAGTGCAGTGGACTTTGATCCTGAGGAACTGGGTTCAATTCCCACTGCAGCTCGTTGTGACTCTGAGCAGGTCACTTACCCTCCATTGCCTCAGGTACAAATAAGTACCTGTATACACTATGTAAACTGCTTTGAATGTAGTTGCAAAAAACCACAGAAAGGCGGTATATCAAGTCCCCCAAATCAAACGACTCAATGGTGCCAAAAAAAGGGGCTAAGCACCGGAGAAAAAGCAAGGGAGACACCAACCGGAGTCAAAGCCTAAAAACGGCCTGATGCAGAAAAGAAATTTAAAAATGGGCACAATTCACTAAAGACAATAAGAGGACTGGGAAAAAGCGACCAGAAAAACAGGGAAAACTAGCTGAAAAGCACTGGAAAGCTCTACAGTGGCATAGCAAGGGGGGGGGGGGGGCCGGTCCGTCCCGGGTGGTACAAGGGGGGGGTGCTCCGCTGCTCCCGCTGCTTCCAGGCACCCCCCCCCCACCCAAAGTCCACCCCCCCATGGGCACCTCGTAGAACCCTCCTCCTCCTTCCTTCCCGCCCTCGGCAGCCCTCCTCCTCCTCTCCGCCCCCCCCCCCCCCCTCCGTATCATAACCTTTTACTTCCCGTAGTGGCAGCGACGTCAGTTACTTACGAAGAAGGCTGCAGGCTCCCCTCCGGCTTCAGCTTCTCCCTTCGCTCTTCACACAGTGAGTGTCCCGCCTTCGCGATGACATTTCCTGTTTCCGCGAAGGCGGGACACTCACTGTGTGAAGAGCGAAGGGAGAAGCTGAAGCCAGAGGGGAGCCTGCAGTGCCTTCTTCGAAACGGAACTGACGCCGCTGCCACCAAGGGAAGAAAAAGGTTATGATACCGGGGGGCAGAGAGGAGGAGGGCTGCCGTGGGTGGGAAGGAAGGAACGGAGAGGGCAGGGGAGAGAGGAGAATGCTGGACATGGATGGGAGGAGAGAGCAGGGGGAGAGAACAGATTGCTGGACATGGAGGAGAGAAGGGGAGGGCATGGGGGACAGAAGAGATCGCTGGAGGGGAGGGCAGGGGAGGAGAATTGCTGGACGTGGGTGGATGGATGGAGGGGAGGGCAGGAAGGAACGGAGAGGAGGGCTGTGGGGGAGCTGAGGGAGGGCAGGGAGAATTGCTGGACATGGATGGGAGGGCATGGGGAGAGAAGAGATCACTGGAGAGGAGGGGAGGGCAGGGAAGAGAGGAGAATTGCTGGTGGATGAATGGAGGGGGCAGGGGAGAGAGGAAATTTGCTGGATGTGGATGGATGGAGGAGAGGGCAGAGGAGAGGAGACTTGCTGGACATGGATGAATGAATGGGGGCAGGGGAGAGAGGAAATTTGAAGGATATGGGTGGATGGAGGAGACGGCAGGAGAGAATGGAGAGTTCCTGGACATAGATGGAGAATTGCTGGATATGGATGGATGAATGGGGGCAGGAGAGAGGAAATTTGCTTGATATGGGTGGATGGAGGAGAGCGTAGGGGAGAATGGAGAGTTGTTGGACATGGATGGATGGATGGGGAGGAAAGTCAGGAAGGAAATGCACATGGATGGAAGAGAGAAGAGAGGAGAAATGTTGGACAAGGATGGAGGGAAGGAAAGACAGGAAGGAGATGCACATGGAGAGAGGGCAGATCCTAGATGGAAGGGGCAGGGAGAGAGGGCAGACTTTGGATGGCAGGGAGAGAGAGAGAAGGCAGATGCTGGATGGAAGGAAGACAGTGAAAAGAAGATGAGGAAAGCATAAACCAGAGACAACAAACTGCAATATATATTTTTATTTTTTTGCTTTAGGATAAAGTAGTATTGTAGCTGTGTTAATAAATAGAACATGGAAATAAGGTAATCTTTATTAGACTAATTTTAATATATTTTGACTAACTTTTGGAGAACAAAACCCCCTTCCTCAGGCCAGGATAGGATATTGTAAAATCACTATACTGTACTGATCTGATCTGAGGAAGGAGGTTTTGGTCTCTGAAAGCTAAATGTATTAGTCCAATAAAATGGTGGTATTTTATTTTCTGTTTCTGTGGTGTTGCATTGTATGCTCAGTCTGGCCTCTTGGGGGTTCAGTTTAATTTTTGTCTAAATAGAAAGTTTGATTACTTATTTTATAGTGGTTTAGGGTTTATCTGTGTTTGTGAAAAAGACACGGCTTTCAGTTGGCATTGACTGTGCAGGATCGACGATCTGTACTATTCTGTCTGGTTACGTTTTACAAATAGGCGAATTGATGTTCTAGTGCTCACTGTAGTGTTTAAGATGCTTTCTTTTTCCTTATGTGACTCGTAGAAATTACTGCTTATGGTATGGTAAAATTGTTCTAGAGATCCTGAGTGTTTTGTATTCTCGGTATGCCTAGTACTGGATTTTGGAGGTGGGGTGTTAAAAAATGACCGGCCCCGGGTGTCAATTACCCTAGCTACGCCACTGAAGCTCTATCAGCCCAAGCTGCGAGGAGGAGGCAAAAAAAGCACATACTGTCCTCACTGTGGGAAAAACTGCAGGAACTGTGCTCTCATGGCAGGCGGAAAGGCACTCGTCCATGCGCAGTAGAGCATAACTCACGCTCCACAAAGGTAAAATTATGTATCATACCTGATAATTTTCTTTCCATTAATCATAGCTGATCAATCCATAGACTGGTGGGTTGTGTCCATCTACCAGCAGGTGGAGATAGAGAGCAAACTTTTGCCTCCCTATATGTGGTCATGTGCTGCCGGAAACTCCTCAGTATGTCGATATCAAAGCTCCATCCGCAGGACTCGGCACTTAGAGAATTACACCCACAAAGGGACACTCTGCCCAGCTCACCACCGCCGAAACGGGGGAGGGGAATTAACCCAGCTCATCCCCACACAAGTGGGGGAGGGGAATCCGTCCAGCTCATCCCCGCGGAGCGGGGGAGGGACACCACACCCGCCGATGCGGGGGGATCTGGCTTATCCTGCAACCGCAACCGCGGGAGGAGCTGACTGACCCTAACACCGCCGAAGCGGGAGGGGTACAAAGCTGCCCTACAGCCGCACGAAGCGGGAGGGAGTGCCGGCAGAATTTAAGTCTCAATCCAGCCCCGTAAAACGGAGGGGAGAGGAATGCAGCAGCTCACTGTAACACAAACTCGTCTCATAAGTACATAAGTACATAAGTAGTGCCATACTGGGAAAGACCAAAGGTCCATCTAGCCCAGCATCCTGTCACCGACAGTGGCCAATCCAGGTCAAGGGCACCTGGCACGCTCCCCAAACGTAAAAACATTCCAGACAAGTTATACCTAAAAATGCAGAATTTTTCCAAGTCCATTTAATAGCGGTCTATGGACTTGTCCTTTAGGAATCTATCTAACCCCTTTTTAAACTCCGTCAAGCTAACCGCCCGTACCACGTTCTCCGGCAACGAATTCCAGAGTCTAATTACACGTTGGGTGAAGAAAAATTTTCTCCGATTCGTTTTAAATTTACCACACTGTAGCTTCAACTCATGCCCTCTAGTCCTAGTATTTTTGGATAGCGTGAACAGTCGCTTCACATCCACCCGATCCATTCCACTCATTATTTTATACACTTCTATCATATCTCCCCTCAGCCGTCTCTTCTCCAAGCTGAAAAGCCCTAGCCTTCTCAGCCTCTCTTCATAGGAAAGTCGTCCCATCCCCACTATCATTTTCGTCGCCCTTCGCTGTACCTTTTCCAATTCTACTATATCTTTTTTGAGATACGGAGACCAGTACTGAACACAATACTCCAGGTGCGGTCGCACCATGGAGCGATACAACGGCATTATAACATCCGCACACCTGGACTCCATACCCTACCTAATAACACCCAACATTCTATTCGCTTTCCTAGCCGCAGCAGCACACTGAGCAGAAGGTTTCAGCGTATCATCGACGACGACACCCAGATCCCTTTCTTGATCCGTAACTCCTAACGCGGAACCTTGCAAGACGTAGCTATAATTCGGGTTCCTCTTACCCACATGCATCACTTTGCACTTGTCAACATTGAACTTCATCTGCCACTTGCACGCCCATTCTCCCAGTCTCGCAAGGTCCTCCTGTAATCGTTCACATTCCTCCTGCGACTTGACGACCCTGAATAATTTTGTGTCATCGGCGAATTTAATTACCTCACTAGTTATTCCCATCTCTAGGTCATTTATAAATACATTAAAAAGCAATGGACCCAGCACAGACCCCTGCAGGACCCCACTAACTACCCTCCTCCACTGAGAATACTGGCCACGCAATCCTACTCTCTGCTTCCTATCTTTCAACCAGTTCTTAATCCATAATAATACCCTACCTCCGATTCCATGACTCAGCAATTTCTTCAGGAGTCTTTCGTGCGGCACTTTGTCAAACGCCTTCTGAAAATCCAGATATACAATATCAACCGGCTCCCCATTGTCCACATGTTTGCTTACCCCCTCAAAAAAATGCATTAGATTGGTGAGGCAAGACTTCCCTTCACTAAATCCGTGTTGACTTTGTCTCATCAGTCCATGTTTTTGTATATGCTCTGCAATTTTATTCTTAATAATAGCCTCCACCATCTTGCCCGGCACCGACGTCAGACTCACCGGTCTATAATTTCCCGGATCTCCTCTGGAACCCTTCTTAAAAATCGGAGTAACATTGGCTACCCTCCAGTCTTCCGGTACTACACTCGATTTTAGGGACAGATTGCATATTTCTAACAGTAGCTCCGCAAGTTCATTTTTTAGTTCTATTAATACTCTGGGATGAATACCATCAGGTCCCGGTGATTTACTACTCTTCAGCTTGCTGAACTGACCCATTACATCCTCCAAGGTTACAGAGAATTTGTTTAGTTTCTCCGACTCCCCCGCTTCAAATATTCTTTCCGGCACCGGTGTCCCCCCCAAATCCTCCTCGGTGAAGACCGAAGCAAAGAATTCATTTAATTTCTCCGCTACGGCTTTGTCCTCCTTGATCGCCCCTTTAACACCATTTTCGTCCAGCGGCCCAACCGACTCTTTGGCCGGTTTCCTGCTTTTAATGTATCTAAAAAAATTTTTACTATGTATTTTTGCTTCCAACGCTAATTTCTTCTCAAAGTCCTTTTTTGCCCTCCTTATCTCCGCTTTGCATTTGGCTTGGCATTCCTTATGATCTATCCTGTTACTTTCAGTTGGTTCTCTTCTCCACTTTCTGAAGGATTGTTTTTGGCTCTAATGATTTCCTTTATCTTACTGTTTAGCCACGCCGGCTGACGTTTAGTCTTTTTTCCCTTTTTTCTAATACGTGGAATATATTTGTCCTGAACCTCCAGGATGGTGTTTTTAAACAGCATCCACACCTGATGCAAGTTTTTTACTCTGCGAGCTGCTCCTTTCAGTCTTTTTTTTACCATTTTTCTCATTTTGTCGTAATCACCTTTTCTATAGTTAAACGCTAGCGTACTTGATTTCCTAGTTTCACTTCCTTCAATGCCAATATCAAAACCGATCATATTATGATCACTGTTATCAAGCGGCCCTCGTATCGTTACCCCCTGCACTAGATCATGAGCACCACTAAGGACTAAGTCTAGTATTTTTCCTTCTCTTGTCGGCTCCTGAACTAGCTGTTCCATGAAGCTGTCCTTGATTTCATCAAGAAATCTTATGTCCCTTGCGTGTACAGATGTTACATTAACCCAGTCTATATGCGGGTAATTGAAATCCCCCATTATTATTGTGTTGCCCAGTTTGTTTGCGTCCCTGATTTCCTTTAACATTTCCGCATCCGTCTGTTCGTCCTGGCCAGGCGGACGGTAGTACACTCCTATCACTATCCTTTTCCCCTTTGCACATGGAATTTCAATCCACAGTGATTCCAAGGAGTGTTTTGTTTCCTGCAGAATTTTCAATCTATTTGATTCAAGGCTCTCGTTAATATACAATGCTACCCCTCCACCAATCCGATTCACCCTATCACTACGATATAATTTGTACCCCGGTATGACAGTGTCCCACTGGTTATCCTCCTTCCACCAGGTCTCAGAGATGCCTATTATATCTAATTTTTCATTTAGTGCAATATATTCCAACTCCCCCATCTTATTTCTTAGGCTCCTGGCATTCGCATATAGACATTTCAAACTATGTTTGTTGTTCCTAAGTACATCATGCTTAGTACTTGACAGTATTAATTGGCAATCTTTTGTCTGATTTTTATTGTTATTTAAAGATACCCGATCTACTACAATCTCTTTTGCAACCTCACTATCAGGATACTCTATCTTCCCTGTTATGGTGATATCTTTGAAAGATACCTTATCCCGAACCATGCTCTTTTGAGCGACTGTCGGCCTTCCCCCCATTTCTAGTTTAAAAGCTGCTCTATCTCCTTCTTAAACGCCGATGCCAGCAGCCTGGTCCCACTCTGGTTAAGATGGAGCCCATCCTTTCGGAATAGGCTCCCCCTTCCCCAGAATGTTGCCCAGTTCCTAACAAATCTAAAGCCCTCCTCCCTGCACCATCGTCTCATCCACGCATTGAGACTCTGGAGCTCTGCCTGTCTCTTGGGCCCTGCGCGTGGCACAGGTAGCATTTCAGAAAATGCTACCCTGGAGGATCTGGATTTCAGCTTTCTACCTAAGAGCCTAAATTTTGCTTCCAACTCTTGAAGAATCCAAGTGAAAAAACTTGAACACGAAGTCCTCCTGAAGTAACTAAAATTCAACCAGAATATAAACAGTACAGATATCTGGGAGGGGCTATGGATTGATCAGCTATGATTAATGGAAAGAAAATTATCAGGTATGATACAAAATTTTACCTTCCATATCATCATGCTGATCAATCCATAGACTGGTGGGATGCACCGAAGCAGTACTCACCCAGGGCGGGACATTGAAATCCCTGACCTCAACACTGAAGCTCCAAACCGGGCCTCCGCCCGTGCCGCCACAGTCAAGCGGTAATGCTTGGAGAATGTATGGGCCGATGCCCAAGTTGCCGCCTTGCATATCTCTGCCAAGGAGACGGACCCGGCCTCTGCCATCGAAGCCGCCTGAGCTCTAGTGGAGTGAGCCTTCAGCTGGATAGGCGGCACCTTCCCCGCGGCCACATAAGCCGCTGCAATGGCTTCCTTGACCCATCTTGCCACTGTAGGCTTAGCAGCTTGCAGACCCTTACGAGGACCTGCAAACAGGACAAACAGATGATCAGACTTCCGGAAATCATTGGTCACTTCCAAGTATCTGATGATGACTCGTCTCACATCCAGATATTTGAGAGCAGAGTACTCCTCTGGGTAGTCCTCCCTACGAAAGGAAGGGAGACAGAGCTGCTGATTCACATGGAAGCGAGAAACAATCTTGGGCAGGAAGGAAGGCACTGTGCGAATAGTCACTCCTGCCTCAGTGAACTGCAGAAAAGGCTCTCGACATGAGAGCGCCTGGAGCTCGGAAACTCTTCTGGCTGAAGTGATAGCCACCAAAAAGACTGCTTTCAACGTCAGGTCTTTCAGAGATGCCCTTGACAAGGGTTCAAAAGGCGGCTTCTGCAAAGCTCTTAGTACCAGATTGAGATTCCACGCAGGCACCACCGAGTGCAGAGGAGGGCGCAGGTGATTAACTCCTTTGAGAAAACGCACCACATCTGGCTGCGAAGCCAGGGAAGCACCCTTCAGGCGGCCCCTGAAGCAAGCCAGAGCCGCTACCTGGACTTTAAGGGAACTGAGCGACAGGCCTTTCTCCAGACCTTCTTGCAGGAACGCCAACACTGAAGAGATTGGAGCAGTGAAGGGAGAAAGTGAGCCTGCTTCACACCACGCTGCAAAGGTACGCCAAACCCTGGCGTAAGCAGTAGAAGTACAGCGCTTCCTCGCTCTCAGCATAGTGGCGATGACCTTGTCTGAGAAGCCCTTCTTCCTCAGACGCTGCCGCTCAATAGCCAGGCCGTAAGACCAAAGGGGGAGGGATCCTCCATCACCACGGGACCCTGATGCAACAGGCCCTGCTCCGCTGGCAGTCGCAGAGGTTCGTCCACTGAGAGCCTGATCAAGTCCGCATACCAGGGACGTCTGGGCCAGTCCGGACCCACCAGGATCACCCGGCCCGGATGCTTTGCCACCCAGTCTAGCACCCTGCCCAACATGGGCCAGGGCGGGAACACAGAGAAGCTCCTGTGTTGGCCACTGTTGGAGGAGAGCATCTACTCCCAGAGATCGAGGGTCCCGTCCTCTGCTGAAAAAGCGCGGCACTTGGCAATTGGCCGATGACGCCATCAGATCTAGGCTCGGCTGGCCCCAGCGCTTCGTGATGTCCAAGAACGCCTGAACCGATAGCTGCCACTCTCCGGGATCCAAGGTATGGCGACTGAGAAAGTCCGCCTTGACATTCATAACTCCGGCAATATGGGCCGCTGACAGCTGTTCCAGGTTCGCTTCCGCCTACTGGCAAAGACTCATAGCCTCCTTGGCTAGAGGGGCGCTCTTGGTACCTCCCTGGCGGTTGACATAGGCCACAGCCGTGGCATTGTCCGACAGAACCCGTACAGGCTTCAACGCCAGTACCGGGATGAACTCCAAAAGCGCCAACCGAATGGCTCTGAGTTCCAGGAGGTTGATAGACCACTTTGCCTCTGCAGGAGACCAGAGCCCCTGCGCTGTCCTTCCCAAGCAGTGGGCTCCCCAGCCCGACAAAGAGGCGTCCGTCGTGACGACAATCCACTCCGGGGTCACCAGAGGCATTCCTGCAGACAACTTGTCTGTCTGCGTCCACCAGCTCAGCGCCTTGCGCACTGCTGGGTCCAAGGGAAGGCGCACAGCATAATCCTCCGACATCGGAGTCCAGCGCTGCAGCAGAGAGTGTTGTAGTGGTCTCATATGAGCCCTGGCCCAGGGCACTACTTCCATCGTGGCCGTCATAGAGCCCAACAGCTGCACATAGTCCCAAGCCCGAAGAGGAGAGGCTACTAGGAACTGGTCCACCTGAGCCTGAAGCTTGACAATCCGATTGTCTGGCAGGAACACTCTGCCCACTTGGGTGTCGAATCGAACTCCCAGATACTCCAGGGACTGAGTTGGGCGCAGCTGGCTTTTCTCCCAGTTGATGATCCACCCCAGGGAGCTCAAAAGAGCAACCACCCAGTTCACAGCTTTGCCGCACTCTGCATAAGAGGGGGCTCGGATCAACCAGTCGTCCAGATAAGGATGGACTTGGACTCCTTCCTTTCGCAGGAAGGCCGCGATGACCACCATTACTTTGGAGAAGGTCCGCGGAGCAGTAGCCAACCCGAACGGGAGGGCTCTGAACTGGAAGTGTCGGCCCAGGACTGCAAAACGCAGAAAGCGTTGATGAGGAGGCCAGATGGGAATATGCAAATACGCTTCCTTGATGTCCAAGGATGCCAGAAACTCCCCTGCCTTCACTGCCGCTATAACAGAGCGGAGGGTCTCCATGCGAAAGTGCCGAACTTTCAAGGCCCGATTGACCCCTTTGAGGTCGAGGATAGGCCGGACAGAACCTCCTTTCTTTGGTACCACAAAGTAAATGGAGTAACGTCCCTTGCCAAGCTGATTTACTGGCACCGGAACGACCGCGCCCAGGCGGATCAGATTGTCCAAAGTCTGCTGCACTGCCACAGCTTTGACCGGAGACTTGCAGGGAGAGTACAAACCCGTCTCTTAAGGGTCGGCAGAACTCTAGCTTGTAGCCATCTCTGATGACTTCCAGCACCCAAGCGTCTGAAGTTATTGTGGTCCACTCGCCCAGAAACGAGGACAGCCGTCCTCCAATCTGCACTGGGGCGTGGACCAAGGCCCCGTCATTGGGTACGAGACCCTGGGGGAGGACCGGAGGAAGCACCTCCGGGACGGCGGTCTCTGCGAAAGGAATGCTGCTTGGGGGAGAAGTTCCTCTTGAAGGAAGAGGGGGCAGAGGAGCCAGACCTGCCCGGGCGGTACCGACGGGCTTCCTGAAACCGTCCTCTGGAGGTACCGGGGCGAGTACTAGCCCGAGCCCTGACCTCTGGTAACTTCTTGCCCTTAGACGTGCCGAGATCGGTCACGATTTTGTCCAGCTCGACCCCAAAGAGCAGCTTGCCTTTAAAAGGCAATCTAGCCAGGCGGGATTTAGAGGCGTGGTCAGCAGACCAATGCTTCAGCCAAAGCCACCGCCGCGCAGAGATTGTCTGAGCCATGCCTTTAGCTGAGGCCCTCAAGACATCATACAGCAAGTCTGCCAAATAGGCTAAGCCCGATTCCAGGGCCGGCCAATCAGCCCTCAAGGAAGGATCCGAGGGGGAAGCCCGCTGCACCATAGTCAGGCACGCCCTGGCCACATAGGAGCCGCAAACTGAGGCCTGCAAACTTAAAGCATCCGCCTCAAAGGACGACCTTAAGGCCGCCTCCAATCTTCTGTCTTGGGCTTCCTTTAGGGCCGTGCCACCTTCCACCGGCAACGCCGTTTTCTTAGTCACCGCAGTGATTAAAGAATCCATTGTAGGCCACAGATAGGCCTCACATTCACCTTCAGGCAAAGGATAGAGGCGGGACATAGCCCTAGCCACTTTAAGGCTCGCTTCCGGGACATCCCATTGAGCCGAAATTAAGGTGTGCATGGCATCATGCACGTGGAAGGTTCTAGGCGGGCGCTTCGTCCCCAGCATAATGGCAGAGCCAATAGGGGCTGAGGGAGAGACGTCCTCCGGAGAGGAAATCTTCAAAATGCCCATGGCCTGCACTAACAGGTTGGGCAAATCCTCTGAGCTAAAGAGCCGCGCTGCAGAGGGGTCATCCGCTCCATCCGAGCGGGGATCCGTCTCCTCCAAGGAATCCGCAAAGGACCGTTGGGAGAACTCAGATACGCTGCCCTCATCTACATCGGAGGAGACAAAGTCCTCCAAGGCCTGGGAATCAACCCGAGGGAGTTTACCTCCGGGGGCCTCAACCTCTTTACCAGACGAGGGAGCAGGGGCAGCGTTTTGCATAAGGAAGGCCTGATGCAGCAGCAAAACAAACTCGGGGGAGAAACCCCCCAGACTGTGCACTTCCGCAGCCTGGGCTACAGCCCTAGACGCACCCTCAACCGGCGCTCGCAAGAGCGGGGGAGAGACATGCTGCACATCCAAGATGGCGTCCGGCGCGACACTCCGCGAAGGAGCCGCGCGGGAAGAACGGCGCTTAACTTTAGCCGCTTTTGTGCCGTCGCCCAAATTAAGGGCGTTCATGGCATTAATGTCTCCTACCTCAAGGGCGGCCCAAGAAGAAGCCGTCCGAGCCGCGTGGCCGGCCAAGATGGCGGAGGCGAGCAGCGGAGGATGGGCGTTTATGGCGGGAAAAACCGCCACGCTGGAGGAAGGACCGGGACACTCATCGGTCACGAAACTGTCACCCAACAAGGGCGAATCAGGCTTTAAGACCCCCGCATCCCCTCTAGAAGCGCCCAAGCGATCCGGGGAGCGACTCTTTGCGCCCTCGCCCTCCGACGCCATATGCCACGTGGAGATCAATCGGGGAACCCCCTGCCCGCTATAAAAAGGTAAAAATTACCTGCTTTCCGCTCCGAGCTGTAACGACCTGGTGTCCCAGTGAGTAGCTGCAATAAACGTTTAAATAAACGTCGAAATAAACGCCTTTAAGGACGTTCAAAATTTTTTTTTTTTTTTTAAACGGAGCCAGCGGGAGGGGGGAGAAAAGGAGGGACCTGGCACCACCAGGTTTGCACTTGCTCAAGAAGAGCCCTCAACCCCAGGCACTCAACAAAACCTAAAAATTAGGCTTGGAGGCCTAGCCAGAGCTGCTGCTGTGTGTGACCACCACCTGCTGAGATAGAGAACATACTGAGGAGTTTCCTGCAGCACATGACCACATATAGGGAGGCAAAAGTTTGCTCTCTATCTCCACCTGCTGGTAGATGGACACAACCCACCAGTCTATGGATTGATCAGCATGATGATATGGAAGCTCTTTTAAGCTTAAGCGCATGATTGGGCAACCTGGGTCGCGCTACTCACTTGAGAGAATTATTGGGTCCTTTTACTAAGGTGCACCAAAAAAATGGCCTGCGCTAGTGTAGATGCATGTATTAGACGCGTGCAGATCCATTTTTCAGCATGCCTGCAAAAAATGCCTTTTTAAAACTTTTGCCAAAAATGGGCGTGCAGCAAAATAAAAATTGGCATGCATTCATTTTGGGTCTGAGACTTTACCACCAGCCATTGACTTAGCAGTAAGGTCTCTCGTGTTAACCATGCAGTAATCGCCTACGCGCGTCAAGATAGAGTTACCATCCAATTTTCTGGTGCACATAGTGGACGAGCGTAAAAAATGAAATTACCACACAGGTCACGCAACTGCTGGGCAGTAACTCCAAATTGGCGCTCATGGGGCGCATATAGGCACCTACAACGGCTTAGTAAAAGGGCCCCTATGTCCTGCTTGTCCTCAGAGAATCTTTTGTATCTATAGATAAAGTCATAGGTGGTCGGTGGCCCAACTGTTTGGGGAGGCTAAAGGGGCGTGGTTAAGGGTGGTGCCAGGGGCGGGGCTTACATCCATAATTGTCTGACAACACACAGAAAAAAAATAAAATAAAAGTAAAATAGTCACAATTAATACCTTTAACAATTCAACATCAGATCATCCAAAATATTATAAAACCATGTCTGATGTTATGACAAACTAAAATTAATTTAAAGTGTTGATGTCACCTTAGTATGGGCCAACACACAACCTCTCCACTGCAAAACACTATACACAATCTTGTGCAAAAACACACTCAGAACCTTACCAAATCATAACAGCACTAATTCCAAGGACAGGACAAGCTACAATCTTATGCGTGGAAAGGCAGCACTGTAATTACACCAGCCTCTAAAACACCAATACACTACCTAGTGAAAAAAAACCCAAAAGGGCTAGTACACACTAGCAGAATACTGCACCTTGATCACACATGAAAAACACATGACAACAGATATGACAAAAGGAACTAGAAATCAAAAGATATGAAGGCAAAATATTGAACTGGAAAGTTACCTCAAGAAGTCAGACTCGGCATGCAGCAATACTAAAGAAATTGAAACTTACTTGCAAAATATCACAGATGCACATTTCCAAAAGCTGACATATTCCAATTAATAAATTCCGAATAAAATACTTTTTTCTACCTTTGTTGTCTGAGCATTTAGTTGTTCTATTCTCCACAGAAGACAATGAAAATGCAAAGGAGGTATGGTGTGCCTACACAAATCCAGTATTTAAAACCCAAACCACACCAAAGTGCTCAACTACAGAGGCTCTCAAATCATAGCCAATGCTGTGTATGTGTTTGTCCACAACATATGAACTCCAACCCTAATAATTTGAGTTCTGCCTCAGAAAGGCTAAAGGCTTCGTGCATCTTGTCTGCATAAATTTACAGACAAATGTAAAGAAGATGAAGGGGAAAAAAAAAAGAAGAAGAAGAAGAAAAAAGGCAGCTAAAAAGTAAGACGACAAAATTAGAATAGTAAGATAAAAGGAGAAAGAAGTGCTAAACAAAAAAGGTGGGAAACTTTGTTTTCAAGCTGAGATGAAACTTTTTAAGGCATTTGATTATAGAAGCGTGCAGTTTCTCTTCCTAGTTCTCAGCTCTTGCTTAACATTTAACCGAAAGTTTAATAAAGTTAGTAATTCTTGGTGAGGAGTTGGGGGAGAGAGAGAGATGTTCCGATCTGAACTCTCAAGTAAAGTTATCAAACGCTTGCCCTGTATTTCAGCTCTGGGGCTCCGCGGGCAGATCCAGATCTCTGGCAGAACCAGTGGCGTAGCCACAGGTGGGCTTGGGTGGGCCAGGGCCCACCAATTTAGGGCTCAGGCCCACCCAACAGTAGCACATGTTTAGCAGTAGCTGATGGGGATTCCAAGCTCTACCAGCTGAAGACTTCCCCCTGATGGTAATGAAAATGGTGTGCTCCACGATACTGGCACCTGCGAATGCTCTCTTTTCAGCGCATTCCTGCTGCAGACTGCCTAGGTGGAGAGAAGCATTTTCCTACCAGCTTAGATATTTTTGGGGGGGAGGGGAAGAACACTTGGTACCCACCCACTTCTTGCCTATGCCCACCCAAAATCTGCTGTCTGGCTACGCCCCTGCCAAGCATTAAGATTCCCCAAAGTGCTTAATTTAGTCATCAAGCGAAATCGAAGCCCTCACCCGGCAGGTAACTGACACTCAGCTTCCCTCCCTGCAGGTGGCATGCAAAAGTTGTACCCCGAACCTGCCTGCACAGTGGTCTCTCCCCTCACTCACCCAGAAAGGTCAGGCAGAGGATTCTGGCAGCCTCCGGCAGCACGAAAAGCTGCAGAAAAACCAGCAATACTGGTTCAGCTCTTCTCATCTTGCCTAGCCACTAAAAGAGAAACTAAACCTACCTGACTATGGCGGGTCAGTGAACTTTTAGCTCTCCCTCCCCCAGCCCCACCTCCCTGTCCTCAGCTCCCCGAAAGCCCACATTCCGTTCCTCCTGCAGCCACCCTGCATTTAAAACCTATTATTTTAAAGTCGCAGGAGAAAGCAGTGGGGGGGGGGGGGGGGGGAGTCATAGCTCAAGCCTCTTATCCGGGGGGGGGGGGGGGGGGGGGCGCCTATGGATACAGTAGCCTAATAAGATAAATCAGAACTACACCAATGCACTCAATGGGGCAAATCTCATTATCGTTGATATCGTGCAGGCTTGCTACAGTTGTAACAATCTATTCCGTCTTGCTCTCGGCTGTATTTTAACGAAGAAAAACAATATGGTTCGTCCCTGGTGGGAAGTTATTCTGGCCCTGCACCTACTACTACTATTTAGCATTTCTATAGCGCTACAAAGCGTACGCAGCGCTGCACAAACATAGAAGAAAGACAGTCCCTGCTCAAAGAGCTTACGATCTAATAGACAAAAATAATAAAGCAAGCAAATCAATTAATGTGTAGAGGAAAGAGGAGAGGAGGGTAGGTAGAAGCAGAGGTATAAGTGGTTACAAGTCAAAAGCAATGTTAAAGAGGTGGGTTTTCAATCTAGATGTAAAGATGGTCAAGGATGGGGCAAGACGTAGGGGCTCAGGAAGTTTATTCCAGGCGTGGGGGTGCAGCGAGACAGGTGCACCAATCTTACCTGATCAGCTGCGGGTTCTATAAAACTCTTTCGTTCACTCGGGCTTTCCAACGTATGCTTCGCCAGTTGCCACCCCGCTTTAAGAACTGTCTTATGACGCAACACAACAGATGCTATTGGACCTTGCCTTCTGTGCTTACCAGCTCCTGTTGCACGACAACGCGTCGCTCGCACTGGTGGTCATTCGCCCTCACTACAGCAGCAGGTTTGTCCTAGTCAGCATCCCGTAGAGAAAAAAAACAATTGGCTGCGGCTGCGGGCATTGGCAGCAAAGTTCAGCACGCAGCGTGTGTTCTGTTTTCTTCAACCTTCATCATAGCGCCAATCTTTGGGTTCTCAATCTAACCTCGGTATTACGTAGCGGAGGTTGTGTACAAGCTACGTGCGAGTCGACCTAGCGTGCTGTCCAATGTGGCTGCCTTTGGAGCTTTAAGTTAGATGTCTTTACGTCTTCATACATTCTGGCCAGGCGGCTGTGGTGGTGCGGGAGCTCAGTGCTTACCCCGGCCTCTGCGTCATGGCGCTTTTTGATGCTTTCGAGAAGCGGAAAGAACAGTGTCTTAGCAGAGCGGACCTCAGCAGGAAGGGAAGTGTGGACGCGGACATCGAGAGTCTGGTGCGGTTCATCAACGAGTGCGATGCCTTCTTCACCACCAGCTCCTGCTCGGGACGCGTGACGCTCATCGATGGGGTGAGTCCCGTCCCGTTCACTGCCAGCAGCATCGCCCTGGGATCCAGTGTCCAATTTCTGAGCTTATAAAATAGTATGGGGTAGCCGTGTTAGTCCACTTTTAAATGTAATAAACAGAAATAAAACAAGACAAAAGAAAAGATGATACTTTTTTTTTTACTAACTTAATACTTTTTTTTTTGGGGGGGGGGGGGTGAGGTTTTCAAGCCTTCGGATCAGAAATGAGCAAAAAAATGTCACACATAATCGGATCCCGTTGTATCCGTCTTTTACCTTTTTGCCTTGAAATTTCCTTTTTAGTATTCAATTCAGTCAGTGCTGTGCTCTGGTCTGGCAAAATGCTGGCCTACAGAAGTGTTGCTCTGGTTAGCACTATAGTTGCTGATGTGGTGTCTGCAGATTCAGTCCTATGGCCGCCTACACGGTTAGCACATGGTAATGGAATTCAACCATGTGTGGGATAGGAATTAGCGCACCTTGTAAACAGGGCCCTAAACCCTGATTAAATGGGCATTAGCTAATGCAGGAAGCATTTCACTGCCTGCTGTTTGTATCTACATCAGTGTGTTACTAGCCATTGATGGACAGTACCAATAACATGCAGGCAGATTCTTAAAAAGCAACATATTCTAATGCAGAATGTACTATCTAGTGTTACTATCTAAGCTGATTAATAGGGGCTCCTTAAGTGGCCAGTGTAATAGTATACTAAGTTTAGCACGCCTTTTTATTCTTGTTTTAGTGTACCATTTTGATGTGCTAAAATAACTTCTGATACAGGAAGCAGGAATGCCAGCTCTGTGGACTCTTGAACCCATCAGTATTGAGCAAACTCTGTTGCTGTTTTCAGAGATTGGAGTTGCTAAAGTCAACATGTTTTCTCTGTCATGTGAGAAACTGGCTCCTTTCACCAGGAAGGGTTTTAAAATTGGATGTGGAGGAGTGGCCTAGTGGTTAGGGTGGTGGACTTTGGTCCTGGGGAACTGAGGAACTGAGTTTGATTCCCGGCACAGGCAGCTCCTTGTGACACTGGGCAAGTCACTTAACCCTCCATTGCCTGCCGCATTGAGCCTGCCATGAGTGGGAAAGCGCGGGGTAGAAATGTAACAAAATAAATAAAATTCACCAAAATGTGTGCTAAACAGATTCGTAAATTTGAATACATTTTGACATAGTCCATCCAGTCTGCCCAACAAGATAAACTCATATGTGGCACTTTTTGTGTATACCTGATCTTGATTTGTATCTGCCATTTTCACGCTACAGACCGTAGAAGTCTGCCCCGCCCCCACCACCGGCTCTGCCACTCAATTTCTGCTAAGCTTCTGAGGATCCATTCCATCTGAACAGGATTCCTTTATGTTTTGACCATGATGCTATACATCAGGAAAAAAGTGTGTTGTATTTAGCACTCTTTTTTTTTTGTTGTTTTTGGCACTTTTTGCCAAGCAATAGCATTGCGGACGTTCCATCCGTCTGTCCATCTGTACGCATAGGCTCATGTGCAGTTTAATGTGTGTATTTCTGATGCCACATCATGTTACTCCTACTCCTAGGATTCAGTTTACCATCTCCAAGTTTACCTCATTGATTTTGTTTTGTTTATAATTGATCATTTTATTGTTATGCCATTAACGAAATTGTAATTTTTTACTTCAAGCTGTACCTGCTGTATTCCACCTTGATGAATTCTTTTCATAAAGGCAGTTAATAAATCAACAAAAGACACGTGCACACAGACTCTTTCTTCATACAGTCCTTGTCACCTTACTGAGACATACTTTACCTCATCTTTTCACACCCAGTCTCTGACATGCAGGAATTTTCAAACAGAGGATGGGAAAATATGACACTTTGCCATACTATAAGTGTACACGTTTCAACTTGTTTACTACCATGATAAATATCAGCTTAACCCCTGATGTAATAAATGGATGGTATGCAAATGGATCTAGAATTTAAAAAAGTGCACTAAGATAAAAAAAAAAATTGTTCTAAAATGGGAGTAAATTGAAAATTGCCCTTTAAAATGTATTCCTTTTTTATGACACGTTTTAAATTCCCAATCTTGGCATGCTATTTGTTTACTGCATCAGACATGAAGGGGCCTCTATACTAAGGTGTGGTAAGCAGTTACCATGTGATTCGCCCGCTACAGCACATCCCACATTAAAATGTGCACAATAGTTGCTTTCCCAGGTGGGGAGCAGGAAACAGTGGAGAATAGGTGCGTTATAGACAGGAGAGCTCTTGCACTTAGCAGATGGTAATTTACTGTGCACTGTCACCATGCTGTCTTGGATCCAAAGCAGAGAAGAACCCAGCAGCTCAGGTGGGGGCATAGGGATCGTTGAAAACGTTGGTTTTCTAATTAAGCAGACAGTTAACATTTATTTATATATATATTTTTTAAGCGCTTCGATGAGTTTGAAGTAAAGAAGCAGAATTGTCCTTGGTTACTTGTTGCACATCAGAAGTGCCAAAAGGATGATGTGGTAAGCAGATTTGTTTTCTTTTCTGTAAGTACTTGATAATAGCATACATACCCTGCAAACATTTGAAGTTTGACTTTAATTATTTTCATAGTGCATCATGTGGTGAGCAGAAGGAATGGTTTGGGCAGATAATGCAGTAACCAGAAGATTTCATGGGTTCAAAAAATCTGTATCCCAGATCTTTAGAGTACAGGGTGCTACATGGCTTCTCGCTCTTTTCCTGATTCTTTGCTTCTGAGGTTAACTTTTTATTGGCAAGTGTTGTACAGCTGGGCATTCCATATCATCATGCCGATCAATCCATAGACTGGTGGGTTGTGTCCATCTACCAGCAGGTGGAGATAGAGAGCAATCCTTTTGCCTCCCTATATGTGGTCATGTGCTGCCGGAAACTCCTCAGTATGTTCTCTATCTCAGCAGGTGGTGGTCACACACAGCAGCAGCTCTGGCTAGGTCTCCAAGCCTAATTCTTAGGTTTTGTTGAGTACCTGGGATTGAGGGCTGTTCTTGAGCAAGTGCAAACCTGGTGGTGCCAGATCCCTCCTTTTCTCCCCCCTCCCGCTGGCTCCGTTAAAAAAAAAAAAAAAATTTGAATGTCCTTTAAGGGCATTTATTTCAACATTTTTAGCAGCGTTTATTGCAGTTGCTCGCTGGGACACCAGGTCGTTACAGCTCGGAGCGAGAAGCAGGTAATTTTACCTTTTATAGCGGGCAGGGGGTTCCCCGTTCGGTCTCCACGTGGCTTATGGCGTCAGAGGGCGAGGGCGCGAAGATTCGCTCCCCGGACCGCATGTGTGCGTCTAGCGGGGATGCGGGGGTTTCAAAGCCTGACTTGCCTTTGTTTGGGCATCAGTTTGGAGTCCGGTCAGTGTCCCGGTTCTTCCTCCGGTGCGGCGGTTTTTTCCTGCCATAAGCGCCCATCCCTCGCGGCTCCCCCCCCCCCCCCCCCCCCCCCCCCCCCCCATTTTGGCCGGCCACTCTGCTCGAACGGCTTCTTCAATGCTGCCTTCGGCGCCTAACCGCTTGAGAAATATAGAATGCCCCAATCTATCCACCCTATCAGATTAACTGTTCACTTGTCCTCTAGATTGTACACTTGTCTTTAGATTGTTCTCTTGTCTTTTAGATTGTAAGCTCTTTGAGCAGGGACTGTCCTTCTATGTTTAAATTGTACAGCGCTGCGTAACCCTAGTAGCGCTTTAGAAATGTTAGTAGTTAGTTAGTTAGTTCTTGGGCCGCCTCGAGGTGGGAGATGTTAATGCTATGGTCGCCCTTGATTCGGGCGACAGCAAAAAAGCAGCGAAAGTTAAACGCCGTTCTTTCCGCGCGGCTCCTTCTCGGAGTTTCGCACCGGACGCCATTTTGGATAAACAGCTTGTTTCCCCCCCCCCCCCCCCCCCCCCCCCGCTCTTGCGAGCGCCGGTTGAGGGTGCGTCTAGGGCCGTGGCCCAGGCGGCAGAAGTGCACAGTCTAGGGGGTTCTCCCCTGAGTTCATTTTGCTGCTGCATCAGGCTTTTCTTATGCTAAACGCTGCCCCGGCTCCCCCCTCTGATCAAGGGGTTGAGGCCTCCGGAAGCAAACACCCTCGGGTGGACTTCCAGGCCCTAGAGGACTCTGTCTCCTCTGATGTAGGTGAGGGCAGCGTATCTGAGTTCTCCCAACGGTCCTTTGGGGATTCCTTGGAGGAGACGTATTCCCGCTCGGATGGAGCGGATGACCCCTCTACAGCATGGATATTTCGCTCAGAGGATTTGCCCAACCTGTTAGTGCAGGCCATAAGCATTTTGAAGATTTCCTCTCCGGAGGACGTCTCTCCCTCATCCTCGGTTGGCTCTGCCATTATGCTGGGGACGAAGCGCCCGCCTAGAACCTTCCACATGCATGAAGCCATGCACACCTTGATTTCGGCTCATTGGGGTTTCCCAGAAGCGAGCCTTAAAGTGGCTAGGGCTTTGTCCCGCCTCTATCCTCTGCCTGAAGGTGAACGGGAGGCCTTTCTTGGGCCTACCGTGGATTCTTTAATCACTGCGGTGACTAAGAAAACGGCGTTGCCGGTGGAAGGTGGCACGGCCCTAAAGGACGCCCAAGACAGGAGATTAGAGGCGGCTTTAAAGTGGTCCTTTGAGGCGACTGCTTTAAGTTTGCAGGCCTCAATTTGCGGCTCCTATGTGGCCAGGACGTGCCTGATGCTGGTGCAGCGGGCTTCCCCCTCGGATCCTTCCTTGAGGGCTGATTGGCCAGCCCTGGAATCGGGCTTGGCCTACTTGGCAGACTTGCTGTATGATATCTTGAGAGCCTCAGCTAAAGGTATGGCTCAGACAGTCTCTGTACGGCGGTGGCTTTGGCTAAAGCAGTGGTCTGTTGGCCACGCCTCTAAGTCTCACCTGGCTTAGTTGCCTTTTAAAGGCAAGCTGCTCTTTGGGGTCGAGCTGGACAAGGTTGTGACCGATCTCGGCACGTCTAAGGGCAAGAGGTTACCGGAGGTCAGGGCTCGGGCCAGGGGTGCCCGCCCCGGTTCCTCCAAAGGACGGTTTCAGGAAGCCCGTCTGTATCGCCCGGGCAAGTCGGGCTCCTCTGCCCCCTTTCCTTCATAAGGAACTTCTTCCCCAAGCAGCATTCCTTTTGCAGAGACCGCCGTCCCGGAGGTGCCTCCTCCGGTCCTCCCCCAGGGTCTCGTACCCAATGACGGGGCGCTGGTCCATGGCCCAGAGCAGATTGGAGGACGCCTATCCTCGTTTCTGGGCGAGTGGACCAGGGTAACTTCAGTCGCTTGGGTGCTGGAAGTCATTAGAGACGGCTACAAGCTAGAGTTCTGCCGACCCTTCAGAGACGGGTTTGTGCACTCTCCCTGCAAGTGTCCAGTCAAAGCTGTGGCAGTGCAGCAGACTTTGGACAATCTGATCCGCCTGGGTGCGGTGGTTCCGGTGCCAGAAGATCAGCTTGGCAAGGGACATTACTCCATTTACTTTGAGGTACCAAAGAAAGGAGGTTCTGTCCGGCCTATCCTCGACCTCAAAGGGGTCAATCGGGCCTTGTAAGTTCGGCACTTCCGGATGGAGACTCTCCGCTCTGTTATAGCGGCAGTGCAGGCAGGGGAGTTCCTGGCATCCTTAGACATCAAGGAAGCTTACTTGCTTATTCCCATCTGGCCTCCTCATCAACGCTTTCTGCGTTTTGCAGTTCTGAGCCGACACTTCCAGTTCAGAGCCCTCCCGTTCGGGTTGGCTACTGCTCCGAGGACCTTCTCCAAAGTAATGGTGGTCATCGCGGCCTTCCTTCGCAAGAAAGGAGTACAAGTCCATCCTTATCTGGATGACTGGTTGATCCGAGCCCCCTCTTATGCAGAGTGCGGCAGAGCTTCAGACCGGGTGATTGCTCTTTTGAGCTCCCTGGGGTGGATCTTCAACTGGGAGAAAAGCCAGCTGCGCCCGACTCAGTCCCTGGAGTATCTGGGAGTTCGATTCGACTCCCAAGTGGGCAGAGTGTTCCTGCCAGACAATCGGATTGTCAAGCTTCAGGCTCAGGTGGACAAGTTCCTAGCAGCCTCTCCTCTTCGGGCTTGGGACTATGTGCAGCTGTTGGGCTCTATAACGGCCACGATGGAAGTAGTGCCCTGGGCCAGGGCCCATATGAGACCTATACAGCTCTCTCTGCTGGAGCGATGGACTCCAGCTTCGGAGGATTCCGCTGTGCGCCTTCCCTTGGATCCGGCGGTGCACAAGGCGCTGAGCTGGTGGCTGAGGCCAGACAAGCTGTCCGCAGGAATGCCTCTTATGACCCTGGAGTGGGTTGTCGTCACGACGGAAGCCTCTTTGACGGGCTGGGGAGCCCACTACTTGGGAAGGACAGCGCAGGGGCTCTGGTTCCCTGCAGAGGCAAAGTGGTCTATCAACCTCCTGGAACTCAGAGCCATTCGGTTGGCGCCTTTGGAGTTTCTCCCGGTCCTGGCGCTGAAGCCAGTACGGGTCCGGTCGGACGATGCCACGGCTGTGGCCTATGTCAATTGCCAGGGAGGTACCATGAGCGCCCCTCTAGCCAAGGAGGCCATGAAGCTATGCCTGTGGGCAGCAAACCTGGAACAGCTATCGGCGGCCCACTTTGGGAGTTATGAATACTGCTCAGGCCTTCTTGGACATCACGAAGCGCTGGGGCCAGCCGAGCCTAGATCTGATGGCGTCATCAGCCAATTGCCAAGTGCCGCGCTTTTGCAGCAGAGGACGGGACCCTCGATCTCTGGGAGTAGATGCTCTTCTCCAACAGTGGCCGACTCAGGAGCTTCTCTATGTGTTCCCGCCTTGGCCCATGTTGGGCAGGGTGCTAGGCCGGGTGGCAAAGCATCCGGACCAGATAATCCTGGTGAGTCCAGATTGGCCCAGACGTCCCTGGTATGCGGACTTGATCAGGCTCTCAGTGGACGGCCCTCTGCAGCTGCCAGCGGAGCGGGGCCTGTTGCATCAGGGTCCCTTGGTAATGGAGGATCCCTCCCCCTTTGGTCTTTCGGCCTGGCTATTGAGCGGCAGCATCTGAGGAAGGTCATCGCCACTATGAGACAAGGTCATCGCCACTATGCTGAGGGCGAGGAAGCGCTCTACTTCTACTGCTTACGCCAGGGTTTGGCGTACCTTTGCATCGTGGTGTGAGGCAGGTTCACTTTCTCCCTTCACTGCTCCAATTTCTTCAGTATTGGCGTTCCTGCAAGAAGGTCTGGAAAAAGGCCTGTCGCTCAGTTCCCTTAAGGTCCAGGTAGCGGCTCTTGCTTGCTTCAGGGGTCACCTGAAGGGTGCTTCCCTGGCCTTGCAGCCAGATGTGGTACACTTTCTCAAGGGAGTTAATCACCTGCGCCTTCCTCTGCACTCAGTGGTACCTGCGTGGAGTCTCAATCTGGTGCTAAGAGCCTTGCAGAAGCCGCCTTGTGAACCTTTGTCGAGGGCATCTCTGAAAGACCTGACGTTGAAAGCAGTCTTTTTGGTGGCTATCACTTCAGCCAGAAGAGTTTCCTAGCTCCAGGCGCTATCATGTCGGGAGCCCTTTCTGCAGTTCACTGAGGCAGGAGTGTCTATTCGCACAGTGCCTTCCTTCCTGCCCAAGATTGTTTCTCGCTTCCATGTGAATCAGCAGCTCTGTCTTCCCTCCTTTCGTAGGGAGGACTACCCAGAGGAGTACTCTGCTCTCAAATATCTAGATGTGAGACGAGTCATCATCAGATACTTGGAAGTGACCAATGATTCCGGAAGTCGGATCATCTGTTTGTGCTGTTCGCAGGTCCTCGTAAGGGTCTGCAGGCTGCCAAACCTACAGTGGCACAATGGGTCAAGGAAACCAGTGCAGCGGCTTATGTGGCCGCGGGGAAGATGCCGCCTATCCAGCTGAAGGCTCATTCCACTAGAGCACAGGCGGCCTCGATGGCAGAGGCTGGGTCCGTCTCCTTGGAAGAGATTTGTAGGGCGGCAACTTGGGCATCGGCTCATACCTTCTCCAGACATTACCGCTTGACTGTGGCTGCTCGGGCGGAGGCCAGGTTTGGAGCTTCAGTGTTGCGGTCAGGGATTTCTATGTCCCGCCCTGGGTGAGTACTGCTTCGGTACATCCCACCAGTCTATGGATTGATCGGCATAATGATATGGAAGGTAAAATTATGTATCATACCTGATAATTTTCTTTCCATTAATCATAGCTGATCAATCCATAGTCCCTCCCAGATATCTGTACTGTTTATATTCTGGTTGCATTTCAGGTTCAAGTTTAGTCTTCAGTTCCTGTTCAGGAGGACTTCGTGTTCAAGTTTTTTCAATTGGATTCTTCAGGAGTTGAGACGATTTTGTGTTACAGTGAGCTGCTGCATTCCTCTCCCCTCCATTTTACGGGGCTGGATTGAGACCTAAAGTCTGCCAGCGCTCCCTCCCGCTTTGTGCGGCTGTAGGGCAGCTTTGTACCCCTCCCGCTTCGGCGGTGTTAGGGTCAGTCAGCTCCTCCCGCGGTTGCGGTTGCAGGATATGGTGTCCCTCCCCTGCTCCGCGGGGATGAGCTGGGTTGATTCCCCTCCCCCGTTTCGGCGGTGGTGAGCTGGGCAGAGTGTCCCTTTGTGGATGTAATTCTCTAAGTGCTGAGTCCTGCGGATGGATCTTTGATATCGACATACTGAGGAGTTTCCAGTAGCACATGACCACATATAGGGAGGCAAAAGGATTGCTCTCTATCTCCACCTGCTGGTAGATGGACACAACCCACCAGTCTATGGATTGATCAGCTATGATTAATGGAAAGAAAATTATCAGGTATGATACATAATTTTACCTTCATGAACTCACACTCAATTTTGCTTCAGATTACAGCACTTCAGAAATCCAGTGGAGACGCTGTGTTAAAATTTGAACCATTTGTCCTGCACGTGCAATGTCGGCAGCTAGAAGATGCACAGCTTTTGGTAAGAGAAATTATTCTGATACGTCCCTGGAGATGGAAGTAATACTCGTGGGCAGTTGTTTAAGTAGCGCAGCTGGCATGCAGAGGTTTGATTCCTGAATCCGGGTTGTGTTCACAAGGCTGATAGAAACTGGAGATATTGCGGTGGCAACATTTACAGTCTTTGACTACCACATAAGAGCGACATGTATGGATGGGGAATCAGGACACATACAGGATTCTGAAGGAAACTTCCTAAATAGGGTGACCTATTGGCTATTCTGGTGCAGATTCCACTTTTGTGGAGGCCACAGCACAATATCTTGATTCATGGTCCATTTAGAATGGTCTTCATACTTGTACCTTACTGTCACGAACTGAAGCAGTTACAGCTGATGGTCAGTTCTTGTGTTATTTTATAATGAAGGTATTTAAAATAAAAAACCATTGAGGTGCATAAAACAAAGGTTTCCACATGGAAATTACTGTTTTAATTTGGTTAGATTATATGCAAGTAAGTGTATGCATGCAGCCTGTATGTGCATAAGTTTACCTGAACCAAGCAGAGGTGTTCTCAGGGGTGAGGTTGCACATACTTTGTACACAGAAATTAAGTTCATAAAACAATCTAGGAAATCTGTGTATCCTAAATAGCAGATTTAAAGAAGTGCACCTACCTTCAGTGGATTAGTTTTCAAAAGGAAAGTATGTGGGTACCTTCACTTTGAAAATTGTGATGACTTACACGAGTACTCGCTACACAAGGTTGGCAGCATGTTATAACATTACTTGATATGACTGATACCACAGCATAGGAGAAAATATTTAGGGGTCCTTTTACTAAGGTGCGCTGAAAAATTGCTTGCGGTAGTGTAGGCGCAGCTTTTGAGCGCACGCCAATCCATTTTTGCCGAAAATGGACGTGCAACAAAATCGCCTCGCGTCCATTTTGGGTCTGAGACCTTACCGCCAGCCATTGACCTGGTGGTAAAGACTCGCGCGGTAACCGGGCGGTAATGACCTACACATGTCAAGTGCCACTTGGCACAAGTTCAAAAATAAAAATTATTTTTCAGATGTGCGTATCTGGTAATGCCAAAAATGAAATTACCACAAGTGCCACGCGGTAGCCGTGTGGTAACTCCATTTGGTTGCACGCAGACGCTTACATGGCTTAGTAAAAGGGCCTCTTAATCTACAAACAGCAACATTAGTTCATACTTTGTGAATGACTTGTAATTTCTGTTCTGCTTTGCAGCATTCGGTGGCTTTAAATTCCGGCTTCCGGAACTCCGGTATCACTATTGGCAAAAAAGGCAGAACTATGATGGTAACCTACCATTATGTACTTCAAAAATTTTTTTTTTTTGTTACATTTGTACCCCGCGCTTTCCCACTCATGGCAGGCTCAATGCGGCTTACATGGGGCAATGGAGGGTTAAGTGACTTGCCCAGAGTCACAAGGAGCTGCCTGTGCCGGGAATCGAACTCAGTTCCTCAGTTCCCCAGGACCAAAGTCCACCACCCTAACCACTAGGCCACTCCTCCACTCCATTTAAAAAAAAAAAAAACAAAGTTATCTTTCAGTGTATGTTATGTCATCCGACACTGCTGTAAAAATATAATTCCATTGACCAGAAAAAAATGGCAGGACTTCTGGTAGAAAGCTGAATATGGACAAGACCTGCTTTATCTGCTCATACCAAAAAGAACCATATGCAAAACACCAGAAAGGAAAAAAGGACTAGGGATGGACAAATGATCCTTCACAGATAAATCAGAATGCCAAGGGTATGGTCCGTTTAAAATGTTTATTGCGAAGCCACCACATATACACTCAGATGACATAACATGGAACCGTGTTTCAACGGAATGACTGCCTGCCTTAGGGGTTGTAAGATATATATGCATACAAGAATTGGACAAACGTAAATCAAAATATGCAAAAAATAAAAAAATACCAAATAGATATATAAGGTAAAAAAGAAAATACATTAAGTATATGAAAAATTAATTTTAAAAACACTTATGAAAACTACGAAAGCCATAATCATGACTATAAACAGAAACACAAAAGCTATTATATGTACCACCAGAACAAGGTCAGACTACACTATATAAATATGATAGTGGACCTATGTAATGGGCCCTAAAAGAGAAATTATGTGAAATAACATGTACAAAATAATAATGCAATTGGAAATACATGCTAACCAAAATAAAAATAATTATAATATTTATATTATATATATTTGTATTCACTTGTTTAATGTTTTTTTTAATATATGTATTCTTTTAATTTTTTTTATCTAATGCATATCATGTTTGACGCTGTGTATTTTGTACACAACCTACGTCATTTGGCTTAATATTCTGATGACATTTACATCCCTGTTATGGTACATATTCTAATTATGTAATTATAATTTTTAGTTTGGTTAGCATGCAGTTCCAATTGCATTATTATTTTGAACATATATTCCACATAGGTCCTCCATCATCATATTTATATGGTGTAAACTGACCTCTTTCTGTTGGTACATATAACTTTTGTGTTCCTGTTTATAGTCATGATTGTGGCTTTAATACTAATGTTTTTATAAGATTTTTTTTTTTATTAATATGCGTTTTTATAAGTTTTATTGCATTTTTAGCTTATGTATGCTTTTTGTACTTTTTGCATGTATTGATTTTTATTTTTTCTTGTCCAATTCTTGTATACATAGATCTTACGACCCCCTGAGGCAGGCGATCATTCCACTGAAACATGGTTCCATGTCGGGTCATCTGAGAGTATATGTGATGGCTTTGCAATAAATATTTTTAACCAGTGTGTTTCCCAAGTCCAGTCCTGGAGTACCCCTTGCCAGTCAGGTTTTCAGAATATCCACAATGAACATGCATGAACTTGACTTGCATACATTGCCTCCATTGTATTCAGATCTCTTTCATGCATTACTCACTGTGGATATCCTGAAAACCTGACTAGGACCAGACTTGGAAAACACTGTTAAATCAGGATGCCAAGGATATGGTCCGTTTATCTGTGAAGGATCATTGTCCATCCCTACTCCTTTTTGCTTTCTTGTTAACTGCTCAGTCACAAGCTGTTACTGTATATACATGTATGCCTGATTTGTGGCACTCAGTCAAGAGAAAATGCCTTTTATTTTTGGACTGTCAAATTTTACCCCCAAATTCTTTAAGTCTGTGCACATCAGGTTTGGTGTTTAGGAGGGAGGTGGCAGTTCAAATTCAGCCATGTTGAACTGTTCAGTTGGGGGGTTGTACAATTAGATATCACAATATCCTCAGAAAAATTATACATAATTATCTCTATAGGATTATACCAGAGGTGTGTGATGTTTTTTTTTTGTCTGATAGCATTTGGCCAATCTTGGGCTTAGTAAATGGGATTTTGTGTGGGCATATTATGAGGCATATTTTCAAAGCATTTAGACTTTCAAAGTTCCTTAGGAACTTATGGAACTTTGTAAGTCTAAGTGCTTTGAAAATGAGCCCCAATGTGGATATAAGAATGTTAGAAAATAGGTTTTCTCTGATAGAGTGGTGGATACCTGGAACAAACTCCAGCAAAGGCGATAAGAGCAAACTCTGGCTGATTTCTAGCATGCATAAGACAAAGAGACCTTAGTGACAGGATGAGAGCGAGAAAAGACCACAGAATAAGACCTCTGACAGCACAACTGAGAAAACCGCATGAATCAAGTGGTTTTTATAAATTAAATAAAATGTTAAACCCACCTGTTCAATATTATGTTTCAGATGAGAAATCTTTCAAAAATATAAACATATAAATGGTAGCACATATAATTAACACATATAAGCACATATAATTCCCAAGAACCTTTTGTAATCTGATTTAACCTTAAACATTATTTATGTAATTCTTTAGAATTAAGTAAAATTTAATTCAAAGAAGGATCAGAATATTCAGACAGTCCTCTACTCTCAATCAAGTGCCCTGCCAACCTCATCTGTTAGGATGCTGAGTAATGGAATTATAGCTGACTGCTTTTAGTAAGGCATTAATAGCTTCATTTAACACAAGTGAAGTAATACAAGCCTGTTTATTCTCAGTTGGGCCCTCTGTACTATCAGCTGAATTACTAATATGCCTACTACGTTAATGTGTTAGTAGTAACAAGATCCCATTGCATAAAATGGAACCTGCAGTAAACACACATTAATGGTGTTTTCTCATGGTAACGCACATTAGTAACTAGCCTTATGGGCATTAACTCGAATTAATGCATGTTAATTGCATTGTAGGTGAAATCGTTAACACAGTTAATAAATGAAGGCCTAAATTTGAATGGAGTCTGCAGAACTGGCTGTCAGTGCATCCATGTCTTCTTTTTTTTTTTTCTCCCCCTCTCCCTCCCCCGTTAGGCAGTGCGGAGCACTCATGGTTTGGAAGTGCCATTGAGCCGGAAGGGGAAGCTGCTAGTGAATGAAGAGTACATACAATACCTCGTACAAATAGCAAACCAGAAAATGGACGAGAACAAGAAACGAACAGACAGGTACGTGAACTTCAACCATACAACATCTGCAAATATTCTAGCATTTCTTGAGTAGGTGCTGCCAAGGACCCCTTTTTCTCCTCAGTATAAAGTGGTCCCAGCAGGGGAAAGGGGCATATTTTACTGAGTTTCCATTATATAGAACTTCTGTCTCGCACAGGAGGTGAGTCTCGATTGAAAGGAAACTCTGCAATGAGGGGTCATAAGATGAAAGGGGACAGACTAAGGAGTAACCTAAGGAAATACTTCTGAAAGAGTGGTAAAAACGTGCAACTGTCTCCCAGTGGATGTGGTAGAGACAGATTATATTTGAATTCAAGAAAGCTTGAAACAAGTACATAGGATCTCTGAGAGAGGAAGGGATAGTAGATGGCTTGGGTGGGCAGACTGGATAGAATATATGGTCTTTATCTGTCTTCATTTTTCTGTTTTTAATAATTCTTTGAATTATTACATTCAAAAAACAATGAATGACTGGAAATTATTGGATAGCAATACAAAACAAATATAACTTTAGCCCACAAACTGGGAGTTGAGGTAAGGAAATAAACCTAATAAAATTTTCAAGGAATCTAATAGAGAAGATATACAGCAAACAGAGAACAGCTGCTTAAGGTGATAAATAAGGTCAGTTATTGAAGGACAACTGATTTCTCCCTCACATTCAAACTCCTATGAGCTGCTTTGGCTCAAGAAACAGAAAAGTATTAACACCAAAAGTAACAAAACAAAGGCAGGGAAATTTTGCAACTTAATTAATTTTTTTCTATATTTCTAGGATGATATTCTTTTAATGTACAGAACTGGGGGAAACCCTACCTGATATTTGTGTGTTTTCAGATTTTACAGCTGCTTACAGTCTGCCTTGAGATGTGAAGGTATTTTTGAGAAATCGGTACTGGAAAGCCAAACAAGACCTGTATATACCCGCAGGAGGAGAAGGAAAGCCATGAAAGAGGATGTCCTATGCACATCCCCAGATGAAAGGGCACCTGATCGTGAAGAGGAAGTGGAATTTGATCCTGTAGTCTTCACCGAACTTCATCTGTAAATGTGTGCAGTTATTTAAAATCAAACGCACAACACCCATGCTGTGTCTTTTTTGTCATAAGCTTGGGTTTTTAGATTTATCTTGCTCTCTGTGAGAGCAGCTCTCGTTCCCTTAGTGTTTGGCAACATTGGCCTTGGAGATTTTCCTTTGATTCACTGCACACTCGCCCGATGTGACCTAAGTGCAAAGGAGCTAACACTTCTGAAAGGGACTGACAGGATTGCTGAGCAGCTGGGAAAAAAGACTGGTAGAAACACCCAAGAAACCACACACAAGTGTCTCTTTTTATAGAGAGATTTTTTTTCTTATTAAAAAATAAATGGCAGCATTGTGCTTGTTTTTGTTTTGGGTTTGTGCTTGGTAATTTTAATTGCTTTTCAGATACTCTGACTTTTTTTTTTCCTCTTCCTTTTCAGTGTACGTTAACCAGCACTTTCTGTTCATCCCACCAGGGTGTCTGCTGTATTCATTCAGTCTCTTCAGTGGTTTACTGAATTTCTTTGGTTAATGTTGTTTGTAAAACTTTGACCTCAAAACCTTCATTTCTGCTCTAGGGTTTACTTAGGCAGTAGTCTCTGCTCAGGCTCTAGTTTGGGGTGTGTGTATTTTATTTATCCAGCACCCAGTTCTGATTGGATAGCAAACCACTTTGAAATCCAACAACAAATTATAGCCGAGTTTGCTTTGTATACGAACCAAATAATCACTTCAATGAAGGAAAAGTCTTCAGTAAAGACAGCTCTACTTTTTACAATGTAGCTGCTGTATGATACATCATAAATGAAAAGCCTCCCTCTCCTATATACTTTTTAAAAATCCTTTAAAAAATATATATATGTTCTTTTTTTATGCTTTATGACTTCTTTAACATAAAACAGTCCACAGTAACAGATAAACCTATAACTTAACTTTTATAGAACTGATTTACTCAGCACAGCAAATGCTCATGGAACCACTTTACTCAGCACGGCACATGCTCTACAGAGTCTCTTTCACTGCTTATCGCTCCATCAGGTTCTGCCTGCACCAAATTAGCGCTTCCAACACTTGTCTATAAATGCAAAAAGTCAAAAATACATTTTGTGCAGCATTCAATAAAATGTCTTAGATTAGCTTTGTTATTTCTTCTCGGGCTTACCTCGTGCAGCATTCTATCCTGTTAATTTCAAAGCTTATAAGACACTAGCATTATAAATTAAAAATGGTGCTGCTGATATTTAAAAAGAATGCTAATCAGCAAATATCCAATCAGAGTGCAGCCAACCCTTAAATATATAAATTAAAATGTTTGTCCCAATGAAGACACTGGTCTCACTGCAAAATACGCCCAAAGGTAACCAAACTTCATTTTAAGGAATGCTTCCCAGTAGAATTCAAAACTTGAAGTTTAACACTGATTCTTTCAAGAGGATTAACTCTGATTATCTCAAGAGAGCAAGCTTTACTCAGCAAGCTCTCTTGATGGATAGACAGACATATTGGTTTGAAATATACACACATATACATTCATTTATACATAACAGCATGTAAAGTTCTCAGTGGCATATAACAAGAAATCTCGTTTCGTATTGCTGTATGCAGTAGAATCATTTTGTTTGGTAGTTGTGGTGACACTTCGTAAGACCCCAAAGTGATTCAGAAATTCATAGAAAATAACCACACCAGGACTATCCACTCTTCATTTCTCTAGTTACTTTAATAAGACAAAGCCCATTTGTCCTCTATTGTTGCTTTCCACTATTAAAAATTCTCTGTGCTTTATTCCTTTTTTCTTGCTGCTGGGAGACTGTCCCATTAATTCACCATTTTTTTATTCTTTCTAAACTGCAAGAAGTTGAAAAGCATGATGAAATTTGGCTTGGGGGGTAAGCAAAGGATGAAAATGTTTGAAAAGGGCCAGAGCAGACTTACAGTTCCAAACAAATGAGCTCCCCCCCCCCAAAAAAAAAAAAATGTCTGAATAGCTCCTCTCTGTACATAAATGTAACTTACCTTGATGTGAGCTAAATCCAAATCATTTTTTTTGTTCTATGTATAAGTGTGTTTAGGAAAGTTCCGACTAGATCCCTAGTGGTACTTCCCCAGCCTCACGGCTTCTATTGTTTCCCCCCAAGACCCTTGTCTTGAAACATGCAGCCCAAGGTGTTCTCTTTTCCAGCCTGGCTCACTCTTCATGCTCTCAGCTGAATCCAGTCTATAGAGGAAGTTTTTCTTTGCATCACAGCAGTAGCAAAGGCAGCGAGGCTTGTGGAGTTCATAGTTCATGAGCCAATAAACACTCTATAGTAGTACAGTATGTCAGCAAACTCCATTGGGGATTTCCCCACCTTTTTCAGCAAACTCTGAGGGGTATATGCCTAGGTGGCCTTTCTTTTGACAAACTTGTGGCATCCTGTTTTCTAATATCCTTTTTTTTTTTTTTTCCGATTTCAAGGAAAATGACTCAACAGGCATACAACATTATATTTAGCATACATTGAACAAAGCATAAAAAATGATGGCAGAAAAAGACTGTGGTGGCAGTTCTATAAATTGGTGCCTCATTTTAGGCACTTGGTGGCAGTTCTGTAACAGCTTACGGGTGCACCTAAGCCATTACAAAATATTAGCACAAAACCTCTGGCTTCCAAGAGTTAGGTGTGTCTGCCTACATATGACAGGTCAAGGGCTGGGATAAGTGGGCATACCGAAGTTCACCATGCTGTGCACCCATCTGATAATATTCTATAAACTGAGTCACTTGGCAACATGCTCCTGATATACCCATACTTCTGCCCTTATTGTTGGGTGCACTTTATAGGAATAGTGCTGTAGGGGTATATACCCCTACAGTGCCTAGGACTTAGATGTCCAACTGCCAATTACATGTGTAAGCACTGCTGTTTTATAAACTGCTCCTGGTGATCTTGGGCAAGTCACAACCCTCCATTGCCTCAGGTCCAAACTTAGATTGTGAGCCCTCCTGGGACAGAGAAATATCCAGGATTCCTGAATGTAACTCACCTTGAGCTACTACTGAAAAAGGTGTGAGCAAAATCTAAATAAATAGATGCACTATTGGCATCTAACTTTAGACACCAGTTTATAGAACTACCTTTTACATGGCCTGTCAAGCCAGTCTCGACATTCCCTTCTCTCCCAGAGGTCTGTGCTTGTCCCATGCTTTCATGTCTTCTGATAGAGCCTTCAGGAGTATGTGTCCTCTGACACCAAAGAAAGTCTTTCAGCTTCTGGTACCAAGTGGACTTTAGCCTGGAAGAAATTTACTTGAGAATGATGACACCTCTACTCTGTCCATGTATCAGGCAACAAAAGACAGCCGGTCCACTTCTTTCCATTCATTAGTCAAAAAGGCACTTCTCCCTACATAAGTATTGCCATACTGGGAAAGACCAATGGTCCATCAAGCCTAGCATCCTGTTTCCAACAGTGGCCAATCCAGGTCACAAATACCTGGCAAGATCCCCAAAAAGTAGAAAACATTTTATACTGCTTATCCCAGAAATAGTGGATTTTCCCTATTCTGTACCTGTAGAAATGATCTCTTGAATACCTTCAGTTGATCATCTAACCAAGAGGTATGAATCTTGTTTTAAAAACTGCTAAATTTTAATGCCTCTGAAGTAAACAATGAAAATAATTATCTCAGTTTTGAGTCCTGTGCAGAGCCAGATCCATGTTCAAACTGCAGCTGCCATGCTTCAAAAAATTTGCATATACTTCAGTAATGCCTTTCTGTGTGTGTGTATGTGTATATATATATATATATATATATATATATAATTCTTCACTATAATAGTCACATTTACTGATCAATTGTTTTCCATTTTTAAATCTTAAGAATGAGTGTAATTCAATAGCAATTTGCTGTCACTTCTTCAATTCTAGGACAAACCACCAGGTGGCATAACAGTACACCAAGTTTGGGCAACTAGAAATGTTCCAGCATTTCATAGGCTGTCCCTACCTTTTTGGGTTTTCTAACCATTTTAAATGTTATGATCCATATTTATAATTTCTCTAATGAAGAAGATTTGAAATGCGTACTCAAGGGTTCTGAGTGTCAGGTTACTGCCACCGTGTGTTAATTGGGAATACACATTAGGAAAATAGCTTCTGCAATCAAAATATTCACGTGTATTATCCTAAGGATGTAAATGCACACCCTGGTTCACCCTATTCTTTAGTCATCAGAAGAAGAACTTAGAACTGTATTATTTTAGAATTTGGAATAGTTTTTTTTTTATTATTATATAATTATATGTAGTAAGCTGCTTTAGGTAATCTTTAAGGACTGATAAGGTGATATAAAAATGTAATCAAGCAGAAACAGTTCTGTGTTTTCATTTAACTAAAAAAGGTAGGAGTGCCATCTGGAAGAGACAAAGGGCTTTATCCAAAAACATTTTTCCCCATTCTGGGCTAGATGTATAAAAGATCCCCCCCCCCCCCCCCCAATTGTTTTTTTTATCTACAGTAAAAATGTATTGTGTGAGCAATTTTTATAAAGTCATTTTTGCATATATGTGACCTGTTAGAAAATACTGACTGATGTAGAAGCATGCACAATAAGAGGAGGGTATGTACTTTGCTGGTAGGCAAGTATAAAGGTGGAGCACGGGACATGCAAATATAAAATAATATAAATGTGAACAGGTACAAATGTCTGTGCATGCAAGATAGGCATGAAGTTTGCCACTTCTGCTAGTGTTTTATAAAGACATACAGTGGGGGAAATAAGTATTTGATCCCTTGCTGATTTTGTAAGTTTGCCCACTGACAAAGACATGAGCAGCCCATAATTGAAGGGTAGGTTATTGGTAACAGTGAGAGATAGCACATCACAAATTAAATCCGGAAAATCACATTGTGGAAAGTATATGAATTTATTTGCATTCTGCAGAGGGAAATAAGTATTTGATCCCCCACCAACCAGTAAGAGATCTGGCCCCTACAGACCAGGTAGATGCTCCAAATCAACTCGTTACCTGCATGACAGACAGCTGTCGGCAATGGTCACCTGTATGAAAGACACCTGTCCACAGACTCAGTGAATCAGTCAGACTCTAACCTCTACAAAATGGCCAAGAGCAAGGAGCTGTCTAAGGATGTCAGGGACAAGATCATACACCTGCACAAGGCTGGAATGGGCTACAAAACCATCAGTAAGACGCTGGGCGAGAAGGAGACAACTGTTGGTGCCATAGTAAGAAAATGGAAGAAGTACAAAATGACTGTCAATCGACAAAGATCTGGGGCTCCACGCAAAATCTCACCTCGTGGGGTATCCTTGATCATGAGGAAGGTTAGAAATCAGCCTACAACTACAAGGGGGGAACTTGTCAATGATCTCAAGGCAGCTGGGACCACTGTCACCACGAAAACCATTGGTAACACATTACGACATAACGGATTGCAATCCTGCAGTGCCCGCAAGGTCCCCCTGCTCCGGAAGGCACATGTGACGGCCCGTCTGAAGTTTGCCAGTGAACACCTGGATGATGCCGAGAGTGATTGGGAGAAGGTGCTGTGGTCAGATGAGACAAAAATTGAGCTCTTTGGCATGAACTCAACTCGCCGTGTTTGGAGGAAGAGAAATGCTGCCTATGACCCAAAGAACACCGTCCCCACTGTCAAGCATGGAGGTGGAAATGTTATGTTTTGGGGGTGTTTCTCTGCTAAGGGCACAGGACTACTTCACCGCATCAATGGGAGAATGGATGGGGCCATGTACCGTACAATTCTGAGTGACAACCTCCTTCCCTCCGCCAGGGCCTTAAAAATGGGTCGTGGCTGGGTCTTCCAGCACGACAATGACCCAAAACATACAGCCAAGGCAACAAAGGAGTGGCTCAGGAAGAAGCACATTAGGGTCATGGAGTGGCCTAGCCAGTCACCAGACCTTAATCCCATTGAAAACTTATGGAGGGAGCTGAAGCTGCGAGTTGCCAAGCGACAGCCCAGAACTCTTAATGATTTAGAGATGATCTGCAAAGAGGAGTGGACCAAAATTCCTCCTGACATGTGTGCAAACCTCATCATCAACTACAGAAGACGTCTGACCGCTGTGCTTGCCAACAAGGGTTTTGCCACCAAGTATTAGGTCTTGTTTGCCAGAGGGATTAAATACTTATTTCCCTCTGCAGAATGCAAATAAATTCATATACTTTCCACAATGTGATTTTCCGGATTTAATTTGTGATGTGCTATCTCTCACTGTTACCAATAACCTACCCTTCAATTATGGGCTGCTCATGTCTTTGTCAGTGGGCAAACTTACAAAATCAGCAAGGGATCAAATACTTATTTCCCCCACTGTATGTACCTATGGGACCATTTTACTAAATCTTAGCACGTACTAACAGAATTAGCGTGCTTTAAATTCTAAGATGCCCATTGGTATATAATGGGCTTCTTAGCACTTAACATATGCTAATGTCCATTAGTGCATGCTAATCTTTAGTAAAAGGGCACCTATGTGTCTAAAATATGTGCCTAAACTGGATGTCCTGTTATAAAATTACTGACTGTGCAATTAGCCCTCTGTGCTTTTATTGAAAAAGAACCTAAATATGATCCATAATGACTGAATTGTAGCAATATTAATCTGCATCCATAAACTGTACTTCTTTTTAAACAGATTTTTACAGTATTTGTAAGAATCCTTTCTTAATGTCTTGGGGGAAGATCTATGTGTCCATGATAACTGTTATCGCAAGTACAGTCTATGGCAGTGTGCTGCATTGTCTGAGAGGTCCTTTTACAAAGGCACGCTAGAGTTTTTAGTGCACGCTAACGATTAGCGAGCGCTAAATAGTAGAAATGCCCATAGGAATATATGGGCATCTCTATCATTTAGTGCATGCTTATTTTTAGTGTGCACTAAAACGCTAGCATGCCTTTGTAAAAGGACCCCTGAATTTACAAGGTGTCAAGGAGTATATTTGATATTAGTGCATGAATGACACCTGGAAGCCCCCCAAAAATATTTACTAAGCTGCGCTAGAGGTGCATTAACATTTTTAATGTGTGCTAAGCATTAGTGCATGCTAACCATCTAGACACCCATAATATTCCTATGGGTATCTACATGGTTAGTACATGCTAATTTTTACCACACGCTAAAAACACTAGTGACCTTAGTAAACAGAGCCCATGATGTCAAAGTAAGTTTTACATTCCTGACTGAAGTTTGCATGATCTTTTGAGAGTTAGTTATAAAGCATCTGCAACCCTATGTTACAGTGGTAATGACTGACTAAAAACCATATGACTTTGTGTCCTCAGTATATATCTTACACAGAACAGCAACTGGAAATGAGATAATAGGACGAGAATGCTTTTCCATCCTTTTAAATTATATTCTGAATTCTAGAAGTAAAGCCCACCCATTCTTTGAAGTCCTTCAAGTATAGCACAGAGCTCAATCTCCCCTAATTACAGTTGAATCCTTCAAAGTCTTGGCCTTTTGAAGAAAACAAACTAAATTGCCAAGGGAATTTTGAAAATACACTGGAGAATATCGAAGGAAGAAAGAAGGCTGGCTAGAATTGGAAGTATTAACATTGCAAAATAATTCTGAAGCAGGCCCCATGGAATTATTTACTAAAGGAGGTTCTTGCAAAGTAATAAATGCGTGAGAGAAAAAAAAACCCACAGGAAAAATTGGCCAAATTTCTTAATTAGCTTATACTTCATTGGAGAGATTCTGTTTTAAGTTATAGGTAACTGAAACAATGTTGTTTCCTCGTGTCTGCAGCCAAAAGAATAGGAACAATTGGATTCCTCTTTATCCCTCCGGAGCAGTCCAGACACATAAGTTTGCACTCTGTAAGCAGAAGATGGAGACCGAGAACCCTATATACTGTGCAGTCCATAACTGCAGAAGAAATACCCAATGAAGATCGCTGCGTGCATCTGGTAGCACTATACAAATGATAATAATAATCTAGAAGAATAGAGAAGGACAATGGAAATCCACAAGAAGTCAAAAGGAAGTCTCACAGTTCAAAACAAGAGGCTTATTGATAAAGCACCACATTTGAACAGACCCAAATTCCCGCTCACACTTCTGCCCTTACCACGTCCTCTGCCCTGTCTAGGATATTTGCGCCTCAGATATAGATTGCCATATGGACAATTTGCATCAAATGGATGTATTTGGTGAGGTTCTTTGTGCCAAATCTGTTCTGAAAAAGATTTAGAGAGGCTTGGCTGGCGAATATTAATAGGACTACTAAAGGAAGAAGTATATAAGTCACCAGAATCGCACATATCCTTTTTTTTCCTCGTTCTTTCACCACGGGCATTAGTTTCCTTCTGCATGCTAATGTCTTTCCTTGGTTTCTGATAAGGCCTAGATTTTGAATAGGGATAAATTGGACCTCTTCTATAATCTGCTTCATCTCACTTATATTTAGCATTTTTAACTTCCTTAATTTCCTGTTTGAATTTGTCCACTTATTCACATCAAGCATAACAATATCAAAATTTACTTCCTCATTTTATAACTCAATTTCTCTTCATATAAAGGTTGCATATCATTGCTTTTTTTTCTTTGAGGTTTCAGCTAGCAAGTTGACCAAATCTAATGAACACTTATTAAGAATTCACACCATTGATCAAGAAAACTTTGGTTATTGAAAAACATCCGTTGATGCCTATGTGATTCTTAACCCTCTTGGGATCCTTTTGGTGCAGTAGTAGTGAAAAATTGCAGCAAAGTGCAGTTCATTCCAGATTATGTCTTCCTTTTTTTGTATGGTATCAAACCATCTATCTGCTAAGGAATCCAGGTCCATGACGGCTGCTTCTTCTTCTGAAGTTAGTGGGACTTGTAAAAGCCGTTGTAATCATACTACTGTAAAGCTAAGAACTATAACCAGCCAGTATTTCTCAAGTCTCCAGCAGATGATAGGTGAGTGTCATGCCACCGCCCACCCGAAGATGTTGACCGAGTATCCGTTTGTCATGCTGCCACCCACCCGAAGGTGTGGGCTGAATATCCATGTGTCACGCTGCTGCCCACCTGAAGGTGTGGGCTGACTATCCATGTTGTGCTACCCACCGGAAGATCTCTCTCTCTCTCAGGTTCAGCTCTGTCCCAGAAGGATCATCCAGTAAAATTAGTACGTTCACAATCCTTTTGGTAAGAAGCCAAAACAAGTCTAATAGTCCAAAACAAAGGCAATAATCCAAAGTCAAGGCGGGTCCTCCAAACTCCAACAGGTAGTTCATGATCTTCCTCCAGAATCGACCAACAGACAATCCGCAGTCCTCCACCAGAAAGGCCTCTCACCTTCAGGAAGGAGAGAGAACCATTTCCAACTCTTCAGCTTCAGCAGCCTTGGAGTCTTGCAATGAGGCCACCTTTCTGGTCAGGGTGGTTCAGTTTTGTGTTTTTAAAGGTTTAAGTTTCTCAAAGTCAAGGGCAATTTTAGTATGTTATCAAAGTTTATATTCATGTTTTACTATATATGTTGATAAATTGTAATTTGATTTTTGATGAATATTTTTATATGTTTTATTCACACACTGTAAAGCCCCTGACACAGCCTCCAAGAAGGTGAAACATGGCCACATTGGGCATTTTGGCTAATAAATTTGGTTGCTTTTAAACAGTGGTCTACCCTCTTTTTGTCTGGAATCTCTACGTGCAGATCTCTGCCTCTTTCTGGTTATATGGAGTTGAGAGCCATTCATCTGATGCTATAGGAGTTTCTTCCACTGGTGCAAAGCAAAATGGTTTTAGGATTTATCTGACAATTATCAGGGCAGCATTAGGAATCAGCATATAGTGGAGGCACTGAGTCTGCTTATGTGTTGGGTGGAGAATCATGTGGTAAACCTGTCAGCAGCTCATGTGACCATATGGAGAATGTCCAAGCAGACTTCATGAGCAGGAACACACTGAACCCAGAAGAACAGAGCTTGGCAGACAGTCTTCAAACACATTGTCCAGTATTTGAGGGGGAGGTCCCAGTTGTTGATAACAAAATGCCAAGGACCCAGGTTCATCAGCCACAAAAAAGGAGTGTTGGTCCATGAAGATGGACACTCTGATCCAGCTTTGGCCTTGAGATGTTGTGCATGTTTCTGCCATGGCTCTTAGTGGGCAGGGTGATTTGGAGTGGGGAGCCACCCAGGTCTCATTGTTATAGTACTGGACTGGGTATGGAAGTCATGGCATGGGGATCTCATGAGCCTGAAGGCAGAAGATCTTTTACTGTTCCCAGAGATGCATCTAAATGGGATCCTGACACCAAGCCTTTTATCTCCATTTTTTCTTAGGGCAAAGGTCAGGATGACAGGGTATTTAGTTGCATGATATCAAATCTCTTGCATTCCAGGAAAAGATCAACTTCTCTAGCATATGTTAGTGTGTGGAGGATATTTGAGGTATGGTGCCAGGACTGTAGTATTACCTTTGCTATCAGATAATCTTTGATTTTCTTCAGGATGGCTTTGGACAAGAGTTTGACCTTGGGCTCTTTATGAGAGCAGATGGCTTCTGTTGTGTGTTACGGAGGGCTAGTGCATGATCATCCTGTGGTGCCTCCCCAGGTATTGTATGGTTTTTGAGGGGCTGTAGTGCTTCCATTGGGACCTAAACCTTGTTTTCTCGGTGTTGGTGAAGGTGCTCTTTGAGTTTTTTCAGGAGGCAGCATGGAAGAATTCCACACTGAAAACAGTGTTTTTCATGGTGATATGTTTAGCCAGAAGAAACTCGAAGCTACAGACTCTCATGTCAGGAACCCTTCTTGATGGTGGTAAAGGAGAGGGTGGTGATTCATTCAGACCCCCTTTTTTTTTTGGCTTAAAATAGTGCACCTGTTTTATGTTAATCAGGTAATACCTCTTCTGGCATTTTGGGAAACTGGAGATTGTAGAGATGTAGGATGATTCCTTTGATTGGATGTATAGCAAGCATTGCAGTGTGGTTTGAAGAAAACCAAGGCATTTCATCAATTAGATAATCTGTTTGCATTGTTTGGAGGACCCAGAAAGGGGGAGGCTGCATTTAAAAAGATTAAAGAGGCTATTATTTCAGTGTACGTTGTTCAGAAATGTGCTGTACCTCCAGCCATAAAAGCACATATGGCTAGGGCCCAAGCATAGCCTGGTTCTGCTGCAGGATATTTGTAAGGCAGTCACTTGGTTATCTCTGCATTCCTCTGCCACTGGATGTGCAGGCTAGGCAGGACATGATCATTGGGGTAAGCATGTTGGAGGCAGTCTTATTTAGGTCCTTCCTTCAGTTGATACTGCTTTGGTACTTTCTGTGGATCTGGACTGATCTGGAGTGATGAAGAAATTAGATCTTTTATCTTTCAACCTAAATTCTTGCAATATACAATACAAGTATATCTTGCAGTGCAGGTAAGTTCTCTAAAGGCAAAATCAAAGTTAAAAATGAATGTTATTTAAGGAAAACAAAGGTAAATCTAGAGGATACCAGATGGTATTTCCTGATTGTTATTTTTTTCTAACTTCTCCCAAATGGGGCTATGTAGGAAAACCAGAACCAAAATTACAATATGGGGCAAGTTTCTCTATCCTGGTGTTCCCATAATAACGAAAACTCTAGGTTTAGACCCAGTGTCAAGAAATAGTTTCAACTACTCTGGATCAAAAAAAAAAAAGTAAAACATAGTACATATTTAAAAGGAAAATATAACAAAGTTCAGGTCCAAAGCATTCATGTCTTTTCTGTGTTGCTTTACACAAATCAGGAAATATCCGTTTCCTCAAAAAAAGAAACTTCCCTTTAATAGAAGCACAAGTTCAAAATCCAGTTTCGATCATACTCCAGAGTGAAAGTGACAACCAAGGTGGAGCAGGAGCCCTCACACACTTCCAAATGATCAGTCCCAAAGTCATCAAGATTCAAACTGTATCAAGATTCAACTGTTCACTGACAAAGACTGACATTCATCACCTGGCTCTTCCTCAAAAATTTCCCACCACTCCTTAGTTAATAATTTGCCACTCCCAGTGGTGCTGGTACTTTGAAAACTTCAGTCAAATATTTATGTGACTTTACTTCAGCAGCCATCAGAGGCGACATGGGAAAATTGAGAAAATGTAATTTATATCTTCGACTTTGATTGTCAAAAATGTCCATTTTCATTTACAGTCCTTTTTTGTTTGTTTTAATTTACCAGAGCCACAGTGCATTTGTGAAGATCTTTAACTCTAACTCTTCCAGAGAATTCTTCCAATTTGGACTCTTGTGAAAAATAAACAAGTTTCATGCTGCTAAACTTAAACCTTCAAATCCTGTGTTATGCCCAAAAGCTGGTCGACACAAGCTGGAAGTGACTTCTCTAATGAACAAATGGCCAGCCACAATGAATTTAATCTAGCAACTGGAGGTTTATTATAAATAAAGGCAGGAGAACCTCTCACCTCTGCCATGCAGTCATTCAGCTTTCCAGATGCCTCTCCATCCAGGCCCTGATGAGCAGAAATACTCCCACCCACCACTGGACCTAATTCACACTGACCTCCATCTGGCTAATCTCCCTTCAGTGTAACTGAGAGTCTGGTGCCTCCTCCTTCCAACCAGTTCAGCAACACAGTTTTCATATCGGTCACATGGCTGCTGAATTCCAGACCTCTCTTGTCACTTGGCTATAGGGGCTGTCTCTGTTGCTCTGGGCTGAACAATCTCAGCCGCAGCAGGCAAGGCTCCAATGCTAATCCCAGAGCTATGGGGTACTGTGACTTGCTGAATAAAGCCTTATGTTTGCGGTGGAAGATCATGGTATCAAAGAATAGATTCAAATTTCCTCTTCCTCTTTCTCATAGCTAATCTGAAAAAGAAGAAAATACAACAGGTAAGAACGGCTTATTCAGCATGACACTATCTTGAATCTCCAAAGAAATTAGATCTTATCTGCTGTCTGTTCAGACCAGTCCGGAGCCCACCCACGGCCTGTGGGTCCCACAAAGTTGAGGTGCTGGGTGAGCTGTTTCAGTTCATGGGGAACTAAGTTTAGTCCCTTTAGTCTCTGGTAATAGCAGAACTAGGGCCCTGTTTACTAAGCCGTGCTAGAGGTGTGCTAGTGTTTTAGTGTGTGCTAACCATGTAGATGCCCATAATATTCCTATGGATGTCTACATGGTTAGTGCATGCTAATTTTTAGCACTAGCTAAAAATGCTAGCACACCTTAGTACAGGGCCCTAGTTTGTTGTTCAACGAGTTGACTAATGGTTTCTTACAACAGCATCTTATGATCCCATTCCATCAGGGCAAGAGTTCTCCACCCACTCCTTGGGACACACCAAGCCAGTCAGGTTCTCAGGATATTCACAATGAATATGCATAAGATAAATTTGAATGTGCTGCCTCCATTGTATGCAAATCTATTTCATGCATATTCATTGTGGGTATCTTGAAAACCAGACTGACATGGTGTGTCCTGAGGACTGAGTTGAGAACCCCTGCATCAGGAGTAGTAAAGAAATTTGAGAGTTTTAGGACCTTTGATAAAGGATCATTGCATGGATTCACTTTCCAATAGTCATCCTTTTGTTTCAAAACTTACCAAGTCTTTGTTTTTTGATCAGTTGTCAAATGTTTTGGAAAAATAAATCAATGTTCTTCATCTAATCAAACTGGATTCCACAACACTGAAACTGTTTTAATAAGCCTAACCACATTTATTCATACCCACTTAGATCAGAAAAATACTGTCTTACTCCTTTCATTAGACCTCTCAGCTGCCTTTGATCTGATAGATCATGTATTTTTTTCTTGATAGACATAAGAATATAGAGATCTCAGGTATTGTTTTGGATCGGTTTCATTCCTATTTAGTCAATAGATCATACAGAGCTGTATGGAATGATGATGTCTCAGATTCATATACATTTTCTTGTGGGGTGCCTGAAGGCTCATTACTAGCCCTTATTCTTTTCAATCTTTTCATGTCCCCATTGATAAGTTTGATTCATTCTCTTGATTTAACACTACTCATTTATGTGGATGACATTCAGATACTTTCTCCATTTGACTTTTCAGACCCACAGGAATATTAACAAGCTTGATTTCTATTACATCATAGTTAAAACTTAACAAGGTGACATTGAATTCTGAAAAGAAGCAGGCTCTACCTTTTTTCTAGGCAAGATGTTGCTTCATTTTCTGGAAAAATTATTCTGGCTAATTCATCAGTTTCCCATTCTTCCTCAGTTAAAATTTTGGGAGTGAGCTTGGATCCCAATCTTACTTCATATTTCATCTGTTATTAGTAATCATTGTTTCAAGCTTTAAATGATTTGTTCCATTAGCAAGCTCTTGGACAAAAATAGCCTTAGTATTATCTAAAATAGATTACTGTAATACTCTATATCGGGGCACTCATGTAGCTGAAATTAGATAATTACCTCTGATCCAAAATGTGGCTGTTAAATTGATCACAGGTATAGGAAAATTTGATCATATCACTTCTCTTTTGATGTCCGAACACTGGCTGCCTGTAGCCTATAGGTTTCCAATATAAGATACAGTTCATAAAATGTTACACACTGGTTAACCACTTTGCAGATACTTTCTCTGTTCCTAGAGGGCTCACAATCTAAGTTTTTGTACCTGGGGCAAAGGAGGATTTAAGTGTCTTACCCAAGGTCACAAGGAACAGCAGTGGGAATTGAACCCAGGTCCCCAGGATCAAAGCCTACTGCACTAACCATTAGGCTACTGTTCCATTTTCATCCAGTCACACTTGAGTCTTCCCACCAAATTTGCTTTAGGATTATTTGTTTAGACACTATTCATCACTCGACATTTAGGGCTCCTTTTTCTAAGCTGTGTTAAGCATTAGCACATGCTTACCACAGCTTAGAGGGCTTACCACGGGATGCACTGGAGCATCCCGCATTAATCTTGCAATGTGCGCACGCAAACCAGATGCTAAAAAAATCACTTTATTTTTCTGCAGAGGGGATGTGTCTGGGGGCGTAGAGGGGACATTTCTATGCTAATCAGTTCAGATACATTATCACACACTAACTGGTAAGTGTAGGATTAGCATTTGAGTCCTTACCGCCTACAAAATAAGCGTCAGAAAGAGCTCACATGCTAAGGGCCTTGTTTACTAAACTGCGTTATAGACGCATTAGCGTATTTAACGCATGTTAACCATATATGCGCGTTAACCGTGTACACACCTACAATATCCCTATAGGTGTCTACATGGTTAGCGCATGCGCTAATTGTAGGCATGTTAAAAATGCTAACATGCCGTAGTAAACAGGGCCCTAATTTCGTTAATGACCATGTGCTAATGGAAGCAATAGTGCATGGCCTTTAATTCAAAACATGGAAAATCGACCATTTTCCGTCTGCAGTAAAAATGGACTTAGCGCACAGGAATGACCCACATAAGGGCACACTAAGGCCACATTTCCCCACAGCTTAGTACAAGGAGCCCTTACCCACCCTCTGGAACAATCTCCATTTGTACCTCAGATTGGAGTAGTCTATTCAAAAATGTAATAACAGGCTTATAAGACTTATTTATATATTTGTTTTTTACAAAGGCCTCTTACGTCAGTCTGTCTGCATGTAATTCTTGCTTGGAAGGGCATCAGCAAGGGTACCTGCCCCTGTGACGTTCAACAGCAGTTTTGGTTTCTATTTTATTTATTTATTTATTTTTAAATGTTATATTACTGTTCATCTCTCTGTAATGCATCTTTCCTATTTTGATTGAATGTCCTTTCTCTTTATAATATGATAACCTGATTCATCAATTTTATTTATATTTGGTCTATTTCATATTTACTTATATCTATAAATATATTTTATGTAAACTGCCTAGATAGTTGAAACTTGTTAAGGGGGATATGTTGCAGTACTGCTTTTATACAGAAATGCTGGGTAGTTATTAACTGCACAGGACCTTATATAGAGCAGTGTCATCAAATCAGTGGTCCTTGAGCTCCATCTGATGTTAGTCCATGCATCTGGACTAATCTGGAGTGATTCAAGGAAAGAAAATTAGCAGGTAAGATCTAACCCTGCACTAACCAGTTAGTGCTTTGTTTGCTTGTTTGTTTAGATTTTGTCTCATGTCTTTTTTCATTTGTAGCTCAAGGGAAGTTATATTCAGGTACAGTAGGTATTTTGTTTGTTTTATTGCATTCAAGCTCTTATTTTCTAATGGCATTATCTCCTGTTAAGCTTTAGTAACTAGGGGACTCGGGTCTCTTTTACAAAGCCGCTCTACTGATTCTCGGTGCAGCAAATGAGAAGAAGCCCATTCAATTCCTATGGGTTTCCTCTCATTTGCTGCACGGGAATTGCTAGCGTGGCTTTGTAAAAGGAAGTGATTTATATGTGCAGAAGAAATAGACACATGGAGAGCGAGTCAGTGAGTTTTATGCACTGTAATCCTAGATGCCTCTCTTTTTTAAACTTGTATATACAAACAAAACTCTACATTTGGGCTTGGGTTCAAGTAAGATTCTTTTTTATCTTTATTTTATTATTTTTTTAACATATTACAAAGTAATGAATATGACATATCAATTTTGCATATTCAGATTATAAATCCAAGCTCGTGTTGACATGCTATCCAGCCTTAACAAATATTTGTAAGACTGGATTTCTGATTTTCTTCAGATGAAATGTACGCCATATTGCATGGTAAAATCTTGCTAATGGTAATATCCACTGACATGTTTTCTTTTGGTCATGGATCCAAGTAAGATTGTTCACAGATAGCCTAACTATGGAAAATCTACGAATATCTGAAAGACTTGAGAGAAATTATTGAGTACTGAGTCATGCAAAGCTTGCATGGCTAGTGAGTTTTTGGTCTGTGGTCTGTGTCATAATTTACTATAACAAAACCAAGACTCAATGGTAACTCTGTGCAATGTGAAAAACCTACCAGTGAAATATAATGGATTTTTCCAAATTCATCATATTAATAGGTCTACATGGAAATCCTGCTGCTATGTTCCGCTACATCATTTAATTTTTATGTGTGAACCAATCCATTTTTCCAACAACCTATAACTTTTTAATAGAAGATATGAGAAAACATGCCATAACAGATCTATGATGATTACAGTTATCAGGGGTGTGACAACATTAATGTTTCTTTGCTGTTATAAAGCAGTGTTGCTATACTTGATTCATAGGATTATTTACAGAGAAGGTCCTGGATGCATGCTAAGTCTAATAGATCTACCATCCAGAAACACTTCCTACTTTTCCTGATCCTTCCTAAATTTACATTATCCAGATTGCAACGGACTTAAATACAAATCTACCTACGCATCCAGCTTCTCCTTCATAGGTACACAGCTATGGAATGCACTACCCAAAATCTTAAGATCAATTCAGAACCATGTAACTTTCAGGAAATTACTGAAGACCACCCTGTTCAAGAAGGCTTACCTTCCAGACTCAACCTAAATTACTTCTTCTTTGTTACAGCAAAATTCATGGACTCTACTATCTTTAATTATCTTTTATTTTCTCTTGTTTTATACGTTGCATATTCGATTACTATCTTATTATTACATTGTTAAATTGTATTTTACTAACCGTAGCCTGCACTACGGTATTGTGTAAGCCACATTGAGCCTACAACTAGTGGGAAAATGTGGGGTATAAATGAGTTAAATAAATAAATAAAATAAATAAATACACATACAAGAAAAAGATACAGTGGGTCTTACATGATGTGGAAGACCTCAGAAGAACTGCTGTAGCTCGTGTGCACACTCTGGTATGATTCATGAGTTTGTGACTGAAGATTGGGAATTAGTGTATGTCTGAATTTAATTGTAAATGTAAGAAAAAAGCCTGTTAGGTTTTACTATGCGCCCTTTGTGATAAATAAAAGCATTAAAAAGAGCCCGTCTCTATCTGTACATCGATATGTAAGTCTGCCAGCACAGCAAAAGAACAGCATAGATACAGAGGGGTGCAGATGGACGGACTTATGCATGGAACCAGGCAGAGGAACAGATTTAAAGGTATTTCCAGCTACACTGAACTGTAATATTACAGCATTTGCAAAGAATGTTTTAGGGACTTCTCCTTACAAAGGAGTACAGCTGTCCAAACTTGTGTGCAAAATATAGAGACTTCCAGAGAAGTCCTGGGAAATGTACACTTTATTACTGCAACTGTGAGTCAAAACCTCACTCAGACTTCAATTTTGATAATGATACAACATTTAGATTGTAAGCTCTTTTGAGCAGAGACTGTATGTTCATTTGTGAAGCGTTGCGGACGACTGGTAGCGCTATAGAAATGATTTATAGTAGTAGTAGTCATTTCTATTGATGGGGAAAATTGTTTATCTCTGATTATGATGTTTATATCTTTAAACCGCAATGAAAAAAGAGTGTAAACTTGCAGAAAAGGGAGATGCAGCCATTGGTGGTCCTTTTTCTTTCAACAGTTTTCAAAGTGAATGTATGCACAGAATTTCACTTTGAAAACTGGCAGAAAGTTCATGGGTAAACGTTTATGTGGATATTGTTCCCCACAGCATTAGACCATTGTTTTAATCTATTATGAAGGTCTTTCACGGGAGATACAGTGTGTAGGAAGAAATGGATTGATTCTGAGCTTACTCACACAGGTCTTTCGAATGCACTGTGCTGGGTGTAATGTTTATTCTACAGTAAAGTTACAGTTTATAATTTGTACTGGGAGGATTCAGCTGATACTAAAATGAAACTGTATAGATAAATTATGTTGTATAATTTGGAGATGGCCTCCTTCCGGACAAGCTAACATTTTGTTTTGTTTTTAATTTTTTTTTCAAATGGTATATGAAAATGTGATTGTGAAATCAGTACGTTAGGGGCAATTTTCAGACGGCCGATATGGGGCATAAGGTCCAAGGTTACCTTTTACCCATTGACTGTGCTCTAGTTTTCTAACAGAAATTACATGCAGACTTTTACTTTGAAACTTTTGTACCTGAAAATGTTGGTATCTGCCTTTTTTATGGTTAGATTTTCTATAGAAAGTAACAACCTTAGACTTGAAAATACAATCTGTGCATGTTATTCAATCCCGCCTATTGGAGCATTTTTCTGAAAATGTGAATAAAGGTAAAACAATGTATCTTGTACTGAAGGAGAGCAGTATTCAGGCAGCTGATTTATGCTTGGAAATTAGTATTCGCCCCATAAATGTCTTTGAAAATACTCTTCCCCTTGAACACACAATTTATACTGTATTATTACAAGACAGGGTGAAACCAACTTTTTTTAACCAAAACAACCTAAAGGGAATTGGAAACTTTATTACCAAGGTAGTCTAAAATACACAAGTGTCAGACATTCAAACAGTGTGATCTAAACAATTTCCATGCCAGACCAAACAGTACAGTTAAGGCAGCAGGACACCACATTCTGTAAAAAGTTTATGCAACTGCAAAATATTGCTGCAGTAAGACCCCAGGCTAAAATTTATCATTTCTTTATTTCATAGGCTAAGGCCCAAGTGGAGGTCCTTAGACAAACTGCAACCCTTGGAAGCACCCAAACCATTTCACTCACATTTTGTGTATCGAGAAATTCTCCTGGAATTTGAATGAATTCTATTTATTTATTTATTTGTTACATTTGAATCCCACATTTTCCCACCTATTTGTAGGCTCAATGTGGCTGACATAGTACCTGAGAGGCGTTTCAAGACTCCGGTGTGAACAAAATACAAAGTGATATTGTGGTTAGATAGAGTTCATGTGGTACAGCCACATTATTGAATCGTACTTTTGCGATTTTGTTTCTTTTTATAATCTCTCTACATAGCATTTCTAACTTTCTAGGGTGATCAGGGTCACATTTTATATTTTGGGAGGGAAAGACTTGTAAGATCATTTCCAAACTTCTGATACAGTTGTCAGAGAACTGTGATTCCCATGTTCGTCCCCTTGGATCTGTGGAAATAAGCATTAATCACCAAGCTGTAGATTATACTTTTTATTGTACTGACTTAAAATATCTTTGCAAGCTTTGGAAAGTTGACATGAAGAAGAGATGGTATCTGTCGAAAGCTTATCAAAGATACATTACCAGTCTAATAAAAAGGTATCACCTATACTTTGGAGGTTGACCCCTGTTTACAGTTCTCAAGAATCTTCATGGCTGAGTTGACTAGTAAGTCCCACTTCCAACATACAGATTAAAAAAAAAAAAAGTGGGGAGAGGGAAATTCAGTAAAGGTTGCCCAAAGTTAAGTACAGGGATGATGTGTGCTAAATGTGAATTCTATAAAGGCAGTTCCATGTGGAACTGTCTACAAAGAATACTACATAAGCATCGCCATGCTGGGACAGACCAAGGGTCCATCGAGCCCAGCACCCTGTCACCGACAGCGGCCAAAAGAACAAGCAATTTGTCCCACCCATCCTAGAAATACTGTATTTCCTCGTCCATTCAATAACATTCTATGGCTTTTTCCTCCAGGAAGCCTCCAACCCTTTTTTTGAAGTCCGCTAAGTTAACCGCCTTAACCACCTTTTCCGGCAGCGAATTCCAGAGTTTAACTACGCGTTGAGTGAAGAAACATTTCCTCCGATTCGTTTTAATTTTACCACACTGCAGCTTCATCGCATGCCCCCTTGTCCTAGTATTTTTGGAAAGCGTAAACAGACGCTCCACATCGACCCGTTCCATTCCAGTAGCTTGTCATTTTCATGTTTAACTTTAGGCATGAGCAGTTATGCCTGCCAAAGGCTGATGTAAATGTTCGTGCCTAGCTTCTGTCAGGGGCAGAAATGGAAGTATTCTATAACTCTGTGCCTAAATCCTGGGAATGCCCATGATCCGCCAATATCCCTCGCTTGGCCACACCCTCGGGAGTTGTGCACAAGGGGACCCTTTTACAAAGTGGCGGTAAGCCCAATGCAGGCTTACCACTCGCTAAAAAGCAAGTACCACCGGGCTACCACAGCAGCCAGCGGTAGTTCCCACCCCCGTGTGCCGTCATATTTGGCACTACAAAAAATATTTTTATTTTTGTAGTGCCGGTGTGTACCTGGCGGTAATCGGGCAGTGACGCGCATTGCCCGGTTACTGCTGGGTTAGTGCGGGGGGCTCCCCCCAGAAATGGCCACACAGCAAGTGCTTCACTTGCCACACAGCCATTTCCTTAAGAAAAAGAAAGACCTATCTTTTACCTGCTGTGGATGAAAAGGGGCCTTGGCGCGCATCAAAAACATGCGCCAATGCCAGCGCAGGCCCCCTTTTGCCACAGCTTGGTAAAAGGGGCCCTTGATGAATTAAGTGTGCAGTTAGGAGCGCAGAGTAGACACACACAAAACCAGTAATTAGTGCCACATAGTGCTTGTTAAGGCCAAATATTGATTGTTATCACCAATTTAGCCAATTACTTTCCATGTGTTCTGCTATTGGTGCCCAAAATTGCATGCCTAATTTTGGATGATCTATACAGTAATACCTCGGTTTCCATTGGCTTCAGTTATTGTCAGTTTCGGTTTTCATTGATTTTTTTGTGAAAAATTTGTCTCTGATTTCGTCGGTTGCCTCAGATTTTGTTGGCGTGCCCACATGACCTCCCTGCTAAGTTCACGAAATGCATTCTCCTGTTCAGTGTGGCGTTGTTTCTCGTTGTGTGAGCATCACCCCGCATGTCTAGCCAAACAATTCCATTGCTTTTCAGTGTTTTTATTCATATGGAAATAATTGGCTCAGTTTTCGTCAGTTTCGGATTTCGCCAATTGTTTTCGGACGGATTATCGACGAAAACCGAGGTATCACTGTACAGAATTTGGGGGATGATGTGCTATAGAATTTTCCCCATTTTCTCTCAATGAGGAAAATGCTTAGAACATACAACCACTACGGATTTTTCCTATTAGACACAGAGGGGTGAATTCAATATATGAAACCAAAAATTTGGTACTGAAAAATGTGCTATTCTATAAACTGTGCTTAAAGTTAGGTGTGGTTTATAGAACAGTGCGTATGACTGCGCATTGTGGCTAACTTTAACTGCAACAACGAAACTATCAAACACATCACTCAAATATAGTGTCACAGTGGGGATTCAGATCTGAAAGATAAAGTGTATCCAAATTTTAAAAATAGCCTCAGTGTATCAGGGAGCCTGACTCTTATGCTCCACATAAATATTACCGTCACAGGCTTCCACCACCTTCCGAAAAACAACACAAAGAAAAACTCCCAAAATATTTCAAAATTGATAAAAAAATGGGAGAAAAATCTGTGTTTAAAAAACGGAAGGGAGGATAACAATATTTAACAAAATACAGATCTAAATATCGACGACACTAAATCACGCTATGAATATAAATCACCCAGCCAAACTTTAACTGCAGCCATTTGCATCAATTGAAATATGGTGCAAATCATCACGCCTAAATTAGGCAAATATCCCCTGTCATTCTATAATATGCTTAAATGTTAGGAACAGCCCTGTTTCTGCCCATGAGCCTCCCATTTCTGTGCCCCCCTTTCTGATCTCGCACGTAAAATTTAGACATGGCTATTTCAAGTAAATCTAATTAGTGCCAATAATTGGTTGTTAAGCCAATTATTGGTGCATTATGTGCATTGTTATACATAGTAGATGACGGCAGAGAAAGACCTGCATGGTCCATCCAGTCTGCCCAACAAGATAAACTCATATGTGCTAATTAGCTCATTATTCAATTAAATTGCACATGCCCAAATTTGTGCAAGCAATTTTAGCGACTTTTATAGAATTAGGGGGAGAAAGGGGGGGAAGTCATTTTTGCGTCAGGCCCATAAAATAACAACTGTTGCTTTTCAAAAATTAATAGGAAATCCCATCTTCCTGAAACAGGGTTTCTTTCACCATTAAGCTGTATTTGTTGTAAAGCAATTTAGCCAGATTGCTCTAAAATAATCTCAGTATAAATAATGACTTGTAACTTAATGCGCTATAAGGCGTTTTGACCAGCACATGCCTCTTTTTATGCTGACTTTATTTTATTTTTCCTGCTTGATCAGTGGTTGTGCAGCTCCCGACTTTAGGTTTCACTTAGGGGGTCTTTTACTAAGCCGCAGTAGCGTCTTTAGCTCACAGTAGAAATCAGCAGGTGGTAAACGCTGAGCTACCCTTTGGAATATAATGGGCATCTTGGCATTTACCCCAGTTGATTTCTATTATGAGCTAGAGAGTTGTGGTAGCCGTCTTAGTCCACTTTTAAAGGTAATCAATAGAAATAAAACATGGAAAAGAAAATAAGATGATACCTTTTTTATTGGACGTAACTTAATACATTTCTTGATTAGCTTTCGAAGGTTTGCCCTTCTTCAGCAGATGGGAAATAAGCAAATGTTGGTAGATGACAGTTTCTATGAGTATATTATGAGCTAAAAGCACTACCATGGCTTAGTAAAAGGCCTCCCCTCCCCCTAGTCCACCTCTGGTGCTCTGCCACCAGCACAGAAACTGGCACCTTACAATGTGGAGCAGTTCATGTAGTACTCAGTGGGTTGGTTGGTAATTTGTACAGCATTGCAGAATATTGACTAGATAAGACAATCATCAAAAGAATTAAATGTATTTCCCATTTATACAAGAAAATCAGTGTGCTCAACTGTATTGGCTAAAAAACAAAGAGTATCTACATACCTATTTCTCTCTGTGTGTTGCCAGCTAGGGGACAATATAGCTGCTGGCATGAACACTATAAACAGTGAAAGACAGCTGTACAGATTATCCCTTTGAATCCATCACGTTTTTTTCTGTAAAAGCAGAGAAAGTGCCCTTTCCAAATCAGTTCTAGCAACAGCAGAAATTGTTATATAAGAACATATGAATGGCCATACTGGGTCAGACCAATGGTCCATCTAGCCCAGTATCCTGTTTCCAACAGTGGCCAATCTAGATCACAAGAACCTGGCAGAAACCCAAACAGTAGCAACATTCTAGGCTACCAATCCCAGGGCAAGCAATGGCTTTCCCATGTCTGCCTCAATAGCAGACTATGGGCTTTTCCTCCAGGAACTTGTCCAAATCCAGATATGCTAACTGCTGTTACCAACATCTTCTGTCAAAGAGTTCCAGAGCTTAACTATTCGTTAAATGAAAAATTATTTGTTTTAAAAGTATTATGAATGAACTTATCACAGAACCTTTCAGGAAAACGCTGCAAGGTGGAAGCTGGTTCACTAGCTCAAGTAGCCCATGCTAAGTTCTGTTCGTCGCCTTGGCCTGTGGCTCCTTAGGTCACTGCTGGTGGTTACCACATGTCATCGGCCCCCTGCGGATTGACTCCAACCGGCATGACCTGCCCTGGTGGTAGGTGAAGTATCTGTGAAGGACAAAAAGGGGGAACATAGCGCTGTGAAATCAAGAGATTTCACTCTCCAGCCCACAGAAAACAATCGGGATCATTACATGTTCACTTTTCATGTTTTGTTTTGTTTTAATAGAATGTGTTATAAAAGCTGTTATGATACAGTGGTTTTGCATAAATCATTTAAGGTTCTTTATACGGGTTACTATTCTGGAATGTCGTACTCTCGAAAAGCAGAAATATTTGCAAGGCTTTTGTTTAACTGATGTTTCATAGGGGGTTTTTGTTGTTGTTGTTGGGGGTTTTTTAAGCTTTAAAAATTGCCTCTTGCTGATGGTGCAGTTTTTACCTGGTCTCTCTAATGCTTTGCAGTAACGTACAAGCAGAAACGCTTGCAGGGAGAAATTTGGATAACCGAGGAGATAGTTAAAAAAAAGGAAGAGAGTCATTAAGATTCTGCCCTTTTCATGTCCTGGCTCAACAGATAATAATGTTTCGAGTTTTTGAAAGCTCCTCCGCCTTGGCTTTGCCTAGCCTGGTAATTTGAAGTGACGTGGGGAGCCCCACGCGGGTTTCCCAGCGCTAATTACAACAAGGGTGGACGCGGTGCAAAAATCTGTGACAATCAAGGGGGGAGGGGTGGGCGCATGACAGGACGTGCACATCCTTTATTCCTGAATACATGAAATATGTTAAGATAAAACAAACAACACAAAATCTACTAATGAGACCCAAAGAGGAAAACGAAGCGAACTGAAACCACAGGTAAAAGCATCTATTGCTGTTTTGAGTGGTGGCTATTTGATTCATAAGAATTTACAAGGGGAAGAAGATACTCTTATAATTCAATTAAAAGGCTGCTGAATAGAAAAAAAAAAAAGAGCAGGGCGTCCACCTTAGGGGAATTGGGTGCTGGCACAGAGAGAGAGGGTTTAGCTTCACCTCATCTATTTAAAACCCAAGCCTCACTTACCCTAGGAAATCCTTTGTTAATAAGCCTGCTGAGTTTGCCTTTTTCAGTGTAAAACTAGAGATCGGACTGCAGATTGCTATATCCAGACGCAATTCTGCTCGAGCACAGTTCTGGCAGGGTTCATCTCTTTTCTCATACAAAATACTATCTCCCCCCCCCCCCCCCCCCCCCTTAGGTGGCTTTTTGAAACTTTAATCAATGCGGTGAAATGATTATTCTCGTCACTATTTCCCTGCACATTACAATTTTTTGTTCTGGTTTTTTTTTAATAGGGCATCGAAGGATTCAACGTGCTGTAAAGACAGAGCCCCATGTCAGAGGTATCCTATAAGCAGCTACTGCTTTACCTTCTCCCCCCACCCCCTTTAAAATAATAACCATTTGCTAAATTGTTGGAAAGTTGTTATAATCCCTTTTCTAAATTATTGCTCGCCCTTCAGATTAGAAATGAGGCCAGGGTTAGCAATCAGCCTTAAATGGTGAGATTTTTGAAGTAAGAAGCACTTGTCTGATTGAGAAGTGGGGACCATTATTGCCTTGATTGAGTCTTTTTTTTTTTTTTTTTTTTTTTTTTAGCTGCCTTGATTTGCAGTCGAGAGCTCACATTCACCCCAGTACTGTGAGCAATCAGAGCCTTCTCCCTGCTCCTTTCTGCTCCAGCGATTTCGGGACCACTACTTCTGCACAGCTGCCACCTTTTAGCCGCCATCAAGAATACCTTTAAAAAAAAAAAAAAAAAAAATGCTTAATGTTTTCTTTTGCCTTTTCTTCAAGTGTATAAGAGAACTTTTAAATCTCCGAAAAGTAAAATGTGTCAGAAAAGTACCCAACAGAGCTGATAGTAACGGGACTTGACGGTAGAACTGTTTGCATTTCTGCTTCAAAATTATTAGCCAATGTATCTGAGGCTAATCCTAATTTAAGTTTTTAGATGTGTTTTGTCATTTACATTATTTCTCCAGTGTCATCTGTGAATTAAAATGAAAGCCTTTTTCGCTTATTCAGAAAAGCTTTTTTCCCCTGTTCTGTGTTGATGAAAATATTCACATTTTATTTTACTAAAATTGGGGAACAGTATAAAATCAAACAAAATGCATAAACAAGAAAACAGTGCAAAAGCAGGAAAAAATACGGCAGTGATTGGTAATTTTTTTTTTTTTTTACTCATACACTGGTCCCCCATCTTTTGTTGACAGGACAGAGAATTGACCAAAGAGCGCAAACTCCCTAGGCTAAGATAGAAGTGATATTCCATAATAGGGATAGATTCCCTTTCTGATTGTGCAAAGAAAAAGGTACAAGGTGTGAATGAAAGGAAGAAAAAAAAAATCAAAGGTCATGTTAATGAACTTTGCTGATAGGCGGATATAAAAGGGTCTTTTATTTTCAATTATTCTATCCAGAGCTCAAAACATATGGTTAATGTACCAAATGCCCATGAAATCAGGTAACATATAGTTCCAGAAGAAACCCAGACTACAGCATCGGTCAAAGCCAAATTTCAGAGGTTCAGAGGCTTATAGGCAAAGTTCTCTCATCTGGTCTGAATTTTTTTTCATAGATAATAATGGACGTTTACTGTACATTGTTTCATGCATATTGGTGAATTACATACATTCTGTCTTCTGGTTACAGCGTGATGTGGATTCAATTTGTTTCCCCGGTAGCTTCTATTGATTGTTTTCAGTATCCAGTATGGACTGAATTGGGTAGTTTTTTTTTTTTGGGGGGGGGGGGGGTTGTTTACTGTATCCCATTTCTTCCTGTCGGAAACATATTGTGAAAGTAGAGACTAAAACATCAGAAAGCAGAGACTAATAACCCAGTGCAGCAGTGTAGGAGCAGTGCTGTACCTTGAAGAACTTCAGGGGGTCTTTTACTTAGGCGCACTGGTGTTTTTAGCGCACATTTAAAATAGGCGCGTGCTAAACGCTAAAGACGCCCATGTGTTCCTATGGGCGTCTTTAGCATTTAGCACGTGCCTATTTTTAACGCGCACTAAAAACGCCAATGTGCCTAAATAAAAGACCCCCTTAATGTTTGTAAATGTCATACAAAAATCCACCCTGGTGAAAAACCCCAGTCTAGCTAGTATAATTTGGTCCTGACTAATTTGAAATTGTCAAACCTTACAAAGAAGTAAAAACAACGATGTTTTATTGTCAGAGGTTTCTGTGTATTCTTACAGCAAAGCTCAGGGTCTACATTTTTCATATGACCAGCTCATATACACCAGATTTTATAACACCTAGGGCTGTTGCTTTGTGATTTGCTTCTGAAAGGAGATCATAGGCATATCTCAGCTTTCTGAACATGCCCCATTCCACCCCTGCATGTACCACAATGCAATGGGATGCAAGTTGAATGCCCAGAACTGGCTTAAAGTCCCTTCCCCCTTGGGATACAGGTCTCATCCCTCTTGCTGACAAGGCAAAAGGCACAGAGTTGAATGCATCAATTTTTTGACCTGTGAAAACCCTCCATGCTTTAACTTACTGAAATTTTCTTCTTAAACTTGCTAATTCCACCCCATTGATGTGGTTTAGTTTCATTCTATGTTTTTTTGTTTTCTTCTTTCTCCTTTGTGGGGTTAATGTATGATCACTACAAATATTGTCTCGACTATTTTTGTTTTAATGGTTCTATAATGTTAATTTTAAAAATTGCTACTTTGTTTCATTTTCTCTCTTTTGTATGAAATGTAGAATCAGTACTACATTCTCTCTTTTATTTTTCAGAAATTGGAAGGTTTCTGTTTCTGGATGTGTTTCTGTTTGTCGTGAGTCCACTCTATTGCTATAACAATATGCTCTTCTTGGTTATTTTAAATTTAGCAATAAATAAAAGTTAGAAAAAGAGATGGGAAGTTTTCTGTATCAAAAATAGACACCTCAAAGTGAGACATAGAAAAACAACATATCCTAAATTCATCTGTAAAATTGCCCTTAAAGTCTGAAAAAATATTATAAACATGGAAAACAGTGGCCCTTATTTCAGGAAAAAATTAATCTGTTGGATTGCTGTGAAAAAAATCAAACGTAATGAAGGATATAGTGAATACTTCCTAGGAAAGTGTTTTTTAAAAAAATAAATAAAGTGACGGGAAGGAGAATAATATTGTCAATAAAAATACACAATATGAAGGGAATACACATGGCCAGTAATTTAGTATCTTAAGAAATCTGTGACGTGACAGGGGACTGATAACCATGTGAGAGCCTTGAGGACTTTTGTAGAATAAAAGTTTTAGTCTGTTTTGTTTCAATAGTTTTTCAATCTTGCCACAGCCTGATATGCATGTAATGCTGTTTGTCATTATTTATTTATTTATTTAGATTTGCTCACACCTTGTCTGCAGATGATGCTTTTAGGAATAGGATATATAGAATATTATGCTTTTATGTCATGTTTTGTTTATGTCTGATTTTAAAATGTGTATGCTTCATTGGAATCTGCTTAGGATTGTAGTTATAGTGAAATATAAAAATGTTAAATAAATAATATTTAAAATTGTGTTTAAAACATACTGGGGGGGGGGGGGGGGAAAGAAAAATTACACATGGTGGAGCAGTGGAAAGCCTGAGCTTTTCATTGCATAGCTTAACCATATTCTCGACAATAATATTTATTTGGTTTGGTTTTATAATCCCCCTTTCTGTAATTCACAAATCACAATTCAAGATCTGATGCTTCCAATTCATAATGCACAAATTGTGATTGGAGATCTTGTGAATCACTCGTGAGAAATAGTGTGTGACAAATTTGGTGGTCTATTTGCTACATGGCATTAAGGCATGTTAAATACCTGTTAGTGCTGAAGGCACATTACAATGGTTTTAAGTGGAGAAAGGCAGCTTGCCTATTTTTATGGTTGAATTTAAGGGGTCTTTTAATAAAGTGCGCTGAAATCTTAGCTTAACACATCCCAATGTGGGACTTTCCCATGCACTAAGCCCAGAGTTAATGTGGCACAGTTTAAGGCTTTTTACAATAATATTTTACAGCTCATGCGCTAATGATTATACTGATGGATGATTGAAAACCTCCAGAAGGTTTGGTGTGATTTTAGCATGAGTAATATTTGTATGCACAACGAAGAAAATGTTCCGCTCAATGTGGAAACTCAAACGACTGAAACCATTCTTCCCAAGGGAAACATTTTGCAACCTGATACAATCAATGGTACTAAGTCACGTCGACTACTGTAATGGAATTTATGCAGGATGCAAAGAACAAATCCTAAAGAAACTTCAGACCGCTCAAAACACGGCAGCCAGGCTTATATTTGGAAAAACGCGATTTGAAAACGCAAAACCCCTCTGTGAAAAACTACACTGGCTCCCAATCAAAGAACGTATCACTTTCAAAATCTGCACCCTAGTTCATAAAATAATCTTCGGTGAAGCCCCGAGATACATGACAGACCTCATAGACCTACCAACCAGAAACACATCCGACTCATCATGAACACATCTTAATCTCCACTACCCAAGTTGCAAAGAACATAAATACAAATCAACCTACGCATCCAGTTTCTCCTTTATAAGCACACAACTGTGGAACGCACTACCGAAAGCTGTGAAAACAACATACGGCCATTTAAACTTTCGGAAATCACAAAAAACTAACTTGTTCCAAAAGGCATACCCTACCGATCCAACTTAAATGCTCGAACTCTGCAACACATCAAAACCAAAGTGCATAATGGTCACAACACAGCCCTTCCGCTTTATGACACCCTAACGAGACTGTTCCACGAGAACCTATCTTACCACCACATCATTTTGTATTTGTTCACGCCGGAGTCTGCGAACGCCTCTCTGGTACTATGTAAGCCATATTGAGCCTGCAAATAGGTGGGAAAATGTGGGATACAAATGCAACAAATAAATAAATAATGTCCAAATTAGCACACAGTCCTGTAAAATGTTAACATGGGGGCCCTTAATGCTCCCGTGCACAAACGGAAGCTCATCCATGCCAATTCTCTGCCCATTTTTCACAGTATCCGTAACTTCTCTCAATGGAGAGGGCTCCTATATTTTCCAATATCAACACCCAGCTCCAGACCAATTACAAATTCTTCTCATAAATAACATTTATGTTAGTAGTAGTACTACTGGATCTATCGGATGCGCATGATACCACTACTATGGCTCAGTATATCAAGCCAAGCATTGCTTAGAGTGGGCATGTATTCGTCATTAATCCAAATTTTATTATTTTTTACTTTTAATCTATCTATTATCAAAGAAACTTATTTTTCAAACTTCAAGTACTTAGCTTAAAGCATCTAGCATCTTCTTTTTATTTTCTCAATTCTCAATCCCCCCCCCCCTCCAAAAAATATTTGTAAAAAATAGTATGTGAGTTAACAAAATACCATAAAACACATTAATGCATTTTATGGTAGCCTGTTCCCCCCCCCCCCCCCCCCCCCCCCCCCCCCACCACACACACACACACTAAGCATGAGTTAGGAGATAATTCTCTTTAGTAAAAGGGATCCTAAGAGAGCTGATTAAAATGCAAAGTTATATTAATCCACTCATTTAAATGTATCGTGGCTCATATTCACACAAAAATCCACATTAATGCCACCATTGAACTATACTTCTTAAACTGTACAGAAATGCACATTTTTAATGAGTGCTATTGCAGTGTTTTAATGTGCTGTTCAATAAGAATGCGAAAATTAAGGTGGGCAATAACTAAAGGCATGTCTGCAGGCACAACTGTGCTTTGTTGGTAAAAAAAAAAAAAAAAGGAAAGAAAATATGCGTGTTTCTCAGTAATATATATATATACTTTTATCCACAGACTGAGCAATAGTACCAGGACAGGGCGAGGGAATTGTGACTGAAAATTACATGCAAAGATTTGTGTCTAATTTCTCTGCATGTACGTTTTTTTTAACTTGAATAATCAAAACAAAACTGTTAGTATCAGGTTGTGTTCTAAGCTGCCCATTTATGCTTTAGTGAATTTGGTCTCAAGTGAGTCCTTGGACTACGTCTAGTTAGGATATCTAGGGCTCAATTAACACTATATTGGGCCCTGGGCAAATATACATTTTTTAGCTCCTACCGTGGACCTCCACCTATTCCTTTTCTCAACTCTCCTTTCCCATAGAGTTTCACACTCGCTGCTCTTCCTCCCAGCTGCCTTTTTCCTTGATGCTTCACCTCTACAGAAGCTCTGCACTAGTGGCAGGGGTCATTTTTCCCATGTGCCAGGTAAAAAGCCCCCCAGATAAACACCGCCATTCAGTAAGAGAACTCTTACCACGTAACCATGCGGCAGGGATCCCTTACCGTTTCCAAGGTTTCCATAAGTGTGCACGCTGTTTATGTTGATGCAGGACTGACGTTTTACTTAGAAATCTGTTATCAAGTGCATTCTAAAGCATTATTTAGGAGTATACCAAGTACTACTCACACCCATATGCCTAGTGCCCCCCATGTTAACTCTGGGGCCCCCCAAAATGTCAGGTCTGTCTACATCCATGCTTGCAATGGTGGTACTGGTCCCTGCATTGAGAAAACGTCCGTGGCAACAGAAGGACATTCCCTCCATAAGCAAAATGTGCATATATATACTTCAATATAAATCGATGGAGAGAAACAGTCAAAAATCAACTGACAATTCAACTAAACGTATTTAAGATTCATGATTTATGAGTGCGAGAGGTGACGCCTCACGAAGCCCCTGGCTACACAATTGAAAGCTCGCAGGGGCTGGGCTGCTTCATCATCGGTAGTCACCTCTACAAACTTTCTTTTACTACTTTTCTTTTACTTGAAAATCGATTAAAAGATAACACTTAGCTTAAATTCAACTGAGCTCCCAAGACGCTGAATAAGACCATGACCAACGGTGGCCAGCGTTTCGTTGCCTGCCTCAGGGTCATATATACCTTCATATTTTGTCATATATATACTTCTGCACATGGAGGAGCATTCCTCAGTGGGCACAGCTATGGCTTTGAGAAGGGAGCCTAATTTTTCCCATGCAGGAGTCAGAGCTCCTGGTCCTCCTGCGCCTCAGGCACAGGAGACCAATCATTAAGCACCACCACCATCTGCCTCCACACAATGTCTCCATGAGGGCATGGACATCAACAAGGAGCAGTTTGGAAAGGTGAGTGTGATGTATTGCCCCCAGGATCACAGTACCGCTCATGTGCAAGCACTATACACAGGTAGGGTCACATGCACTGAGGTCCCTTTGTTGTTGCAATACATGTTATTGCTTTTTCATAAGAAAGAAGCAATAATTGCTGAAATCAGAATGTACAGAAAATCCAATGACAACTAATTATGGGGACCCCCCTCCACTAACCATACAATGCTAAAATGAGGGGCCGCATCCTGGCCCTCACCTACGTACTGATGATAACGTTGGCGGCTGCTCACTAAAGTACATATAAGCCACCCAAAAGCATACCTGCTTTACCCCTCTGCCACCTCCCAGCAACAATGCACATGCTCCACAGAAAGGTCATCATGCCACCCTCGGTTCCCATGACCACCTCAGCTCACACTGCATCCGGTGCCTGGGTAATGCATGCCCACCCCCTCAACCCCCCTCCCCAATCTACCTGTTGCCATCTGTCACAAGCTGTGTGAGGTGCATTGCACATGTTGTCCAAAATAATAATGTATGTGATGTCAGGAACACCAATCACCTCAACCCTGTCTCCACTAACTTGTGTTTTGCAGACATTTTGGGATACATCGGGACCTTGAGTCGCTCCGGCGCCAGTACAGGTGTGTCCAGGAAAAAGACCCTGCCCTAATCCAGCACATGAGGAAGCGCCTCAAGCCCCAACATAAGTACCACAGTCATAGCACCCCTATAACAGCTCTGTCCCCGATCAAGGCCTGAGTATGCAGCTACCCTTATAAAAGTGTTCCCACAACCCCCATATATTCTAGAATGCGTTGCAGCCAACCCCCAACCTATGAGATAAAATGGAAAGGAAGGAGGGTGTTGCCAGATGGCAAAAAGTTTTCCCACACAAAACCAGCACAAAAATAGCACAAAAATAATATGAATATTAATAAAGCAAATGAATATGAGTGAGGTTGGTATGAATATTAATGAGGCCAATATGAATATTAATAAAGTACCCACAATCATCATAAACAAAATCAGCAGCAGCAAAATCACAAATTCATAATCCATCCATAAAACAAAAGGAGCAAGTTCCCACCACAAAACTATTTATCTCTTTTGATCTAGGCACAGGAAAAAAAAAGATTTTACTTCTCCCCCAGGTTTCAACTTTAAACATGTTTAATGTGGGATATAAATGTTGTCAATAACTAAATAGAAACTGAATGTTGAGGACCTGATTCTCATAATATATCCGTTTTAGTAGCCTTTTACCAGGAGAAAAAAAATATCTCTTCAAGATACAACACATGCTAGGCTAGCCTGGAGTCCCTATAACCAGCCCCTCCAAACGCCACACTGATTAACGATTTAAAACAAAGTACAAGTAACTCTATTACTTCCTCTGTGAATCCGTACGCTGCACAAACCAGAAAGTTTGAAAATACAAGTCAGATTAAATATAAATGCTACCAAGCACAACGTGGTTGCAACAGCATATCATGGTGGATCCGCAGTCCGCTCTGTCCCTCCTCCTCCCTGGGCCTCCCCTCCCCAGTCACTCACCGGCTGCCTGGCTCGTTGTCATCATTGTTCTTTCTTGGCTGCTGTGTGGGCAGATCCCCTGATCGCTCTTTTCCACAGCAGATCAGGATGAGGGGAGCCACCGCCACCACCACAACTGACCCCAGTGGACCACGGCCAGCCGGCCACTTCACTCGACACTGCTGCATGCTGTCTGACCTGCAGGGACCAGAGGGAACCTGGGGAAGAGAGGGACGACGACAAGGATGCATGCAGCCTGCAGGCATTTAAAGGAAGCCTGCAGTGCAGCCCCACCTTCTATTAAACCAGTTGGACCAATAGAAGCCCGCCTGTGCGGGGTTGCTATTGGCCGTGGCAGCGGGAAAACCAGCCAACCTGTGGCCATGGACAAACCAGCCAACCCGCGGCCATGGCGGCAAAAAGCCACACAAATTCCCGCAACACGCGGCCGTCAAGAAAAACTGCGGCAGGTTGCGGAAACTAGCCCAATTGGGCAGGAAACCTGCCCAATTGGCAACCTGCATCCTCCAGTGACCAATAGAAAAGTGCCCAGCATGCCACACACACCTACCTAGTACATTACCCAAAACACTCACTCTCCCACCACCAACAAACAATCCAGACACACACTCATTCTCCCAGCAACAGCAAACGGTCCTCACACACGTAGCAACAGCACAGAGCACAGTGACAAACTGGAAGTGGACAAAGAGAGGAACTAAAAGAGAGGAGACAAGCCGGTAGGGAGGTAGAATGGGAGATGTGAGGGTTTGGTGGGAGAAGGGAGCGAGATAACAGAGGAAAGGCTGGGTGTGACTAGGGGGGCTAGCACTTGTGGGCAAGGACTTGAGGAGGTGAAACACAGAGGAGGCAAGTCAGGAAATGTAAGGGTCAAAAGAATGAGACACAGAGGAGGCAAGTCAGGAAATGTAAGCGTCAAAAGAATCAGACTGGGACAAACACACAAGAGTAACAAAACACTCAGCAACTCTCCTATTTCTCACAAATGACCACTTCCACCTCTCCACTCTCCAACTTAGCAAAATCACAAATAGGTGTAACGACAGTTTTAGCCTTACCCTAGATGTGTTTAAAGCCGGTCTAATTTCAGATGTTTTTTTTTCCACCCCAGGAAGTCACTTTTCTATCCCTTATGGGCAATAAATGTTCATCATGTAATACCACCCTTGTCATGCCCATGAAATGCCCCCTCTGGGAACATCTTCTTTTCGGCAGCTAGTGAAATTGGGCATTTTTTGTGTGTGTGTTGGTTTGATGTTTTTCTACAAGAAATACGTTTATCTGCCTGTTATGCTATTTTTTTGGACATTTTTATGTTTCAAAAATGAGCCCCAGTCAGAGGCACCAAAGAAAAGCAAATATTTTGTGCTGTTTTTTTCCATTTTGCAAACATTAAGACACAAATCTAGATTATACCCTGGGCATACTATCTGAAAAAATCTCACTCTGAGTGGTAGGCCTCACTCTTTGGGATGGCCCACCCTTGGCATCTCTGGTAGCATGAGGAAAACTGCAGGTTTACTTGCGGGTGAGCATGAGGACTGTGCAAATACATGCTTCGAGTGGCATGACCTAGTGGTTAGAGCAGTCAGCTGAGAACAAGGATGCCAAGGGTGATCCAGTTTTGAGAGAAAACTTTTAAGCACATGCCGCCAACACCACCCCACATTTCCTCCTAACTGAACCCCCTACCCCACCTCTGCCTTACTGTAATTCCAGAAATTATTTTATTTACACCAGTGACAACAGGGATGGTGTTAACTCATAGGGCAGTTTATGAAAAAGTACCTATAATGCTTGCTACTTTTTTTTCGACAGTATCAACCAACAAGGTCATAGAGTAAACAGGATGAAATGCTGTTAGAGGTTCCCACAGTTAAAGAAACATGTTTGTGGTCCACAAGGAAAAGTGTTTTTTTTTTTTTAATTTAGCACCAGTCCTGTGGAATGTTCTTCCACAATAGTTATGGGGAGTTCAGTCTTTGGTGTGTTTTAAATGTTTGTTAAAAATTCACTATTTTGGGGGTGCTCACGAGCTCTGCACTTAATGGCTGCTTGAAAACAGTGCTGCAGTGGTGTATTGATTAAGTATCGAGAATATTCTTGTTTTTCACAACAATTTTCAGAATATAATTATACTGATAGCATAATACACATGGCTTCGGAAAAACCGAGCAATGAAAGAATGCTGAACCTAACTCACCACAAAAATCCTTACCAAATAGGCTGGAAGATGAGATGTCTCAGGTAGTTCTCACTGAGATCTGTGGTTTGAGAGACCGGCTCACCAACATTACTATATTTAGGAAGTCTACAGATCAGAACAGCTTATCGGATTATTATCGTTCCACCCCAAGTTCCTTTGGGATAATATTCCTGTGGGTCAGTTTCATCGGTTGACACATACTTGTACCTCCTCCAAGAATTTTATGATCAAGCAAAGTTAGGGCATCTTTTATAAAGGTGCTCTAGCGTTTTTAGTGCACACTAAAAATTAGTGTGCGCTAACCGTATAGATGCCCCTAGGAATATTATGGGTGTCTACGTGTTTAGTGAGCGCTAAAAATGCTAGCGCACCTTTGTGAAAGACCCCCTTAGTGAAAGAATGTTGTTTTCTGAAGGGCTATCCGAAGTCAGGCCTTAACAGGGCATATAAAAGATCAAAAATATGCAAATAGAGAACCGTTGGCACCACTGGAACGTCCATCTCAGCCAAAATGTGAATGTGTTTTAATATATTCCCCTGAAGCTTTTTTTTAGTTAGGAATATCATTTGAAAGCATTAGAGTGTTTTTCCAAGTCCATGATGTTTATCAAGGCCACCTTATGTTTGCATTCCAACAGAGAAAAAAGTATTGTGATTCTTGAGTGCATTCTTCATTTTCTTAGTATAAATCTCCTGCTACACCTGCCCGATTGGGACACTATCCTCCTAATTCTATAATCATGCATGCACATTTCTACACTTGTGGGGGGGGGGGGGGATTCTATCTACAGCACCGCAAGTTAGATACCTCAAGGAACCATGCTGAGCCCAATTCTATACAGGGCGCTTGACCTTTATAAAATAGGGGTTTAGCGTGCAAACCACGCCTAACTGTGGGTGTGGGACTTATGCCTCATAGAAGCTGGTGTAAGTCCCATGACTAAAGGTAGGCACAGATGGTCATTGTTTTGCAACCCTGTGCCTAACTTCTTGGACCGCATCTGACCCACCCATGCCCCTCCCATTTGAGATACACGTGAGAACAATTGGGCACAGTTGTTGAGGAGCACGTGGATCTCACATCCATGTGTAACCCTTAAGTAGTGTCAAGTGCCTAATTGTTTGTCAGTTAAGCACTAATTGAAAGCACCAATTGAAACAATTAATTTGAGCATGGAACTTGAATCCACATGCAAATTCTGACAGCCTATTTAGAATCCAGGTGTTAGTGTGCAAATTGTATGCATAGGTTATAGAATATTGACAGTTACCCACATAATGTAATTGGTACATTAGGTGCTAATTGATGCTAACAACTAGTAATTAGCAATAATTGGAGTTAATTGGTGTTAATTGGCATTGTATGGCTCCACCTAAGGTAAAAGGGTTTTAATGGGTAGGATTTCCTTCCCTTTTCCCCAAGAATTATAACAAACACTTTTGTAAATTTAACATTCATAAGCTTTTCCACGCCTCTCTTCACAGACATTTCTCCTCAGTAAACTCCTCCCACCTCCTCGTAAGCACAGGTTGCTATCAAGAGTTCATATAAATATACATTTCACGGCAGCGTACACAGTCATGTCACATCAAAACTGACATAGAAATCTCACAAAACATTAAAAACAACCTATTTAACACAGACAAACCCTGTTTTATTGAAAACCTCTTTATGAAGAGTTTTCACAATATTCAGGCAATAAATCATTTTTGTGTACAGCGCTGAATGCGTCTAGTAGCACTATAGAAATGATTAGTAGTAGTAGGCAACCCTTTTTTGGCCTATTTTTTATGATTTAAAAAGTTATATAATGCAGAAGGGGAGACTATAATGCAGAAGGGGGTTATATTGATATTGCGTGTCCATGTTCACTTGTATATATTGGCAAAACAATTCAAAAAGTCAAGTCTTACAGTAAATGATGGCATATAAAGCCCTGCATGGTCATCCAATCTGCCCAACAAGGTGGCCAGAGCCACGCCCGCCACTTTCTGTGGGCTCCAGCCACCCATGCTTAAACATTGGCTATCAAGTCTCCACAATGCTAACCATGTAGGCAGCCAAACATGATGGGAGTCTTGGTTATAGCCATATATCATCCCTAAGTAATGCTGACAGTATTCAACTTTCAAGATGTCTTCCCTTTTAGACAGCTCCATTGGCACCCGATACCTTTCTGACCACGCACCTGTGAGTTTCCACTTAGGCAATATAAGCGACACCTACTTGCCTCAACAATGGTCTGTTAATAGACAACTTCTTCAAACTCCAGTGTTCATACAAAATCTAATCTTGGCTTGGGAGGAAAATGTCCATTGAAATACATTTGCTTACCTTTTGGGATGTTTGGAAGGCAGTGCTTCATGGTCATATATCCAAAATATCCTCAGACATTAAAAGACAAGCAAAGGCACAACTATATGACCTTCAAGCCTCACTTGCTGCTCTTGAGTCTGACTATAAATGTACTAAGAATAAGCGCATCTTCCAAGAAATGTTACAGGTCAGATAACTGCTTTTGAGACTGAATGAATAATCTATTATATGGACATGACTAAAAGCATTGACTTTGAGGGTGCTAATGAATCTCCAAAACTACCTTCCTGGCAGTTGTGCCATGTCAATTATCATTCTGTACTCAAAATATTCTGAATACCTTCTCCTTCTTTTTTAAGGAGTTATACACTTCTCACTCTTCCTCCATGATGGAAACTATTAAATCTTGGCTAGATAAATTAGACATGCCTAAACTGAAATCTGTCGTTCAATCTATTATTGATAGACCCTTTATGCAAAGGGAGGTACACTCAGCAATTGCAAAACTGAAAAGGAACAAGGCAGAATTGTATTAATCCCTAGCTTCCCCACTTTGTCCCTCATTTAATAGAAGTTTTTAATAAGATAATTGAGGCTCACCTGAATATTTTTATTACACAACAGCTATCCCTAAAGATTTGAAAGAACCTACACTCTGCTGCAATTATAGGTCCATTTCCTTGTTAAATTTTGATTACAAAATATTCACTAAAAGTTTCAGTCAAAGATTGGAATATGCCATTTCTGAGTGTATTCTGGATTTATACAGAATAGATATAGCTCAGATAATATTAGGTGCTTCATTAATATAACTTATCACTCTGGAGACATGGAGGCATATTTTCAAAGCACTTTGGGAGGCTAAGTTCCATAGGTTTCTATGGAACTTTGGGAGGCTAAGTGCTTTGCAAATGAGCCCAACAGTGATCCTCTCTTTAGATGCCCAAAAGGCATTTGATAATGTAGAATGGCCTTGTTTATGTGGTGTCCTCCAGAATTTTGATTTTGGCCCACATTTTGTTGTCCTGGATACAAGCTATATACCTAAAACCCTCTGCATCTGTTACTGTTAATGGGGCCCTTTCTCTGTCTTTTCACTTACATAAAGGGACTCGTCAAGGATGCCCCCTTTTGCCACTCCTTTTTCTTTAGTGTTAGAACCTTTAGCTATTTGTTTATTTATTTGTTGCATTTGTACCCCACATTTTCCCACCTATTTGCAGGCTCAATGTGGCTTACATAGTACCGTCAAGGCGTTCGCCCAGTCGGTTGATAGCAAATACAAGGTTGTATAGTGATCGAATGAGGAATATGTTCAACTCAGATAATTCAGGGTATTATTATTAATGGTCTTCATATGCAGATGACATGCTGCTTTACCAGAGTGATCTTTCAAATTCTATCCCTAATGTTTTCTCTGTTATAGCGGATTTTGGACCTATGTCTGGTCTTTCTATTAACTTTTATGCCTTACAACCCACACTCTGGATTGCATCATAATTTCCATAAGTACATAAGCACATAAGCACCGCCATACTGGGAAAGACCAAGGGTCCATCAAGCCCAGCATCCTGTCTCCGACAGCAGCCAATCCAGGCTTCAAAAACCTGGCAACCCCCCCCCCCCCCCAAAAAAAAAAAAAAAAAAAAATTAATAATGTTCAATGGACTTTTCCCTCAGGAATCTGTCCAAACCCCCCTTTAAATTCCGTAAGGCCAGCTGCTGTCACTACATTCTTTTATGGCCTGAAATGGATCTCCAACTTTTGATACCTGGGCATAACTGTTTTAAATCAGCTCTCCACTCAAACCTTGACTATTTCTTCACATGGCTGGGGGAGAATTAATATTTTTATATTTCCTAAAATTCTATTTTTATTTATGAGCCTACCAATCTCAATTTCTAGGAATTTCTTTGTGAAATTAAGATCATGAATAATACACTTTTGGCTAAGATCAAGTGTAGTATCTGTTCTTATCAGTTTAATATCTGATACGTCCCCTATCTGGGGACCTTATATTAAATGGATTTTTGGGACACGGAGATGGAACAGGAGCTTGCTTCGTCTGCTCCATGCATCGACCTGGTATTGCAGTACTTCTAGGCACGGTGCGAAAAAAACCCCTCCGAAGGGACACCACCTTGTAGTGGTGGAGCGGCTTCCGTGTTTCAATGACTCAGAGGGCTATGCTGAAGGGTTACCCATATCAGACAGGCCTCTGAGGAGAAACCAGACAAAGAGTGTCCCAATTAGGGTGAGTGAAAAGATGGCGACCTGAAGCTCATATACTCAACAGCCCAGCTGACCTCTGAACTTTTGTCTTTGTTTACTTGAAATTTCCTCTCTGCAATTGCAGTTACCTTAACTGAGAGGAAGGGGACAATCGAGGGGTCAGCCACCGATGGCCAGCATTTTGTCCCCTGTGCAGCAAGTGTGGGACCGCTGTGTGACGAGCTGCTCACAGATGACTGGGTTGGTGAGTCCTTTGATTAGCGCCGGCGAAGAAACGTCGACACTCTTGGACCTGGAAACAACTTCATCACTCCCAAATCATTTAACCACCATGTCCAAAGGAGTGGAGGAGTGAGTTAGGAGTGTTTGCTGAAACGGAAGTCGTTTACAGCTGAACTCGTGTCAGCGGTGCCACTCCTAAACCCGTAAGAGCTATCAGCGTGGAGTTTTTGGCTCCCGTGGAGGTTACATTGAATATCATCTGGAAGGCGCTCCAGGACCTAACGGTGGTAGTAAATAAGTTTGCTTCCGATATAATCTTATTAGTGAGCCACATGGATAATCTAATTGAATCCTTTGAGAATGAAAAATTGATACGGCAAATTAAGTTCTACAGGAATAGGAAATGGTTAAGATTTTGAAGATGATAATAGACCAGAAAAATTTGAACAAAATGAATATTATTACAGATGATTAATATCGAGATTGTTGTTTTCCCAGAGTTCCAGGTATGACTCCTAAAGTTATTTCCTCTGAAATGATTCCTCTTAGTATATTTATTCAAAAGGAATGAAGCCTGTGAAACTGGGATTACCTTCATCAGTGGGAATTGGATTAGAGACTCAAGTGTTTGTATTGTTAAATAATTTCTGGTTTTAAAAGAGAAAAAATGAAATCAGTTGTATTATTTCCACTAATATTGGACAATAAGTATGTTTCCAATGAAATAAATTGACTATACACCGTTTTGGGTTTGAAGAAGCCAACCAGACGATCAATATGGAATAATGATTCTGATAATAAATAACTGGGGATAATCAGGTTAATACCACATTTTCTTTGTTTACTGTTGTTTAATTGATCTCCTTGTCTTGTTTCACTCGCCCTATTTTGTGGTCTAAGGAAGAGTTTATAATTACCTGATTGAAATAATTCTTGTATTATTTTGTCTGTATTTCTGGCAAGTTATTTTAGTGCTTGTAAAATTAAATTCTTATAAATAAAATTAAAAAAAAATACTCTATTTGGTATAATAAAAGACCCCTTGTCAAATCTCATTTACTTTTCACACCCATTCAATTGGGCAGTCTGGGTATACCAAACTTACACTGGTATTATTGGTCTGCATGCTTAAAAGTGCTTCACGGCTGGATAAACCCCTTTACTCAGTCACATTGTGTTCGATTGGAGGTGTCTCTTAATTCCCCCTATACCTTTTTATATTACATTACATTACATGATGCTTATATCCCACACATACCATCGAAGTTCAGTAGGCTCACAAAAAGAAGAAACTGGAATTATACAAATTAATAACAAGAACATATACATTATACAACACAACCACTACATATTTAAAAGTTTTCTAAATAAGAACATTTTCAGTAACTTTTGAAAAATCACAGTTAGGTTTCCTTCTAATATCTATTGGTAAATCATTCGATTGGCTAGATGCCGAATATGCAAATGTACTAACAAAAAGCTTTTTATAAACCATCTTTTTTGGGGTCCGTATATTGTAGAAGTAAAAAAACACCTAGATCCAGGGGAGACATTCCTAGGTGGCAATCTAATTAAACCTCACATATATGCAAGCGCTTCACCATGTACTATCAAAAATGCAAGGCAAAAAACCTTAAAAACAATTTGAGCCTTAATTGGCAAACAATGTAAATGTACCAGTAAAGAGGTAATTCTGTCAAACTTGGATGATCTAAATATCAATCTTACAGTAACGTTTAATAATAAGTTTTTACCAATTCATGTAAATGGTCTACCAATATACTGTCCTTCCTTCCTTCCTTCCTTCCTTCCTTCCTTATTAGCTGGAGAAATATTTCCTCTCTGAAATCTATTTCTCCTGTCTTTATTCCACTTAGGCCTCTCCTGGCTAACTCTCACATAAGGACTCTGGACTTGCCTACTAAATTAGCTAATTTTCTTTTGGCTAAATAATTCATGCATGGCAATTTACGGACTATATCTGATATTTTTCATACATTCTGAGCGAAATTCTCACTCTTTCAGTATTTCCAAATTCGACACTTCATCTTCACTAATGTCCCTATTGAACTCATTACTCACTTGTTATCATTTTTGAAGAGGTGTCCCTACCTTAAACATTTTATAGCACATTTTTAAAAAAAATACCTTTCTGACTCTTCAACCCTGCTGTTTCTGCTAAATGACCTTATGTGAGAAAATTATAGGGGAAAGATACTGGACTCACAGGAGATGCAAGTACACAACCCTTGATGCAGTGCTCCTTCCTGGGTTGTGTAGGGGCTAAACCATGCTTAGCAGGTTTTCATTTCTACTGTGCAGTAGAATTATTGTGGTACAGTATATGGATATTTTCAGCACATAATTCCCTGGAGTGTATTCAGTGTACGTAATACCATCAGTAATAGAGATACAAGGGGGAAATGACTGGTGCAGTTGCGCCACAGTGAAGGGGTCCTTCACTGCTGTGTTCAACAGTACCTTCACTGTTCCTTTTCTGCTGACATAGGTGCAGCCCTCACCCTAAGGATTTTATCTAGCCCTGCCCCAACTCCACTCTAGGCCCACCTCACCCCACCTTAGCCTTAGTCACTGATCACACATATGCCTATGAGGATTTTAACCCTTCCCTCTCTCCCGGCCCTTCAGCCTCGCACTGGCGCCTATTTTACAAAGGTTTGCTCCCCCTGATGTCAAAACCTGGCTACGCCTCTGGTTGTGAATTGAAGTTTTGTGTCATGTTTGTGCTGGAAGCCTCACATATCACCATGCCTGATATCATTTATTTTGATTGTAATGTTCGTTAGTTCAGGCCTTTAAGGTGGCACATTCATAAATACATTTCAAACGTAATCAAGTTTCACATTCTTGTATAAGTAGAAGCTTTTCTGCTCAGGCAATTTTTGTGAGGATGCTCTATTAAGCAATCACACATAGATGTTTTTAGGAAGGCTTTCTCAATAGCAAAGAAGGTTATTTTATGAACTGGGAGTCTAACGAGGAGTCCAGTATTATTCAGCGGAGAAATGCTTTCCGTGACTTAATGTTTATGGAACCACATACAGCACAAGAGTCATCTCCTTGCAAATATACTTTTCAGGAGTTTCAGGATCCCTAGATTGGCAGCTAGACCATGCAATGTTGTATTTAATACGTAACATAGGAACCTTTATACTAAAACATGCTAAAATATGGGCTTAGCGCGTTTTAATGCAGGACTTTCCCACATACTAAGGCCTTTCATTTTTTTTTCTTTTGCAGGTCCAGCACTAATTTTTCCATTTTTCTATTTAGGAGGAGTTAAGTGTTTCCCCATTAAGTCTGTGATATCCAGTTAGCACACGGTAATGTGAATGCGCTGGCTAGATAATGCTTCAGGCCCATTCCTCGCCCATGGCAGACACCTTTACAAACAAATTAGAACAAAATAAGTTTCAAGTTTTATTTAGATTTACTAATCCGGCAGCCAGGAATACCATCTAGGCGGCTTACAATATAATCAATGTTAAGCTTAGAGTACAGCAAGACATGTGTATAGACAGATAATTGTCAGTGCGGAAAGGGTGAGGAACTCCATCTTGTTGTACCCTTTTATCCCCTCTTTAATTCCCTTACCTCTTAGTTGTTCTGTCTGTTTGTCTGTCCTATTTAGATTGTGAGCTCTTTGAGCAGGGACTGTCTTTTCATGTATGGTGTACAGCGCTGCGTATGCCTTGTGGCGCTATAGAAGTGAAAAGTAGTAGTAGTTGAGAGAAAGCAGGGGAGGGAGAGAACGATAGGGAAGCTCTTGGTAATTCAGCCGGGCGTTTTGCACTTATAGATTAGTTGAAAGCATCTTGAAAAAGAAACTTTTTGAGGTCTGATTTAAAAGTGAAGAGTGCGGTCTGATGTCGCAAAGAGGTGGGCGGGAGATTCCAGAGATGTGGACTTTGAACTGAGAATATTGGAATTCGAGTATGTTCATGGTAGATTTGTTTATAAGTGGGAACGATAAGTACATTTTGATCCTGAGAACAAAGAGAACGAGATGGAGAATATGGAAACAGTAGGCGGAAAAGGTATATGGGGTGATTAGTGGGATCAAATATATTTTACATTGAGCCTTTTTTGGTTGGTCCATCTAGTCTGTCCAGGAAGGTGGCAAGAGTTGTACCTACTTGATAGGCAATACCTCACCTATGCATTCTATTACATGGTAAAGTCTTTTTCTGATAAATGTATGCTGTGTACTGAGGACAGAATTGGGGGGGGGGGGGGTAGGATTTTTGTATATACTGTATTGCAGTATTGTGTTTTATTATTACAATTTTGGATTTAAAACCAATAAACAGTTTTAAACTAAATTAGATATGTGGTGATTCCAATTTGCAGGGACTGAAATATGGAGTCATTCTGAATAGCATTTACACCCTTCAGAAAATAGGAGCTAATATTTCTAATCCAGAACTTGCAATGCACAACCTCCCAACTAGTCATCTGTGATTAATTTTTGGATTTTGCGAATGTTCCCAGTGATTCACAGATCATGGTATGAAATGAGGTTCTGACTCAGATGATTTGTCCCATCTGCAACTAGTACATACCATATGCAGGAAATTCTATGACATTGTAATATAAACATGCAAATACTTGGATAACTCTGAGTTTAAAAAGATGTATTTTCTGAGGTCCACAGGGAGACACAGTTAAAAGGAAAATTGTGGAAAATGGGGTCCTCTAATCCAAAGATTTGTTACATAAATGTAGGGTCGGAGAAAATAAGGTTATAAGAGGTGTAAAAAAATGGCCACAAATATGGAGCTATGAGTTTGATTGAAAAGAATGTTTTCATGAGTTTCCCTTTTTTGTAACAGATTTGTTTCTTAAGATTATCAGTTCTCAATGTGGTCAGCTCTTCTCCTGCAGGGTATAATGTGCTGCTCCCAGGCTACGCTTGCTTAGTTAAGTGTTCAGGGTAGAGACGTGAACTTAAAAAATATTTGCAAACTAGTTCAGTGAAGAAAGACTAAGGAGGCTAGGGCTTTTCAACTTGGAGAAAAGACGGCTGAGGGGAGACATGATAGAGGTATATAAAATAATGAGTGGAGTGGAACAGGTGGATGTGAAGCGTCTGTTCACGCTTTCCAAAAATACTAGGACTAGGGGGCATGCGATGAAACTACAGTGTAGTAAATTTAAAACAAATCAGAGAAAATGTTTCTTCACCCAACGCGTAATTAAACTCTGGAATTCGTTGCTGGAGAACGTGGTAAAGGCAGTTAGCTTAGCAAAGTTTAAAAAGGGGTTAGACGGTTTCCTAAAGGACAAGCCCATAAATCACTACTAAATGGACTTGGGAAAAATCCACAATTCCAGGAATAACATGTATAGAATGTTTGTACGTTTGGGAAGCTTGCCAGGTGCTCTTGGCCTGGATTGGCTGCTGTCGTGGACAGGTTGCTGGGCTCGATGGACCCTTGGTATTTTCCCAGTGTGGCATTACTTATGTACTTATGCAAGACGTTTGCATATTCACCAAACCACCCTTTTAATAAAGCGCACTAAAATCTGGGCTTAACATGTAACATAGGATCTTACCGCACACCAAGCCTACATTTAACATGGCACCTCTTGGGGGTGTTCTCTCTATTTTTTAATGCAGGCCGCGTGTTAATGTAGCCATTACCATGCAGTACCTGCACGATGTTAACACGGGATCACTTAACACTTCCTATTTAGAAGGCACTAAGTGCTCTCATGTTAACTGTGCATTAGACAGCATGCGGCAAGTATAAGGTGCTAGTGGCTAGTGCTACTGCTACCATGCCCATTCTCCACCCATGCTGCACCCCTTAGAAAAAAAATGCAGAAAAATGTAATGTGCAATTTATTGCACAGTAACAGGCAAATACTGCACAACCCCTTAACATATTTGTGCGGTAGCCTGTTACCTACCGCATGCTAACTGCATTAGGGGCTGGAGTCTATATATGGCGCCTGAAAAATCCGTGCAGAATAAATTTCCGCCTAAGTATATTCTCTAAGTGGTGCCTCGATGTAGGCGCGGTATATAGAATACGCTTAGTTGATAACCCAGTGCCTAGAATTTCACGCATCCCTTTACACTGAGGGAAACGTGACGTAAAGAATGCTGTGTAGATTGAGGTGCAGAAGGCCATATTCTATAATAATGTGTGTAAATTTTGGAATGCCCACAAAATGCCCATTTCCTCAGCCATAACCATTCCCCAGTTTGGCTCTGTGCATTACGATTTAGGTGCTATGCCTTACAGAGGATGCTTAGCAAGTCATTTGCATAAATTCTAATTATGTTATGCTCATTATTGCTTGTTAAGTGCTGTTAAAAATGCTGCTTGGCTTGTTAAGCCAATTAAGTTATGCACATTGTTATAGAATACTCTTGGATTTTGGCGCATAATGCTAGGCGCAATATATAGAATCACAGGGTAAGGGCTTAACAGCCTATAGCAGTGGTTCCAAAACCTGGTCCTCAAAGCACCCCAGCCAGTCAGGTTTTCAGGATATTCACAATGAATATCCATGGGAGATTTGCATTTAGTGGAGGCAGTGCATGCAAATCTCTCTCATGAAGATATCCTGAAAACCTGACTGGCTGAGGTGCTTGCAAGACCAGGGTTTGAAACCACTAGCCTATAATAAAAGGGCCTCCATATTAGCCAAATAAACTTATTTTATTTTATTAAATATCTGATGAAGATCCTTTGATTCTGCATTAGAGTTTGAGCATATTTACCAATTCAAAGAATCCACAAAGGACAGATTAGATGCAGATTCTCACAAATCAGTGGCGAATTACTATAAAATCTGACCAGATTTTCCTCAGGTTCACTGAGAAAAGTAATGGAAATTTCTCCACCAAATGTAGGGAAAATGCAAACATTGTTTTGAGTGCTGACATCTGTTTGTTTTGAGTTTAACTTCAATTTTTCTGCACATCTCCAGTTTGGAGGTCACATACAAACTTGTATCTGACCTGTGCCAGATGAAAAAAAAAACTGAGTTTCAGAAAAGTCACCCTTGAAAGATCATGGTTTTTTTTTCCCTGAAAGCAATAAGGGATCATGAAACATGGACCAAATCTGATAGCTAATGGAAAGGGTTTGCTACAAGGGCTACCAAAAAAATGGTGAGACAAAGAAAACACGAGGAAGACAATTTAAAACATCAGAGTAACAAGGGATACAGAAGAAACAAAGAGATTTCCATGTGCTCAAACACCAAAAGAAAGAATAGCATCATAGTAAGGATGAATGAATGAATGAATGGATGGTTGTACAATTGTTTTGATTATATAACATACATTGTGGAAATGTAAAAAAGGCATTTATAAAAGTGAGCAGCTATCAGGCTTCTTTCAACAAGCTGTAAACATTTTGCCAGGAAACTAAATTCAACAGTTAAACTGAATTAATAGATTTTGGGGCCAATGCAGTAAAGTGCTAAATACTATGATAATAAGATGCAAAATTATGCAAAACAGCTCATTAACTAGACTGTTTTATCATACAAAAATAGTATACATTAATGTATGCAAAAGTTAATGAACAAAACCTCTCCGGGAGGTATAGCTAAGTCTTTGCAACAACAACCCTATTAATGCACTAATTTTAAAGCATGTAAGTTAATGCAAACCTCATTTGCACATCATGAATATGAGCTGTTAAGGGACCAGTGTTAATGCAATTTAATACAATGTCCTCCTTACCGGGATTCCTGGGAAAAGCTCAACTAGTTAAAATGAGGGTAACTATATACATCACTTTTGCATATAAAGGGGAGAATTATAAATTAAGCTAAATAATGGGCACCAGAAATGATCGGTTCTAGGCAGTGCCGTAGCGAGGGCAGCTGACATCCAGGGTGGTTCGCCACGGCGCACCCCCCCCCTCAGCATGCACGCACCCCCTGGAGCACATTCTTACCAAAGGGGGTGGGCGGTAGGGCTGCTCCACCCCGAGTGCACGTCACTGGGAGCTGCGTCGGCTCCGCTGGTTCCCTGCTGTCTCTGCTCCGGAACAGGAAGTAACCTGTTCCGGGGCAGAGAGAGCAGTGAACCAGCAGAGCCGACACCCCCCCCCCAGCAGCGTACACCCGGGGCGGATGGCCCCACCGCCCCCCCCCCTTCCTACGCCACTGGTCCTAGGCATTATACTATAAAGGGAATGCATCCTTTATAGAACAGTTTTTAGCACTGATTCTCTGGGCACCAGACTTATGCCTGCTGAAACCTAGTATAAAACCTGGCACCCAAGTTCTGCACACTGACCCATTATTCTATATCACTGTGTGCAAATTTTTGGAATGCCCCAGACCCACCCATGCCCCTCACATGGCCACTCCCATTCTTGGGTTGCACGCTATGGGATTTAGGTGTCCAGCGTTATGCCAGATGCATTCAAAAATCTTATTTGGTGCCAGTTAACATCTGAATTTGGTTATTAGCATCCAAGTATCGATGGGTAACAGTTTGTTAGCCAATTAAGTCATGCATGTATCTCAAGAGCGTGCTGTATGTAGAATGCAGAGGAAAGGAGACAGTTCTATCAGGGGCCCTTTTACTAACGCTCCACTCTGGGACTACCGCAGGAGCCCAGCGGTAGTTCTCACCCCCAGAGTATGCCATTTCCAGTGCTTCAAAAATTTTTCCAAATTTTGTAGCACCAGAAATTAATCAGCAGTAATCAGGCAGTGAAGTGCGCTGCCCAGTTACTGCCAGATTAGTGTGGAGCCCTTACTGCCATCTCAATAGATGGTGGTAAGGGCTTCCCACTGAAATGGCCATGTGGTAAGTGGTTCTCTTATTGCATAAAAAAAAAACAGAAACAGCAAAGACGACTGTAGAAAAGGACGACCTTGCAGAAATCAATTTTTAAAAGTTTATTGATCATAAAAATTAAAAAGAGGTGATTAGGACTCGACACAGCTGTGTTCCGGCCTTTCAGGCCTGCATCAGGAGTCTATGTAACGAACAAATCATAACATAAATTAAGTTAAAACATAACAGCAAATGGTAAACTAACTGTATGTATACAGAGTTGATATGAAAACAAGTGATATAATTTTTATAATTTTAGATTATAACTAATATATTTTTTTAAAAGAAAATACCGCATAAATCAAATAATACCACACCAATAATATCATTGAAAACTAGAGAGAAGAGAAACATCATGATAAAAATATAAATATGATAATCTATGAATTTCAAAATATACATAAATTAATTTCAAAGTGAATTAAAAAGTATAGTGACTAATCTTGTAAAATAGTGTATGTTGAAATAATTTTATATCAATATTTTAAAATAAAATTTTTTATACGTATAGATATTTTCTTAAAGTGTGTTTGAAATGAATCCTTTTTTGAATGAACAATAAAATAGTGAATAATATACTATTTAAAACATTACTAAACAATTATAACTGCTAAAAGATTGAAGTCTACCATCTAAAATCAAATCAATAATACATTCATGAACACGGGTCCTCAAAAATGATATGTATAAGGGTTTTCTACTAATTAAAAACAAAAGTAATTGCAAATTTTACCTTTTCACCATATAGAAAATCTTGTATCTTAAAAAATGAATATAACAAACTTCATAGTGTACATCATCTTATTCAGAACAATATCAATAAAATTAAATAATTGTTTTAATGAATGTATTTCTCAAAGTGAATTATGAATACAATTATTGCCTTTATAAATTTATGATAATGTGATTATAGTTTGATAAAACTCATTTAAAAAATGTCACTATTATCATTGTGCAGATGAAAAGTGAACAATGAAAACATGACTCACTCATTCACGAGAATTTATATTGAAAAACTTGTACCGGAGTTTACTGCACAGCCATTTTGTTTTCCAAAAATGGACAGCCTTTTACCTGCTGTGGTAAAAAGGTGCCTCAGTGCATGTCAAAAACACACACTGATGCCAGCACAGGCCCCCTTTTATCACAGCTTAGTAAAAGGGCCTCTAATTCAGTGCCTCCATTTTGGGGCCCCATAGGGCCAGATTCGATATATGGCATCTTACAACTCTGCACAGAATACATTTTCACCTAAGCGTATTCTGTAAGCGGCGCCTATATTTAGATGGGGTAGACAGAATATGCTCCGTTGATATCACAACGCTTAAAAGTACATGCTTCCAAGGAAAACATGACGTAAATGCCGGCACGTCGATTTAGGTGCACAGAGGCATATTCTATAACAGTGCACGTATATTTTGGAATGCCCACGAAACACCCATTTCCCCGCCCATAATCACACCCCTTTTTGGCTGCACACTTTAGAATTTAGGTGCAGTGCATTACAGAATATGCCTGGATTTCGACACAGAACATTAGGCGCGATATATAGATTCTGGGGGGAAAGTGTATGATGGCAGCTTATTGTATAATGGCCTCTGCGGGCCCAGATTTCATTATAGAATGCTAGAGAAAGCCAATATCGCTGCACCTAAGGGCCTAGCATAACTGTGGTCACATGAATGCAGCAGGGATGTGTGCATCTGACAGCCTTTTCGTATGTTATGAGTGTAGGGGGGAGCCCCACCCAGGCACCACTGCCCTTGCATTTACGTGCTATACCACTTACACATGCCATTGAGGAATAGTTCTTAGGTGCCCTGCTGGCACATTCGTGGTTAAGTGTATGCTAGTATTCTGTGCATTTCCACATGCAAGAGGCACATAAATGCGGGCACCTAGATTACACTGTTCCCCTTAAAATGTTGATTTAGTGCAAGCCATCATGCTTTTTTCTTATGCCACTTCCATTCTCAATATGGCTGCTAGGACCTCCCATGGCACTCTCGGCAGCCATTTTAAAAGCAGTGGTGGCTGAGGCATCAACAGACACAGCAGCGGGCAGGAAAAAGTATGGTTCTTTTCTGCCCCCGAAGAGGCCACTAGACCACCAGGGCTTGTTAAGGTAGGCCTCAAGGATGCTCAGGGGGGCTCGGTAGTGGCAGCTGTGACCCATAGAGATCCGTTCTCCATCATGGGATGCGGGGGGGGGGGCTGCATCTTCTTCTGGGGGGACACAGGGGCAGGCACAACGTTTTGGTTTCGGCTTCAGTCAGCCTCTAGTAAGGTACACTTCTATAAAGTTGGTGCTTAAATCCTGTAGTGTGCAGTTACAATGAGGGTATACAGTTTGGGCAGGGTATGGGTGGATCTGGGGCGTGTCACTTATTTTTACAAATACAGTTCGGCCTCACATGCAAGTAAGATTTCAGCTTTGGAACAAAGGGTAGATAACTTTGACTCTCGACTAACTTTAATTCAGAACTCTTCTGAAACTTTGTCTACTACTACTGAACAAGGCTTAGATTCTACTGTGGCAGGGTTGATTAAGGGACAAACCAACCTGGAAATAAAATGTGAAAATTTAGAGAATCAGATACACAGACAGAATCTACATCTGATAAATTTTCCATGTATACCTGGTGTTTCACCTTTAGATATGTTTAAGCGTCATGCTTTGGAAGTTCTATATGTGCCAGCACAATCCATTCCACCTGTTTCTAGAGTATTCTATTTGTCTTCTTTTAAGGAGGAAAAAGTCTGTGGATGGGCCTGACCAACTCTCCTCTATTTCACAAGACAGTTTGAATTTGACTGCATTTTCAAAGTCATCTCAAGAGGAGCTGGTCATCCCATCTACACTTGTTGATTACCATGACATTGGACTATGATCATGACTGGATTACGCATCTTTATTTTAGGCATAGGAATTTTGTCTTCTGTACTCTGAAAGTTCGTTTTTCCTGATGTGGCAAAAGTAACTAAAAAATGTCGTAAGCAATTTCTTTTGATGAGGTCTCGAGTGGTGCCACCTTTTTGTTAAAATGTCCTTGCAAATGTGTTATATAATAATGAGACTTTTGTTTTCTTTGACCCTTCACAATTTGTGATGTTTTAAAGTAATAAAACTGTTAACTGGCACAGGGGCAAGCTGTTTCTTCGGCACCCTTGGAGTAGCAGCCCTAATATATTAGGCATGTTTTGTGAAAGTATTCTGTTAGTATCTGCTCCTTAAGGGAGGTTTCCACTTATTATGGTGTTCTTCCCCTCCTCTCCCTCCCTTAATTTGTTTGATCTCTTTTCTTCTCCTCTTAAAATTGTGGACTGAAGTAATGAGTGACATGTAATGATTTTCTTTATTATATATGCTTTTATAAGAATAGCCATACTGGATCAGACCAATGGTCCATCTAGCCCAGTATCCTAACAGTGGCCAAATCCAGGTCACAAGTACCTGGCAGAAAACCAAATAGTGGCAATATTCCATGCTACTGATCCCAGGCAAGCAGTAGCTTCCCCATGTCTGTCTTAATATGGACTTTTCCTCAAGGAACTTGTCCAAACCTTTTTTAAACCCAGATACGCTAACCGCTGTTACTACATCCTCCGGAAAAAGAGTTCCAGAACTTAACTATTCGATGAGTGAAAATATGTCCTCCTATTTGTTTTAAAAGTATTTCCATATAACTTCCTTGAGTGTCCTCTAGTCTTTGTACTTTTGGGAGAAGTAATAAATAAATAATTTTAAAACATTTGATCGACTTCTACTTGTTCTACACCACTCAGGATTTTGTAGACTTAGAGGCTGCAGCTGCTTCATATTTCTGGAAGAAGCAAAGCTGACTCCATCGTTCACATAAATTAAGATTTTTATTATCCTTCCAATGACAGCACAGATAGCTAAAGCAAGCATAATATTAAACTCGGTAGACGATTTTGGCACCTAACTTTAAGAAATATTTTACATGCAACAATGTTGCTACCATTTCAATGTGACCACTTATTTTTCTTATTTCAAGGTTTTCTTGAATGTAAATTTTGAAATTCAATAAAGAAAAAGTAAAAAAAAAAACAAGAAAAGAATACTGACAGTTATGCACACAACTGTCACGATTAGGCATGAGCAGTAACACCTATCATAGAGGTGTACATTCAGGTACAGTAGCTATTTTTCTGTTTCTGGAGGGCTCACGATTACAAACAAACAAATAAATAAATAAAAAGTTAAAGTAGGATTTGAACCTGGGTCCCTCGGGTTACAGTTCACTACACTAACCATTTTCTAAGAATGCTGTTATACATACATCGATGTCCTTTGTTTTCCACCATTCAAAATTTGGACATTTCAATTTATAAAATGGATATTCATGCTGGACATTTCAAGCGCATGGACATCCATCTCGTGCATTTTTGAACAGACTCTATTCTGTTTGAAAATACATGTGATGGATGTCAATTTGGGATGTTCTAACCTGGATGCCCTTTTGAAAATGCTCCTCCACATTTAAAAGGATTAACAAATAATTGGGTTGTTCATGTACCAAACAAATGGTTTTATTCAGTTACTGTGCCTGCCAAAACTGCAACATTATCAAAATCAAGAGAAAAGAAAGGAATTGCCCTCCCCTTGTCCCTTCCTTCCTTCCTTCTCACCCATTACTTCCCTCACCCGTAACTGTCTTGTCTGTCTGTATTATTTAGATTGTAAGCTCTTTTGAGCAGGGACTGTCTCTTTGTATCAGGTGTTCAGCGCTGCGTGCGTCTGGTAGCGCTATACAAATGCTAATGATAATAATAATAATAATAATAATAGAAATGATATATTCCATAGAGTAGATGAGTAACAAGACACAGCTTGGAATTAAACCCATTCTTCAGTGTACTGGATTCTCAAGGCAGATGTCTGTTACACTAATAGGAAGCATGCAACGTGTGAGGTTAAGTACAGGAGACAACTGAAATTGTACTATCCACTTGTTTAACCTTTAATTTACCTCTTTTCCTCCCCCTCACTACATACAGTCTTCCTAAGTGTTCATTGGGATTTAAGTGTGTTTGAGAAAAGCATATATTTTTGGAGATGGAACAGTTTGCTATATGACCTGAAATCTGAAAGTGATTACCTGTATTTTTAAAGGAAAGTTGAAGAAATGGCTTTTCCCACAGTCTTGGATCAGGGAGATTTTTTTAAATTGGTTTTATTAAGTGCTTTCAACTGGGATGTTGCTGCTGTATTATGTACTGTATATGTTTGATAGGTTATGTTATGAACTGTAAATCAAATTGAACCATGATAATCGTGGTAAAAGTGGAGTATAAATGTCATTTAAATAAAAGAAAGCGACAATATCACAAACTCTTTCATTGGCTGTTAAAACCTATACTGTGTACAAGGGGGTTTTAAGCAAGGATTTTTTTTTAAATTCTTAAACAAGATTTACATATTATCTGAACCTCAGTTTCTGTGGCTTTTGTGATAATTTTGGACGTTTCGCAAAAAACATCCAAAAATCGAGGGATAAATAGAGTGATTTTCAAACCAGAAAAACATCCAACTTTTTGTTTCAAAAACGGACATTTGCTGGATGTTTTTTGTGCTCAGTGCATCTTTTAGGACCCCCCCCCCCCCCCCCCCCAAAAAAAAGCCATCCAAGTGAAAAATGCACAAAATCAAGTCATTGGGATGTAGGAGTAGCCAGTATTCTTAGTAGACTGGTCACACAGACATCCCAGCTGAACAATGGGGTACCCTAGGGGGCATGCAGTGGACTTCATATAAAAAGTCCCAAGTACACATTTCACTGTCGTCCCCTTATTTTGTATGGAGAGCCCTCCAAAACTCACCAAATACTTACTGTATCCACATGTACACCTCTATAATAGCCCTTATGCCTGCATGTGTCTCCTATATATAGGTTAACAGAGTAACAAAAGAGAGGGTAAATTAGCATACAAGCATAAACAGAAACAGAAAAAGGCAACACTGGGCCTTCAGGATGGAGATAAATGCAGTTTTTTTATTCTGAAAATGACCCGACACGGGCCGTGTTTTGGCGCACAAACGCCTGCCTCAGGGGTCAAAAGTGATTACATTCATAAGAACTTTTGTTGACCCCTGAGGCAGGCGTTTGTGCGCCAAAACAGGGCCCGTGTTGGGTCAGTTTAAGAATAAAAAGAACTGCATGTATCTCCATCCTGAAGGCCCAGTGTTGCTTTTCTTTGTTTCTTCCTATATATAGGTACAATAGGTTTTTTGGTGAGTTTCAGAAGGTTCACACATTCCACCAGAAGTGTACCAGTTAAAGTGGGATATGGGCCTGGGTCCCCTTCTCTACAGTGCACTGCACCGACCACTAGGCTACTCCAGGGACCTGCTTGCTGCTGCAATAGGACTGGCCATAACATCTGAAGCTGTCATAGAGGCTGGTATGTACTGCTTCTTTCAACTCTTTGGGGGATGGGAGGGGATCAGTGACCACTGGGGAAGTAAGGAGGTCATGCTTTAATCCCTCCAGTGGTCATCTCATCATTTAGAGCACCTTTTTGTGATGCGAGCATGATTGAAACAGGTCTAGAGCAAAACATTTAACTTTTAGCCCTGAACGTTTTTGCTTTGTTCCATTATGGCAGAAAAACGTCCAAGTTTTGGGAATGCTCAAATCCTGCCCCAACACATCCCTTGTGATTTGAATGCACTGCAGAGAAAAACTTTTCAAATTTCAGTTTTTAAAATCACAATTTGGACATTTTTCTTAAAAAAACCACATCCAAATACCACTTTATGCTATTTTTTAGATGTTTTTCTCTTTTGAAAATGAGCCCCTAAGTCTCAGAGACAAAATTTAGGGGGGGGGGGAGTTGCTTTGTTTTGTTCTTGCTGACAGCAAATCATTTTTTTTGTATTCCGTATTTAAACAGATTTTATTTTATCCTGATACTTGCTTGTGAAATGTATACAGTACAGTATCAATTATCTGGCCTTCACTAATCTGACCATCTGACATATCCAACAAACCCCCAGGTGATGTTATCATATTTATTTCTATAAAAAATCTTTGTTTTATAACAATTTTTTTAAATTCAGGAACTCTATTCCTTTTTTTTATGCATTGTTTGAAGGGTTAAGCAGTGTTTTCCGTATTATCTGACTTTTTACTTATCCAACAACATGTCAGTCCCATTTAAGACAGATAATTGAGACTCCTCAGTACTTGTTTAATATTGTGAAAAATGTGCATAAATAAAAATAGAACAAAGCACTTGTATTTTGGCATTTTTGATCATCTAGGCATTTGGGGGCCAATTTGACAAAGGTGCACTGAAAAATAGCATGTGGTAGTGTAAACGTGTTTTGGGTGCGTGCAGAATCATTTTTCAGTGCACCTGTAAAAAATGCTTTTTTAAAATTTTTTGGCAAAAATGGACGTGCAGGAAAATGAAAATTGCCGTGTGTCCATTTTGGGTCTGAGACCTTACCGCCAGTCATTGACCTAGCGGTAAGGTCTCACGCGGTAACCAGGTGGTAATAGTCTACGCATGTAAAATGCCAATTACCGCCCGATTACCGCTCGTGCGCCAGAAAATAAAAATATTTTCTGGCGTTCGTAGCAGATGCATGTCAAAAATGAAATTACCACAGGGGCTACACGGTAGCCAGGTGGTAACTCAACATTGGCATGCGTTGGACGCACATAGGCGCCTACACGGCTTAATAAAAGGGCCCCTTGGTGTTATCGTTTGAGCAAAGTTCAAGCTGCTTCACACTTTAAAACACAGAGCCCCTAGTGGACAACTGATGAACTTCTTAGTAGTGATAGGAAAGAATCTCCTAGACTGCATGCAAATCTATCTCATGAATATTCATTGGAAATTAACTAATAAAAATGAGTGCTCTCTATTTTTCAATCCAGTCACTACTGTCTTTCAATACACTACAAATGTAACTGCTACTTATATTGCACATTAATAATATTTTATTATATTTTATTTCACTTGTTTACAAAAGTTTATAAAACATTCTTATGTCTATTCCCATTCACTTCTACTCTTTTTCACACCTACTCTTTTACACACTACATGCACACCTCACCCTAACACACTCCCAAACCTTATGCCTCCTGACAGATAAATGTAGACCTTCTTCACCAATATGTCTTCTAATTTCTCTATACAAAGCTTAAAGCTATCTTCATAGTTTTTTTATAACAAAACATATCTTTCATACACCATTTGAAGAAGTGTCGCATTAATTGCTGTGGCTTCACATTTGTTGTCTCAATTTATCAATGTTCATTACTCCTGAAGACGAAAATCGCCCTCACAGGGAAATCTGATAGCAGTCTCTCACAGCTGACGTATCAGCGAAGATATATTCACAGTTCTCAAATCGCCATTAGCAGAATAGTTCTCAAACTCTGTCAGTCTGGATAGGATTAGAAGATCCAACTACCCCAATAAGGACTATACGTAAATTCACCGTGGTCCTACGAATATTACAGCACCCTTGTCTTCAATACGCCAAACCCAACGCTTGCAATGCATTTCGCCAAATCTGGCATCTTCAGGGGTTCAACTTCAAAACGTTATACAGCTGCTTACACAGGACAGAGCTCCTTCCGGTGTCCTGGGAAAAATGGCGCCTGTCCACAATATTCATTGTGGATATCCTGAAAACCTGACTGGCTGGAGGGCCTCCAGGACCAGGTTTGGGAACCACTGTCCTAGATGAACTTTATATGGCATGTGTGATAGAAGGGTCCAGCCTGTAATAAGGTGCTGATAAAAGTGCACCTGATTATATTTCTTCACTCAAAGTGTAATTAAACTCTGGAATTCATTGCCAGAGAATGTAGTAAAAGCAGTTAGCTTAGCAGGGTTTAAAAAAGGTTTGGATAGCTTTCTAAAAGAAAAGTCCATAAGCCATTATTAACATGACTTGGGGAAAATCCACTGCTTATTTCTAGGATAAGCAGCATAAAATGTATTGTACTGTTTTGGGATCTTGCCAAGTACTTGTGACCTGGATTGGCACAGTTAGAAACAGGATGCTGGGCTTGATGGACCTTCGGTCTATCTCAGTATGGCAATACGTATGCACTTATGTAAAGTGTTTTTGTAGCATGTGCTCAAATAAGCATAAATAAATAAATACATCGGTTGCCAGTAACATTTTGTATACAATATAAAGTTTTAATTTTGATCCATCAATGTATATATGGTAAAATTCCTCAATAGTTTATGGATTTTATGACTATGTATGAACCACAATGAGATTATGTTCTGTATCGATGAAACAGTTAAAGGTGTCTGTTTGTCATTTAGCAGAAACACAGAATAGCACTTTTTCAATAGCTGGGAGGAATTTGTGGAACCATCTTCCAGGTTATTTAACACTCTGTACTGATTATTAACAATTTAAGAAATTGTTGAAAACTTTTTATTTTGTAAAATATTTACTGATGAATAAAATGGTCTGTTTCTTTGGCGGTTTCTCCTATCATGTTAATGATGATTTAGAATTATGAGTTTATGTAATTGTTAGTGTTTGTTGAGTATATTTTGATATTGTGAATGTTTTATATTGTAACCCGCTTTGATTTTAAAGCAGGGTATAAATCTTTGAAATAAATAAATATAACAATTATTTGTGTGTCCAACTGGGGCTCTGAAGGAACCAATTTCAAGACGTAACCAATCCAGTTGTTTACATTACAAAATAAGTAATATTTAGTCAAAATGTTGTATTTCTAGCTCTTACCATTTTGGAGATCTTTCAAGGCAAACAAACTTTCAAAATCATCAAGATTTGTTTCTGCATGTTGCTTCCAGCTCAATTAGAACCAGCCTCCATAAGACGATGACACAAGGCGTCTTCATTTACAATCACAGTGGAATTTCTCCCCCCTATTTATGTAACCCACGTCACCAGCCATAGCAGCCTTCTGGAATCCAGCATGCATGCATGCATCCTAAGTCCGTCTAGATCAGGAATAGGCAACCACAGTCCTCTAGGGCCACAACCCAGTCGGGTTTTCAAGATTTCTACAATGAATATGCATGACTTTGATTTGCATGTAATGCTTCCATTGTATGCAAATAGATCTCATGCAAAGTGCTTTTTTCTAGGAGAAAAAGTGTCATTATGCCCCCCTTGCTACCCCTCCGTGATCACAGTACAACCCCTTCCCACAACCAGAAGCTCCCCTCTCCGAGTGGAGGAGTGGCCTAGTGGTTAGTGCAGCAGGTTGCAGACCTGGGGAACTATGTTCAATTCCCACTGCTGCCTGATGGTTGGCAGTGAGTTGAGATCCTGGGGAACCGGGTTCAATTCCCTCTGGAGCTCTGTGGGGCCTTGGGCAAGTCACTTAACCTTCCATTGCCCCAGGTACTACTTAGATTGTGAGCCCATTAGGGACAGACCCAGTACCTATAAAATGAAACTGTAAACCGTTAAGGTCTAAGTGGTATATAAATACTGAAAAAATATATGAATAAATGAAATGAAATGAAAAATGACCTTCCCTAAAAGCCTTGGTGGTCTAGTGGCCTCTATGGGGCAGAAGCAACCCCCACTCACTCTTGTCCATGCTTGTTTTGTAATAAAAATGGCTTCAATGACTTCCCACAGCAGCCATTTTGAGATTGGAACCTGCATAGGCAGTGGGAAAAGGAAGCCTGTGATCAGAGAGGGGAGGGTGCCTATCTACTCACCTGTGGCTGTACCAGCATGTACTGGCTCAAAAAAGCCCTGCTAATGCATATTCATTGTGGCAATCTTGAAAAACCTGACTGGGTTATGGCCTTTGAGGACCGTGGTTGCCTACCCCTAGCCTAGAAGGTGCCACCATTGAATGATGACTGTGAATCCCCAGTCTCACAGGCTGTGGACATTGCCTACATAGCATTCCCAACCCCAGCCAGACTGAGAAGCAGAAGCCAGTCCCTGTAATTGAACCCAGGTCCTCTGAAAGGCAGGGTACAGCACTTGCCATTGAGTCACAACACTGTCCCCATTATCTTGATTTTTTTTCTAAATAAACTGTGTAAGAATCAGATACGTTATATGATTTTTTTTGTGAGGAGAAGCCTTTGTTTCGCTGTAGTTGCTTTAGTCTCTTGTTTGAAGCACACGGTAACTTGGCAGAGAGCAAATAGGAATCACTTTTTAATGCCTTAATCTTCTAAATTCCAAGCTGTTCCAAAGCTTAGTACAACACTATTTATGAGTAAAATGATTATCATTTCCTCCTATAACCCTCAAAACTTAACAAACTGAGATTAAAGATGATCTTACTGTCACTTGAAATTATCAGCACCATCAAGCATTATATGTAAGCAAAGCTTGGCAAAAATTCAACGCTGAGATATGTTTCCCAGGACTACCGGGTGGTAGCATGTCACTCGACTAGGTAACAGAGAGGGATAAACATCTCTGTTCAAACCTGACATGTATAAATTGATTACATAAGTAGGCAGTGGTGGTCTTTTCAAGCTTATCTTCCGGTTTTTACTGTAAAATTACCAGCAGGACTGTACAATTAACGAGAAATACTTCCAACTGTATGGACTTTTATCTACACATACAATTACAGTGAGTACAGACTTTAATAGGATTGTCTCTCTCACACACACACACAGACACACACACACACACACAAAAGTAAACATTCTTGTTCTGGATACTATGTCATTATCACAACAAAGAAAAACCCCTGAAATCCGATGATTTCAACATCTGGAGAATGTTAATCACTTCAAAATGACGGATGTTTTCTATTTCAGCTTGTGACAGGCGCATTTCTTTTCATAGATAGATGATTATTTACATAAATTACATCATCGATATGAGAAAAAAAAATCAGAAAAACTTCAAAGGGCATGAAGCATAATTAAAAGAGACATGCATTTCTAGTTTTTATCAGGGGGGGGGGGGCAGGAAAATACCTTTTCCTTCCAAATCCTCCTAATTCCTAGCAGGGGCCTACAACTGTGCAGCAAGCTCTCAAACAGCAGGAGGCCTGGAGCCTTTCAACAGTGTGGTTTATTTCCAAATATTTGATAAATTTGTTTATAAAGGCTTTTTTTTTAGATGAGTAAATTCTTAGCCAAAGTGAGGACCTGGGGTAACGTGAACATTCTTCATCCACTGGATATTTTTCGGGTTTTCGTTAATTACTATTCCCTTTCTCCAACTGCTCACCTTAACCGTAACATGTACTCATGTACTTAAGTAAATGTTGTAAAAACAGATGAAGATGTTACATGGCTTGAAAGAACCTCGGTAAAACATGACTGCACTGTGCACTACAGACTTCAAAACCCTTCTTTGGCATGGCTGCACTCTCACAGAGTCTGAAGAGGGGAGCTGTTCTTGCTCAGCATGCATCTGACTGGTGGCGTGCTGCCTAATGCTGGTTGGTAGGCCCAGTGCAATTTAACTGATCCACTACAATTTCCTCCTACACTCTGAGCTGATCTGCAGGTTGACCTTGGACAATTTTTCTTCTTTCTGGGAGAAATGTCACCCAAAAGGAAGCTATTAAGTCAAGAAAGCAATTCTGCAAAAGCAATGCACTGCATAAACAGAACTTGACCTCGGCTAATTTCAAGAGCTCTACAAAGAAGCTAAACAGACATAGCCGACAAACGTTGCATCTGATTCTTTTACTCTGCAAGGCAAGTGGAAGTATGTAGAAGTTTTGCATAGGAGAACTCCTGTGAAATCTAAATGTGCTGAGCATTGTGAAAGGGAAAACTGGATCCTTCTACTAATGTGGGGGATCAACTAAAATTATTACACTGACCATCTGTGATTTTGGCAACCACAGGAGTTGAAATGCTTATTGTTCAAAAGGCAGCAGTGTTGCCAAGGCAAATCAGAGACTTCCCACACAAAAAAAAAGAGCAATGAAAAAAAATTGTATAAGGCGTGAAGTAAACCAAACATTCTTCACAGAGTACTGCAGATATTCAGCGTCGTCGTCCCCCCTCCGATATTCAGCACTATTTAACTGGCCAGGAATGGCTCTGTAAGGTGGTCAAATAGGTAGATAAGGTGACAACAAGAGCTTGATGGATGCTTATGCTTAGGGGGATAGGGAGAAGAGTGACCAGCAGGAAAGCAGAGGTGATAGTGCCTCTTTTCAGACTCTGGTGAAATCTCATTTGGAGTACTGTGTACAATTCTGGAGGCTGCACCTTAAAAGGATATAAATAGGACAGAGTCAATCCAGAGTGCAATTACTAAAACAGTCAATGGGAGAAGCATACTGAGCCAAATTGACAAATTAAAGCATAGTAAATCACCTGGACCGGATGGCATACATCCAAGAGTACTCAAAGAACTCAAGCATGAAATTGCTGATCTGGTGTTAGTCATATGTAACCTGTCATTAAAACCATCCATAGTACCTGAAGATTGGAGGGTGGCCAATGTGATTTTTAAAAAGGGTTCTGGGGTGATCCGGGAAATTATAGACTGGTAAGCCTGACATTGATCCTGGGCAAAATAGTGGAAACTATTAAAAAGAATAAAATTACAGGACATGTAGACAGACATGGTTTAATGGGACATAGTAACCATGGGTTCAGCCAAGGAAAGTCTTGCTTCACCAATTTGCTTCATTTTTTTGAAGGTGTGAGTAAACATGTGGATAAAGGTGAGCCGGTGTATCTACATTTTCAGAAAGCTTTTGATAAAGTTCCTCAAGAGAGACTCCTGAGAAAATTAAACAGTCATAGGATAGGAGGCAGTGTTCTGATGTGGATTAGGAATTGATATTGAACAGAAAATAGAGGATAGGGTTAAATTGTCATTTCTCTCAATGGAGGAGGGTGAACAGTGGAGTACCACAGGAATCAGTACTGGGACTGGTGCTATTTAACATATTTATAAATGATTTGGAAATTGGAACAACGAGTGAGGTGATTAAATTTGTAGATGATACAAAACTATTCAAGGTTGTTAAAACACGTGCGGACTGTGAAAAATTGCAGGAAGACCTTAGTAAATTGGAATACTGGGCAACCAAATGGCAGATGAAATTTAATGTGGACAAATGCAAGGTGATGCACATTGGGAAGAATAATCCGAATCGTAGTTACCTGATGCTAGGGTCCACCTTGGGGGTCAGCACTCAAGAAAAAGATCTAGGTGTTGTTGTAGATAATATGCTGAAATCTTCTCAGTGTGCGGCGGCAGCCAAAAAAGCAAATAGGAAAGGGATGGTGAATAAAACAGAAAATACTATAATGCCTTTATGTCACTCTATGGTGCATCCATAGCTTGAGTATTGCATTCAGTTCTGGTCACTGTATCTCAAAAAAGATAAAGTGGAATTAGAAAAAGGTTCAAAGAAGATAAACCAAAATGATAAAGGGGATGGAACTCCTCTCGTTTGAGGAAAGGCTAAATAGGTTAGGGCTCTTCAGTGTGGAAAAGAGATGGATAAGGGGAGATATGATTGAGGTCTACAAAATCCTGAGTGGTGTAGAATAAGTAGAAGTAAATCTATTTTTTATTCATTCCAAAAGTACGAAGACTGGAGGACACTCAAGGAAGTTACATGGAAATACTTCTAAAACAAAGAGGAGAAAACTTTTTTTTTCACTCAACGAATAGTTAAGCTCTGGAAGTCTTTGCTGAAGGATGTGGTAACAGCAGTTAGTGTATCTACGTTTAGGTTTGGACAAATTCCTGGAGGAAAAGTCCATAGTCTGCTATTGAAACAGACATGGGGAAGCAACTGCTTGCCCTGGGATTTGTAGTATGGACTGTTGCCATGATTTGGGTTTGTGCCAGGTACTTGTGACCTGGCTTGGCCACTGTTTGGAAAACAGGATACTAGGCTAGATGGACCATTGGTCTGACCCAGTATGGCTACTCTTATGTTATGTTATGATTTAAGATCTAAATGTGTGTATACTGGAGGACAATTAAGATGCAGAAGTATGATAAAAATATTTAAATGCCTACAAGGTATAAATGCACAGAAGCCTTTCTTCAATGGAAGACAGGCTCTGGAACAAGGAAGGGACCATAGGAAGCGGGTGAAAGTGGGTAGAATTTAGAAGTAATCTAAGGAAATATTTCTGTAGCAGATGGAGATGGTAGAAAGAAGAACAGTACCTGAAGGAAGGGATTGTGGATCTGTGAGATTGGTCTGGACGGGCAGACTGGATAGACCGCACAGTTTTTACCTGCAGCCACATTCTCTGTTTCTATGTAGACTGCCGTTCGGGAAGTTTTCACTCCTAGTACTTTACAGAAAGATTTTACTATCACTCTAAAAAGTCACTTAAAAAGAATACTCCACCTCAATTTGTGTAATTAATTCATTTCAAATTAAAGCACAGCAAAATGGTTTATTTTATTTCTTTCAGAATTAAACTAAACAAGTGGTTTTTATGCATTGATTAGTCTTTTTTAAATCTCCATAGCTATAGCCCCAAATTAATTGTTAGTGAGGCAGTGGTATAGGTAAGTGTATTATGCATGAGCTGTAATATGATTATACATATTTAGAGCAGTTAGCAGCTTGCAATCACATCCAGCCATGGGCTGACCTAACCCCAAATAGTCAATACTGTGGCCTGCACAGCTCCTGGCACTGAACCTCCAGGTATGTCCACTGACTCGGAAGTTAACTGGGCACTGACAATATTTTTCCCGTCCTAACTTTAGGCCCCTTTTATAAAGCGGCAGTAAGCCCAACGCAGGCTTACCGCTCAGTAAAATGGAAGTACCACCGGCTACCACAGCAGCTCGGCGGTACTTGAGACCCCCAGCGCGCCATCATATATCATGATATATTTTGTAGCACCGGTGTGTACCCGGCAGTAATCGGGCAGTGCTACATGCTGCCCGGTTACAGCCGGGTTAGCACAGGAGCCCTTACCGCCACCTCAGTGGGTGACGATAAGGGCTCCCCCCCCCCTTAATGACTACGATGACGTTAAAAGGGGATAGACTCAGAAGTAATCTAAGGAAATACTTCTTTATGGAAAGGGGGATGGATGCATGAAACGACCTCCAGGTGGAGTTGGTGGAGATGAGAACTTTATCTGAATTCGAGAAAGAGTGGGACAGGCATGTGGGATGTCTTAGGTGGGGGAAGAGACTGTGCATGATGTGGATGGGCAGACTGGATGGGTCATATAGCCTTTATCTGCCATCATTTTCTATGTTTCTATGCTTTACTGCTTTGCTTGCTGCTGTGTTGCATTGGGGAAGAGTTTAAGGATTGGTCAGGAGGTGGTGCAGGGGCACAGCTAGAGATAGAAACAGTGTGTGCTGTGCTCACCTCCTTCCAGATTTTAAAAATATTTTATATGCCCATTAGGAAAGGGGAGAATGCAAGGAGTATTCCCTAAACCCTCCCTAGCACCCTTCAACTACTCCCTGCAGAGCTGGGACCTCTCCCTTCCAGTGCAGACCTTCCTTGAACACCTCCCTCCATTGTACCCCTCCCCCTACTCTCCCTGCAGTATACACCCATTGCACGCCCTAAAGATCTTGGACACCTCCCCATACTGCATCTTCATCCCAAGCAGAAACCTTCTTAGACCAGGCTCCTCCACACACACACACACACACACACCCTCACTGTGCACCCAATACCCCTCTCCTAGGTCTCATACATTCATGCACTTCCTCTACTGCTCCAGCCTCCACAGCTTCAAAAACCCCACATGACACATGTCACATAGACACACTCCCACTGCACCTCTGGCAACCACAACAGACACTCCTACACACTCCTACCATCCTAGGTACCCCCTACATATCCGCAGTGTGTTTTTTCTAGCGAAAAAGGTGCTGGTACTCTAATGCCAGGCCACTCTTCAGGGGTGGGGTGATCACTAAGGGACCCACCCCATAATAGCCAGGTTCTCTCCCCCCCCACACACACACACAATAGCCAGGCCCCCTGCAACCAGTCACAGAATCTATGACAAGGCAGAATTTGTGTGTAGAGCCTGAACTCTTTCATTAAAACTTGGGGACCATGGCTTAATTTTAGCAAACAACGGAAAAGGTGCCAGTACTCAGTACCCCCCTCAAAAAAATTCCTGCATATCCGACATATACTGTCCTGCCCTACATACAAAACTTCTAGAACTACACACACTCCTGTCCCTGATATTCACCCACAGACACCCTACCCCAGATATCCCTCAATTTCCAACCCTTCTCCCTCTGCTCTCTGACTAGAGCACTGAAGGGAATCTGCTCCTAGCCCTGACTACTTTTGGAAAAATGGTGTTAGAGGGACCCAATCAGTCCTAGCTATGCCACTGAATGGACAGACACACAGAAAGACAGACAAATGGAAAATGCTTTGGTAAAAGGCACTTTAACTTCATGCAAAATGTGCCTGAAAAATAATACAAAATCATTCAAGTACAGTACAGTTAATGGAATGAATGGAGCTTTTGGAAATGCTGAAGGAAAAGCCAGAAAGTTTACAGTTCACATTTCAAATGACTTGAAGATATCCCTCGTATTCAAATGGATCTTTTTCTGCAGGTATTCTGAATACCCTTCCTTCAATGGAGCAAAGAAGAGAAAAACATGTCCCAGTCAAAACCAACAATATGAAGGAGTAGTCAAGTAACTTTCAACCAAAATGTATCTTGATTACATGGAGAATATAAAGGAACCTGCATAATATAGTGAGACACAAGTGTTTAAATATGCAAAGGGGCTCATTTTCACATAAGGATACACTGCTCTCAGTAAAGCTATTTCACTGTGAATACCACAGAGGTTTTTCTGCTTGGCACTGGTACAAAACAAAATCTAGGACCCATAATTATATCTGATAGCAGCGAGCAGCCTGAGAGTGTGCAGCAGGATCCTATAGCAGGTGCACCCTGAATTGAGGGACACCTGCCAGGAGGCCAAGAAGAAGATGAGTGAGATTGCCAATGCCCAGCAACAGATCAGAGGAGGCTCACTGTTTACTCTCCAGTTGATGCTTCCAGAAGAACTGGTGGAGCCTACATTTCCACCAGAAGTTGTGTCAGGGATGCAGCAAGCATGGATACAGCTGAGAAATGATATCTGATGCAATGCCTATAGGTAAATGTACTTTTGGACTTCATAGCTATCACTTCCCTTACAAATGAAACATGCATTTACTTGTGAATATATACTACTACTACTACTTAACATTTCTAAAGCGCTACTAGGGTTACACAGCGCTGTAGAATTTAACATGGAAGGACAGTCCCTGCTTGAAGAGCTTACAATCTAAAAGACAAATGTACAGTTAATCTGAAAGGTCAGACAGATTGGGGCAACCTATATGTTCGAAAGGTTAGGTTCCGAATGCAGCATTGAAGAGGTGAGCTTTAAGCAAGAATTTGAAGATGGGTAGGGAGGGGGCTTGGCGTAGGGATTCAGGAAGATTGTTCCAGGCATAGGGTGAGGCAAGGCAAAATGAGCGGAGCCTGGAGTTGGCAATGGTGCAGAAGGGTACTGAGAGGAGGGATTTGTCGTGTGAGCGGAGGTTGCGGGCAGGAACGTAGGGGGAGATGAGGGTAGAGAGGTATTGAGGAGCAGCAGACTGGGTGCACTTGTAAGTAAGGAGGAGAAGCTTGAATTGGAAGCGGTATCTGATCGGAAGCCAGTGAAGTGACTTGAGGAGAGGGGTGATATGAGTATATCGGTTCTGGCGGAATATAAGACGTGCGGCAGAGTTCTGAATGGATTGAAGGGGGGATAGATGGCTGAGTGGGAGGCCAGTGAGGAGCAAGTTGCAGTAGTCGAGGTGCGAGGTAATGAAAGCGTGGACGAGAGTTCGGGTGGTGTGCTCAGTGAGGAACGGGCGAATTTTGTTGATGTTGAAAAGGAAGAAGCAACAGGTTTTGGCAGTCTGCTGGATATGCGCAGAGAAGGAGAGGGAGGAGTCAAAGATGACCCCGAGGTTGCGGGCAGATGAGACGGGGAGGATGAGGGTGCCATCAACTGAGATAGAGAGTGGGGGAAGAGGAGAAGTGGGCTTAGGTGGAAAGATGAGGAGTCTTGGACATGTTCAGCTTCAGGTGGCGGTTGGACATCCAGGCAGCAATGTCGGATAGGCAGGCCGATACCTTGGCTTGGGTCTCTGAGGTGATGTCTGGTGTGGAGAGATAGAGCTGGGTGTCATCAGCGTAGAGATGATACTTTAAGCCATGAGATGAGATCAGTGAGCCTAGGGAAGAGGTGTAGATAGAAAAGGGGTCCGAGGACAGATCCCTGGGGAACACCAACAGATAGCGGGATGGGAGTGGAGGAAGATCCATGAGAGTGCACCCTGAATGTGCGGTGGGAGAGATAGGAGGAGAACCAGGAGAGGACAGAGCCCTGGAACCCAAATGAGGCCAGGGTGGCGAGAAGTAGATCATGATTGACAGCGTCAAAAGCAGCAGAGAGATCGAGGAGGATGAGGATGGAGTAGTGGCCTCTAGATTTGGCCAGGAGCAGGTCATTGCAGACTTTAGAGAGTGCTGTTTCTGTCGAGTGGAGAGGGCGGAAGCCGGATTGGAGTGGGTCGAGGATGGCATGAGAGGAGAGAAAATCAAGACAGCGGATATAAACGGCGCGTTCAAGTATTTTGGAGAGGAAGGGTAGGAGAGAGATGGGGCGATAGTTGGAGGGGCAGGTAGGGTCAAGTGATGTTTTTTTGAGGAGAGGTGTGACTAGGGCATGCTTGAAGGTATCAGGGACAGTTGCAGTGGAGAGAGAGAGGTTAAGGATGCGACAGATGGAGGGGTTGACAGTATGGGCGATGGTGTTAAGTAGGTTGGTGGGGATGGGATCAGAGGAACAGGTGGTGCATTTCGAGGAGGAAAGAAGGCGGGAGGTTTCATCCTCGGTGATCTCTGGAAAGGAGGAGAAGGAGGCCTGGGTTGGTTGGTTGAGGGAGAGGGTTAATGGGTGAAGAGGGGGGGTGGGGGTGATGGATTGGTAGTGAACTCAAGGTTGATCTTTTGCACTTTGTCGTGGAAGTAATCAGCCAGTGATTGAGGAGAGAGTGAGGGGGGAGTGGGAGCGGGGGGCACCTTGAGGAGAGAGTTAAGGGTGGCGAAGAGACGACGGGGGTTGGAGCTGAGAGAATTGGTCAATTGGGTGTAATAGTCCTGTTTTGCAAGGAATAGGGAGGAGTGGAAGGAGGATAGCATGAATTTATAGTGAAGGAAGTCTGGGTGAGTACGAGATTTCCTCCAGAGGCGTTCAGCAGATCGTGCGCAGGAGCGAAGGTAGCGGATGCAAGGGGTCAGCCAAGGCTGGGGATTAGTACACTTTGTGGGATGGGTGGTGGAAGGTGCGAGGGTGTCAAGAGCAGAGGAGAGAGCAGTATTGTAAGCGGAGACCGCTTTGTCGACAGTCTCGGAGGACATGATGGATGGGAGGAGATTAGAGATACTAGCGGATAAGGTGAGAGGGTCAATGGCCTGGAGATTCCTGGATGTGGTGGTTAAGGTTGGGCGGGGCGGAAGGGGGGTGGAGAAGTGTGAATGTGATCAGGTGGTGGTCGGAGAGAGGAAGAGCTGAAACTTGGAAATTGGAGGGTGAGCCAGATGAGGAGAGGACGAGGTCAAGACAATGGCTGTCACGGTGAGTAGGGGTGGTAGAGCACAGCTGGAGGTTGAAGGAGGATGTTAGGGTGAGGAACTTAGAAGCGTGAGGGTCGGATGGGTTATCAGCATGTATATTGAAGTCTCCGAGAATGAGAGACGGAGATGAGGGTTCAAGAAAAACAGAGAGCCAAGCATCGAAGTCCGTAAGGAAGGAAGAGAAGGATTTATCAGGGGGGCGGTAGATGACTGCCACTCTGAGTGGTAGCGGGTAGAATAGCCGGATGGAGTGGCTATTATATAGATAAATCGATAGATACTGTTGGGCCAATATTCAAAAACAAGGAATATGATTACTAACGGTCAGTAAACATTTAACTTGACTATTTGTATATGTTCAAAACTTATACAGAGAGTATTGGGCCATTTAAGTGACTAAACAGGCCAATATTATCCAGTAAGGAGCCAAACAAGTTGAGATGAGGGCAGGCCAACATTTTATTCAGGTAATGACAATATTTTTCCCACTATTTGGGTAAGATACATATTTGTTGGAAGCATTGTTGTTGGAAGTGCTGCTTTCTGTGGAAAGCTATGGTGATTCAAGTGTTTGTTAGTGCTATGTGAAAGAAGATGATGAAGAGCATCTTCTTTAATCATAGGGAGAGGAGGCATGATGGACATTGTCGTTAAGAGAGAAGTCTGAGATCGCTTCTTGTGCCTTCTTAATAGTTGCTGGGACTGGTACATAGTTCCCTGTGATTATCTTGCCACCCTGTGCAGGTGATGTCATACTTCATTCCTCTGGTTCATCTGTAAGGTGTCCTGGTGCCGGAGGTCCTTCTGAGTCTTGCTGCTGCTGGTTCTTCTTTGCATTCCACTCTTAGTCCATATCTTGGTCCCACTTTTTTTTTTCTGGTTGCACTTGCAGTTCAGCGAGTTTTGCCTTGTTCGTTGCTGAACATTTTTTCATCCCTGCCTCTACAATTTTGATTACAGTTATCGAGTTTTTGATGTCATCATCAACATCATTATCATTATTTTTTTTTTTCACAATGGATTGCTGTGATTTGTCCTTTTCCCTGGTGACTTGTCCTTTCACAGCTTCTCTGCCATTCGTCATTATAGATGCTGTTCTATTCTTAAAAGATTGGACATTCTTTCCAGCACTTACACACTCTTGGGGTGCTGCCAATCATAGTAGATGCCAGTGCCTGTAAAATCCATGGGCTGCTACTTGAGCTATAATTATCAAACTCATACAATAGACTTCGGACTCATTCATTTTTATTTGTACATTTGTTCAACTTGCATGTTCTGGTTTTCTTTAGCAGATTTGACTGTATACGTATGTATCTGTGTTCTCCAAATAATTTTTGTTTAATGTCCTTTTCACACAAAAGTTTCAGGACACGTCAAGAAGTGTAAGAGGATTCTGAGAGAAGCATTTGATTTTGGGAACAGTGTATATTTGCCAATAACAACAGTTGTCCTGGAAGGAAAGCAGGTTCAATTACTTCTGCGTGGAACTTCTTATTTGTAAAACTGTTGATATAAAACAAGTGTAGCCAATACATCAAAATTTTAGCTATGTTTCCAGTTTACTGCCTATCTTGCTCCCCCCCCCCCCCCCCCCCCAATTTATGATTAAGCCAATGATGAATGTGGTATGAAAATACTTGATCCTGGTCTTTCTTTGCCATTTTTGGGATACAGGCTCTAGACGTCTGTCCGGCAATGCTGTTACATTCCAACTACTGGAGTTGCCATCAAAGCCATCAAATGAAGTTTGATTGCTAAGTATGTCACATTGTATCACATCTGCATATAATATATATAAAACCCTTTGCAAAATCAGGATTTGGACGTTTCAAGCACATGGACATCCGATTCGGCATTTTGGGACATTTACATGTTTCAAATGTAAGCACCACAGTAACATAGTAGATGACAGCAAATAAAGACCTGAATGGTCCATCCAGTCTGCCCAACAATTTATTTATTTTTGTTACACTTGTACCCTGCGCTTTCCCACTCATGGCAGGCTCAATGCAGCTTACATATATATACAGGTACTGTACTTATTTGTACCTGGGGCAATGGAGGGTTAAGTGACTTGCCCAGAGTCACAAGGAGCTGCAGTGGGAATTGAACCCAGTTCCTCAGGACCAAAGTCCACCACCCTAACTACTAGGCCACTCCTCCACTCACAATCAAACTCATTATCAATTTATGATTAAGCCAACAATGAATGTGGTATGAAAATACTTGATCCTGGTCGTTCTTTGCCATTTTTGGGATACAGGCTCTAGACGTCTGTCCAGCACTGCTGTTACATTCCAACTACTGGAGTTGCGGTCAAAGCCCTCTCCGACCCATCCTAATTTGTCTTGCCATATATAGGACACAGACCATACAGGTCTGCCCAGCACACATGCAGTCATTTAAGTTTTGTTTTTATATGATCCATTTTCTAATTAGGGATCTCTGTATTTATCCCATGTCTTTTTTAATTCCATCATCATGTTTGTCTACCACCCTTTCTGTGAAACAGAATTTCCTGATATTACTCCTAAGTCTACTACTCCACAACCTCAATTCATGTTCTCTAGTTTTACTGTTTCCCTGTCTCTGGAAAAGATTTGTTTGTATATTAATATCTTTCAAGTATTTAAATGTCTGTATCATATCTCCCCCACGTATTTAAATATCTGTATTATTTATTTATTTATTTATTTATTTATTTATTTGTAGCATTTGTAGCCCACATTTTCCCACCGATTTGCAGGCTCAATGTGGCTTACATTTGCCGTAATGGCGGTTGCCATTTCTGGGTAACAGAATTACAAATGGTATTGCGTTAGGTACATACATGGTAACATACATGGAACATAACATACAGTATATGGAACAGATCATGGTATATATATATATATATATATATATATATATATATATATATATATATATATATATATATTATATATATATATATATATATATATACCATGTGCATACATACATGGTAAAGCAGAATACATTATGGTATTACATGAAGGTTCCTGAGTAATAAATTGGATTTTAACATAAATTAGGCCATCGACTATAGAGAGACCCTATTCTAAGGTTTAAGGTGGTAGTGCTTGATCAAAGAGGTTAAACAATCATGTGGTAAGATTTCGGTTTTGTATAGATCTGTATGGTGTTATTATTTAGTATTTAAGAAGGATGTTTTTTGTATGCCTTCTTGAAAAGATCTGTTTTCAGTAGTCTTTGGAAGATGGTTAGGTCTTCCGTTGTTTTTATGGCCTTTGGTAGTGCGTTCCATAGCTGCTTGCAGATGTATAAGAAACTGGTCGTGTATGTGGATTTATATTTTAGCCCTTTACAGTTAGGATAGTGGAGATTGAGGAATGTGCGTGATGATCTTTTTGCGTTCCTAGTAGGCAAGTCTATAAGGTCTGACATATAGGTTGGGGCTTCCCCGTAAATGGAAGGGTAGACCAGGGTGCACACTTTGAACGCAAGTCGTTATTTTAATGGGAGCCAGTGTAGTTTTTCTCTTAGGGGCTTGGCGCTTTCGTATTTCGCTTTCCCAAATATGAGTCTGGCTGCTGTGTTTTGAGCAGTTTGAAGCTTCTTAATGATTTGTTCTTTGCATCCGGCATAAATGGCATTGCAGTAGTCTAGATGACTTAGCACCATTGATTGTACTAGGCTGCGGAATACTTCCCCTACTCCTCCTTTCCTCAAGGGCATACATATTCAGGAGTTCCAGTATCTTCTCATACATCTTTTGGCGCAAACCCTATACCATTTTTGTCACCTTCCTCTGAACCGCTTCAAGTCATTTTACCTCTTTAGCGATGAAGCTACAATGTAGTAAATTTAAAATGAATCAGAGAAAATTTGTCTTCACTCGTGTAATTAAACTCTGGAATGTGTTGCCAGAGAATGTGGTAAAGGTAGTTAGATTAGCGGCGTTTAAAAAAAGTTTTGGATGGCTTCCTAAAGGAAACGTCCATAGACCATTATTAAAATGACTTGGGAAAAATCCACTGCTTATTTCTGGGATAAGCAGCATAACATTTATTAAACTTTTATGGGATCTTGCCAGGTATTTGTGACCTGGATTGACCACTGTTGGAAACAGGACTCTGGGCTTGATGGACCTTTGGTCTGTCCCAGTATGGCAATACTTATGTACTTATGGGTATGTACATGGGGTATGAGTTTGTATGTGGCATATGTATAGGATCGTGTGGGTATGTATAAGTGTAGAAAGCATGGAGACAGGGAAGTGGAGATATGTAAAAGTATGTGAATGTAGGGGTATGGCAGGTGAATGGGGGCATATGAGACGTTAAGGTTGGTGTGTATATGATAGGATGTGTAGTATATCTTTGTGCTTGGAATGTGTGGGTTTGGGGGTTGCATGAGGAAGTGCACATGTAGTGTGTATGAGAGATATAAATATGTGTGTCATTGCCAGTACATGGGAGTTTGTGGGTAGTCGAGGTGATTGTATTTATGTGAATGTGTGGTTGTGTGTATGCATGTGTGGAGCTTGTGTTCAGGAGTTGGAAACAGGGATAGTCAGAGAGTGTGTGTATATATGGGTATATATGTGTGTAGTGTTGAGGCTGTGTATGTGTGAGGGGAGGTGACTTTGAATGTGCTTTCTCAGTTATTTTTTCCCTGATTTTGGCTTCCTGTATTTCTTTTTAGCATTTGCTGAAAGAGTGTGCGTGTTGGGGGACTTTTTGAATGAACTACTGGTTTGCATTCTAACAGTTTTCTACAGAATGCAGTGGGGTTATTTTTGGAGACTTGGCTCACTGAATATACTGGCCTGAGGTTTCTGAGTTTCAAACTCATCTAAAATATATTTTATGTTTATTGCTTTTGTTTTGATGTGATCTCGTAAACCATCTTGAATGGCTTTTTTGCCAAGAAGAGGATATAAAAAGATTTATAAATAAATATTCACATTTTCTTTCTACATGAGAATTGTAGTGAATTTCTGTGCCTTTTTTATGGAGTTAATGCTTCCACAGACAAACAGACTGGCACTGGCCTCTTTTGTATCATGCGCTCAAATATTCTGCATGATGAAAACTAAAATCAGGAAAATAAATTACTATCTTCCCAGTGCTCTTCTCTATCATGAGGTTTAATATAAAAATAATAAAAGAGGCTTATCTTCTGTGCTTATTCTCTTCAAAATCAGTAAAATTCTCAGACCTGTCCTGGGGAACCACCAGCCAATTGGATTTTCAGAATATCCACAACGAATATGCATGAGATAGATTTGCATGCCTACTACCTCCATTATATGTAAATCTTCTCATGCATATTAATTAGGGATATCCTGAAAACCCAGCTGGCTGGTGGTCCCCTAAAACACATTTGAGAATCAGTGGCATACAGCATTTTCTTTTCACATATTCCAGAAAATGATTTTTTTTCCATCTTTTGAAAGAAAGCAGTTTATAAGTATATATAAAAGAACATCGTAAAGGTAAAATGTTACAATCGCTCCCAAAATGCCATACAAGTCATAGAGGCTTATTTTCAAAGCACTTAGCCTCCCAAAGTTCCATAGAAACATATGGAACTTAGCCTCCCAAAGTGCTTTGAAAATATGCCTCAACGTAATATTAATAGAAAAAGGAAGACATGATTCTTTTAACTGTGTAATTGGAACACAGCATAAGCCAGAATTGTGTCTTCAGAGAATAAGTCACTTCTATTACCCTTGACCTAATTCATATTTACAGCTTTGGCAATTGTTAACACAGCCCTATTCTTGATATTGGTTTCCATTTGATTTCAAAAGAAAAGGTAATGGGAAACCTCCATAGTGCCCAAAGGTTTTTTTTTATTTTCCAGAGAAAAGATTTCTATTTTTCCAGAATCATTACATGGTTCCCCTGCTCACTACTAGTGAAAACAAATTGGCACCTAGACCAGGAAAGCACCTTTGACATGATGAAGCAAAATCTCCAGAGAAGCCTATCGTAGAATCATCCAGTTTTCTCAACAAATGTGCTGTAGACTTTGGTAACATCGACAAAGAATGCAGCACATAAGCTGGCATGCCTACACAGAGTGCATTATAGTAGTCCAGGGAATTCAACACCAACTATTGTAAAACCAAGCAGAAGTCAGAGATCGAAAGATAACAACGAAGCCAATGCAAAAGGTGCAACTTGAAGAATGCTGTAGAAAGCACAGCTGTAACCTGGGAAAAAGATGACAAGTGGGTATCTAACAGTACACCTAAACTGTATACTCCTGAACTAACCATCAACTCAAGCTCTTCATATCTCATGAAATGAACATCAGGCTTCAGAGATGCCCTACTGGCCATAAAACCTCTGTCTTCCACACATTCAGTGCTATTAAAATGGCTGACATCCAGGCAGAACATTTTCACCAGTTCATTTGAGATATATGTAGTTGATAGCATCAGCATACATCCAGAAGGATGGCCAAGGAATGCAAAACTACAGATAAAGGCTGAAAAAATAGTCCGAACAAAACAGTAAAGAAGAATCCTGAGGGATCTCAAAATGCAAAGAATGTCAAGAGGATACTGAATTCTCAGACACATTTGGACCTTCCTAGCAGACAAAAAAAATGAAATTCAAACTATTGTAGAACTAAACCCAATATCCCAAAGTTAGCTAACTGGACCAGCAAAATATCAAGATTTACAGTGATGAAGGTGACTGATACATCCACCAAAATCAGCAACACCGCATTCCCACTGTCTATCTTCCATTAAAGAACCTCTTACAGCTAAGACCAACAAACTCTCAACAACAATAAAATAAAGGTCCAAATCCAACAATAGAAGAACGAAGAGAAAAAAGTTGGATATTATCAAAGCAGACAGCAGTATGTTGGACAACACTTTGCTGGATGATAGCCTAATGAGCCCACATTTTAGCAGGACAGTCACAAACAAAAGGCAAGTTGCTCCACTGAAGGGAAAGCACCAAGCAAGAAACAGTAGAGCAATTGCTCTACTGTTTCTTGCTTGGCGCTTTCCCCACATTTTAGCATCCACCTGAATCAGGGGCATGCAGTCATATGATATACATGTTGATTCTGCCGTTCAGTTAGTGAAAAGAGTTCTTGCCGTTGTTTTGCTTGCTGTTTCTCTTTCAAGTGGGTTTGTATTCAGTGTTCTGATTGCATGTATTTATTTGCATATACGAGAGTGCTTTATCCATAATTACCCTTTTAGGACATGATTGCATGCCCCGGATGCAGGCGGATGCGAAACATGGCCGCATCAGGCTATACTCCAATGAAGTGTTATCTACCATATTGCTGTGTACTTTGTTGATATCCAAGCCTTTTCTCTTCAACAAAATCTTGGTACAGTATCCAAAGCCACATCGAAAAGGATCAAGAATCATCCAACCAGCAATAAACTCCAACTGATGATAAACACATTTTTTTCAGTAACCTTCCTCCTCCAGAGAAAATATTTCTGGTTCCTTAGAGTGACTTAAAGGCCCTGCCTGCTTCCTGCTGGTGGAAGAACATTGGTACAAAAACAAGGAAATGGCTTCTGACATTATGAGGCAATCTCTCCAGAGAAGTCTATAGTAGAATCACCCTAGAATATTCTGGAACTGTTTCTGTTCTATGCAAACTCTGGATCGGAAGGAGTAGGGAGGACAGGAAAAGAGCAGCAACTGCATGAGACTTTAGGAAATGTTTATAAGAAATTTAAAGAAAATCTGATCCTTGCTGGTCCCTCTACTCTGCCTTGACTTTGAAAAAATGGTAATAAATAAACTACAGTGAGCCCAGATGGTGTTAATGTTATTTTATTGTTATTTTTTTCTTTTTTTACTTTACAATTTTTCTAAAGCAAATGCATACTGGAACTCTCCGCTGGCAGTCTGGAAGCCAAGGCTCAGAGATGCCCTCCTGGCATCACGGGGAGAATTCTACATAGTTTCCAGTAGAGAGAGATACTCATAGCACACATGAAAAGTGGATAATTCACCTGCTTAGATGACTAATATTACATGTGAAGTCGTAAGAGCAGCCAGTAATTTAGTTTTTTAAATAAATTATTCCAATTGAGGAAAATGTATTCTACAAATATATTATTCATAGATATTGTGGCAGTCTGAACAAAAAAAAAGTGTATTTTCTAACTTTCACCGCTTTCACAGGGTTCTGACATGTTCATATTAATATCCAGTAACTCTTTTACTTTCCAGTTCTCCTATATACTTTTCAATGAGCTTTATGAAGCTACATGAACACTACAAAGCTATGAACATACATATGGAAATGCCTTTGTATGCCAGTTTACACAAGATGGCAGCTACACTGCTCTGAGGTACAGGTATCTTTTTTGTTTGACCATTCTAGGAGCAAACTTTCTCAAGGAAGCTTACTACCTGTCTCATTTGCATAGGTAACAACGATTTGCATGAAGGAGGCCATTAATGCACAGGAAATCTCACAGGTTAGTCATGGGCTTGAGAAACGTCTTGAGAAATAAATCCCTTCATCCTCCTCGTGGAAAATAAGTGGTAACTCAGCATAGTCCTGGAACTAGAGTGGAATCCTTCCAGATGCACATTTCACTTTAAAATTGCACTTGAAGTAACTGATGTATGTGAGTCACCCTAATTAACTGAAATGACATATGCCAATATGTATTTATTTATTTATTGGGCTTAACTGTCTTTATGAAGAGGTTCACCCAAGTCTGTGTACAGCAAGACAGTTTTATATTTATTTATTTATTTAATCTATTTATTCACAGAGATTGATATACCGTAAGGAGGCCACAAACAGCATCTATGCAGTTAACAACCATAACAAACAGAGGCGGAAAAGGGGAGAGATTAGAAGGGGGACAGACAAGCATAAGTACATAAGTGTTGCTATACTGGAACAGACCGAAGGTCCATCAAGCCCAGTATCTTGTTTCCAACAGTGGCCAATCCAAGTCACAAGTACCTGATAAGATCCCAAAACAATACAATACATTTTGTCAGTGGCGTACCAAGGGGGGGGGGGGGTGGTCCGCCCCGGGTGCACGCTGCTGGGGGGGTGCCGCGCACCTGTCATCTCCGTGGTTCCCTGCTCTCTCTCTCTGCCCCAGAACAGGTTACTTCCTGTTCCGGGGCAGAGGGAGCAGGGCCAACGGAGATGACAGATGCGCAGCACCCCCCCAGCAGCCAAGAAGGCACCCGGGGGGGGGGGTGTTTGTGCGCCGAGGGGGTAAGTTGATGCGCTGGAAGGGGGGGTTTGATTCGCTAGGGGGGGTGTTGATGCTCCGAGGGGGGAAGTTCATGCGCCGGAAGGGGGAGGGTTGATTCGCCGGGGGGGGGGGTGTTGATGTGCTGAGGGGAGGGAGTTCATGCGCCGGAAAGGGGGGGTTGATTTACCGGGGGGTGCGCAACGGCGATCCGCCCCGGGTGTCAGCCGACCTAGGATCACCGCTGCATTTTATGCCCAGAAATAAGCAGTGGATTTTCCTCAAGTCCATTTTAATAATGGCTTATGGACTTTTCTTTTAGAAAGCTATCCAAATCTTTTTTTAAACCCCGCTAAGCTAAGTACTTTTACCATATTCTCTGGCAACGAATTCCAGAGTTTAATTACATGTTGAGTGAAGAAATATTTTCTCCGATTTGTTTTAAATTTACTACTTTGTAGCTTCATTGCCTGCCCCCTAGTCCTAGTATTTTGGGAAAGAGTAAAGAGGTGATAGTAAGGGCTCCCGTGGTAACCGAGCAGCGTGCAATGATGTCCTATTACAGCTGGGTTAGTACCACACTAGACAAAAAAAATGTCCGTGGGGCACTAGAAATTGCATATGCTCAACCCGTAGCTTCGTAAAAGGGCTCCTGTGAAGGAGAAAGCCCACAGTGAAACTGAATTCTTTCCTAGAAACAAAAGTAACATGATAACAGTATCAGAAATATAAATATTTAGCAGCACTGTAAAACAATCATATAACAGAAATGAATTTGAATAATAGTACTGTATAATAGGCAGCATGGACAAACATTTGTATAACTTAGATATGATACTCACAATGGCAGCACAATACCAATGAAACACCCCAATAAGCACATATTAGAACGTTTATATAGGACCGATATGATGCTGACACTGTTCATATAGTACAATCATCTTAATAAGCAGCCAAACAGGCAAGTGCAGATGAGATATACATAAGTACATAAGTATAGCCATACTGGGAAAGACCAAAGGTTCATCAAGCCCAGCATCTTGTTTCCAACAGTGGCCAATCCAGATCACAAATACCCGGCAAGATCCCAAAAAAGTACAAAACATTTTATACTGCTTATCCCAGAGATAGTGGATTTTCCCCAAGTCCATTTAATAACGGTCTATGGACTTTTCCTTTAGGAAGCCGTCCAAACCTTTTTTAAACTCCGCTAAGCTAACCGCCTTTACCACATTCTCTGGCAACGAATTCCAGAGTTGAATTACACATTGAGTGAAGAAATATTTTCTCTGATTCGTTTTAAATTTACTACATTGTAGCTTCATCGCATGCCCCCTAGTCCTAGTATTTTTGGAACGCGTGAACAGATGCTTCACATCTACCCATTCAAATCCACTCATTATTTTATAGACCTCTATCATATCTCCCCTCAGCCACCTTTTCTCCAAGCTGAAGAGCCCTAGCCGCTTTAGCCTTTCCTCATAGGGAAGTCGTCCCATTCCCTTTATCATTTTCGTCGCCCTTCTGTGCACCTTTTCTAATTCCACTATATCTTTTTTGAGATACGGCAACCAGAATTGAACACAATATTCGAGGTGCGGTCGCACCATGGAGCGATACAAAGGCATTATAACATCCTCATTTTTGTTTTCCATACAATATAGGTGGGACAAAGTCATTGGGATAAATAGATCAGTGCCTGTGAATGCACAGCCAATGGGATGTAACCCAGGATTATGTTTGCTTAGCTTGTGGAGCTGAAGCTAAAGGCTTTCAAACAACCTTCACAGTGGTTAATGACACCACAAAACAGTTCTGCCACCCTCTAATTAGAGCTAAAAGGAATGGCAAAAGCTAACAGGAATTGTTTTAATAACTGCCTTTTGAGCAGGAAATATAATGAACTTAAACCAAGTCTATGATTCATAGCTATAATCTAAATCAGGAAGCGATTTAGTGCATTGAAAGCTTTAAGAATTGTTTCATCAAATAGCCCTATTTCACTTATGGCTAGCAAGTGCTTCCTAGGCGATTCGAAGGGACCACCTCCAGGAGCACCCCATTGAAACATCATTTTGGTACAATTTAATGTGGCTTAGGAATTCATTCTGAGTAAATGAATGAGCGAGGGGCACTGTGGCTATGTAAAGCACAGTGGGAAACGGGGTATTTCTCACCTAAAATAGCAACATCAATCAGAGAGGTCTTAGTAAGGTAGCTTTTAACAGCCTCATTTGTTAACAAGGCAGGCAGAGGCTGATCCTTTAACATGCCTCTTTCAGCCTCTATAGGCCCTGTACACTGGTATAGTTTATCTGACAATCTAACTAAATGGGGAAACCTGTCTGAACTATCAGACTTGTGGCAATGTTCATTTTCCATCAGGAACATTTGGGGGACCTTTTACTAAGCTGTGGTAAGAAACGACCTTAGCATGCCCTTATGTGGGTCTTTCCATGTATTTAGTCCATTTTATTTTCTATGGCTATTTTCCATTTACTCAATATATGGCTGTGTACTAAAGTCACTTACTCCAAAGAATAGGCTAAATCTGTCCACAAAAAAAAAAAAAAAATATAGAAAAGGTCCATTCAACACAGAAGTGGACTGTTCACTGTAGCAGGAGGACAAGGTCTCAGATATCACCCGGAGGCTACCCATTGAATTTCTATGGGTACAAAGCACACTCCAGATGGTGAATATATCAATCACTGACCAAAAACCTCGTCCCTCCTAATTTCCAAGATAAGTTCTGGTTAATTTTATTTTTTAATCTTTTAATTATTTTCACTGCAGCTCCAAAAAGAAATGACTTGTCCTGAATATCTCAGTACTGACATTTTTAAAATATAGCTCTGTAATGGCAATCAATAAACACAGTTGCAGTGCCACTTAACTGGAACCATTTTGCAACTGTGTTTATTGATTGCCATTACAGAGCTATATTTTAAAAATGTCAGTACTGAGATATTCAGGACAAGTCATTTCTTTCTGGAGCTGCACTGAACATGATTAAAGGATAAAAAATTAAATAGAATTTATTTTGCAAATTAGGAGGGAGGAGGTTTTTGGTCAGTAATTGATATATTCACCATCTGGAGTGTGCTTTGTACCAATAGAAATTGAATGGGTAGCCTCTAGGTAATTGAATGGGCAGCTTTTAGGTGAGTGGAGGGGTGGCCTAGTGGATAGAGCACTGGTTTTATTATCCAGAGGCGGCTGATTGAAATCCTACCGCTGCTCTGCATTCTGATCTTGGGCAGGTCACAAAGGGGTCCTTTTACAAAGGCCCGCTGAAAATTGGCTTCTGGTAGTGTAGGCGCTGGTTTTGGGCGCGTGCCGATCCATTTTTTAGTGCGACTGTAAAAAAAGGCCTGTTAAAAATTTTTGCTGAAAAGGGATGTATGGCACAATGAAAATTGTTGCGCGTCCATTTTGGGTCTGAGACCTTACCGCCAACCATTGGCCTAGCGGTAAAGACTCACACGGTAACACGGTGGTAGTGGTCTACGTGCACCAAATGCCACTTGGCGTGCGTCCGTTACGAGCGCTCAAAAATAACATTTTCGGACGTGCATATTGGATGCTGGCCAAAAATGAAATTACCGCAAGAGCCGCGCAGTAATCGGGTGGTAACTCCATTTTGGCGCACGTTGGGCATGTGTAGACACTTACCCGGCTTAGTAAAAGGGCCCCTTAACCCTCTATTGTCTCAGGTCCAAACTTAGGGCCCTGTTTAGCACATGCTAATTGTAGGTGCATTAAAAATACTAACACACCTTAGTAAACGGGGCCCTTAGAGTGTAAGCCTGACACGGAAATACCCAGTGTACCTGAATGTAACCCACCTTGAGCTACTACTGAAAAAGGTGTGAGTAAAATCCAAATATCTGAGACCTTTTCCTCCTGCTACAGTGAACAGTTTGTCCACTTCTGTGTTGGATGTGCCCTAATGTCAACATTAGCATGCTACACCAATACAAAAGGGAGAGATCCCTGAAAGATAATCCAAATCTATAAAAATTATAAACGGTAGGGATACTCGGTGGAGGAGGTCCGACTCACAAGTAGTAAAGAGGGTTATGAACTATTACCGGAGGAAAAAGCCTCAAGAAGCTCCCAGATTTCGTGCAATGTCAACAAATGCAGGACATTTTCTTTTTCTGCACAGATTTTTCAACCAGCAGACCCTGGAGCAGGCGGTATGAAACGCTGGCCATCATTGATCACGGTTTGGATTTTTAAAAAGGAGGCAACCTCTAAGCTAAGCTAAGCACAAGACAAATTTAATGTCCTGCATTTGTTGACATTGCATGAAATCTAAGAACAAACAGCAGTTTTTAGCAAAATTTGAAAATGCTGAAAGAAAAATTTATGGTTATACTTCTAAGGAGTGGTTAAAAGAATACCAGGAGGAGGATCCAAGATGGCGTAGAGGGAGGACGTACGCTAGTTGAGTTCCCGTTTTACACCAGAATGCCTGAAGAAGAGGGCACGCTCCCCAGAGAATGGGGAAGAGAAAAGGCAAAGCCGTGGTGCTGTCCTCCTCGAACACGGCTGGGGTTCCCACCACTTCTCAGTCTATTTTGGAGAGATTCGGGGTCATAACGTCGGGGATATCGGTTCTTGCTTCGGGGAACAGCAAGGCTTTATTGCCGAATCTCAGTGGAGGGAATGACTTTGAGTCCCCCTGTTGGCACGACCCCTCCAAGACCCAGAAATAGTAATGCTTTGCTATGGAGGTCAATAATGGAAACGCCCGAAGTGGGTTAGGATTTTCATGTGACCCGAGGAGGTCCTGGCGCAGCATCGACTCGGATAATAAACCAACTGGGGGATTGGAGAGTGAGCTCTTCCCCCCAAAGATATCTGGATCGGTTTCTGTGGAAAAATTGGACTTGGTGAAGCCAATAATGTCATAATGGACGTACTATAGGAACTGCAGCAGAATGTGAATAACTCTCTTCAGATGTTTAAAATTTTTCACTATGTGAGTTAAATAATTTATATTAATACTTATCTAACAAAGTGGAAGTCCAAGATATAAAAATAGAGACTTTGATTACGGAAATGGCTTCTCTATGAAAATCAGATAATTTGGTAATGAAGAATAGTTATCTTTCTTGTAAAAATTGGAATTTCTGGAGAACCAATTAAGGGAAAATAACTTGAATGATAAATTTACCTATAATATCCTACATATCAGCTACTGAATTCTTGAAGAAATATTTCTCTGATACTTTGTTAATACCTTCTGATAGCCAGCTTTTGGTGACTAAAATTATATTTCCTTTAAAATCTTCTTTATCAGAGAAAAGAGATGTAAGTTTAACTGACATTTTGGAAAATTCAGAAGTTATAGATTTATTATTAGTGACTTTCGTCTGATTTAGATAGGAACAATGTTTTGAAATTGTATTTCCGATACATGGTTGATAGTTTTTTGGGTTCAAAGATGCATATATTTCCTGGCACATCAAGGGAATCGCAGACTGGGAGGTGTGAGGTCTTGGCTTTTAAGCCAGGAATCATTGCCCTAGGTGGGACCTTCCTTGCGCGATTCCCTTGTAAGTGTTTTATTTCCTTATTACTTATTTGTTTGAACCTAAGAAATTATAAGAGTTTGTGAAAACAGATGAAGAATCCTCTGCAGCAACTTCCTTCAGTTACCACTGCACCAGCTGCAATAACCGATTAACCTTCCTCCCTCAGAAAATGTGAAGTGTAAGATTAACCATTTTGAGTTTTTCTTATTTTCTTTAAGATTGTTTTCCTGATCTTGGATCTTCCAATTGTGGACAATTATGTAAATATATATTGTTGAGAGAAAATGTTTTCCTTTTTATATTAATTTCTGTATTTCCTTACATTTATGTGATAAATGTGAATGTAATTAAGTAAAATGATAAATAAAATAAATAAATAAAATACCAGGAGATTTTTTTTTTTGTGCCTGTGATGAAGCAGTCCTGCTCCCGTTGCTAATGAATAGCTGGGAGCTTCTTGAGGCTTTTTCCTCCAGTAATAATTCATAACCCTCTTTACTACTTGTGAGTCGGACCTCCACCGAGTATCCCTATCTTTTTTTTTTAACATTAGCATGCTACCATTTACAAAAATTATCAGGGGAGCACAAACTGCCAGCTGTTTTGGAGGCAGAAAGGGCTCCTGTGTTAACCATAGTGCATGGTAACGTAGCGCAGGAATGCCCATGCTCCACCCCAACCTGCCCCCATGCGCTTAGCACGCACAAATGGCACAAGGAACACTTTACTGCGTGCCGCGATAGGCCATTATTGTTGCCTTAGGCATAGGTTAGCATCTAACGCAGCTTAGTAGACGGGCCCCTTCGTCTATAAATAAGTTGGGATTATTTATTTATTTTACTTACTACAAATACATGGAAAGGTTTTGACATCTGACATATTATGTGCCAAGATAAAGAACAGCAATTACCTGCTATGTAATGTATTTTCCAGCAGAGATTGCCTGACTTAATTTAGTTATTTAAAATGGACTGGTAAAAGGACATCTCTCTCAGGTCGGTTGACAGTGAAATTTTTATTTCCACACTTCCTTTCTGCTTGTGACTGGCGAGTGCTGGAGAAAACCTCTTTCTGTAAAAAGTCCTTATTGAAGTGGTACTCACAGGGCCAAAGGAATGATGCATTTTCCCAGATCAGAGCATTTCTCTTTTTATGAACACTAGTTCTCTAAGGGTAGGCCCTACCATTAGGCATAACTAGGCACCTGCCTACGGCAGCAGCTTCCAGGGGGCAGCAAATGCAGCTGGGAGACTGGGCATCCAAAAGGCAGATGACGTTTAATATAAGCAAGTGCAAAACGATGAATGTGGGAAAGAGGAACCTGAACTATAGCTATGTGATGCAAGGTTCCACATTAGGAGTCACCGACCAGGAAAGGGATCTAGGTGTCATTGTTGATAATTATTTATTCAGATTTTAGATTTTGCTCACACCTTTTTCAGTAGTAGCTCAAGGTGAGTTACATTCAGGTACTCTGGATATTTCTCTGTCCCAGGAGGGCTCACAATCTAAGTTTGTACCTGAGGCAATGGAGCGTTAAGTGACTTGCCCAAGATCACAAGGAGCAGCATTGGAATTTGAACTGGCTACCTCTGGACTGCAAGACTGGTGCTCTAACCACTAGGCCACTCCTTCACTCCACTCCAATATGTTGAAACCCTCTGCTCTGTGTGCAGTGGCGGCTAAGAAAGCAAATAGAATGTTAGTATTATTAGGAAAGGAATGGAAAACAAAAATGAGGACGTTGTAATGCCTTTGTATCACTCCATGGTGTGACCACACCTCGAATATTGTGTGCAGTTATGGTTGCTGCATCTCCAAAAAAGATATAGTGGAATTAGAAAAGGTACAGAGAAGGGCAACAAAAATGACAAAGGGGATGGGATGACTTCCCTATGAGGAAAGGCTAAAGTGGCTAGGGCTCTTCAGCTTGGAGAAAAGATGGCTGAGGGGAGATATGATAGAGGTCTATAAAATAATGAATGGAGTGGAATGGGTAGATGTGAATCGCTTGTTTACTCTTTCCAAAAATACTAGATCTAGGGGGCACGTAATGAAGCTACAAAGTAGTAAATTTAAAATAAATCAGAGAAAATATTTCTTCATTCAATGTGTAATTAAACTCTGGAATTTGTTGCCAGCGAATGTAGTAAAAGCAGTTAGATTAGTGGGATTTAAAAAAGGTTTGGATAGTTTCCTAAAAGAAAAGTCCATAGACCAATATTAAAATGGACTTGGGAAAAACCCACTACTTATTTCTAGGATAAGCAGTATAAAATGTATTGTACTGTTTTGGAATCTTGCCAGGTACTTGTAACCTGGATTGGCCACTGTTGGAAACAGAATGCTCGGCTTGATGGACCTTTGGTCTGTCCCAGTATGGCAATACTTATGTTCTTGTGTTATGTTCTTATGCAAAATAATAGTCCTAGTAATCACACAAACTCAAAAATCACCCCCATCAGCCTGTAGTTTTAGGCAAAGAAAGAGTGAGAATTTCTAAACAGCCCATTTACTCAGGTAACCCAAGTGCATGACCCTGCATTTCTTAGCATTAAATATTAGTTGCCAATTTTTGGACCATTTTTCAAGCTTCTCCAGGGTGTCCACCCTATTACAGAGTTTGGTATCATCTGCAAAAGAGACAGACCTGAAATCCCTTTGTAAATGGCCCTCTAGAGCAGGGGTGTCCAACCTCAGCCCTTGCCAGGTCGGGTTTTTAGGATTTCCACAATGAATTTGCATGAGATCTATTTGCATACAATGGAGGCAGTCCATGCAAATAGATCTCATGCAAATCTTGGGGGGAAATCCTGAAAACCCAACTGGATTGCAGCCCTCGACAACCAGGGTTAGACACCCCTGCTCTAGAGGCTTACTGCTTTTGGAATTTTGGCACAACTGCAGTCTTCCATTTAACCAACTGGAGAAAAAAGGAAGCTATCATTTTACTATACTAGAAGCAAGTAAATGGGACTTTCACATTTCCAACATCTCATTATTATGGAAATTTCTAACTAGTAGCTGAAATGTTACCTCCACAAGACTGCCCAAAGGTGCCAAGCAAAACCTACTATTTGCTTGGCAAGACATTATAACTTATTAATTTCTTTTCTATAGGATTAGGAACACACTATGCAGTATCCATTTTACATTAAAAGCGCAGAAGATTCCATTAGCTCTGAAAGAATTACGCAGAATGGCTCCACAGAACTTTATAATCATCACTTTAGGTCATAAAAACCTCACAATATGCTATTTATATATCAACTGGATTAGTTCTGAGTCCTGGGTTTTCACAGTAGATTGCTATGCTAAAATATTTACAAGCTCCGGACTCCTACAGAGTGTTTTTGATTACTTTATGCAAAGGAAGTGAACTAGAAAATAATAGTCACAATAGGTTTGGTCTCTAATGCTGATTTCAGTTTCTATTGCTTATTATAAATTAATTCAACCACATTGTGAGTTCCGGTCTGCCGCAAATGATCTAAACTGTACTGCTGGGATAGAGCACTTTGAAAGCTCGTAATTCCTACAGAGTGTTCTGATTATTTTATTCAATGAAAAATCAAAGATTCCACAAGGGAAACAGTGGTGCCGAGTTTAAGGCCGTATAATCTAGTGTTAGCACTTGGCTTTACTTTGGGATGAGGCCACACTGATTACCTTGAAACCATAAACTTCAGCCAGATATTACTAAGCAGAAGCCAGTTCAATGAGATGAATGGCTCAGAAGGCATATACAGTATGCATATCACTGGTGAAGAGAGAGTTCAGAATAAATTCTTCCTCTGTGTGTCACTCCATACATGTTTTTTGCACTTCTTGCTTCTTGTCACACTGCAGGTATAATTTGGTATCTTGTATAATAGGGATGGACTGTCATTTGAAATGAGTGTCATTGGCCAATGAATGTGCAATATTTTTCTTAAAGAGTACATTCTATACCCCAGATTCTATAATGGAGGAGTAGCCTAGTGGTTAATGCAGCGGACTTTGATCCTGGGGAACTGGGTTTGATTGCCACTGCAGTGGGCAAATCACTTAACCCTCCATTGCCCCAAGTACAAAATAAGTATCTTTATATATGTAAACCGCTTTGAATGTAGTTGCAAAATACCACAGAAAGGCGGTATATCAAGTCCCATTTCCCTTTATATGGTGCCCAGATTTCTGTGCCTAAATTTGGGCATGCTCCTGAGATTTGTATGCAAATTAATTGAATAACGAGCTCATAGTCATCAATAATTGAGTGCTAACAATCAATTATTAAAGTTAATTGGCACCCATTAAAATTTGTTTGCAATCTAGCTGCGCACTATTCTATCAGTCAGAGCACTTAACTTCCCATAGTGCGTAACTCAAAAGGGGGCATGGGCATGTCAGGGACTATCCAGAAAGCTGCGCTCACAGTTCTAGAATACTGGGTCAGCATGCTCAACTTGGGGGGGCCAGCATTTGTACCAGGTTTCAGCAAGTGTTAAAAGTTTGGGCAAGGGAATCAGAGCTAAGCGTGATTTTATAAATGGCGTGTGTCCTTTATAGTATCACATTTAGAGGGAGATTCAATATATGGCGCCTGAAAATTGGCATGGAAATCAATGATGACTAAGCGTATTCTATAAGCGGCGCCTAGATTTAGGCACAGTATATAGAATACGCTTAGTTGATATCCCAGTGCCTAAAACTGGCTTCCTATCCGTTTCCGCATACAGCTCAAACTCCTCTTATTGACCTATAAGTGCTTTCACTCTGCAGCTCCTCAGTACCTCTCCACTCTCATCTCTCCCTACATTCCTCCCCGGGAACTCCGTTCACTGGGTAAATCTCTCTTATCTGCACCCTTCTCCTCCTCCGCTAACTCCAGACTCCGTTCCTTTTATCTTGCTGCACCATATGCCTGGAATAGACTTCCTGAGCCGGTACGTCAAGCTCCATCTCTGGCCGTCTTCAAATCTAAGCTAAAAGCCCACCTTTTTAACTCCTAACCCTTGTTCACTTGTTCAGAACCCTTATTTTATCATCCTCACTTTAATATTCCCTTATCTCTTGTTTGTCCTATTTGTCTGTCCTAATTAGATTGTAAGCTCTATCGAGCAGGGACTGTCTCTTCAAGTTCAAGTGTACAGCGCTGCGTACGTCTAGTAGCACTAGAGAAATGATAAGTAGTAGTAGTAGTAAAACTATGTGCATCCATGGAAAACATGGGGCCAAATTCTATAACAATGCGTGTAAATTTCAGAATGCCCACAAAATGCCCATTTCCCTGCCCCTTTTTGCCTGTGCGCATTAGAAGTTTGGCACACTGCATTACAGAATGCGCTTAACGAGCTGGGCGTGTAAATTCTAATTATTACCAATTAGTGCTCATTATTGCTTGTTAAGAGCTGTTATCAATGCTGATTAGCTTGCTAAGCCAATTAAGTTACACGCATTGTTACAGAAGAGGCTTTGATTTTGGTGGCAATCTCTAAGCACGTTATATAGAATCCAGGGGTTAGTGCCAGTTTTTTCCGGTGCCCATCTTTGAGCCCAATGGCTTTATAAAATGGCATTGTGAATACATTTCAAAGCCCAGGAGGGGTTAAAACAGTTCAGTTAGTGGTAGATTCCAAACTGCCTGCATACAGGAAGTGCTATACTAGGAATTAAGAAATGACTTTAATGCAGTGAACTGCTAACTTTAAACACCCAGATGTGCCCTTAAAGGGGCAGTGTGGGATAAAACGGTTCTCAGAAAAAAGAAGCACAAGATACCACAGACAATGACAGCCAGAAAATTACTACAACACAGAAATGCTGAAACTTCTATTTGAGGCCCTGACCCCCTTTCGTGAGGGTTCAATGCTCACCTGCTCCTGGTACAGACAAGTTGGAGGAATAGGCTTCAGGAAAGTAGAAAATGACACGAGGACGGGGACAGAGCTTGCGGGGACGGGGTGGGGATGGGGACAGAGTCCACGGGGTGACAGGGACAAACTTTGTCCCCATGTCATTTTCTACTTTGGAGCCTGTTAATGAACTGGACTATTATTTAAGGTTGAGTGATGCAAACAACAATATTTTGATTTTTTGGAAAAACAAGCAAACATGCTGGCCACATCTAGCAAACTTTGCATGGGGGATCCTGTACATCCTGCTACAAGCACATCTTCTAAGAAGACATCTTCTGTTGCAGGAGGGATTTTGCAAGACAGGAGAGCTAGACTGAATCCTGAGATTGTTGATGACTTCTTACTCATCCACAGATTAAAAAATCATAACAGTGCTTCATAGGGCATATTTCTCCCCTCTAGGGCACACAAAACGGATTGTATTTTGTACCCCTGGACATTTTAACAGGGTGGATTAGGATTTCTTGGGGTAGTAGAAATCAGCTATTGTTGGGGTTGGAAGGGTAGAGGGTGGTGGTGAGAAGGGTTATTATAGCTGCTCACTGTTATTATTGTTTTCTATTTCTAATTTATACACAATAGTTGCACAGCATATTGCTCCTTATTATACTTTAATAAAAAGATTTAAATATAAATAAATAATTGTTTCGAGGCTTCTGCAAATGAGGACAGAGCCCATGGGGATGGGGCAGGGATGGGGTGGGGACGGAGACAGAACCCACGGGGACAGGAAAGCTCTGCTCAGTAGAATGCAATCATCTTGCCACAGTTGTGTTAAGAATCTCTTGAAGACAAGGTGGCTACAGTGTTTCATTTGCCTTGAAACCGAAGTCTAAACTTAAATTTTTTTTTTCTGCTTATTTATGGTCAGAAAGTCAGGGTATTTCCTGACTCTTAGAGTTAACTGGGACAAGAAAATATAATTTATGCTGCTCCACTGAGTGTTGAATTTTCCTAAAATTTCATTAAATTGCATAATACATTTTTGGGGATGAGGGAGGGAGTTGTTGTTGGGTTGTTGTTTTTTTTAATTATTATTATTTAGCCCAACTGGAGAAGTATTTGGAAGAACTCTCAGCCCACTCACATTTAAATCCTCACATTAAAAGTTAGACGCAGTTCCTGGCTCTACGCGCTATTCTATAAGTAGATCCTAACTTTGAGCGGCATTATAGAATAGCACACAGTGCGTCTTTTTCTGTGCCAATTTCTTGGTGCCATTTATAGAATTTAGCTCTTAATGTGCAGTAAATGTCTGCACTGTGAAGTACAGTATCAGGGGCATAGCCAGATTTCGGCAGGAGGGGGGTCCAGAGCCCGAGGTGAGGGGGCACATTTTAGCCCCCCCCCCCCGGCACCGCCGACCCCCCCCCCCCCCCCACCATTGCCGCCCCCCCCGCCGCCGCCACCACCAACTTTGAGGAACCCTGCCGACGACCCTCTTGACCCCCCTCCCGCTGATGACCCTCCCCCGCCGTCACCGTGGGCTACCTTTGCTGGCGGGGGACCCCAATCCCCGCCAGCCAAGGTCCTCTTCTTCCCGCGAAGGCTTCGTTCTGTTTCTGACGTCTGTGCAGGACGCCAGGCTCACTGAAACAGAACGAAGCTATCTTGCAAGGCTTCGTTCTGTTTCTGTGAGTCTGGCGTTCTGCACGTACAATGTGCAGGACGTAAGAAACAGAATGAAGTCTTCGTGGGAAGAAGAGGACCTTGGCTGGCAGGGATTGGGGTCCCCCACCAGCAAAGGTAGCCCACGACGATGACAACGGTGGCGGGGGAGGGTCGTCAGCGGGAGGGGGATCCAGGGCCAAATCTACATGGGCCCAGGCCCCCGTGGCCCCGTGTAGCTACGCCACTGGTAAGTATGTGGGCAGATGCTGCTATGCCCTCAGCAGTTACTGCTCAGGCTGATCTGTCCCCATTAAGTAATAGCAAGATTTTACCACACTGTAGTAAACAGGCCCATATAAGTCAGTATTTTCCCATCAAACCCATATATAGGGTTTGACATAACTTTTGAGGTATTGAAACCCAGAAGGATCAATAGTCAACCAACATTTTGCTGACTGCCACCGGAGCTATACTTGGAAATTCAATGCTGGGCCATGTCCGGCCTCCAACATTGAATTTCCGGGGTTAAGTGTGATTTTCAGCACTTTACCAGCAATGGGTTACCACATAAACATAGGACTGACTTTTATGCAGTCCTTTTTACACAGTCCTGAATATTGGCCTTTAACCTGCCAAGTGCTGTCTGCGGCCCTGAAACACCCCCAAGATAGCTGGTTTTATGTTAGATGCTAATCAGAAATTTCAACAGCATTAATTGGTTAAGTGCCTCTGAAAATAACCCAAACTGGCGATTTAACCAGCCAGGAGCAGTTTCTGGCCAGTTGAATATCAACCCAAGAGAAATTATGCAAGTAATCTATTAGTGCTAGTATAGTATATGCAGTGTGTTTCTTCTAGCAAAAAAGGTGCCGGTTCTCAAATGTCAGGCCACCCTTCAGGGATGAGGTGATCACTGAGGGACTCACCCCACAATAGCCAGGCCTCCTGCAACCAGTCACAGAATCTATGGCAAGGCAGAATTGGTGTGTAGAGCCTGAGCTCTTTCATTAAAACTTGGGGACCATAGGCCAATTTCAGTACACAATGGAAAAGGTGCCGGTACTCAGTACCCCCAAGTACCCCCTCAAAAAAAAAAGCCCTGAGTATATGAGATTTTCAGAAACATTTCTGAAAGTCAGTCACAAAACTCAACCCTGCAATTCCAGTAGCAAGCGGTGGCGTTTACAACAGGGGATTCAGTACATTTGCTAAACCATAAGAGGGGCTCAACAGCACAAACATAGCACCTTTCACCCTCACAAAACCAAGAGGGGCTCAGCATCTCCAACATCATACCTCCCACATCAGCAAAAACACAAAGAGTGGCTTGGTGGGCCCAACACAACAGAGGGAGTAGTGATAGAAGTCTAGTATGGTCCATAGTTTGCTGTGTCGCAGGAAGTAGGAATGTTAATTTGGATCAGGGGGATAGGCCTTCTTAAACAAGTTGGTTTTCAATAGTTTCCTGAATTTAAGATGGCTTTGGATAGATCTCACGGTTTTGGGCAAAGCGTTCCACAGTTGTGTACTTACGTAAGAAAAGCTGGATGCCTAAATTGATTTGTATCTAAGTCCATTGCAGTCTGGATAGTGCAGATTTAAATAAGTTCGGGATAGGCTGGTATTATTTCTAGGTGGTAATTTTATGAGGTCCAACATGTATCCAGGAACTTCACCATAAATAATCCTATGGACGAGAGTGCAGACCTTGAAGGCAATACGTTCCTTGGTGGGAAGCCAATGCAGTTTTTCACGAAGTGGTCTGGCACTCTCAAATTTTGGTTTTCCAAATATCAGTCTGGCTGCTGTGTTCTGTGCGGTCTGAAGTTTCTTTGTTAGTTGTTCTTTGCAACCTGCATAGATTCCATTGCAGTAATCTAAATGGCTTAGTAACATAAATTGTACCAGGTTGCGAAAAACATCTCGTGGGAAGAAATGTTTTATGTGTTTAAGTTTCCACATTGAGTGAAACATTTTCCTTGTAGTGGAATTTACTTGACTTTCATTAGCACATTAGCCATTAATATTAAAAAAAAAACCCAGAAAACTGGCCATTTTAAGGCTGCAGCAAGAATGGCCTTAGCACACAGGAAACACCTGTGTAAGTGTGTGCTAAGACCAGTGGCATACCAAGGGAGGGGCGGTGGGGTGGTCTGCCTCAGATGCACGCCGCTGGGGGGGTGCCGCGCACCTGTCGGCTCTTCGTTTTCATGCTCCCTTTGCCCCGGAACAGGTTACTTCCTGTTCCGGGGCAGAGGGAGCATGAAAACGAAGAGCTGGCAGGCGCGCGGCACCCCCCCCCCCCCCCCCGCGGCGTGCACCTTCCTTCGCCGGGGGATCAGGGGTTCTTTCACCGGGGGGGCATCGCGCTGTTCCTGGGGGGTCGCTGCACCCCGGGGGCGGGGCGCATCGGCGATCCGCCCCGGGTGTCAGGCCCCCTAGGAATGCCACTGGCTAAGACCACTTTTTCTAGGTGAAATACCCAGGATCACAAGTGGCAGCAGCAGGATCTGAACCCTGACGTCCCTCACTCTCAGCCTGCTTTTCTAATCAATATGTTGCTGCTGCACTGCTTGGTTCCCTTTAGTTTTAAGCTAGTTTCCTTCTTAGCAACAGCAGTAACCTTTGTTGGTGTGGCATTTTCTTTAACAAGGGAAATTCATCCAGCCATTCTTTGTGTTTACCTGCAGAACATCCCCTTTAATAACTGCTACAGCTCCTGCATAGAGAAAAGTTTACTTGCCATAGATCATGTACTTACCTCTCCCAGCAAAAGAAAGAGGCAAGACAGGGGGGTTGGGCTCAGGGCGGAGCCAACCGAGCTATGCACCAGTATGATTTTGAAATCCCGGAGTGATCTTTAGCCCACATAGTTCTCACCTGAAAAAGGATGCAGGAGTGTAACTCGCTTTGAGCTACTACTGAAAATCCCCGTCCCCCCCAATTTCCAGGGCTGGCAGCCAAAGTATTTTAAAGAGAAACCTTGCAGGGAGTGACTTTTAAACATTAACTTGCAATCCCATGGGAAGACTCAAAATTCCCTTCCCAAGCATTAAAAAACACATGAACATGCACAGGGGGGTCACAATCCTTACAATGCTACCTATATAAAAAAAAATGTGAAGCCACAGAAAATAGAATATCTTCAGAACAATTGAGAAAGAAATATACTGTAGGAATAAGATTAGCAGAGGAAGGAACAGCGCCAAGAAACCACATGTTGGTATTTTCAGGCTATTAAATGAAGTAATGCAGCTGTTTTATCTACAAAGTAAGACAGCCCTTTGAGGCAGGATGGTCTGACTTGAATATTGATTCTAAAGTTGTGTTCACCTCGTCTTAAAATGGCAAGAAAATGTTCACAGGAGACAAGCTGTCATCACATGTCAGGGCTGATGGGCTCTAATGCCCTGTAGCATAGTTTTGTTTGACTTAACTCAACCACCAGACATTGTTTACTTCAGACTCATAACACTGTGCTGTGGAAAGATTGTGTACAAAGGAAAGAGAAAGTTTCCTGGCTGAAAAGCACCAAGCCCTGCCCTGGATGCATGTTTCAAAGGTGTTTTATACAATTGGCCCTGTCCCCAGATAAAGTGGTTAAAAAGCTGGTTGCACTAAAGATGGAATTTCCACCAGGAACAAAATGTACTGGGCATTCTCGGGAGACATTCTGTAGTAAAATATTAGCAGCAGAGACGTCCCTTAACATAAATCACACTTTGAAAAGCTGTCATTAAAGCAAACAGTTGGAATCTATTCAGCAAAAAAATTAAGGAGTCCTTTTACTAAGGCCCTAACGCAAGACATACTAAAGCATTCCATGTTAGTTATGCCATCTGTGCATGCTAAGTGTGCGCTATTTATTTTTATTTATTATTTTGGGAGGAGGGGCGTGTCAGGGGTGGAGAATGAGCATGAATGCACTAACCAGCTAGCGCGCTGACATTACCGCTGGGCTTACCTCAATCGAACATCAGTAGGTTTGCATGTTGATTGAAATGCGACTAGTTGGTTTTCCAGTCTCTTTTTGGAAATGAAACCTACTGATTTCAATTGAAGTGGTCTTTTAGCACCTTGGCTCAATATATTTCACTGCAGTACACAGTGTATATGACCCCCTGAGGCAGATGGTTCTCCACCAAAACTTGGTCCTGTGTCAGATCCTTGTATTTAAGATGCTTTGCCAATAAAAGCTTTTGTTTTACAAATATTTGGCTATAGGAGGCTTTTTGGTCCACCCCTACTCTTCTACCTTGGGCATTCTTTTGTAGGGGTCCTTTTCCCTTTTTTAGGGGGGGGTGCTTAGGACACCCATAATGCAGGAGCCCTTAGAGCCTCATAAACTGCTCCCATAGTAATTTTTTTGAAATGGCCATATGCTAATACTAACCAAAAATAATTTGAGCTTTGTGTCTCATTTACTTGCTCTAAATAAGTATAGCTTTAAACATCAAAGACCTCAAATTTCCTGATAGGGAATAATGCAAAAACCACTATCATACATGGGAGTAAGTTATTATCATCGGTCAATTTTAAAAGAAAGCAAGAGGAAAAAAAGAATCAGCATTAAAAACTCCCAATTTTGGGAGAAAATCTACTGTTTACAAAAAAAAAATACCTCTTTCATGTGCCTAGACCAAAGTGAATGAACACACAAAAGTTTTTTAAAGTATAAGCAAATCCACAAACCAAAAATAAATCTTAATAATACTTCAAACTTGAGCAAAGCAAGTAAGCTTACTGCATTCAGGGCGTCTTTTACTAAGGCAAGCTCACGTTTTTGGCACGCGCTAAAATTGTGGGCATGCTAAATATTAGAGACACCCATAGGAATGCATTGGCATCTCTAACATTTAGCGCGTCCATAATTTTATCGCACGCCAAAAACGTGAGCACGCCTTAGTAAATGATCCTCTTAGTGTCCATTGGAAAAATCAAAGGAACATTGCAATAAAAAAACAAAAAAACCACAGGATCATAGCCAGCAACAAAAGTTCATTTAGCTGGAACAGCCACCCATACGTCCTTCGATGTAGCTCAAACCGAGCCTCTATATGCAACACTGAACACACTGCTATTTCCTCTTGACAGCTTTGTTAATTTATATTTAGTTTGTGGTCCCCTAGCGCTAGGATACATATGCTAATACTAACATTAGAGCACAGCCAGAAATAAAACAAATTGAAAAAAGGCCATTTCTTAGCACAGCATAGTAAAAGGGACCCTGAGATATTCATGGCCTGAATGAAGGTATTTGGAGCATGCAGGAGAAGACCCTCCATTAACATTTGCTACAGTACCCATAGACGTAGTTATTCATCTAAAATGTATCTGCCTGTTATAGATACATTTGAGTGTGGATGTGAGGGAAGGAATCTTGAGGAAGTACTGAATTATACAGAACAGCAGTGTATATGTAGGTTGAATATGGTAGAGCCCGCTGCGTTGAATAAAGAAATAGAATGGATGATGTTGATCTAACCTGAGCTGGGGATTGGATATTAGTTTTCAGTCATATGACCGGGCTCCTTGAAAAGTTGTTAGGAACGCCACAGCCATTTTGCCATAGATAAGCAGGTTGAGACATCACCGCGTTTAAATGAAGGTAATGTAGGGAATCATAGTAACATAGTAACATAGTAGATGACGGCAGAAAAAGACCTGCACGGTCCATCCAGTCTGCTGAGGTGGAAGGAGGTGTTTCAGAGAGCTCTGCAGACTTCCAGTGGGAGGAGAGTGAGGCCTAACTCCCTCCCCAAGGATGTGGAGGGCCTCTGGGGAGCGTTCCCCAGGACAGGCCCAGGCCATGGGGCCTCTTGGGCTCAGGGACCAGAGGGTCAGGAAAAGCGGTCTCCTCCCTTGCAGTGCCGCAGGGAGGAGGGAAAGGAGCCCTGTGGATAGAAGAGGGCCAGACTCCAAGGGAGGAAGCCGGACTGGTACCCCCCTCATGGCCGCACGACGTCCAGCAGGTGAGGGGGGGAGAGAGCTGGCGGAGACCCTAGAGAAGAGCTGGTCTGAGAAGGAAAGAGTGGTAATGGAGATCTGTCAAGAGGCCCTGCCGGAGGTGGAGGAGGAAGGCAGTGAGGATAGTGACGATCTAGAGGAGGAAGAGCTTGTGGACTACTGCCAGGATCCAGAGGACCCGGCTAGTGGCATAATTAAAATGGTGAAGAGAATTAAAAGTACGGAGAAGGAGGTGGTGGACCTGGGGAAGCGAGTCAAAATGGCAAAAGCCCTGAGCAGGCTGGCCCCAGCAGAGCATAACAAGACCTATATGAAAGAGGAAACCAGGCTGCTTAGGCTTCTCCAGAGAAAAGAACAGCTGCTGAGGGCCCTGAGGAAAGGCCCTGGAAATCCTCTGAGAGAACTCTATATCAACAGAGACAGGATGGCCTCGGGGGGACAGGCCCCGTCAGCCTCGGTACAGTGGAAGCAACAAACAGAGCAGGAAGGAATCAGCCCAGTCTTTGGACCCCAGAACATTGAAGCATCAGGGGAGCTGCCAGGAACTAGCACCCAAAATACATTGAAATTCATGCAATGCCTTGCTAGTCAGTCTGGGCCAATGCAGGCAGCTTCTGGAGTAAGCAGGACTGAAGGTGGGGCTGTGGAAGCCTCATTGAGAGCACCTGAGTGTGGGAGAACAGAACAGGAAAAAAACTTTAACACTAAGACTTTTCACATTGTTGAAACTGAGGCTGCAATTTCAGGAGAGAAACCTTTTTCCACAGAAGTGGTGGTGGAAGTTGAAACAGAGAACTTACCTGGAGAAGAGGAGGTTGTCCAGTTCCCATTGCCTGTAGTAGGAGCAGACGGCAAGGAAAAAATGCCTGGGAGGCCTCACCCACAAAGCTCTGAGGAGCAGGATGTTCCAGCCAATCAGCCTGCAGCAGGGCTAAGGACTGAAAGTGGAGATGTTCCAGCAGGGAGCTGCCTCTTAAAGGAGAATGCAGGAAGAAAGGCAGGTGAAGACAAGGAGTGGTTTTCCATAGAGAAAGCTCAGGAGGCCACACAGTGTTCCCCACATAAAGGTTCAGAATGGCAAGGAACTGCACTGCCGGGTGGCGGGATGTCATGCCCGCCCAGCACATTGGAGCAGGAGGCGCCAGCCAATCGGGCTGGAGGAGCAGGGATGGCCGCAGAGGAGAATGCTACAGCGCAGGAGGATTCCCCATGTTTGGGAGAGCGAGTGGTGCTGGAGTGCGGGAAGCCACTCTTACTTTGCAAAACGGCAGAGCAGGAAGTCCCAACGAAGCAGGACGCCAGAGGGGAGACCAGTTCCCAGGAAAACAGCGGGCCCGCACAGGGAAAGCTGGAGCAGCACGTTGCAAGGAGGGACCCAGCACAGAGAGCAGGTTCCGGGGGGGAAGGAGGGGGGGAGGAGCGGGAGGTGTTTGCCTTGCAGTGTGCGCCAGAAGGAAACTTGACTGGTACCTTTGACTTTGCAGTTGGCCAGGCTGCAGGGGTGCGAGCCAGGGGGGAGTGTTCGGGCCGGGAGGGGAGGGTTGGCTCGGTGGGCGGGGGAGGGGGTCAGGGGCATTGGGAGGGGAACAAGTATTTAGGGGAACCTGCTCTCACTGTCTCTAGCGAACGTGTTGAAGGGGACAATGGCAGGTTTTTTGCTGCAGGGGAAATGGTACAGAAGGACACTGTGAAGGCAGGGGATGTGCAAAGTCTGCTGATAGAAGGGAGAGAAGGGAGGGAGGCTGAGAGGGGAGGCAAGAGAGAGAGGGGGGGTACGGCGCAGCAGGAGCAGGGGGGTCTCAGTGCAGGAGATGGAGGAGGGGGACGGTGGGGGGGTGCTCCATCCTTTGCGGCGGTAGTAGGTGGGAGGGGCGGGCGCAGGGGGAATGGGGGGGCAGGAAGCATTGGGGAAGGATGGGGGGGAGGGTGGGGGGGCCAGGTTCCCAAAAGGAGGAATGTGATTCAGTTAAGGTGGGTGGGGGAGGGGGGGATGCCAAGTAGGGATGAGGCCCTGAAGTTGGTCCTGGGTTTAGGATTTCTCCCAGAGGACCTCTATGCCTGTATCCACCCGGTGAATATCCCAGAGTATGATGTTAGTTTTCTGACCCAGCGAGGCATGGAGGTCTTCTGGGAGAAATACGAGGGGGTAAGGGGGAAAGGGGATTGGAGAAACTTTAGGGCCGTACCGATCAGCAGACCTGACCTGGTGCAGGTAACCCTGCTGGTCCGAAATGAATCCATTTCAGGGGCGGACCTGGCCTTCTGGCTACAGCGGTACGCAGAATTGCGTACCCCCTTGTCCAAACTCCCTGACCCCAGTAGGGTGTGGGCGGGAGGATGGTGTGCGCAGGTTAGGCTGAAGCAGGCAGGACACGTGACCCAGCACATTCCCTCCGCGGCGTTCATTGGCAGGGATCGGATCCTCTGCTTTTACAAGGGGCAGCCGCGGCAATGTCACAAGTGCGGGTCATTCAGACATTTTAGTATGTCGTGCCCAGTACGGCAGTGTGGGAAGTGCGGGTCTAAGGAGCATCCTACGGAGTCTTGTGCATCTATCCGGTGTAATTTGTGTGGGGGTCTGGGGCATGCATTCAGAGCTTGCCCTTGGGCCTCCCATAACGGGGGAGAGGAGGACATGGGAGGGGGCGGTCCAGTTCAGAGGGAGAGGGGGGGAGTGAATGTAGGGCGAGATCAGGTTCCCGGGGTGGGGGGGAAAGGAGCTGCGGAGGGACAGGGAGTGGGAGGTGGGGAAGGGTTGGGGGAAGGGCGGAAGCGGCAGGACGGGGCAGATGAGGGTTGGACGCGGGTGTCAAAAAAACAACGGAAGGTGACGGGGGTACGGGAGGAAGGGGGAGGGGAGGCAGGAATGGGGATAGAAGTAGAGAACAGATTTAGGGGATTGGAAGATGAGGGAGGGGGTGACGAACTGGCAGGAGAGGAAGGAGAGGATGGGATGAGCCGGCAGGATGGGTTGGACAGCATGGCAGACGCTGGAAAGGGAACAGCGGGTAAAAGGAAGAAGAAGAAGAGGGAGAAGGTTTTGAGGGACGAAGAGGAGGAAATGGTAGTGGAGGAGGTCGGGGAGGTGGGGGGCAGATTGGGGGGGGCTGAAGGGAGGGTGGGGGAGAAAAGGAGGGTAGGACAGGAGGCAGGGATGAAGGCAAGAGAGGAGAGGGAGGATGGGCTGGAGGCAGGATTGATGGAGGGGGTCGAAAAAGGGGCAGAAGGGGCGGGAGAGGAGGCAGGGGGGGGAGAGTCAGTGGACGACTCCCAAGGAGGGAGGGAGGTGGGCGAAGAAAAGAGGAAGAAGGGGAGGAAGAAAGTAAGGAATGGGGGGGGGCTTTTTGAGCTAGGGGTCCGGGACTGGGCGGACGAGGAAGGGGAGGGTGAAGGGGAAGGGATCCCTGGAGGTAGTATGGAGCAGAGGGAAGGTAGCCAGGAGGGCGGGGGGTATGGAACGGCACAATGATGGCTGGACTGCTGTTAACATTCGCCACACTTAATGTGGCTAGTGTCGCCTCCCAGAGGGCGAGATGCTTGGCGTTCGATGGCCTCTCTGCCGTGGCGGCGGACTGTTTTCTTCTGCAGGAGACCAGGCTGCGAACGCTGGAGGAGGTTCGGCGGGCAAAGCAGGCCTGGAGATGGGGGCCCTCTATTTGGGGTCTGGCAGGGGAACGGTATGGGGGGATAGGCATCCTCTTCAAAACATTTAAAGTAGAGATCCAGAGGGTTGTGGAGCTGGGAATTGGGAGGTGTCTGGTGTTAGATATGAGATTGCGGGGGGTGGCTTTGCGGGTGATTAACATCTACGGGCCGCAAAGCAAACGGGGAAAGGCAGCACTGTTTGGGAAAATTCGGCCGTACCTTTACACCTCACGGCAGCTAGTTTGGGGGGGGGATTTTAACACAGTCCTGAGGAAGGAGGATAGGGGGGGGAGGGCGGCGCAAGTAGGTTACGATGGGGTACGGCTAGCAGGGATCATGAAGGGAGCGGGATTGGTGGACGCGCACATAGAGTTTGGTGGTGGGACGCAGGGTTTCACTTTTGCCCGGGGCACTTGTAGAAGTAGAATCGACCGTTTTTAGTTCGGGGAGGGGCGTGTGGGAAGGCACCAAGGGTGGTAGAGGTTGATTTCTCAGACCACAAGATGGTGCTGGTCGAGCTGGGGGGAGGGGGGATTCACGGATTGGGGAAAGGATTGTGGCGTTTAAATCAGAAATGGTTGAGGGAGGGGGTGTTGTACCAGGAGTATCTGGAGTTTCTGGCAGACCAGGTATCCATTCAGGGTGTCTTCCCTTCCCTAGGAGACTGGTGGGAAGTTTTGAAACACCGCACCAGGGGGTTCTTTCTCCGTCAGGCGAGGAGGCAGGGGAGGGAGGTCACCCGGCTAGGAACTGCTCTGAGGAAGCGAAGGGACAATTTGATTTCCAGGGGAGGGAAGAGGGAGGACATTGAGGCCTTGCAGCAGGAGGTGGAACGGGTACAATACAATCGGTACTCTTCCCTCGTCTATGAGCGGGACTTCGGGAAGCTGCTCAGCCCGAACCCTTATGACTGCTGTAAGGAAAGAAGGGAGAGGAGGGTGGTAGAGGGGTTAAGGGATGAGGGGGGGACGCTCCAGCAGTCTAGGGAAGGTATCTTGCAGGTGGTGGGGACCCACTTTGGGCGGGTCTTTTTCGACCAACAGTTGGGGGAGGAGGCCATGGCGAGGTACATTGAGGAAACCCCAGGGGTGGGTAAGGGGGGGCCTCATCTTCGGGCCTTGCTGCGGCCGTGGACGCTGCGGGAGGTACAGGAGGCCATTGGGGCCTTGCGGCGCAGGACGGCGCCGGGGCCAGACGGACTCCCGGCAGAGTTCTACCAGCGGTTTAGGGATCAGTTGGCGCCAGTCTTGTTGGCAATCTGGGAGGCGGCACGAACAGGGGGATCCTTGCCTGAGTCGATGGGGGCATCAGCTTTGGTCCTCCTTAGCAAAGGCAAGGACCCCCAGGATGTGGCAAATTGGCGGCCGATTGCACTTCTGAACACCGACCGGAAGATCTTCGCTCACATGCTCCTTGCCCGCATGAGGAAGATCTCCGGGGAAGTGCTGGCAGCCCCGCAGGGGTGTGGGGTCCCGGGAAGGGGGGTGCTAGAGGCAGTGGCCTGGGTGAGGGAGGGTCTGGAACGTAGTCGGGTGGGAGAGGGCAGGCTGGTCGTGGCCTTGGACCAGGACAAGGCTTTCGACCGAGTGCAGTGGGGTTTTTTATGGAAGGTCCTAGACCACTATGGATTCCCGGGGGAATGGATCGCGCAACTTCAGTTATTGTATGCGGGGGCGCGATTCTTTCCCCTGGTGAATGGATGGAGGGGGGTGGAGGTGGGGATCTCGGCGGGGGTGCGGCAGGGGTGCCCGTTGAGCCCCCTGCTGTACGCTTTCGCCATTGATCCCCTGGTGAGGAGGCTGGAAGGGGGGGGGGGAGGACGGGCTCAGAGGAGTGGAGGTAGGCAAAGGGAATGTGTTGCGAGTCATCGCCTATGCGGACGATATCACCGTCTGGGTGGCGGATCGCAGGGAGGGGAGGAGGCTGCAGGAGATCCTTGCAGCATACTCCCAGGCTTCGGGGTCTCGGGTAAACCTGGGCAAGAGCACCAGCTTGTGGGTGGGGCCAGAGGGACGGCGGTTTAATTTAGGTGGAGGGTTCCCGGATGGGATAGAGAAAATGAGGGTTTTGGGAGTGTATTTTGGGGGAGGGGATTACGGGCGGGAAAATTGGGAACAAAGGATAGCGGAGGCGAGGGAGAAGGTGGACCGCTGGAAGGGGTGGCGGATGCCCATGGAGGACCGGGTCCGGTTGCTGAAGAGCCAGGTGGTCCCCATGTTCCTGTTCCTGAGCTACATCTGTCTCCTGCCGGAACGCTGTTTCACGGCAATTTACAGCGTGTTCTTTCAACTCCTGTGGGGGAACAGGATGAACCCAGTTCGACGTAATTTCACTTACCGGTCACGGGAGGAAGGGGGGGTGGGAATGGTAAACCCAGTCTTGCTATTCTCCTCCCTCTTCATCCAGTTTAACCTGGGGCGGGCGGGGGGTCTGAATGCCCCAGGATGGGTACACAGTGTTGTCCAGTGGTGGGAGGGATTCTGGGGTCCTTGGTTGGGGGGAGGTAGGGTGGGACGGTTGCGGAAAGGGTTCCCGGAGGGGGTAGGCTACTATAAATCTTTGGTAAAGCTGGTTCGGCTGTGGGACATTACATGGGAGGAAGTTAGGGCAGGGCAGAGGGAGATCTGGGTGGAGCGGGTTCGCTCCCAACGCTTCTCCTCTCCCCTGGCTCTTAGGGATGCTCCAGAGCCCGTGCTGAGGCAGGGCCTGCGTTTTATTTCATCCAAACGCATCCCACACAAGTACAGGGACATTGCTTGGCTGTCCCTACATGGCAGGTTGTATGTTAGGGCAAACCTTCGGTGTAGGAACCAGCAGGACCGAGACTGCCCGAGGGGGGAGTGTGCTGGCCGGCTGGAGACCATGGACCACTTCCTGAAGGAGTGTCCATTCTCCGTAGCGGTTTGCCGGAGAGTGGCTGCCTTGCTGGCCATCCCCAGCTTCACGTCCTACACCTATGCGGACTGGGTGTATGGGAGGCAGGGGGAGACGGGGCGGCTAGAGCCAGGTACCGCCTTTCTAATCTCAGTTATCATCAGATACTGCCTATGGATGGCTCGCTGCGGGGTGTCCCTGGGCCAGGAGTGCAGGTCTGCTGAGCAGGTCTCCTGGGACGTTGTCCGAGCTGTCCAGGAAGTGGCCCGATGGGAACGGGTGGAGGTGGGGGTAAAGACCTTTGGGGTTTGGTGGAAGCATGTACGCTTGAAGATGAGTTGAATGTTTGGGGGGGGTTGGGGGGGGACGGTTTTTTGTGTAAAATTTGCATTTTTGTATAAAAGTATAGAGGGGCTGGCTTTATAACTGCACAGTGTAATGTATTGAAATTTGATTTTCCGCTTTCATTTAATAAAGGAATTCTCCAGTCTGCCCAACAAGATAACTCATATTTGCTGCTTTTTGTGTACTTTGATTTGTACCTGTGCTCTTCAGGGCACAGAATGTATAAGTCTGCCCAGCACTATCCTCACCTCGGCTGTTTTCACATTATGAATAGTTATGTCATTCTTTTTATGTATGATTTAGGGGAAGACTTGAGAAAACTAAGGCAAAACACATGTCGGCACTTTTCCCTTGCTGAAGATATTCATTGGAGATAAGTACTTTTCAATTTTGGAAGCTATATGCGTGCTATACAATTTATAAGTTACTAATTTATTGGAGTAATCAGAACAAGTAAATATAATAAGCAGTTAATATAAGAAAAACAATCAAATTAAGGTGTAATACAACTACTTCCAAAATGTTGATCTAAGCTTTGTGCTTATTGGAAGGTCACCTCTGATGGTCCGGATTACCATAAAAAAAAGATTGGGTATAATCAATAGATGTTGAACAACAGAAGTTATATTGAGCACATGTGTTTGAGTATCTGTTGTTTGCACGGTACTAATATTGAGATCCTTGTGATATTATTTACCTCTGACATCACTCGTTTCTGAATATATTTACCCTTCTTGATGCTGGTGTAAATTTAAGCCAGAACACGGCAATGATTACAGTTCCCACTACTTCCTTTTTTTTTTTTTTAACTTATTTATGTTTTGAAAAAAATCGTAAAAGCTTTTAGACTCAGCGGCTAGACTTCATCTGTTACTCCAGTAGGAAACAAACAACATGTAGGGAAACAGTTAAACTTTCCCTTGCAAAAGTCACTTTTAAATAGCCAGTATAGATTCTCCTATTTGGGATCACCAAGTTGGTCTTTTAAAAAATCCTTTTGCCTTGCCCTAAGCATATCTGAGATCCATTTACAATTTTACTTCCTTACTGTCTTTTAAAATTCATTTGGTCATACCTCACATGTTTACACTTTTCTTCACATGTGGAGAGTAATTTTGTAAACCAGTTTTTTGCCTGCAAAAGGCTGATTTACACAAGTGAGTGGCATCTTATAAAACTTATAAAATATCGACCACATAAAAGTATGAAGCATGACAGGATGGTGTACTTTGCCAGGAGGTGTGCACAGGGGTGGATTTTGGACAGAGCATGGACGGTGTTTGCAAATATATATTTAGATGTGCTAATCTATGAAATGTAGGTACTATTTCTGTTGCTTATGCTGGCATTTGATAAAGAACTCAGATGAAGAAAAAGATCACTTACTTAAAGTTTACACTCGAAACAAGAAAATAGTGATCAGTCCCAGCTTGCCAGTATATTCAGGAATAAATCACTATATCCAGCGCTTTATGTTCCTTTGAACAGTGTCTTGGTTTCAGCAACATCTAAGGCTCTTTTTCCTCCTATCTAGAGACATAAAGCGCTGGATATAGTGATTTATTCCTGAACATACTTGGGTATTTGATAAAGACACATAGATGCATATAGAGCTCATTTTTGAAGCAGATAGACTTTTCTCAAAATAGCCCCCCCCCCCCCCCCCCCCCCCCCCCCGTCCATCTGCTGAAAATGTCTAAATCGTGATATTTGAAAAGGCAGAACTTAAACATTTTCCACTGAATTCATCCAAATAGCAAGGGGCATGTTGGAGGAGTGGTTTTGGGCGAGATTAGAGCAGGTCCAAAATTAGGAAGTCTTTCAATGATAATGGAACAGGAAGACACGTCCAAGTTAAAAAAGATAGATGTTGGTATTTAGACCTGTTTCAGTCACATTGAAATAACAAAAGGGTGCTCTGATTGACCAAGAGGGGGCATTTTCGAAAGAAACGTCCAAGTTGCGATTTGGACGTCCTTGCAAAATGGTGAAATCCAGGGGCTGGGAAACCAGTAATTTTGAAACAAGATGGACAACCATTTTTTGTTTCGAAAATACCGTTAGAGACGTCCAAATCCTTAAATTTGGATGTCCCTAGATTTGGACATTCCTAGACATGGACGTTTCTGACTTTTGGCGATTTTCGAAACCAAAGATGTCCATGTCAAAAACGTCCAAATGCAAGCCATTTGGTTGTGGGAGGAGCCAGCATTTGTACTGCACTGGTCCCCCTGACATGCCAGGACACCAAAAGGGCACCCTAGGGGGCACTGCAGTAGACTTCATAAAATGCTCCCAGGAACATAGCTCCCTTACTTTGTGTGCAGAGCCCTCCAACCCCCCCCCCCCCAAAACCCACTACCCACAAGTGTACACCAATACCATAGCCCTTACAGGTGAAGGGGGGCACCTAGATGTGGGTACAATGGGTTTGTGGTGGGTTTTGGAGAGCTCGCTGTTTCCTCCACAAATGTAACAGGTAGGGGGGTATGGGCCTGGATTCGCCTGTCTGAAGTGCTCTGCAGTACCCACTACAACTGCTCCTGGGACCTGCATGCGCTGTCATGGACCTGAGTATGACATCTGAGGCTGCCATAGAGGCTGGCACAACATATTTTGAAAGATGTTTTTTTGACGGTGGGAGAGGGTTAGTGACCACTGGGGGAGTAACGGGAGGTCATCCCCAACTCTCCAGTGGTCATCTGGTCATTTCGGGCACCTTTTTGTACCTTATTCGTAAGAAAAACAGGTCCGGGTGAAAACATCCAAGTGTTCGTCAGGGACGTCCTTGTTTTTTTTGATTATGGGTCAAAGATGTCCAAATGTTAGGCAAGCCCAAGTCACGACTTCACTACACCTCTGACACGCCCCCTTGAACTTGGGACGTCCTTGCGACGGACTGCAGTTGGAGACGTCCAAAATCGGGTTTCAATTATACCGATTTGGACGTTTCTGGGAGAAGGATGTCCATCTTCCGATTTATGTCAAAAGATGGACGTACTTCTCTTTCAAAAATGAGCCTGCAACTACTAACATATATAGAGGGGCATAATTGAACGAAAACGTCTATCTCCATGGGCGTTTATCTCCAAGAACGGGTCCGTGAAGGGGCGGACCGAACCGTATTTTCGAAAAAAATAGACGTCCATGTTTTATTCGACAATTTGTGAGCTGGGCGTTTTTGTTTTTCAGTGATAATGGAAAATGAAAGCGCCCAGCTCAAAAACGAATAAATCCAAGGCATTTGTTCGTGGGAGGGGCCAGGATTCGTAGTGCACTGGTCCCCCTCACATGCCAGGACACCAACCGGGCACCCTAGGGGGCACTTTTACAAAAAAAAAAAAAAGTTAAAGAGCTCCCAGGTGCATAGCACCCTTCCCTTGTGTGTTGAGCCCCCAAATCCCCCTCAAAACCCACTGCCCACAAGTCTACACCATTGCTATAGCCCTAAGGGGTGAAGGGGGGTACCTACATGTGGGTACAGTGGGTTTGGGGGGGGTTGGATGACTAAGCATTAAGCAGCACAATTGTAACAGGTAGGAGGGGGGATGGGCCTGGGTCCACCTGCCTGAAGTCCACTGCACCCCCTAACAACTGCTCCAGGGACCTGCATACTGCTGCCAGGGAGGTGGGTATGACATTTGAAGGTGAAAATAAAAAGTTGTGAAACATCATGTTTTGTGGTGGGAGGGGGTTAGTGACCACTGGGGGAGTCAGGGGAGGTCATCCCCGATTCCCTCTGGTGGTAATCTGGTCATTTAGGGCACTTTTTGGGGCCTTATTCGTGAAAAAAACAGGGTCCAGGAAAAGTGCCCTAAATTCTAGCTACAAATGCATACTTTTTTTCCATTATCGGCGAAAGGTGCCCATCTCTCCTCGGCCGATAACCACGCCCCAGTTCCACCTTCGCCACGCCTCCGACACGCCCCCGTCAACTTTGTACGCTTCCGCGATGGAGTGCAGTTGAAAACGTCCAAAATCGGCTTTCCATTATACCGATTTATTCGTTTTTGTGAGATAAACGTCTATCTCCAGATTTGGGTCGAAATCTAGGCGTTTTTCTCTTTCAATTATAAGGTGGATAGTAACATAGTAGATGACGGCAGAAAAAGACCTGCATGGTCCATCCAGTCTGCCCAACAAGATAAACTCATATGTGTATACCTTACCTTGATTTGTACCTGCATTTTTCAGGGCACAGACCGTATAAGTCTGCCCAGCACTATCCCCTCCTCCCAACCACCAGTCCCGCCTCCCACCACTGGCTCTGGCACAGACCGTAATAAGTCTGCCCACCACTATCCTCGCCTCCCAACCACCAACCCCTCTTTCCCCCACCGCCTCCGCCACTACTACTGCTACTTATCATTTCTATAGCACTTCTAGGCATACGCAGCGCTGTACATTTGAACATGAAGAGATAGTCCCTGCTCGACAGAGCTGACCAGTGGGGGGATTATTTTATGTATTTATTTATTGGGATATATTAATTGCCTTTATGAAGAGATTCACCCAAGACGGTGTACAGCAGGTACAGTTTAAAATAAAGCTTACAATTTAGTTAACAGCATAACAATAATAAAATGGCCAAGTATAAACCTAAGTACAATAAATGAGGAAAACTTCAAAGCAACAAATTGAAACCTAAAAAATAGGGCTACCATGAAACAGGATCAAAAATATACACATTTAACAGCACTGAAAATTCAAATAACAGAGACATAATATGATGGTAGCACAATACTAATTAAATATCTAATTAGCACACAATTGGAACAGTCAGATAACGTGGCTACTCACACTTTTCTACAATACAAGGGGCCAAATGCAGATATATAGATGGGGACAAGATAGGTAGTACAGAGGCAGTTGGGATAAATAGATGGGTAGCTAAACTCAAGGCAAGTTCTTTGTACAGTTAAACAAGATATAAGGAACAGATCTAAGTTACAATGTGTGTAGCAAGCTAGTCCAGGTGCAGAATGAGTGTATAGTCAGTCACCCTATGTATTAAAGGCTTGTGAGAGGAGCCAGGCTTTCACCTGCTTCCTGAAGTAGAGGTAGTCTTGAGTTACACCTAACTCTTCTGGGAGTAAATTCCAAAGTGTGGGGGCTACTCCGAGAAGGATCACTTGGTGGGTATCATATTGTACAATTTCTTTTGATGAGGGGATAGATCGTGATGATCCTTCAGAGGACCTTAGAGGTCTCAAAGGTACATAAAGGGCTAATTTATTCTTTAAGTACCCTGGCCCATTTTGTCTGAGGTCAAACAGTTTGAAATTTAGCTCTGTAAGGTACTGGTAGCCAGTGTAGTTTTTGCAGGAAGGGTGTGATGTGGCCACACCCCTTGCAGTCTTCTATCAGTCATGCTGCAGCATTCTGAATTAGTTAAAGCTGATGCAAACTGTTTTTTTGGCTTGACCAGTGTACAGGGCATTAGAGTTGTCTAGTTGTGATGTTATCATGGCATGGACCACTGTGCTCAGACTCGTCTTTTCAACATTTGGAAGGAGATTTTGTAGCTGGCGAAGGTGATAGAAACAATTTTTAAAGGTTGTTTGAATTTGTAGGTCAGAGTGAGTGATGAGTCTAACAGTATCTCAAGATTCCTGACCTGTGATTTTAGAGGGAGTTCATACTGCCCAAAAGGTATTTTGAAGTCAGGTATGTGTCCACTTGTGTTAGGTACCCAAAGAATAATCTCTGAGGTCCTTTTACTAAAGTGTGCTGAAAAATGGCCTGCGCTGGTGTAGGTGTGTGTATTAGACGAGCACAGGTCCATTTTTAAGCATGTCTGCAAAAAATGTCTCTTTTTTTTTTGGACGAAAATGGATGTGCGGCAAAATAAAAATTGTTGCGTGCTCATTTTGGGCCTGAGACCTTACCGCCACCCATTGACTTATTGGTAAGGTCCCACGTGTTAACAGGCGGTAATCATCAGCACATGTACACTGCCTATTACCACCCAGTTAGCACCATGCAGTAGAAAATAAAAACTATGCTTGTCTTAAGACCAGTGCAGGACAAATGCATCTATTTTTGAGCCATTTTTAAAGGGGAAACCCAGAAGTTTTTCATGGTCAAAAATGGCTCTAAGATGGCCCTTTTTTTTTTTTTTTTACATAATGAGGAAGATGTCCCAATTTGGACTTGGACAACTATAGAAAATGCCCCTCCATGTGTCTTTATAAAATAGTTCTTAAGTAGCACCCACTTGCCCTCTTAAACCAGGTGCCCTGTCAGAAAATTATCTTCTTTATGAATACATCCAATTTTGAATTATATAGGGCCCGATATTCAGCCGGAGGTGAACGTTTTGCTGACCGCCACTGGTGTTAAACCTTGAAATTAAATGATGGGCCATGACCAGGGACTGGCATTAGATTTCTGGGTTTCCAGAGCTGGCTATCGCATAGCCGGTTAAGTGTGATATCCAGCACTTAACCGGTTATGGGTTACTGCATAATGGGGCCCTTTTACTAAGCCACATAGGTGCATAGGCACGTCTTAAGCACGTCAGTTTTGAACTACCGCCTGGCTACCACATGGCCCGGGCGGTAATTTCATTTTTCATGTGCATCCGCTACGTGTGCCGGAAAATATTTTTTATTTTCTGACGTGTGGCATTAACCGGGCAATAATCAATTACCACCTGGTTAACACGTGAGACCTTACCACTACATCAATCGTGGTGGTAAGGTCTCAGGCCCAAAATGGATACGCACCAATTTTCATTTTGCCGCACATCCATTCCCCCCCACCCCCCCACCAAAAAGGCCTTTTTTGCAGGTGCATTGGACCTGTGTGCGCCCAATACATGCATCTACACCAGCGCAGGTCATTTTTCATTGCACCTTAGTAAAAGGACCCCAAAGATAGGACTGGCCAGTTAAGTGCGGAATATCAGCACTTAATCAACCAAGTGTTGAATCTACCCCTGGAATGCCCCCCCCCCTCCCCAGAATAGATGGTTTTCAGTTCAGTGCTAACCAGGTATTTTTAGTGTGATTAACCAGTTAAGTACTGCTAAAAATTAGTGGTTGGCCCCATCTAGGCAATTTAACTGGCCAGAAGCCAGTTCTGGCCAGTTAAATCTCTTTGAATATTGACCCTATATTTATTAACGTTCATATCACACACTGTTTATTCATTCCTGTCATTCTGAAGAGAAGACACAGATATTGTCACATAGAAATGCAACATAACAAGTAGAAACCATCCTTACTACTTACAGCATTATATAGTACAACTATCTTTACCCGTTGTTTCCTATGGGGTTCTGTAGTGTGTACCTCAGAGCATGTTTAAATAAGGCAGAACTGTGAATGAAATATAGGCAAGGGTTTTCGCCTTCTTACCCTTCCCTCAGTGACATCATAGTGTGACCATGTTCATTGATCATTCTGCTCCCAATTCCATCTCTTCATGACTTCAAAACTGAGACTTTTCACATCAAGAAAATAATGATCAGGGTGATACATAATGTAAAGGAGTTACCAATGTATTATGCAATTCTAAGTGGAGTCCATCCTAAAAAAAAAACGGCATGTGAAAGATGTTTCTGTGATTTTTCTGAGGTAGGCAGGGTCTCTGAACTATGTCATTAAAAATGATGATGAAATTACTGAATATCCTTTGAAGATAAAAAGGAGCCCCCTCCCCCGAATCCAGGGAACACTCCGGATGGGGTTACTTGTCTAAGTACTGATTTTAGGTGAGTTGAGATCTCAGAGGGTAATTCCATAAAGGGGTGTCTGACTGGAGCCAATTCTGTGAAGAAAAGGAGGTGCCTACTTTGCACATAAGCCCTTACAGCAGCCATAGAGCCAGTGGAACAGCTAACGCCTAAATTGTTAAAGTGCCCATGTAGCTTATAGAATTTATAATGACATGTGTAAATGTGTGCCCCGCCCCAAACTCCCCCCTTGTGAACTCCCACCTGCAAAATATACACCATCAAATATTTATATGTATGTATAGAATAAAGTTTAAATCAAATCCAAGAAAACAGGAGGAGCCTCCACGGAGAATCAAAGCAAAACAGCAAAAGTAGAGGCTGACAAATGTACAAACCAATAGGGAGATAATATCAAGAAGCAGTTTATTCAGAATATTCATATCACGGACCCAACACGGTCCGTGTTTCGGCGCCAAAGCGCCTGCCTCAGGGGTCACAAACAACTTTCTCTGAGAAGAAGCTGATTGGCTTGAATAATTCCTTTATGTATGCACGTGGTTATAAAAACAAGTTAATCCACAGACAGAACAAGGTGTTACTTGCTGATCGGTTGGCTGTTTCTTTGTTCTCTCTGTGGATTAACTTGTTTTTATAATCACGTGTATACATAAAGGATGTATTCAAGCCAATCAGCTTCTTCTCAAAGAAAGTTGTTTGTGACCCCTGAGGCAGGCGCTTTGGCGCCGAAACACGGACCGTGTCGGGTCCTTGATATGAATATTCTGAATAAACTGTTTCTAGAATAAAGTTTAGCCAGAAACTGGTCGCTTACGCCCATCTATGTGTTGGATTATTTGTAGTAAATAATTAGCAGATTTTAGTACACACAGCTTCAGCTTTAGAAATGTTAATTTCTTTCTTCATCTCTCTCTCATTCACCCCTGAATAATTCACTGCTGAGTCACTTTAAAGTTGAAGTAACAAAACATCTGTTTACTCACAGTTTGTAGTTAGATTATAATCAGACAGGCTTATATATACATATTACTATACATTTGTATTATCAGCTCCTTCCATGTGCTTAGATGGTAATGGATGCTCACACCACCATAGATCCTCTCAGGTTAGGAGAGATCATGAGCTCCATGTGCTCCATGTGCTGCATGTGCTGCATCTATCCCCCACAGGAAGTTGCATAGCTGTGTGACCTCTCTAAGTAATTCACATCAGAGGTCACAGAGTAATCACAGAGAAATAATAGGTGACAGGCAATGCATGTAAAATACAATTACATTCCAACAAACCCCTTCTCATGCATAACTGTCATGCAATTATTTATTCATACAAAGTCCAAGCTTTATACGCAGATTCACAAAATGTTCTCTGGGTAACGGTTTGGTCATGATGTCAGCTGTCATCTCACTGGTGTGACAATAGTGTAGACTGATGACCCCTTCTTTCGCCAACTCTCGCACGTTGTGGTATTTCGTTGCGATGTGCTTGGTGCGTGACTGAACCTTGTCATTCTGTGACAGTCGGATGCAGCTCTGATTATCTTCCATTATCTGGATTGGTCTCTGTTCAGCTATTCCAAAATCCAGCAAAAGTTTTTCAATCCACATCAGTTCTCTGCACGCTTCCGATACTGCCACATATTCAGCTTCTGTAGAAGACAAACTCACAATACTTTGTTTATGACTGGCCCATGAAATTTGTACATTTCCATACATAAACACATATCCACTTGTGGATTTATAATCAGAATGATCCCCTGCCCAATCTGAATCACAGTAACATATTAGTTTTGGATTACTATTGGCTGAAATCTTTAATTTACAATCAATGGTACCCTTTAAATACCTTACCATCCTTTTAACTGCAGTCCAATCTGATTTGGTAGGTGAGCTGACCCTTCTGCTCAAAATTCCTACTGCATTTGCTATATCAGCCCTGTATGTGGTAGCTAGATATAAAAGCTTACCTATGGCTGATCTATATTGGATGTTATCTGGTAAAGGTTCTCTTACTGTTTCATCCTTCAGAAAATCAGTGATCATGGGAGTGCTTACAACTTGGGCATCTTGCATACCTAAACTTTCAATAAGCTCATTTATTTTCTGCTTCTGGCTTAGAAGATAAGAACCATCATTTTGTTTCTCAATTTCTATACCAAGATAGTATGACACATTACCCAGTTCTTTTATCTCAACATTGAGGTTTAAACACTTTACAATGTCCTTGTACTCTTGCTCACTTTTGCTTGCAATGAGCAGATCATCAACAAAAGCTAAAATGTATGCATATTGTCCATTTGTGCACCTAGTGTACAAACATTTATCTGCTTCACCTTGCTTAAATCCTAAATTTGTCAATATTTCATGCAATTTTTCATTCCAACATTTTGCACTTTGCTTTAATCCATAAAGACCTTTGTTTAATTTACACACTAGCTGTCTTTGTTTTGTATTTATGAAACCTGTTGGTTGTTCCATGTACAAGTCTTCAGTTATATCTCCGTGAAGAAACGCTGTTTTCACATCAATGTGTTTGACTTGCATGCCTTTTGAGACTGCAATGCTCAGAAGTGTTCTTATTGTCGTGTGTTTCACTACAGGTGCAAACACTTCATCAAAATCTTCTCCATATTTTTGAAGATATCCCTTTGCCACTAATCTGGCTTTATACCTTTCCACTTTTCCTTGTGCATTCCTTTTTAACTTGAATACCCATTTGCATCCTATAGCTTTCTTGCCAGGAGGTAATTTTGTAAGAATCCAAGTATTATTTTTATCCAATGCATCAATTTCTTCTTGTGCAGCTTTACGCCATTCAGCAGCTTCTTCTGCTGGCATTTTCTCAATCTCATCCCATGTTAAGGGCTCTTGAGCTTCTGCTGACTTTGTTAGGTAAGACAGTCTTGGGGGTGGAACACCTTTGTTTTCCCTGGATGAGCGTCTGACAACAGGTTGGTCTGACCTTTCCGCATCCTCAAAATCTGAGAGTCCTTCTCCAATTGATTCCCCTTCTCCAACTGTACTGTCTTCTTCAATGATCCTTTCTGTGTCTGCTTCCTCTGCCTGTTCCTCGTTAGATACAGGTGAGTTGCTTTCAGACATCTGCCTTGGTTTGGCATTTATATACACTGGCATGTCTATTATGGTTCTAGTTTCATATTCTGGATGATAAGGCTCATCTGGGATAATCCAGCCTTTATCAACCCTTTTGTTTTCATCAAAATATGTAACATGTCTTATGCCAACAATGCCAGTTTTCAGATTCAAAATTCTATATCCTTTGTGTCCTGGAGCATAGCCAACTAAAATGCCCCTTTCTGTTGTGGAATCCAGCTTATGCCTTCTTTGCTTTGGTATATGAGCATATGCTGTACTTCCAAATGTTCTTATGTGTGACAGGTTTGGCTTCCTACCATGCCATGTCTCATGTGGTGTGCGCTCAGCGCCTTTAGTTGGCATTCTGTTTTGTAGGTACACTGCTGTGAGAATGGCTTCCCCCCATAGTCTTTTAGGGAGATTGCTATCTGACAGCATACATCTGGTCATTTCCACAAGTGACCTAAATTTTCTCTCTGCAACAGAATTTTGCTCTGGTGTATAAGCTACTGTTGTGATATGCTGAATGCCTTCTTGTTCTAGAAATGTGCGCATGCTTTGCGAAGTGAACTCACCACCATTGTCGGTCTGAAGAACCTTTGGTTTTCTTTCAAATTTATTGCTCACCATGGCTACGTATTTCTTCAGCATGTCTGTGACTTGACTTTTTTCTTTCAGCAAATAGGCCACACAATATCTAGAGAAATCATCCAAGAATATTAGCACAAATCTGTTATTTCCCAATGATGGGATATTAAACGGTCCACATAAGTCACTGTGTATTAAGTCCAGTACTTTATTACTCCTATTTCCTGTGTATGCAGGAAATGAGGGTCTCACACCTTTTTGAGTAACACAGTCTATGCATTTCTCCATTTTACCAGCATCTGCACTTATCTGAATGCCGGTGGCCAGTTGCTTACTGTAAAGATCCTGGATCACCTTAGAATCACGATGTCCCAGGCGGCGATGCCAGATTTCCAGACTACATTTACCATCATTCTTCCTTACTTGCGCCATATGTGAGGCTTCACCTGAAATGTTCAGCTTATAAACATCATTATGCATAAAAGCTTCAGCATACACTTCATCATTTTTAGAGATTGTGCACTTACTATTTTCAAAATGAATCACAAATCCCTTCTTATCTAATGTAGATACACTAAGCATATTGCAAACTGCTTGGGGAATATACAAGACATCACTTACAGGAATTTCTTTAACTTCATTAGACACTTTGCATTTTAAGAATCCAATACCTTTTGCTTGGATCTTAGCAGTCCCTGCGTTTGCAGTTTTAAGAATACCTTCCTCTGGACACATTTCCTGAAAGAAATCCTTACAATTGGTTAAATGGCATGTGCTCCCTGAATCCAAAATCCAAGTACTTTCATTTGAATTATTATTTACCATAGTCAAAGATTTTTCTGCCATTAGAAAGCCCTTGTGTTTATCTTTGTCCTTCATACATTTCCTGGTTTGAAAATTCTTTAGTTCCATTGGCTTAGGTGAGCTAGAGGGAGTGTTTTGTGTTTCCTTACACCATTTAGATACATGTCCCTCCTTTTCACATGAGTAGCAAATCAGCTTGCCCTTGGGTGGAGTTTTCCCATAGCTCCGCCTTCCTCTGTTCTTTGCCAAGAAATTTGTTTCATTTCTCTCTGACTTGCTTTGAGAACACATCTCCTCAGAATCATTTATTATGCATTCCTGCCTTAGTTTTGATGTTGCCTGTTCAAAAGATTGCCCTTCAATGGCCTCATTTACAGACCTAAAAACATCAAACTTCTTTGATAGTGAGGTAAAAAGAAATGCTCTTTTCAATGCATCACACATGGGAATTCCAGAAAGTTCTAGCTTTTGAAATGAAGACATAAGATACATAATGTGATCATTACATTTACTTTTATCCCTTAATTTGGTTTCATTCAACTCTGCCAACCAAATTGGTTGCTGCTTTGCATATGTAGTTGCATACATAGTTCTCAGTTTATATAAAATGTCCTTTGGTGTATCTTTTCCCTCCACTAATATGGCTTGTTTCTCTGAGAGAGCTTCCAAAAGCATGCACTTCACATAATAGTTTGCATTGTCCCATTCAGCCATATTTTCAGCTGTTCTGTCTTGGTCTAAGCATATATCTAATCTTTTTGCTCGAAGGAAACATATGAATCTTAATTCCCACTGCTGATAATTAAACTCAGTTAATCTAGGCACCTTGAGAGAATAGAACAATGGTGAATTTCTTCCCTCAGCCATTTTCTTAGCCTTCTGTCTGCTGTGTGGGGGGAGAGAGAGACAGACTGAATCTTTCCTTTAAAACTTAAGAGAAAAATGTGGCCTTTTTTTCTGCCTGGTAATATTTCTCTTCTTTTTCAATTCCTGGACCCTGGGCCCATAACCCTTTTGTTGGATTATTTGTAGTAAATAATTAGCAGATTTTAGTACACACAGCTTCAGCTTTAGAAATGTTAATTTCTTTCTTCATCTCTCTCTCATTCACCCCTGAATAATTCACTGCTGAGTCACTTTAAAGTTGAAGTAACAAAACATCTGTTTACTCACAGTTTGTAGTTAGATTATAATCAGACAGGCTTATATATACATATTACTATACATTTGTATTATCAGCTCCTTCCATGTGCTTAGATGGTAATGGATGCTCACACCACCATAGATCCTCTCAGGTTAGGAGAGATCATGAGCTCCATGTGCTCCATGTGCTGCATGTGCTGCATCTATCCCCCACAGGAAGTTGCATAGCTGTGTGACCTCTCTAAGTAATTCACATCAGAGGTCACAGAGTAATCACAGAGAAATAATAGGTGACAGGCAATGCATGTAAAATACAATTACATTCCAACACTATGTTCATATACCTGCATAAATTACTGAAATGCGGGCATTTATGGGGATCTTGGAGCCTAAATCTAAGTGGCTTCTCATAGAATTAACCCCTCAATGTATATTATTGTGTGTATATATACTGTCTGGCCAATATTCAACCAGTAGTAGTCAGCGTTTTTTAAAATGATGACCATTGATAGCTAATTAGCATAGGATAGTCTGTGCATAGTTATAATTTGGGTTCCTCTTTCCCACATGCATCACTTTGCACTTGCTCACATTAAACGTCGTCTGCCATTTAGATGCCCAGTCTCCCAGTCTTGTAAGGTCCTCTTGTAATTTTTCACAATCCTCTTGCAATTCAACAACTTTGAATAACTTTGTGTTGTCAGCAAATTTAATTACCTCATTAGTTACTCCCATCCCTAGATAATTTATAAATATGTTGAAAAGCAGCGGTCCCAGCACAGCTTATATCAAATCTGATCTTGTTATGATCACTGTTATCAAACAGCCCAGCACCATTACCTCCTACACCAAATCATGTCCACCACTAAGGACTAGGTCTAGAATTATTCCCCCTCTTGTTGGTTCCTGAACCAGCTGCTCCATAAAGCAGTCCTTGAATTTATCAAGGAAGTTTACCTCCCTAACATGCCCTGATGTTACATTTACCCAATCAATATCAGTGTAATTGAAATCACCCATTATTATTGTGTTTCCAGATTTGTTAGCCTCCCTAATTTCTGCTAACATTTCTGCATCTGTCTGTTCATCCTGTCCAGGTGGACGGTAGTACACTCCTATCACTATCCTTTTCCCCTTTACACATGGAATTTCTATCCATAGTTATTCCAAGATGTGTTTCGTGTCCTGCAGAATTTTTAGTGTATTCGATTCAAGGCCCTCCTTAATATATAATGCTAGCCCTCCACCAATTTGATCTTCCCTATCACTGTGATATAATTTGTACCCTGGTATGACAGTGTCCCACTGGTTATCCTCCTTCCAACAGGTCTCAGAGATGCCTATAATATCTATCTTTTCATTTAGTGCAACATATTCTAACTCTTCCTTCTTGCTTCTTAGGCTTCTAGCATTTGCATATAGATATTTCAGACACATTTGTTGTTCCTATTTACAACTTGCTCAGCAGTTGACAGTGATAATTTGTAAGCTTGAAAATCTGTCTGCTTTTTATTTAAAGACACCTGGTCTAATATGGTCTCTATTGCAACATTGCTATCGGGAAGCCCTAACTTCTCTGTTTTGGTGATATCTTTGAAAGATACCTTGTTCTGAACCATGCACTTCTGAGCGACTGTCGGCCTTCCCCCAGTTTCTAGTTTAAAAGCAGCTCTATCTGCTTTTTAAACGTTGATGCCAGTAGGTGGAGCCCATCATTTCGGAATAGGCTCTCCTTGCCCCCGAATGTTGTCCAGTTCCTAATGAATCTAAAACCCCTCTCCTGCACCATCGCGTCATCCACGTATTGAGACTCCATAGCTCTGCCTGCCTCTTGGGTCCTGCACGTGGAACGGGAAGTACTTCTGAAAATGGTACCCTGGAGATTCTGAATTTGAGCTTTCTACATAACAGCCTAAATTTGGCTTCCAGAACCTCCCTCCCACATTTCCCTATATCATTGGTACCCACATGTACCAAGACTGCCGGCTCCTCCCAAGCACGGCCTACAATTTTAGCTAGTATTCTATAAAGGAAAGTAGGGTTCTTACATTCTTTTATAACATAGGCTTCTACCAGGCACCCTCTGGTCACCTATTTATAGACACCTAGTTACAGAATTACCCACAAAACAGGTAAAAAAAAAAGATTGGTTTATCCTTATGAAAGTGATGACTTGGGTGAAGAATTTATCCTTCGTTAGGTCCACTTGTAAGACGGTGACTTGGAGCAAAGGAAACATGAGGGAAACAAAAAAGAAATACATGTGGCTATGTGTTACATGGGCCATGCAAGTCAAAAACATGCTTTCTTTCCTATTCTCTAGCAATATTCAAAATGTGCTGTAAGACAGATGATACTGCAAAGAAAGAAAGCAGACAGCGTTGTGGGAAGTAGGTTTTTGTTCAGTGTACGTTGTAGGATACACTTAGCTCCTGCATAATAAGCATTTGACTTTCAAGGCATGTACAGTCAGAAAGCTCAGAGATAGCAAACTGGGTTGCCAAAACCGAAAAGGAGTACAAAGTTAAAAAGTCTCTGCTAATCAATGACAAATGTACTGCTTGTTGCCACAATTACAAAGATAATAGTTCTTTTATGTCAGTGCTTTGGGGTTTGCAGCTGTACAATAGCTTGAAAATGCAGCATTTCAAGTAAGAGAAATTAATAGGAGGTCATTTTTTACCAGAGAAATTTTAGGGGCCCATCCTCTCTAATCATCATTAAAAAGTAAATCCACAGGAGAAGAGGCACTTTACTGATTGTCAAGTGGAAGCTATTATTCATTTGATGAAGCTCTTGGCCCTGTGCCATTTACTCTGCTCTACAGCCTGCTGCTTGTTCTCCTTCATCTCCTGCAATCAAGGTTGTTTCTGCCTGCCAAGAGATATTTATAGAGCAAGCAAGAAAAAAAAAAAAAAGTAAAAAAAGCTGATATGTTCCTTAGCTTTAAAAAAACAAAAAATTCACCAAACTTCCAAAAACTTTGTGATTCAAGGACAGTCGCTTTGTCGCCTGAGTGTCTGTTTTTGCACACTGTTGAAACCATTAACGAGCAAGGGGCCTTCCTAAATTTCATGTCCCTCAGAATTATAACCACAAAAAAAAAAAAAGCAGCATATGCATTCATTTGAATATTTATCAGTGTTCTTTGATTAAGATCTTAATTATCGACCTAACTCACAATGCAGGAATTTCAGATCACCGGATGAACCTACAAATTAATATTAATATCTTGTCCAGCACAAAACCAATGAGCAAATTTCCTTTATTGTATACCTTGTATAAAATTTTGCATATTGGATTATGTACATTTTATATTGTTAATTTGTCTTATACCCTATACAACACTATAAAAAGCTAATATAATATCTCTACCAACATGCAGGGGTTCTAAGTACAAACCATATTAAAATCACCATGTTAACATAAGTACATAAGTATTGCCATACTGGGAAAGACCAAAGGTCTATCGAGCCCAGCATCCTGTTTCCAACAGTGGCCAATCCAGGTCACAAATACCCGGCAAGATCCCAAAAAAGTGCAAAACATTTTATAATGCTTATCCCAGAAATAGTGGATTTCCCTCAACTTCATTTAATAACGGTCTACGGACTTTTCCTTTAGGAAGCCGTCCAAACCTTTTTTAAACTCCGCTAAGCTAACCCCCTTTACCACATTCTCTGGCAACGAATTCCAAAGTTTAATTACACGTTGAGTGAAGAAACATTTTCTCCGATTCGTTTTAAATTTACTACATTGTAGCTTCATCGCATGCCCCCTAGTCCTAGTATTTTTGGAAAGCATGAACAGACGCTTCACATCTACCCATTCAACTCCACTCACTATTTTATAGACCTCTATCATATCTCCCCTCAGCTGCCTTTTCTCCAAGCTGAAGATCCCTAACCGTTTCAGCCTTTCCTCATAGGGAAGTCGTCCCATCCCCTTTATCATTTTCGTCGCCCTTCAAATTGATAGGAGTTACCTATCATAAGTACATAAGTACATAAGTAGTGCCATACTGGGAAAGACCAAAGGTCCATCTAGCCCAGCATCCTGTCACCGACAGTGGCCAATCCAGGTCAAGGGCACCTGGCACGCTCCCCAAACGTAAAAACATTCCAGACAAGTTATACCTAAAAATGCGGAATTTTTCCAAGTCCATTTAATAGCGGTCTATGGACTTGTCCTTTAGGAATCTATCTAACCCCTTTTTAAACTCCGTCAAGCTAACCGCCCGTACCACGTTCTCCGGCAATGAATTCCAGAGTCTAATTACACGTTGGGTGAAGAAAAATTTTCTCCGATTCGTTTTAAATTTACCACACTGTAGCTTCAACTCATGCCCTCTAGTCCTAGTATTTTTGGATAGCGTGAACAGTCGCTTCACATCCACCCGATCCATTCCACTCATTATTTTATACACTTCTATCATATCTCCCCTCAGCCGTCTCTTCTCCAAGCTGAAAAGCCCTAGCCTTCTCAGCCTCTCTTCATAGGAAAGTCGTCCCATCCCCACTATCATTTTCGTCGCCCTTCGCTGTACCTTTTCCAATTCTACTATATCTTTTTTGAGATACGGAGACCAGTACTGAACACAATACTCCAGGTGCGGTCGCACCATGGAGCGATACAACGGCATTATAACATCCGCACACCTGGACTCCATACCCTTCCTAATAACACCCAACATTCTATTCGCTTTCCTAGCCGCAGCAGCACACTGAGCAGAAGGTTTCAGCGTATCATCGACGACGACACCCAGATCCCTTTCTTGATCCGTAACTCCTAACGCGGAACCTTGCAAGACGTAGCTATATTTCGGGTTCCTCTTACCCACATGCATCACTTTGCACTTGTCAACATTGAACTTCATCTGCCACTTGCACGCCCATTCTCCCAGTCTCGCAAGGTCCTCCTGTAATCGTTCACATTCCTCCTGCGACTTGACGACCCTGAATAATTTTGTGTCATCGGCGAATTTAATTACCTCACTAGTTATTCCCATCTCTAGGTCATTTATAAATACATTAAAAAGCAACGGACCCAGCACAGACCCCTGCGGGACCCCACTAACTACCCTCCTCCACTGAGAATACTGGCCACGCAATCCTACTCTCTGCTTCCTATCTTTCAACCAGTTCTTAATCCATAATAATACCCTACCTCCGATTCCATGACTCTGCAATTTCTTCAGGAGTCTTTCGTGCGGCACTTTGTCAAACGCCTTCTGAAAATCCAGATATACAATATCAACCGGCTCCCCATTGTCCACATGTTTGCTTACCCCCTCAAAAAAATGCATTAGATTGGTGAGGCAAGACTTCCCTTCACTAAATCCGTGCTGACTTTGTCTCATCAGTCCATGTTTTTGTATATGCTCTGCAATTTTATTCTTAATAATAGCCTCCACCATCTTGCCCGGCACCGACGTCAGACTCACCGGTCTATAATTTCCCGGATCTCCTCTGGAACCTTTCTTAAAAATCGGAGTAACATTGGCTACCCTCCAGTCTTCCGGTATTACACTCGATTTTAGGGACAGATTGCATATTTCTAACAGTAGCTCCGCAAGTTCATTTTTTAGTTCTATTAATACTCTGGGATGAATACCATCAGGTCCCGGTGATTTACTACTCTTCAGCTTGCTGAACTGACCCATTACATCCTCCAAGGTTACAGAGAATTTGTTTAGTTTCTCCGACTCCCCCGCTTCAAATATTCTTTCCGGCACCGGTGTCCCCCCCAAATCCTCCTCGGTGAAGACCGAAGCAAAGAATTCATTTAATTTCTCCGCTACGGCTTTGTCCTCCTTGATCGCCCCTTTAACACCATTTTCGTCCAGCGGCCCAACCGACTCTTTGGCCGGTTTCCTGCTTTTAATGTATCTAAAAAAGTTTTTACTATGTATTTTTGCTTCCAACGCTAATTTCTTCTCAAAGTCCTTTTTTGCCCTCCTTATCTCCGCTTTGCATTTGGCTTGGCATTCCTTATGATCTATCCTGTTACTTTCAGTTGGTTCTCTTCTCCACTTTCTGAAGGATTGTTTTTTGGCTCTAATGATTTCCTTTATCTTACTGTTTAGCCACGCCAGCTGACGTTTAGTCTTTTTTCCCTTTTTTCTAATACGTGGAATATATTTGTCCTGAACCTCCAGGATGGTGTTTTTAAACAGCATCCACGCCTGATGCAAGTTTTTTACTCTGCGAGCTGCTCCTTTCAGTCTTTTTTTCACCATTTTTCTCATTTTGTCGTAATCACCTTTTCTATAGTTAAACGCTAGCGTACTTGATTTCCTAGTTTCACTTCCTTCAATGCCAATATCAAAACCGATCATATTATGATCACTGTTATCAAGCGGCCCTCGTATCGTTACCCCCTGCACTAGATCATGAGCACCACTAAGGACTAAGTCTAGTATTTTTCCTTCTCTTGTCGGCTCCTGAACTAGCTGTTCCATGAAGCTGTCCTTGATTTCATCAAGAAATCTTATGTCCCTTACGTGTACAGATGTTACATTAACCCAGTCTATATGCGGGTAATTGAAATCCCCCATTATTATTGTGTTGCCCAGTTTGTTTGCGTCCCTGATTTCCTTTAACATTTCCGCATCCGTCTGTTCGTCCTGGCCAGGCGGACGGTAGTACACTCCTATCACTATCCTTTTCCCCTTTGCACATGGAATTTCAATCCACAGTGATTCCAAGGAGTGTTTTGCTTCCTGCAGAATTTTCAATCTATTTGATTCAAGGCTCTCGTTAATATACAATGCTACCCCTCCACCAATCCGATTCACCCTATCACTACGATATAATTTGTACCCCGGTATGACAGTGTCCCACTGGTTATCCTCCTTCCACCAGGTCTCAGAGATGCCTATTATATCTAATTTTTCATTTAGTGCAATATATTCTAACTCCCCCATCTTATTTCTTAGGCTCCTGGCATTCGCATATAGACATTTCAAACTGTGTTTGTTGTTCCTAAGTACATCATGCTTAGTACTTGACAGTATTAACTGGCAATCTTTTGTCTGATTTTTATTGTTATTTAAAGATACCCGATCTACTACAATCTCTTTTGCAACCTCACTATCAGGATACTCTATCTTCCCTGTTATGGTGATATCTTTGAAAGATACCTTATCCCGAACCATGCTCTTTTGAGCGACTGTCGGCCTTCCCCCCATTTCTAGTTTAAAAGCTGCTCTATCTCCTTCTTAAACGCCGATGCCAGCAGCCTGGTCCCACTCTGGTTAAGATGGAGCCCATCCTTTCGGAATAGGCTCCCCCTTCCCCAGAATTTGAACACTAGTACTACAACAGGTTGGGATGTCTAATTCGTGAAACTAATCATATACAGGTCATAGCAGCTTTACCACAGCCACATAAATCCAGTGTGGCTATGGTAACACTGTCATCCCTTGAATATTAAAGGGGGAAGTTATCAATTTGGTTTACTCTTAAGATGTGTCCTTTTACTGTCATTTTTGAATAACGTTCTACTCCTGCTTCGCTGGCAAGTGCACTTTCTTTACCAAAGGTCTTTTTAAAGACCAACATCCACTTTTATTGCAGGCAGATGGTTTATCCTGCACCTTGGAACATTTGCTTGCAGATGGGTAATCCTGCACTCCTAAGCATCAGCGTGCAACCAGCCACTGTTTAAACAGACTCCTGATGCAGGCCTAGCGGCCAAAACACAACGTCTGTGTCGAGTCTTTCCACTCAATAAACTTTTGATCTTAAATACACGTCTTTCCAGTCTCTGGCATCCGTGGTCAAACCCCCCACTTCTTTTGTCTTATCTTTTACTGTTAACCCCAGTTATTAGTAACTAGGTTTTCATTGCATAAAATAGAACCTGTGCTAAAACAGCACCAGTTAGTGGCAAAATAACACATCTTACGGTAGCCCACACCCCTATGTTTGCCAGTGGTATTCAGTGCAAAGTGAAAGACTGTTTATTGCAGGGGGGAAAAAAAACCCTTTCATGCTAGACTCAAATACAGACTTCCACAGCCCTCTTGCAAATCTAACCTACCTCCCTGGAACAATGAACCCCTCGCACCCTTCCTGAACATCACCTGCCACTCCACAGACACAGTGACGGGCCTGTAGGACCCCCATCCATTCTTCAGACAGACTTGGAGGCCCACAAAACCACCATCCCCAGATTCCCACTCGCTTTGGAAGCAGACCCCTCAATACAAAGCTGGCAGGAAGAAGTGTTCCTAGCCTGGGTCTTATATGGAAAAATAAGAGAAGACAAATAAGATGATAATTTTTTTTCCCAGTATGTTCAGCAATCACTTTTTTTTAACAATGGCCTAAGTGCTGAAAATTGATGTCAGCGAGTGGGTGGGATTTCCTCAAGCTGGTTTCCTTCCTCCCATACTCATTCAGCACAAGCCAGCAACAGGATAACCAGAGGACATTACATATTCACAGTTCCTCTTTCTCTGCCATAGATGGTGAGTTGTTCTCTTCCCTAATATTTATCAATAAGAAGCCTACATTAACCTACTTAAATACTAATATTGGCTAGTACATCCATAGTTAATACCCAATGGGCCCCTCTTTAATGGGTGTATCCATGGACTATAGTATGATGGAGGGAGACCACACTCCTTAAAATCTGGGTCCTGAGGGACAGAGAAAACTTGCTTTGTGGGTGCTTTATGTGGTACTAATGTCTCCTTATCTCTGCTTTCCCTCACCCCAAATGAGACCAAGTCCAGTCCAGGATTTGACTGAATATCCTATATAATAAAACTCACCCTCAACGTTCTGAGGACACTGACGTCAGTGTCACTTCCTGCGGGCACTTCCTTCGGGTTCGAAGGGTTCGTGGTGGTGAAGCCACCGAAATCACTGTGTCTGGGCCCCGCCCTCGCGTCAAACGTGATGACATTGAGGGCAGAGCAATGGTGTCAAAGATTGAGAACGGAGCAATGGCGTCAGTGTATGAAGGTGGCGTGCGTTGACGAGGTGCGGAGCAATGGCGGTCAGTGGCTTCACAACGCCGAAGGGGTGGGTAGGGAGGGGGGGTTCAGGAGGAAAACCTTGCTAGCGCCCGTTTCATTTCCTCCAGAAATGGGCATGTTTTACTAGTATAAAAATAGAGGCCCTGATATTAAGTGGCACTTCTCAGGGTAGGAGTGGTTACTACCCGAATAAATGACACTCACCAAGGCTATTCCTGGATTTTCAGTGGTGTTATTCAGATAATGCCGCTGAAAATCTTTACTGACCATCCTGCCACTATCTGGGCACTGCCAGGGTGGTCTGGAGGTACATCCAGAAGTTATTTGGTTACCACCGATATTCTGCAATGGTACACAGATAACTATTTTGACAAGTTAGGCCAGCAAAATATCCATGGAGTTTAAATATAAGAATAAAAAAGTGTTATCTTCAAAAACAGAAAAATGACAAAAATAGGTAAACACTGGAAACTTCTCTTCTTCCTCCGTCTTAGATAGTGAGTGTAGCCCATCCACTTTGGGCTCAAGTCACCCAGCAGTGGTGCGGCCTTGCTATAGCTGATGAGGATGCCCAAGCCCTGCCAAGAGAAGACCTCCTCCAAAGGTGCTCAGAGCTTCCACTGACAAGCTTGGCCGTCGATGACACTGTACCTCAGTCATCGATGTGCACAACCCACACATGCTCAGTTTTTACAGTGTTGTCAAATGATGAGCTTGGCAGAAGGAAGGTTTCCAGCTAGCAGAAAGGAGGTCTTCAGCTGGCAGGGCTTGGGGTCCCTGCCAGCCAAGGTATTTATATATTAAGTTAAGTTGGAGGGTCACTGTGGGGGAGGGGAAGGGAGCAAATTTATGCCTACCCATTTTACCTGTAGGCCTACCCACAATTTGCACTTGTTTTAGGACTTCTTCTTCCACCTTCAAGCCAAGATCTTCAGGCCAGGAAACTCCTGACCTCAGACTTTTACATCCTGAATTCTACTGTATGGCCTGTAAGACACTTCCCAAAACCTAAGATTTCTTACCTTTGAGAATCGACCAACACAGAAGAAGGAAATTCTCTTCTCCTTTTCCTTTACCTCAAACTGGTTGAGAACTTATGGCTCAGTTCTTCAAGGCCTAGAGCTCTGGATTTTACTGGCTCTCTACCTGTCTTACATGGGCAGGAACAAGGCAACCCCCTTGACCTTCTCTATAATAAAAAGGAGGCAAATGACCCCCAACTCCTTTACTATTCCTTTGTTGAGGGTTTATGCCAGTACACAGATCCCAGAGTCTCAGGACCATTGTGCTCCCTCTAGAGTACTTGACACAGAAAAGATGACAAAAGGCAGATGAATCCTGTTTTTTTCCTTCATCCCAAGACTGGCTTGTATTTCAGGGCCCAACTGACAAGCTTCTATGGTTGGTAGAGTGGACAAGAATAGCTGAGCAGACTGGATGGTCTAACAGGTCAATTTTGCCTTCATACATTGTCGTCACTATAACTATGATAGCACAGATTCCAAAAACTTTAGTACGTAAAAAAAACACATCTCATTCTTATGAAATACTGTACTTTAACTTGCAATTTCATTCTTTTGGACATAGTAATAAATTCATCATTTGGTTGTTTCTTGGTTTTGTCCGGGTGGTGCTGTATCCAAGTTTGCTTGACCGACATTTCAGAAATCTTGCTGTGGGTTTCTTCAGAATGCTGGTTTTTATGTAGTAGTTTTCAATCCAGTTTGGTTGGTTATTTAGAAAAAAAAACATTTCAAACACTCTTTACAGAAAACATTTTGATTTTACCTTGTTGTCTTCCTCCTGTGTCATGCAGTTTGTTGTCTGCATGTGTTTTGATTTTTCTTCACTGTGGTTTTGTAATCTTGCATGATGTTGTCCAGTAGCATCTAAAGGCTTGGTTAAGTTTAGGAAACTTTATTTTATTGATTTTACATTTTGCTTGCAAAATGGGTTAAGAACATTTTTAAAAATAAACTAAACTACTGGCACAGTCATGAAATCTACCTACATTTATTCTTCTATTTCTTTTATTTTGTTCAATATTTTCATTGGAAATTTTCAACAAAATATACAACTAATGCATAAAAGAAAAGATACAATGCAAACATCGAAACTCAATATAAAACCAAACACATGGAGGCTTATTTTCAAAGCACTTAGTCTTACAAAGTTCCATAGGTTACTATCAGGCTTATTTCTGAACGAGAAGAACGCCCATATTTCGACACAAATCGCAAGATGGGCATCCTTCTCACAGGGTCGCCCAAATCGGTATAATGAAAAGCCAATTTTGGGCGTCCCCAACTGCTTTCAGTCGCGGGGACTACCAAAGTCCCCGGGGGCATGCCGGATGCATAGCGAAGGCAGGACTTGGGCGTGCCTATCATATGGGCGTCTTTGACCCATAATGGAAAAAAAAGGCATCCCTGACGAACACTTGGACAACTTTACCTGGTCCTTTCTTTCTTACGACCAAGCCACAAAAAGTTGCCCAAACTGACCAGATGACCACTGAAGGGAATTGGGGATGACCTCCCCTTACTCCCCCAGTGGTCACTAACCCCCATCCCACCCTCAAAAAGGTTTTTTCAAAATATTTTTTGCCAGCCTCTATGCCAGCCTCAAATATCATATCCAGCTCCGTGACAGCAGTATGCAGGTCCTTGGAGCAGTTTTAGTGGGTGCAGTGCACTTCAGGCAGGCGGACCCAGGCCCATCCCCCCTACCTGTTACACTTGTGGTGGTAAATGTGAGCCCTTCAAAACCCACCACAAACCCACTGTACCCATATCTAGGTGCCCCCCCCTTCACCCATAAGAGCTATGGTAGTGGTGTACAGTTGTGGGGAGTGGGTTTTGGGGGGCTCAGCAGACAAGGTAAGGGAGCTATGTACCTGGGAGCTTTTTCTGAAGTCCACTGCAGTGCCCCCTAGGGTGCCCGGTTGGTGTCCTGGCATGTCAGAGGGACCAGTGCACTAGGAATGCTGACTCCTCCCATGACCAAAGGGCTTGCATTTGGTCGTTTCTGAGATGGGCGTCCTTAGTTTCCATTATCGCCGAAAATCAGAAACGACCAAGTCTAGGGACGACCATCTCTAAGGATGACCTAAATGTCAAGATTTGGGTGTCCCCGACCGTATTATCGAAACAAAAGATGGACGCCCATCTTGTTTCGATAATACAGGTTTTCCCGCCCCTTCCCCGGGATGTCCTGTGAGAACGTCCTCAGGAAAACCTGGGCACCCCTTTCGATTATGCCTCTCTATGTGGCTCATTTCAAAAGAGAAAAATATCTAAAAAGTGGCATAAAGCAGCATTTGGACATTTTTCTCACAAAATGTCCAAATCAGTATTTTCAAAACCTAGTTTTAAATGTTTTACTATGAAATCTGTCAGAAGTGTGTTCAAATCACAAGGAGGCATGTCAGGGGCATTTTGAAGGTGGGGTTAGGGCGTGCCCAATCCCTGAGCGTTTTACAGCCATAATGGAACATAACAAAAACATCCAGACAACAGATTTTGGGTGGGCCTAGGTAAGAAGTGGGTGGGCACCAAGTGTTCTCCCCTTCACCCACCACCAAAAAAAAAATCTCAGCTGGCAGGAAAACACTTCTTTCCTCCTTAGCAGTCTGCAGCAGGCACGCGCTGAAAACTGAGCATGTATAGGTGCTGATATCCTGGAGAATGGCGTTTTCATTACCATCAGGGGGAAGTCTTCTGCTGGCGGAGCTTGGGATCCCCACCTACTACCGCTAATACGTGTGCTGCTGTTGGGTGGGCCTGAGCCCTAATTGGGTGGGACCCGGCCCCCTCAGGCCCACCTGTGGCTACCCCACTGACTAAAACCAAGACGTTTTGGTCTACATCTGTTTTCAGAATGAATAAGACACAAAAAGGTGCCCTAAATAATCACTGGAGGGAATCAGAGGTGGCCCCCCAATGCTCCTCCCCAGTGGTCACTGGCCCCATCCCACCCTACAAAATTGTGAATAAAAATATGACTTACCAGCCTCTATGACAGCTGTAGATGTTAAAATCAGGTCTATTAGAGCAGCATGCAGGTCCAGTGGCATTCCTAGGGGGGCGGTGGGTGCGGTCCGCCCTGGGTGCACGCTGCTGGGGGGGGGGGGTGCCTGGCCAGAACGTTCGTTCTGTGCTCTCTCTGCCCCGGAACAGGTTACTTCCTGTTTCGGGGCAGAGAGAGCATGAAAACGAACGAAGCGGACAGGTGTGCGGCACCCCCCCCCCCCCCCTCCAGCGGCATGCACCCGGGGGGTTCCTTCACCGGGGGATGTCCTTTTGCCAGGGGGGGGGGGGTCGCACTGCACCCGGGGTGAGGAGTGCATCGGTGATCCGCCCCGGGTGTCAGCCCCCCCTAGGAACGCCACTGTGCAGGTCCCTGAAGTAGTGTAGTGGTCAGTGCAGTATACAGTGGGGGACCCAGGTCCCTATCTTCCTCTACCTGTTACACTTGTGGTTGAAACTTTGACCCCTCACAAGGTCACCAAAACCCTACTGTATCTACATATAGGTGCCCCCTTCACCCATAAGGACTATTGTAGTGGGGGACAGTGGGTTTTGGAGGGCTCAGGTGACAAGATAAGGGAGCAAAGGTGAGATGTGTACCTGGGAGCATTTTTATGAAGTGCACAGAAGTGCCCTCTAGGGTGCTCCATTGCTTTCCTTGGATGTCTTGGGGACCAGTCTACTAAAAAATGCTGGCTCCTCCTACATCCCAATGGTATGAATCTCTACGTTTTCCACCTATTTGTTTGTTTGGTTTTTTTAATGGACCAAAAAACAATACATCCAAATCACAAATCCTTGTTCAAAACTGTATGTAAAAAAAAAAATAAACATTTTTCTTTTTTGGAAATGACCTTTTTTCCTATTCAGATTTTGGACATTTTGTGTGAAATATTCAAAATCGGACTTAGACATCATATTGAAAATGCCCCATAAGTCCAAGTACTTTGAAAATATGCCTCCGTGTCTATTTGCAACAATTAATCTTGCTCTGCATATACATTTCCAAAGCTTTCTAAATTCTAGTGTAACATCCATGTGTTACTAATAATACATGATTTCCCTCCTGCAAAATTAAATTGTGGGGTACAGTGTCATCAAATCTTTCTATTTGCAGTGTATTCTATGTAGAGGAAAATGAACCTCTGGGAGGAGAGTGAGACTTTCAGTCTCCTAGAGAGATTGCTGGAAGAAGGTTCTTGTTCATTCTTTCAAAAAGACTGAAGGAAAAGTCCATAAATCACTGTAAAGATAGACTTAGGGAAAGCCACTGCTTATTCCTAGGGGTAAGCAGCATGGATTCTTGCTACTTCTTGGGATTCTGCCAAGTACTTGTGACCTGGATTGGCCACTGTTGAAAGCAGGATACCGGGTTAGATGGATCTTTGGTGTGTTCCAATATGACAATTCTTATGTTTTTATGTTCCTGGTTCTGGTAATAGTTGGAGGTCATATTAGTTTCACCTGATTCAGTTGTATAAATTATAGGCACCATTAACATGATTGAAAATTCAGGAGGTCTCCTGCTTGACTGTTCTGTGTCTTTTTGTATCTTGTTGTCATAGGAGGCAGCTCTGTGGATGCCAGTGGTTGCTGAGCATCCCCAATATTGAGTGACTTCCTTCATTGTGTCCAAGGAGGGGTAATTTGTCATGTGTGTTGGCAGCCTAAATTATATTGACATGTTGGTGCCTAAGTTGCCGTTACAAGTCCTTCATATCACTAAAACCAAGTATGAGTGAGACTAAAACTGATTCTATCACATTTTTCAGTTAAATTTTCTTCTATAAATATTATCAATAGAAATCAAACAAAATAAAACATGGAAAAGAAAATAAGATGATACCTTTTTTATTGGACATAACTTAATACATTTCTTGATTAGCTTTCGAAGGTTGCCCTTCTTTGTCAGACTGACGAAGAAGGGCAACCTTCGAAAGCTAATCAAGAAATGTATTAAGTTATGTCCAATAAAAAGGTATCATCTTATTTTCTTTTCCATGTTTTATTTTGTTTGATTTCTATTGATAACCTTTAAGAGTGGACTAACACGGCTACCACACCTCTCTACTTCTATAAATAAAAACCAACCAGAGTTTCTGAGAGAGTGAGCTGCTTGCTAAGTGTTGCTCCAAGTCAAGAAACAACTAAATATAAATTTAATTTTGCACCTGTGAGTGAACCCTGTAATATTAATGTGCTGAAGTTATCCAAGACTCAGAAGTTAAATAGGATTATTTATTCTTTTTAAATCGTAAATCTATGGTATCAGTATTCAAAGCTTGTGGAATTGGTAAAGATAACGGGGTTATCTTTAGCCAGATAGTCACATTTTCTCACCTACTTGTTCTTCTGAATATCTGGCTAAGGGGGCTTTTATCAAAGCCACGCTAGTGTTTTTAGCTCGCAGTAAAAATCAGCTGGCAGTAAACGCTGAGACACCCATGAGAATATAATGGGTGTCTCAACGTTTACCACCAGCTGATTTTTACCACGAGCTAAAAACAGCACAGCTTTGTAAAAGAACCCCTAAATCTACCCACTCAAAACCTAAGTAGATTGAGCTCAGCCATCTCTATTGCCAGACCTGAGCAAATAAATTTAGCAGCCATCTCTATTGCCAGACCTGAGCAAATAAATTTAGCTGCCATGGGTAATGTGGTCAAAATGGTGTGCACAGTGGACAAGCTTTACTGCAGCGAACTGAATGAGCTGAAGATGCTTCAATGAGTAGAAGGGAAGACCAGCATAGAAGGAATTGCAGTAGTCAAGGTGGGAAATGGCCAGGGACAAGAAGCAGAGAGAAAATAAAAGGGCGAGAGGGATAAAGGAGCAAACAGCACAAATGCAATGCAGGGCAAAGAAAGAGGAACATGGAATCATGTCAATTTGTGGCTTAAAGGAGAGCTTAGAGTTGAAGAGAACACCTAATACGTTCAGCGGGTCTTTGAAGGGAAGGGCGTGACTGTCAATAGAGGGGGCTAAAAGGAGTTTAAGGGTTAAGAAAAGTAATGGTCTCACATTTGGAACTGTTTAGAAAGAGAAGATTGTCTTTCAGCCAACTAGAGACAAGGCAAAGGCAAGAATTAAGGGAGGTTAAAGAGGAAGATGAATCAGTAACGTGATACAGGATTTGGAGATCATCAGCATAATAAAAAAGGGGAACAGCCTTGTTCTTGGATAATAGTGAGAAGAGAAGAGAGGAAAATATTGAAAATGCATACTTGTTTAATATTGAGAGATGTAAAGCCCAATTTTGCATAGATCGCGTAGGTAGGAAAAGAATGTCCAACCAGGGCATTCGCAATTTCCAGAGTATTTTAGAAAAGGATCACTAAACACAGAGCCTTCTGTAAAATACCTATAAGACTGTGGGAAATGCAATGTAGTTGGTGGCACATGCAGTATGAACAGCCATTAAAAAAATAAATAAATAGAGCAGCATTTCCCAAGGCTTTGAACTTGTAAGCAGCCACACCTACACGTCCAAACAACAATTTAGCAAATCTTGTAGGTGCCACCAGTTACCTGCATAAATGCCAGATTTTACAAAGCTGGATGTCCAAAGGAAGCAAATTAAGAAGCCAAGATATAAAGCACATATTTGAATTTTTGAGGTGGTTTTTAATGACAGAAAGGTTACTACAATTGCGCCCTCACCCCAACAAACCCCAGCTCCAAACAAGTACATATTTAGCTGACACATAGGCATACTTCAGAACACATGTAAATCACGATGCCTGGATATTATCAAGTAGACATATATATGGCTCAATATTCAGACCGTGGGAATGAGCCCGGATATTCAAAGCTGGGCCGCTTCCGCTGACCAGCATTGTGAATATCTGCTTTATTTTTCTCCGTTTCAAACTTAACTGGCCAAACCATTATTCAGTGCTGGCTGGTTACGTTTGAATCAGCCAAAGATATTTTCATGCTGAAAAATCAATGGATAACTGGTTATATCGTGCAGTCCACTAGCTAATATCCATGAAATTTCAGCAGGTCATGGCCGGTCATGTCCCCTGAAAATATGTGGATAGCCGGTTATGGGGCATTTAACCAGCCAGGTAAAATGCTTTTGAATATCAGGGAGGATAGAGATAGATTCTAAACATGGCACCTAAAAAAATCAGCACCAAAAAATGCTCACATAAATGGTATTCTGTAAGCTACTCCTAAAGTTCAGCGTGATTATAGAATATATACTTAAGCAGAGAGTTGTGTGTAAATTTAGGCATGGCCATTTGCTTCAATGAAAATGTGGTGCAAATGCCCAGGTCTAAATTTATGAGTGGAGTACCATTATTCTGTAATTACACATGTAACTTGAAGCCACACCCTCATTCCGCCCTGAAACACCCATGCCACTCCCATTTCCACACACCCCTTTTGGAATACATGTAAATTTTAGGTGTGGATCCCTGTGCCTAACTTTGCATGCATAGGTCACAATTATTGCCAGTTAATAGAATACATCAGTGGATTAGCCATTGTTTCTGGTGTTATTTCTTTGTTTAGTATGCTAGTTATTCCACACTAACTAACTAACTAACTAACTAACATTTCTAAAGCGCTACTAGGGTTACGCAGCGCTGTACAATTTAAACATAGAAGGACAGTCCCTGCTCAAAGAGCTTACAATCTAAAAGACAAGAGAACAATTTAAAGACAAGTGAACAATCTAGAGGACGAGTGAACAGTTAATCCGATAGGGTGGATAGATTGGGCCATTTCATATTTCTAGAGCGGTTAGGCGCCGAAGGCAGCATTGAAAAGGTGAGTTTTAAGCAGAGATTTGAAGATGGGTAGGGAGGGGGCATGGCGTATGGGTAAAGGACTAGATTCTATATATGATGCCTAAAAAATCAGCACCTAGGCATAGTCTGTAGAATAAGCCTAAATTTCTATGTGGTTTAAGAATATGCTGACCCCTGAATTCTATATAGCAGGCCTCGAGATCCATGCCGTAATTGGTGTGGATTCTATAACAACGCACGCAACTCAATTGGCTTAATAAGCTAATGAGTTCTAACAGCACTTAATAAGCAAAAATGAGCACTAATTGGCACTTAGAATGGACACACACAACTCGCTAAGCGTATTCTGTAATGATGTGCACCAAACTTTTAACATATGCAGATAAAAAGGGGTGTGGTTATGGGCCGGGAAATGGGCATTCTAAAATATGTGCCTACTTATAGAATAATGGCCCAGTATGCCTAAATCTACACACCAGGATTAGCCACATTTTTGTTGACATAAATGGATGCACGCAGATTTAAGCGCTAAAATATCAACTAAGTGTATTCTATAATCGGTGCCTAAATCTAAGTGCCGATTATAGAAAACACTTACTCAGCACTGATTTGATTTTTTTTAGGCAGGGTTGGGTTGACGGCGGAGAGGGGGGCCAGGGCGAAATCTGCGGGGGCCCAGGCCCCACGCAGATATGCCCCTGGTGCGGACTGAGTGTATTCTATAACCATATGTATTGATTTGAGAAATGTGGTGGTGTCTTATACAGGGGCATTAAAACCTCCTTTTTTCTGCTGGTCACACCTCTCTCTATACATCTAGAAGATTGCTAGGCTGTATAAAGAGAGGTGTGACCAGCAGAAAAAAGGAGGTTTTAATGCCCCTGTATAAGACATTGGTGAGGCCCCACCTGGAGTATTGTGTTCAGTTTTGGAGGCTGTACCTTGCGAAGGATGTTAAAAAAATGGAAGCTGTGCAAAGAAAAGCTACGAGAATGGTATGGGATTTGCGTTCCAAGACGTATGAAGAGAGACTTGCTGACCTGAACATGTATACCCTGGAGGAAAGGAGGAACAGGGGTGATATGATATAGACGTTCAAATATTTGAAAGGTATTAATCCGCAAACAAATCTTTTCCGGAGATGGGAAGGCAGTAAAATGAGAGGACATGAAATGAGATTGAAGGGGGGCAGACTCAGGAAAGATGTCAGGAAGTATTTTTTCATGGAGAGGGTGGTGGATGCTTGGAATGCCCTCCTGCGGGAGGTGGTGGAGATGAAACCGGTAACGGAATTCAAACATGCGTGGGATATGCATAAAGGAATCCTGTGCAGAAGGAATGGATCCTCAGAACCTTAGCTAAAATTGGGTGGCAGAGCAGGTGGGGAGAAGAGGGGTTGGTGGTTGGGAGGTGTGGATAGTGGAGGGCAGACTTATACGGTCTGTGCCAGAGCCGGTGATGGGAGACAGGACTGGTGGTTGGGAGGCGGGGAATACTGCTGGGCAGACTTATACGGTCTGTGCCCTGAAAAAGACAGGTACAAATCAAGGTAAGGTATACACATATGAGTTTATCTTGGGCAGACTGGATGGACCGTGTAGGTCTTTTTCTGCCGTCATCTACTATGTTACTATGTTACTATGTTACCCACCCATCCCATGCTTAAGGCCACGCCCCCTTTTCAACTATGCTGCTAAGAATTTACGCATATCATGTTATAGAATATGCTTAGACAGTTCTGTGCGTAAATTCTAATTAATGCCAATTAGTGCCAATAATTGCTTCTTAATTGGCAATTATCATCACTGATTTTTTTTTTTTGTTACATTTGTACCCCGCACTTTCCCACTCATGGCAGGCTCTATGTGGCAGGCAATGGAGGGTTAAGTGACTTGCCCAGAGTCACAAGGAGCTGCCTGGCTTGTTAACTAATTAAATTGCAAGCGCAAATCCAGAATATGACTAGATTTGCACACACAACTTAAGTCACTCTATATAGAGCCCAGGGTAAACTCTCTAACTCTATAATGCTGTGTGCACAATTTAACCCAGGGCGTGTAAAGTTGCACATGAAAGTTATAGAATAGTGTCAGTTATGCATGTAAATTAATTGTTTAATTAGTTGCCAATTGCTGTTAATCACTAATTATTGGCTATAATTGGTGTTGATTGGCACAAATTAGCATTTACATGTGTAACTGCCATTTATCATATTTTATATTGTGCAACTGCAAGGGGGTGTGGACCTTGGAGGGGCACGGGTGGGTCAGAGGATTGCCTATTAATAGTGCACACAGTGGCCCTTTTACTAAGGCACGCTGAAAAATGGCCTGTGCTGGTGTAGGCACGTATTTTGGACGCATAAAGGAGACAGCAATAGCAGGGAGCAGGAGGGAGATACCAAAGCTGCAAGGCTCCTGGAAGCACGAGGCCCCTGGAAGGACGACGCCCTTTGCGACCGCCCCTGTTGCCCCTGCCTAAAACCAGCCCTGCTTACCACGTCTGAGTAAGTGGAACTGATATCTCAGCCATCATACTTTGGCTTTTTGAAGAAAGCCACAGTATGATGGCTGAAATGTCAGGTCTACTTACTCAGATGCAGCAAGATCCAGACAACTGCAATAATCAAGATGCCAGCCGCAGAAGCCTAAGAGAGCACGTGACTATGATACAACCAAAATGATAAAGCCACTTTTTCATGACTGTGTGATTGCTCTATTTGTGGGACAGTATTTGATCATGAAAGAGTGCAGCCTGCATGGAGTGGCAGCTGCGGCTCTGTCTGCCTTCTTGGACAGACTGGATGGACCATGTGGGTCTTTATCTGCCGTCATATACTATCACCTACATTCTAACATACAACAAGGTGAAGGTATTTACATCAGCTATACAGCTAAGTGTCCATGCCTTAAATGTACCCAGGTCTTCTGTCACTCGCACTAGTATTCTATAAAGATTATATACAGTATTATATAAGTAGATGATGTAACAATATATGTTCCTTTCAGAAATGACATTTTGGAGATATCAGGTATAATTAGAATGGGTATGGATGTGATGGAATCATGTGCAAATACATTTAAAATTAAGTTAAATAGGGATAAAACAAAAATTTTAGTTATTTCCAGTCCTTACTATCATACATCGTTTTCTAATTTTGCAGTTGATCAAATTGTGTATCCAACTGAAACTTTGTCGAAAATCCTAGGAGTATTTTTTGATCAACATTATGGAAATTAAAGAGAATTAGAGCTTATTTCTCAAAAAGGTCTTTCCGATTGCTAGTACAAATGTTGGTTCTATTTCCAGTAGACTACCTTAATGTAGTCTATGTGGGCTGCAGAGAATCTTTGCTTAAGACGCTGCAGACGACTCAGAATACAGCAGCTCATTTAATTTTGGGGGTAACAAGGTATGAAAGTGCAACCCCACTGTTCTATGTGCTGCACTGGCTTTCGATAAGGGCACAATTAGGGCTTCTTTTACAAAGCCGTGCTAGCAATTCCCATGTAGCAATTGAGAGGAAGCCCAAAGGAATTGAATGGACTTCCTCTCATTTGCCGCACAGGGAATCACTAGCATGGCTTTGCAAAAAAAAAGGCCCTTAATGTTTAAGACTTGTTCATTGATTTTTGAAATATTATTTGGTATGGCTCCAGGATAAATGCTGGACCTAATTGATTAATCAGTTAGGAATGCAGGATTTCGAACAAGGGAATATTTGCTTTTCCACCTTCCTAGCTGTAAGAATGTGGTTTAGAAATAGAGTAGAAGAGTGGCCTAGTGGTTAGAGCAGCAGTCTTGACCTCCAGTGGGGCCCAGTTCAAATCCCACTGCTGCTCCTTGTGATCATGGGCAAGTCATTGCTTCAAGTACAAAATTAGATTGTGAGCCCTCCAGAGATAGGGAAATACCCCTGTACCTGAACATAACTCACTATGAGCTGTTACTAAAAAAGGTGTGAGCATATCCAAATCAAAAAATCAGGTTTTAGTTACCAGGGATTTAAATGGTGAAATATGACACCCTGCTTACTACACTGTGCTAGTACACATGCTAGTGCATTTAGTACATGCTAAAAACACTAACACACCTTAGTAAACAAGGCCCTAGTGGGCTCATTTTCGAAAGAGAAGGACATCTATCTTTCGACACAAATTGGAAGATGGACGTCCTTCTCACAGAAACGTCCAAAGCGGTATAATCGAAAGCCGATTTTTGACGTCCTCAACTGCACTCTGTCACAGGGACGGCCAAAGTTCAAAGGGGCGTGTCGGAGTCATAGCAATGGCGGGACTTGGGCTTGCCTAACAATTGGATGTCCTTGACCCATAATGGAAAAAAAGAAGGTCGTCCCTGACGAGCACTTGGACGTTTTCACCCGGACCTGTTTTTCTTACGACTAAGGCACAAAAAGGTGCACAAAATGACCAGATGACCACCGGAGAGAATCGGGGATGACCTCCTGTTACTCCCCCAGTGGTCACTAACCCCTTCCCACCCTCAAAGAACATCTTTTAAAATATTTTGTGCCAGCCTCTATGCCAGCCTCAGATGTCATACTCAGGTCCGTGACAGCAGTATGCAGGTCCCAGGAGCAGTTTTAGTGTGTACTGTATACTTCAGACAGGCGGACCCAGCCCCATCCCACCCTACCTGTTACGTTTGTGGAGGAAGCAGCAAGTCCTCCAAAACCCACCACAAACCCACTGTACCCACATCTAGGTGCCCCCCTTCAACCATAAGGGCTATGGTAGTGGTGTACAGTTGGGGGTACTGTGTTGTGGGAGGGGGTTGGGGTTGGGGGGCTCAGCACACAAGGTATGGGAGCTATATACCTGGGAGCAATTTATGAAGTCCACTGCAGTGCCCCCTAGGGTGCCCAGTTGGTGTCCTGGCATGTCAGGGGGACAAATGCACTACAAATGCTGGCTCCTACCATGACCAAATGGCTTGCATTTGGTTGTTTCTGAGATGGACATCCTTGGTTTCCATTATCGCCGAAAATCAGAAACGTCCATGTCTAGGGATGACCAAATCTAGGGACGACCAAATTTAAGGATTTGGACGTCCATGACTGTATTTTCAAAACAAAAGATGGACGTCCATCTTGTTTCAAACATATGGGTTTCCCCGCCCCTGGATCGGGATGTTTTGCGAGGACATCCAAATCAAAACTTGGACGTCCCTTTCGAAAATGCCCCTCTAGGTGTATTAGCGATTATTTGCTATTTTGCAAAGGTTTAAAAACTCATCTTTTTTTTATTACATTTGTACCCTGTGCTTTCCCACTCATGGCAGGCTCAATGCAGTAGGCAATAGAGGGTTAAGTGACTTGCCCAGAGTCACAAGGAGCTGCCTGTGCCGGGAATCGAACTCAGTTCCTCAGGACCAAAGTCTACCACCCTAACCACTAGGCCACTCCTCCACTCCAATCGTTTAGGAATTAATGTGTTAGTTGTCTTTTCTGCTTATTTTCTTTACTTATTGTATTTCTAATGTTATTGTAAGTGACATTGAACAGAAACAAGATTTTGGATAATATATATAAGCAAGACTTTTTTTTAAAAATTAAATAAATAAAAGAAGGCACACGTTTTTCTTTATAAAATAAGCTTGAAATAGGCACCATAACACTATTGCACCTCCACATGCAGGTGACAGAATTGTTGGTGTATAATTGGGTTTTTTCTGGGTACTCTCCCTGTGCTCCTTTGGTGCTTTCTCTGGGACATGAGGCACAATGACCTATGATACAAATGATCCAGCATTCAGCATTTACTGTAAGTGGTTCAACTAAATCACAGTGGGGGAGGGGGGATAAGATCGTCATGGCTGTCAGTGCACTGATAAAGATCTGAAGCCAGGAATAAGGTTTTGATTTCCATTCTCCTGCATTCATGAGACTTTAGGCTGAATGCATCACAGTTTGCTGTAGCTCATGTCCCTGCAAGTTGCTGAATTGCTTCGTATATGAACCGGCTGTGTAATATATGGCTGAATATATGCAACACAATAGATGAAATTGACAAGGGTGGAAATAATGTGGAGTTGAATGATGTTAGTACTGTATTAAAAGTAATTACTCCCAACTGCCACAGCTCTCCAATAAGCATGGCCTAGCTAGCTTTGCTGAATCCAAGTATTTCTTTATTTCTAGATAGCAAAGGCCTTTCAGGGTCTCTGACTGCTCTGTCAGGAATACTCAGTATTCCTTCAGATCAGACACTGCCTGGCGGACATCATATGCAGTCTAGATAACTCCCCTCATGGCTGCAAAATCTGCAAGTCCTTTTTTAATTGTGCACTTTATACTAGCTTTCCAAGTGAAAACATTCACATACTTTGAAAATTGCCTAAGGAAGATACCTGCAGTCACATGCACCTTTTCCAACAAAATCAAAGTGTGTACTTTTGAAAATACCAAAGTCTTGTGTGTTGTTTCATTCCTGTCACTGTTAAGTGTGGGTGTAACAATGCATATACTTTTACCGATTTTTCGTAGACCATTTTTCCAAGATCCCATTTCCATGGGCTAAACATTGTTTCAAAATTGCCCTTAAAGGGAACATCTCTTAAGATAATTTCCTAGCATCCATTTCCGTCAGGCCTTCCCAGACCTATCCTGGGGACCCCACAGTCAGCTGGGTTTTCAGGATATCCATAGTACATATACATGAAGGGGGAATTTCTGTATATGGCGCCTTAAAAATCAGTGCCATAAAACCACACGGTTAGTGTGATTCTCTAAACTATGCCTAAAGTTAGGTGTACTTTATAGAATATGTGCATGTGCTGTTCATGCGCCTAAACTTTAGGTGCTCCAATTTAGGCTGCCTAAAACCAGGCTTAAATACCTAATTTAGGTGCACATCGGGTGTATTAAATACCAGTGCACATAGTTTTTTGGAACGCCCAAAACCCTCCAGGCCATGCCACCTTTTGGGCTGTGCACATTAGAATTTAGACACGTGGAAGGGCATAATCAAAAGGGACGCCCAAGTTTTGCTGAGGACGTCCTCGCAAAATGTCCCGATGGAGGGGCGGGGAAACCCGTATTATCGAAACAAGATGGACGTCCATCTTTCGTTTGATAATACGGTTGGGGATGCCCAAATCTTGAAATTTAGGTCGTCCTTAGAGATGGTCGTCCCTAGACTTGGTCGTTTCTGATTTTCTGCGGTAATGGAAACCAAGGACGACCATCTCAGAAATGACCAAATGCAAGCCCTTTGCTCGTGGGAGGAGCCATCATTCCTAGTGCACTGGTCCCCCTGACATGCCAGGACAGCAACTGTAGGCTATGAAATCCTGATTGAGCTCAGTGTTGGATAGTGACCACATCATCACAATCAAATAAAATTGTGTGGACCCTGGAGGTACACAATAACAATGCACATATGAAGAGCCCGCACAGGTTTTGTGCAAATATATGCAGTCCTCCTACCTCCATATCATTTCTGATTATATTGAACAACACAAGTCCCAGTACAGGCACTTGAGTCAATCACAACTGACCTTTTTCCGTTACCTGTCTTTTTGCCAGTTTGCCTCCTATCTCATGACTTTAATTTCCTAAGGAGTCTTTCGTGAGGGACTTTGTCAAATGCCTTCTAAGGATTCAAATGCACTATAACAATTGGCTCACTATTACTCACTTGCTTGTTTACACCTTCAAAACACTCTAATAAACTGGTAAGGCAAGATTTGCCTTTGCTGAATCCATACTGACCCATTCCTATTAAGCCATGTCTATCTACATAGTCACCATTTTGCCTGGCACCAAACTTAGGCTCACCAGTCTATAATTTCCTGGACCACCCCTGGAGCCCGTTTATTAAAATAGACCTTACAAATGATGTATTTTTGATTTGTGGAGTCTATAATTGTTATTAGCATCTTAATATGGATTCAGATCCTTGTTTGCTTTAGTTAATTTTTTCATGGCATTGTGTTTTCTTTTTTGTTGATGTGGGCTTGGTGGCACTAATGTATTTTGTATTTTCTTTTGTATATTGTAGATTGCTATTCTTGATGTTTCTGAATTGTATTGGTGAACTTGATAATAAAGTTTTTTTTAAAAAATAGGCATTACATTGGCAAAGCTCCAATCCTCTGGTATCACAGCTCTTTTAAATGATATGTTACAGATTACTAGTAACAGGTTAGTAATTTCATGCTTGTGCTCTTTCGATAGACCCCCCCCCCCCCAAGTAGAGCTGGTACAAGGGTAGTGGACATCCTAGGTAAACCTTCAGCCTTACACCACCCTGCCCCCTCCCCACAATTAACTTTCAGGTGACTAGCCTGAAGCCCCCACCCCCAGCATATTGATAATTAAACTCAACAATCATGATCATCACACAGACATCCTATAAAAATGCAGGTTAGTGTTTGAGTATGTGTGGCTGTCGGGACTTATTGTTTTGTTTTGAATGCAGCTGCTTTGTGCTGTCCTGGGTGACATTTGTAGTCTTGGGTTGGACCAGCCCTACATGCAAGCAGAAGCGGTAGTGGAAACCAGTGGCGTAGCCACAGGTGGGCTTGGGTGGGCCGGGGCCCACCCACTTAGGGCTCAGGCCCACCCAACAGTAGCACACGTTTAGTGGTAGCTGGTGGGGATCCCAAGCTCCGCCAGCTGAAGACTTCCCCTGATGGTAACAAACACGCTACTCTCCACAATAACGGCACCTACGCATGCTCAGTTTTCCGTGCATGCCTGCTGCAGACTGCCAAGATGGAAAGAAGTGTTTTCTCACCAGCTGAGATATTTTTTAGGTGGTGGTTGAGGGGAGGGGGGAGAGAACACTTGGTGCCCACCCACTTCTTGCCTAGGCCCACCCAAAATCTGTTGTCTGGCTACGCCCCTGGTGGAAACGTCCACAGAATCAAGGTGAACTTTCTGACAGTAACTTCTTCTGATTAAGCGGCTGTCAGGTCGGAGGCTTCTGCAGTAATCAGTCACTTAGGGTTATATTTAGATTCTGCTGTATTCACATGCAGGATGAACATATATAGAACCTGACTTACAACTACTGCAGGCACAAGAGAATAGGCAAGAACAGGGGATTTCAAACTCTAGTCCTCAAAAGCGCAAACCAGCCTGTTGGAAGCAGTAGGCATGCAAATACATCTCCTACATATTGATTATGGATATCCTGAAAGCATGACTTATTGTGGCCCTGGAGAACTGGAGTTTGATCTAAATGATGATCCTTGATCTAAATGCTGGGAATGCCAATCTGAATCCTCGGGTGGGGCCCTGTACCAGGCTATCTGCTGCCTGATGCCTAGATGTAACTGAGCCATTCTGTGGCTCTGTGTATCAATCATCATCTTCAAACTAAGCGGTTATAGCTCAAGTCTGACCAAGGTTCTAGCAGTGTTCTAGGAGTCCAAAATGTTTCCTCTCTATGTGAAGCAAAAGTACTGCTTTCAAATTCCAGCATGGCGGGGTGGGTGTAGGGAAGGAAAGGCGACATACTTGACATATATGAGGGGAACAAAAATGAAATGCTGCAAATCTTCCCCTCATTCTATAATCACACTAACCCCTGGATTCTAAATAAATTGCTCAAATTTGGGCACACAGGGTGGATATGTGTGCGCTAATTAATGAGTTTGAGGTGGCATCAATTATTGATGTTAATTGGCGCTAATTTGGAGTTGACATTAATTGGCCCTAATTTGAATTTGTCAGTGCACCTGCCTGAGTGCTATTCTAAACACTGTGCACCTAAATTGTCTCAGGTGCAACCAAAAAGGGGCCTGGTCATGGGAGGGGCATGGGCCTGGTCAGAAGTGTTCCCAAAATGTAGGTGCAGTGGCCACATAATCAATACCTGGATTATGTGCCCAACTTGTGTGCCAGATTTCACCAGGCTTAAGTTCTTGTGCCCAAAGTTGGGCATGGGAATCCGCATTAACCCCCGGATTCTATATAGCGCACCTAGAGATCCGTGCCAAAATCCAAGTATATTCTGTAACAATGCGCGTAACTTAATTGGCTTAATAAGCCAATTAACATTGTTAACAGCACTTAACAAGCAATAATGAGCACTAATTAGTAATAATTAGAATTTACAGACACAACTCGCTAAGGATATTTTGTAATGCGCCTAAATTTTAATGCGCGCACGCAAAAAGTGACATGGTTATGGGTGGGGAAATGGGCATTTCATGGGCATTCCAAAATTTACACGTATGTTATAGAATATGGCCCTCTGCATCTAATCTAGGTGCCAGGATTTATGCCATGTTTACACCATGTTTTCATTGGTGTAAATAGAGGCGCGAAATTTTAGGTGCTAGGATATCAACTAATCGTATTCTATGTACCGTGCTTAAATGTGGGCACCACTTATAGAATACTCTTAGGCAGAAATGTTTTCCACAGGGATTTTCTAGGCGCCATGTATAGAATCTGGCCCCAAGTGCTATTCTACAAAGTGCGCTCGGATTAATGAGGATTTTTCCTGAGGCCTAAATTTGAGCAGTGAAATAGACCAAGGGGAACTCACTCTGCAGAGCACAAAAGACAGCTAAAAAAAAATAGTGACGCAAATGATGGTTTGGCAGAAGATCTTTAGTACAATAATAACAACCCATTTACTGAATATGGTTCTGTTTGCAAAATCACATATGCAGGTTATAAGAGTGGAGGAGTGGCCTAGTGGTTAGAGCACCAGTCTTGCAATCCAGAGGTGGCCAGTTCAAATCCCACTGCTGCTCCTTGTGATCTTGGGCAAGTCACTTAACCCTCCATTGCCTCAGGTACAAACTTAGATTGTGAGACCTCCTGGGTCAAAGAAATATTCAGTGTACCTGAATGTAACTCACCTTGAGCTACTACTGAAAAAGGTGTGAGCAAATCTAATAAATAAAATTAATAAATAGTACAGTGCAGTATTGCATAAGTTAATTGGCTAACTAACACTAACTGGAGTTAATTGATACTAATTTCAAGTTATGCAAATAACTGTACTTAGTTGCTCTTCTAGAATCTTAGCACATAAAAGCTATAAATGTCAATTCTATGAATTAGCAGCTCAGTCCAGGTACCCCATATAGTCCCTTACTGCCAATTCTAGAACAGTACTAAGATTCCATTATAGAATACTGGCATGTCTATGTTGAGCACACCCTCTTATGCCATGTCAATGGCATGATAAGTTGGCAAGCCTAGGTGCACCAAGGGGTCCATTTACCAAGCTGCTGTAAAAAGGGCCCTGCGGTAGTGGAGCGGGCCGTTCTTCCCATGCACCAGGGCTCTTTTTCCCCACAGTGGGTAAAAAAACTCCTAAAAAGGTGGCCGCCTATTGAAGTGGCGGTAAGGGCTCCCATGGTATCCCTGTGGTAACCATGCAGCGTGCAGTGCTGCCCGATTACTGCTGGGTTAGCACCACAGTAAAAATTACAAAAATATTTTTTGCTGCACTGGAAATGGCATGCACTTAAGATGGAACTACCATCAGAGGCCATGTTGGGCTGCTAGCAATTCCAGGGCTGTTCCAGGATTCTGGAATAATCTTCCTGTTGACACGAAGAATTTGCAGGGTTATGGGAATTTTAGAAAGCAGTTGAAAACCTGGGTTTTTAAAGAATATTGTTATACATGGCTTTGAGGATCATGTAAATTGTTTTATCTGCACCCTTCTCCCCCACTGCTAATTCCAGACTCCGTTCCTTTTATCTTGCTGCACCATATGCCTGGAATAGACTTCCTGAGCCGGTACATCAAGCTCCATCTCTGGCCGTCTTCAAATCTAAGCTAAGAGCCCACCTTTTTGATGCTGCTTTAACTCCTAATCCTTATTTTATCATCCTCACTTTAATATTCCCTTATCTCTTGTTTGTCCTGTTTGTCTGCCCTAATTAGATTGTAAGCTTTATCGAACAGGGACTGTCTCTTCATGTTCAAGTGTACAGCGCTGCGTACTGTAAAGTGTATCCTCTTTTGCTCCGGGGTTGCAGCCCTTTCACAAAAACAAACTAAACAAAAACCTACTCCTGGGGTGGCTCCCCTTTTCCCCAAAACAACACACAATGCTTTAGCGTGCAGGCTTCAACCGATGCTTCCTCTCCCGGACTCCTGGAGAGTAGCAAAAAAAAAACACAGACGGCTCAATTCTGCCTTGGTTAAAAAAAAAAAAAAACACCGTTTAAGTTTAGCCAAGCTTCAAATACATCTCAGTCCAGCTAGGCTTTCAAAAACACTGTTCAGTTCTAGCCAAGCTTTAAAAAACACAGCTCAGTTTAGTCAGGCTTTCAAAAATACAGTTCAGTGCTAGTCAAGCTTCAAAAACATAGCTCAGTCCAGCTAGGCTTTCAAAACACAGTTCAGTTCTAGCCAAGCATTCAAAAACACACAGTAATGGCTTTGCGCGGGCTCAAAGCCTAGGGTCCCACCCTCTTGGTCAGTCAAACTCCTACCTGACCTCCTCCCGCATGACCCGGCTTGGCCCCCGCTACTTCTTGGCTTTCGCTGAGCCAGAGCCGAAAGTCATCGGCTCTTCCAGGGTGTTCTCTGGTTCAGTCAACTCATAGGGCAAGGCTCACTCTCTCTCTCTCTCTCCTCAGGAGCCCAATCCATATTCTCCTCGCCCGCCCTTCCCCCAGCTGCTCCCCCTTTCTTTCATTACAGCTCTTTTGTGGCTCTACTTTCCTCCACCCACCTGTTCCACCACCTCTTCCACCAGGTTGGAGAATCAGCCTTATTCCTTCCCCTGCAGCCTCCTCTGGAGACTCCTGGGAATGCACATAGTTTTCTCTTATCCCCTGTCTCCCGTGGGGCATGCTGGGAGGTGTAGTTCTTTATTTCTAGTTTTTTTCTGGGGAATGCCGCCCTATAACGGGGGTATTCAGGCCTATCCAGGGTTCCTTTGGGGCCTGTCCTACTACTCTTTACAGTACGTCTAGTCGAGCTTTAGAAATGATAGGTAGTAGTAGTAGTAAATGTGGCAGGTTGAAAAGGGATTTAGAGGCCCTTTTACAAAGATGCGTTAGGCTGTATGCATGCGCAGTATGCGCCAAAATGAGACTACCATATCCCCCTGGCGGTAATTTCAGATTTGCAGCACATCCATAACATCTGGATTATTTATTTCCTCCCACGTGCAGCATTTCTGGCAGTAATCAGCAGTTGGTGTGCATCAACTGGTCACTGCATGTGTAGTAAGCCCTTACCGCTAAATCAATGGGTGGCATTAAGGGCTCAGGTCGGTTTTAGGCATGCACTGGTTTCAGTTTTACCACATGCCCTTTTCCCATCCCATTAAAAAAAAAGCCCTTTTTTTGCAGATGCGGTAAAAACTGACCTGGTGCATGACCAAAACACGCGCCTACACTACCGCAGGCCACTTTTTATTGCAGCTTAGTAAAAGGACCCCTTAGGGTGAGTGATCATTAACTCGTTCTGTAAAGCATTTTCACTGAACATGGTGGGCTTTAAGGCCCTATATGAAATTAAATTAAATTAAATTAAGGGCATTTGGCATTGGTGGGATATATATAACCTATATTATCAAAACCCCCATCATACCTTAATGCTTTCTCAGTGCTTACTTATGTATTTTAGGAAAATGAATAGTGAACTAACTATGGCAAATCTGACCCTCTAATGTATGGAAATACTGCACACAGACTCCTTAAGGGAAGAGAAATGGGACTTGCTATACTGCCTTTCTGAAGTTTTTGCACCTACTTTCAAAGTGGTTTACATATATTCAGGTACTTATTTTGTACCAGGGGCAATGGAGGGTTAAGTGACTTGCCTATAGTCACAAGGAGCTGCAGTGGGAATTGAACTCAGTTCCCCAGGATCAAAGTCCACTGCACTAGCCACTAGGCTACTCCTCCACTCCAGAACTGCTTTCTACCACCTTAACAATCCTGCCTGACTATGAAAAATATTTGTAATTTAAGATCAGTTCATATGTATTAAATCTCTTCATGGCATTACAAAATAATTGAACTATTCAGAATATTAATATTATAGGTAACAAAGAATGCTTCAGCCCATGATTATCACCCTGGGAGTGGTTTGTGACAGTTTTCTTTACATTGTACAGTACTTAGAAGTGCACGTCTTAAACACTGTATATAATACCTCACTTGCTTTGACTATCCTACTCCTCTTTTCGGCCCCCTCAGTATTTCCCTAAACCCAAGAGAACAGAAATGAATTAAGTATTCAAGGAAAAATGTAAACAGGGTTTCCTCACAGGAAGACTGACTTCCCCTGTTGTACATACTATTACACACCACGCTACAGAGCAAATATACTAACAAACCTAAAGGAAAGCAAGACGAATCAGATTAGGTATGTTTTCATAAGGGGAGGGGGAGGTTGAATCTTGGCTGTGGGGCTGAGCATTTGGAGAAAATCAGGGAGGGGGAACTGAGTGTACTGTAGTGGCTTAGTTGACGGTATGATTTAATGATCATATTTTACAGAGAACATTGAGATCAGAATTCAGACATGTTCAGTTCCGGTAGTATTTTACAAAAGACTCTGCCAAACCTGTAAAATGCATATCAGGAAGCGCAGCAGTGAATGTGCATTTGCCAGCTCATACAGTGAGAGCAGACAGATTTACATATGCATCAACTCAGCATTTTCCACGTGTGAGTGCCAGCTCTTACATGTGGATTCGGCAACTTTGTAATTTCCACACGTAACTGCCAGCACTTACCTGAGCATCCAGTCCCATTTGACAAACCTATACATATATGTATTTTATGTTATTCATTGGTATTTATTAACCCTCTGTCAGGGCCACCGAGAGGGGGGGGGCAGGGGAGACAAAATTCCCTGGGCTCAGGCCTCCAAGGGGGGCCCGGCGCCGGGGTCAGGCCGCCGGTGCTGCAGTCACCGGTCTCACCTGCCTGCCCTCGGCTCCGTCCGCCACCGGACCCCCTGCATTAAAATCGGCAGCGCCTCAGCTCCATTTGGAAAGGCAGATCGCCTCCCTTTGGGCCCTCCCTGTGTCCCGCCCTCACGGAAACCGAAACTTACATCAGACGAGGGCAGGACACAGTGAGGGAAGGCCCGAAGGGAGGCGATCTGCCTTTCCAAACGGAGCTGAAGCACTTCTGATTTTAATGCAGGGGGGTGGCGGACGGAGCCGAGGGCACGCAGGTGAGACCGGGGACTGCAGCGGCGTCGGCGGGGGGGGGGGGGGGCTGAGAGGGCATTGGCGGGAGGTGGCCGAGGGCATCGGCGGGGTGTCAGCGGGGGGGTGGCCTTGCCCCGGGCCTGGCATAGTCTCTCAGCAGCCCTGCCCTCTGTGACCCCCCTCCCCTGAAAATACTCATGCCTGAAGGAGGAAGGATTTTCAGGGTGGTCACTGAGAGCTGCTGTTGTCAGCCCGGTAAGGAAATTAGAGTAGAGCCCAGTCCTAGGGGCAGGACATGGAAATTAATAAAAGGGATTATGTGGAGAAAAATCTGGTCTTTGGTAGCCCACCCCTGCCGAGACCCGTAGCACCGAGGGTACCAAGGCAGGAGAAGTTTGCAAGTGTAGTGTTTGGAAGCCTCTGCACAAAGGAGAAGGTGCCTGTAGTAGGATTCTCAACTTGGGAACAAAGAGGAGTGCCTGGGGATAACTACCTCAGGTGGAAGAAGTGGGAGCGGCAGTGCATAGCCAGACCTTGATGTGGGGGGGAGTCCAGGGGGACACATTTCGACCCCCCCCCCCTGCTGCCACAGCCTCACACAGACCATTCCAACCCTCGCCAGCTGAAGCATTTGTCCAGCGCTGGTCTCCGCCGCATTTCCTGCACTGCTGTTCCCCTCACATCGCATACACACTCATTTTAATGAAATTGAGCACGCACAAAGTGTCACGAATGCTCAATTTCACTAAAACAAGCGTGCACGCGACGTGAGGGGACGAGCAGGGCAGGCAATGCAGCGGAGACCAGCGCTGGACAAATGCTTCAGCAGGTGGGGGTTAGGGACCTCCACCAGCCAAACCAGAGGCCCCAGAGTCAATTTGAGGGGTCCCAGGCCCCCGTGACCCCCTGTAGCCTCGTAGCTACATCACTAGGGAACGGGTGTGACATACTTCTGGAAGGACTTGCATTACATGAGTGAATGGACCCTGTTCCGGGATGGGACAGAGTATAACTGAGAAGATAATGTGAAAATGATTAAGGACTGAAGAGGACCAGTGCAAAGATTATCACATGCTGATACCTGGCAGCAAATAAAGGAGATGTATTAAGTAGCTGCTGCTAGTTGCAAATAGAGGAGATGTAAATTGAATTGAACTGTGATTTGTATGCCCTGACATCATTGGAGAACTTGTTTTTCGCTGTGCTAACCACCTAAAAGACCCTGAACTGTACAGACCAAGTTAGCAAGTTTATGAACTGTTTACAAGTTAACGTTAGTAAAGCAAGTTGAAGTTTTCTGCAACCGGGACTGATGACTAGACTTTGGTGTGCAAGAGAACAAAGGAGTGCACAGAGAAAGAGTACCCTAAGCCTACTGGAGTAAGTCTGGCCCTGGCCCACTCCCAGCTTGTATGATCCTTCCAGTGGAGTGTTTCCCTCGGGACCCCGGGTTGGAGGGTAGAGTGAAACCCCAGGGTGGAGCTGAGCCAGAGGTGTGTGTGCACCCCGGGTGGGTTACACCTCTTTATGAAGAGATTCACTCAAGGTGGTGTATGATAGGTATAGTTTAACATAAAACTTACAATTTTGTTAACAGTGTAACAATAGTAAAATAAACAAATATAAGCAAAAATACAATCAACGGGGTACTATATATACTCACCTGTAGCTTGTTCTCATCTATAGGTCACACTCCTACTTTCCCACTTAATTATACTGTCCATGTAGTGACTCAGGTATTGGTCACCCTTTCCCTTTCCTTCTGTATCCACCCATATTACTTCCAACATCTCCTCTTCTCCTCCTTATATCCCATGATCCTACCAGAAGCAGCTGTATGCATAGCATTCCCCCACCCTTCCTTCCCCATCTTCCCACTCTCATGCATACCGGTCCTGATCTCCAAAGCACAGATCTCAACTCTCGGTGGCCATTTTGAATCCCGAGACCGTCACAGCAACAGGATGCAGGGCAAGGACAGAGCTCCGGGCAGGAAAGAGGGGGCTCTTTCCTGCCCTGAAGAGGTCACTAGACCACCAGGGCAGTAAGTAAGGGGAGGGAAGGGGAGGTGACCCGGGGGAGGGGAATATCCTGCTTATAATCGAATGAGAAAAACGCCCAAGTTCCGACCTAAATCGGGAGATGGACGTTTATCTCACAAAAACGAATAAAGCGGTATAATCGAAAGCCGTTTTTGGACGTTTTCAACTGCAATCCGTCGCGGATGCGGTCAAAGTTGATGGGGGCGTGTCAGAGGTGTGCGAAGGTGGAACTGGGGCGTGTTATCTGCCGAACAGAGATGGGCGCATTTCACCGATAATGGGAAAAAAAGTATGCGTTTTTAGCTAGAATTTAGGACACTTTTCCTGGACCCTGTTTTTTCACGAATAAGGCCCCAAAAAGTGCCCTAAATGACCAGATGACCACTGGAGGGAATCGGGGATGACCTCCCTGACTCCCCCAGTGGTCACTAACCCCCTCCCACCACAAAAAATGAAGTTTCTCAACTTTTTATTTTCACCCTCAAATGTCATACCCAGCTCCCTGACAGCAGTATGCAGGTCACTGGAGGAGTTGTTAGGGGGGTGCAGTGGACTTCAGGCAGGTGGACCCAGGCCCATCCCCCCTACCTGTTACAATTGTGCTGCTTAATGCTTATTAGTCGTCCAACCCCCCCAAACCCACTGTACCCACATGTAGGTGCCCCCCTTCACCCCTTAGGGCTATAGTAATGGTGTAGACTTTGTGGGCAGTGGGTTTTGAGGGGGGATTTGGGGGGGCTCAACACACAAGGGAAGGGTGCTATGCACCTGGGAGCTCTTTTACCTTTTTTTTTGTTTTTGTAAAAGTGCCCCCTAGGGTGCCCGGATTGGGTCCTGGCATGTGGAGGGGGACCAGTGCACTACGAATCCTGGCCCCTCCCACGAACAAATGCCTTGGATTTATTCGTTTTTGAGCTGGGCGCTTTCATTTTCCATTATCGCTGAAAAAACAAAAACGCCCAGCTCACACATTGTTGAATAAAACATGGGCGTCTATTTTTTTCCCAAAATACGGTTCGGTCCGCCCCTCCACGGACCCGTTCTTGGAGATAACGCCCATGGAGATAGGCGTTTTCGTTCAATTATGCCCCTCTATGTGACCCGGGGGAGGGGAATATGTGACAGGGGGTGGGGCAAGGATGCAAAAGGGGTGGGGAAGTGGGCGGGATGGGGGAGTGGGCGGGACATGTGTCTCTTTTTGAGAGGGACAAAATATGGTAACCCTAGGCACACGGAGGAGGAAATAACTTCTTGTTTCCAGGCTTGCGTTTCTTGGCAATAATTCTTTCAGGTCTAGCATGTATTCTGGAGACATTCCAAATGGTATTTTGTAAATGAGAGTGCTTGTTTTGAAGATTAGTCTAGCCTTGATTGGTAACCAGTGTAGCTTTTCAAACAGTTGGGTTGCTCTCTCGTGTTTCAAATTTTTGAATATCAGTCTTGCTGCTGTGTTTTGGACTGTTTGTAGGGATTTTAGTATGGTTTCTTTATATCCTGCATATGCTGCGCTGCAGTAGTCTAATTTTGATAGTATCATCGATTGCACTATTAGCCTGAATGATTGTCTTGGAAAGTACTACTACTACTACTTAACATTTCTAGAGCGCTACTAGGGTTACGCAGCGCTGTACAATTTAACAAAGAGAGACAGTCCCTGCTCAAAGAGCTTACAATCTAATAGTAGTCTCTAATCCTTCTCAATTTCCATAGTGTCCTGAAATATTGTGATGTGATTGCAGATACTTGGCTGTCCAGAGATAGATGTTTGTCAAGAACGATTCCCAATATTTTTAGTTGTGTCTCAATTTAGTATGTTTGGTGGTTGATTCCCATATTGTTGAGCAGGGCCATTAATACTGTGTGGTCTATTAGGTCAAAAGCGCTTGTCTGAGCTGATTCTCCCCCTCTCTCTTTTTTGTCTCAATTTTTCTTAGCTAATTAATTAGTTTATTAATTAAAGTAGGGCATATATTGGTGGGCAGGGCAGGAACTCTTAAGGGAACTAGAAACAAGGACAGGACAGCTGTGATTGGTGGGCAAAAGAAATGAAGAAGAAAAATTTTGTTTGACGAAAGGTTTGAATTTGGGCCAAATTCTATATATGGCACCTGAAAAATCGGTGTCGAAAAACCAAGTGCATAGCGTTATTCTATTCCAATTTGATCCACTTTATCATTATGATATAATTTGTACCCTGATAACAGTGTCTCATTGATTGTCCTCCTTCCACCAGGTCTCTGAGATGCCTATTAATTATACCTCTTCATTTAGTGCTATATACTCCTACTCTCCCATCTTATTTTTTAGGCTTCTTATATAACTGTGATCTGCTTAGGTTTTAGGCAGAATACAAATCAATAAATCCTTAAATCTCTTTGTATCCTTTTGTGTCATGCAAATTTTTAAAAAGGTGGATATTGTATTATCTACATTACAAAAACATAGAGTAGCCTGTTCATGGTAAGATATTAAGTTACAAAAGTGCGGGGGGGAAATCATGTCATTACTAAGGAACAACCTAATCAGTATGAGTTTCATGTTTTATTTCATCTACATCTGAGAAGGCTTGTCTCAACTTAGCAGTACAAATACTGTGTAATTTTATTAAAGGCACTTTAGGATCTAAGTAAATGCTCTTTTCCTCCACAAATATGATCATTAAAATGTCTGCTGAGTAAATAAAGCCACAGGTGAGATTGATACCCAGCAACACATGAATGCTATATTGTTATGAATCAACAAGTCACAAATAAATATGAATGAGACAAAACGGGAAATGCAACAGCAAAAAAAAAAAGAAGGAAAGTGCAAAAATAAAGGCAGTTCTAATTAACAAATGGGATGTTTGATTCTCAAAGAAGCAAACACACACAGAAGATGAGCTCTCCACAGGAAAGCCAACGAAAGGCAAAACACACAGTGGATCCAAAAAAGGTCCTCTCACAATGAGTGTCTTCCTGAACAAGGTCTTTATTAACAATAGCAGAATCGACCCGACACGTGACGTGTTTCGGCCGTGGGGCCTGCGTCAGGGGTCTATGAAATAATATACATAGACATGCATAAAAATACAAATATAAATAAAAACTTGAGCATACATCTAAACTTTCTTATACAAGTTTAAACCATTAAAACATCAGAATGAAAAATGAAAGGTTTGTATAATAAAAATGTGAATATATAAATTTAAATCAATGAAGAAATAAAATTATAAAATTATAAAATTAACCACACAGAGATAATGAGGACAGGGAATAGAATAAAATAGACAACATAATATGATATCAAAATAAAGAACATACCTAGTATTATTATTCTTCTTTTTCTCTTTTTTCAAAGTATTTTTCATTTTCCATTTTTTATTCTTACACCCATGTGGTCTTCTTCATTATTTTCCATTACCCCATACATTATCTTTTTTGAGATCCCTGTTCATATTTCTGTGTCCTACTCTTATTTTCATTTCCATTTTTTATTTTTTCACTTTATTCTGTTTTATATGACTGTATGGATAGTATGTATTTATTTATTCCATTGCTTTACATATTTATTATAGATATCGCTTTTAGCAGCTTTAGTGCTACTTTTTCATCTGATCTGCAAGGTATTTTTTTCTACAGATAATACTAGGTATGTTCTTTATTTTGATATCATATTATGTTGTGTATTTTATTCTATTCCCTGTCCTCATTATCTCTGTGTGGTTAATTTTATAATTTATAATTTTATTTCTTCATTGATTTAAATTTATATATTCACATTTTTTATTATACAAACCTTTCATTTTTCATTCTGATGTTTTAATGGTTTAAACTTGTATAAGAAAGTTTAGATGTATGCTCAAGTTTTTATTTATATTTGTATTTTTATGCATGTCTATGTATATTATTTCATAGACCCCTGACGCAGGCCCCACGACCGAAACACGTCACGTGTCGGGTCGATTCTGCTATTGTTAATAAAGACCTTGTTCAGGAAGACACTCATTGTGAGAGGACCTTTTTTGGATCCACTGTGTGTTTTGCCTTTCATTGATTCTCAAAGAAGCCATCTTGTGACTGAAACTTCTTACCAAGTACAAGAAGTTAAGTTTCTTGGGTGAAATGAGATGGCACAATCTTTAGCCCAGGTCTCATCAAACTGTTAGTAACATTAATAAAGAGCAGTCGTTCCAATTAACCCTGGTTGATGCACAGGCTGGCACTGTCAGCAGAAGGGACAGGGTCCTGCTGGACATGGAAACTGGCCCTATTGCTCTCAGGGGCAATAGGGCTCATTTTTGAAAGAGAAAAACATCTAAAAGTGGCATCAAACAGCATTTGGACGTTTATGTCGGGGGCATGTTAAAGGCAGGATTTGGGTGTTCCAACGACTTGGATATTTGTCAGTCATAATGGAACTAAACAAAACCTTCCAGGACTAAAATTAAGATGTTTTATTTTATTTTATTTATTTATTTTATTTGTTACATTTGTATCCCACATTTTCCCACCTTTTTGCAGGCTCAATGTGGCTTACATAATACCGTTAACGGCGTTAGCCGATTCCGGTCTGAACAAATACAAGGCATGAACGAATACAGGTGAGATTGTAGTAGAATGAGGTACATGTATGATAGGTATATTTGGGCGAAATAGAGAGGGAAAGGAAGAGGCGAAATAGAGAGGGAAAGGAAGAGTTAGGATGTGTCATTACGATCTTTGGTTACGTTATGTCGCAGGTATCCAGGTATTTTTTTATGTTGGGTCAGTGGGGTATGCTTTTCTGAACAGGTCTGTTTTTAGTACTTTCTGGAACTTTAGGTGGTCGAGCATAGTTTTTACTGCTTTTGGCAGTGCGTTCCATAGTTGTGCACTTGAGTAGGAAAAGCTGGATGCGTAGGAGGATTTGTATTTGAGTTCTTTACTGCTTGGGTAGTGGAGGTATGATCGTGCTGATTTTGTGGGGTTGGCAGGTCGATGAGATCTGTCATATATCCCAGAGCCTCGCCATAAATAATTTTATGAACAGTCATGCAGATTTTGAAAGTGATACGTTCTTTGATTGGTAGCCAATGCAGTTTTTCTCGGAGTGGTTTGGCGCTGTCAAAACGCGTTTTTCCAAATATGAGCCTAGCTGCTGTGTTTTAGGCAGTCTGGAGTTTCTTTATGATTTGATCTTTGCAACCCACATAGATTCCATTGCAGTAGTCTGCGTGGCTTAGTACCATTGACTGTATCAGGTTACAAAATATTTCCCTCGGCAAGAATGGTTTCACGCGTTTGAGTTTCCACATTGAGAAAAACATTTTCTTTATGGTGGATTTCGCTTGAGTCTCAAGTGAGAGGTTACGGTCGATTGTCACTCCAAGAATTTTGAGGCTGTCTGAGATAGGGAGGGTGTATCCTGGGGTGTTAATGCTTGTGGGTTTGTATGTATTGTATTGGGATGATATGATGAGACAGTGTGTTTTTTCTGTATTGAGTTTTAATTGGAATGCATTTGCCCATGAGTTCATGATGTTTAAGCTGAGCTTGATTTCGTTGGTGATTTCTGCCAGATCATGTTTGTAGGGGATGTATAATGTAATGTCATCAGCGTAGATAAATGGGTTAAGGCCTTGGGTGGATAAGGCCTTGGCTAGTGGAGTCATCATGAGGTTGAAAAGGATCGGTGATAGTGGTGATCCTTGCGGTACTCCGCAGTTTGGTTTCCACGGTGGCAATATGTTTGTGTTTTGGAGCTAGACCTGGTTTTAGAATGGATAAGGCACAACAAGGTGCCCTAAATGATCAGATGACTTCCCCTTACTCCTCCAGTGGTCACTGACCCCCTCCCACCTCCCAAACATGTGATTAAAAACATTAGTTGTCAGCCTCAGATGTTATACTCAGGTCCATTACAGCAGCATGCAGGTCCCTAAAATAGTCTAGTGGTGGGTGCAGTGCTTTGCAGATAGGTGTGAGGTCACCGCTTAAAAGTCTCAGCAGCCATTTTAAAAAAGTGGAGACAGCAAGAGGATCAGTGGCAGTGGGCAGGAGTGGGGCTCTTTCCTACCCTGAAGAAGCCACTAGACCACCAGGATGCCTTGAGGTATGTGCCAGGAGGGCTCCCAGGGCCGGAGGGGAGGTCGATGGAGTCGGGATGATGTCAAAAAGTTTCCCCTTCCTCGCGCAGCCATCATCACTGTACACTCAAACCAAGCAAACCTATCAGCTGCTGCATCCACGTAGTCTTTCTTTATTGTTGGTTGCATTATTATTTGATCTCACTTATATTTTCAAACATACTGGCTTGTGCAGCATACGGATGTACTCAGAGGAAATATAATAATGGAATAACTTTTTATAGGTAGAGTAATAATTTGTTGTAAATCAGAATCAGTGTGTCATTTGGAGGGGCTGGTTATAGGGACACCTTAGCACTGTTATATTCGTGCAGAGATTTTTTTTCTCCTCGTAAAGGGCCACTAAAACAGACATCTTGTTATGAGAATCAGGTGTTCAATGTTCATAGTTTCTACCTACCTATCTATTTACTTATTTATGACATTTATAACTCACATTAAACATGATTTAAGTTGAAACCTGGGACATTTAAAATCTTTTTTTTTCCTGTGCCTACATCAAAAGAAAAAGATGTCATGTGAGAATTTGCTCCTTCTGTTTTGTGGATTGCAGTGGTATATTATAAAAATGTGCTTGCCTTTTTTATTTCTACTTTTTTACAAAGAGGTATTGAATAATGAGAGAAGGGCTTCCTTCATGCAGAAGTTTTATCCAGCATCAGTCTAAATGTGCCAACATTGTCCATTTCAGCACATTATTACCCTCTCTGTGAAAATCTCCCTGGCATTATTTCTGATTCTTCCCCCCTCACCTCCCCCCACAACCTCAATTCATGTCTAGTTCTACCCCCTTCCTGTCTCTGGAAAAGGTTTCTTTGTAGATTTATATCTTTCAAATATTTGAATGCCTGTATCATATCTTCCCTGTCTCTCCTTTCCTCTAGGGTATACATGTTCAGTTCCTCAAGTCTCTCCTCATATGTCTTCTGTCACAAACTCCATACCGTTTTCGTCACTTTTCTCTCAACCGCTTCGCCTTTTCACATCCTTAGCAAAATATGGCCTCCAAAACTGAACACGTTATTCGAAGTGGGGCCTCACCAATGACTTGTACAGGGACATCAACACATCCTTTCTTCTCCTGGTTATACCCCTTTCTACGAAGTCTAGCAATGTTTCATCGATGCCTTGTTGCAATGTTTCATCACCTTGAAATCCTCGTACACCATCACCTCATAAGTACATAAGTACATAAGTAATGCCACACCGGGAAAAGACCAAGGGTCCATCGAGCCCAGCATCCTGTCCACGACAGCAGTCAATCCAGGTCAAGGGCACCTGGCGAGCTTCCCAAACGTACAAACATTCTATACATGTTATTCCTGGAATTGTGGATTTTTCCCAAGTCCATTTAGCAGCGGTTTATGGACTTATCCTTTAGGAAACCATCTAACCCCCTTTTAAACTCTGCCAAGCTAACCGCCTTCACCACGTTCTCCCTCTCTTGAGCTGTGCTTATCAGTCTCTTTCCTCCTATCTGGTACTGCTTCTTTGGATTTCCGCACCTCAAGTGCATCACTCTGCACTTCTTGACATTAAATTTTAACTACCAAAATTGTCACAGGAAACTAAAATATGAAATAATTAAATCATATATAATATAGATACAATATTCAGAATAAATAAATAAGAAAGAAAAAGTGTTGTGAGAAGCAAACAGATATCATGCAAGTATTTATTATAAAATACAATACCTACTGCAAACCCCCACATATATATAAACCATATATCAGAAGCAGGAATAATGTCCCCCAATATGTCCAGTGTTGAAATACAGTCTGCATCCAATGATGCAAACTGTAAATTATAGAGCACTAAAGCTGATATTCCCTGCTCATTCAAAAAATTATTGTTATCCTTGATGACAAAATCCCTGAGCATCTTGAAATCATATAGAAATATAGCCACAAAATGCTCAATCAAATCCAGCTTCCATGGTCTCCAAAACCATTAAGGTATTCAAGACTCAATGTGAATCCCAGAAGAAACTTTGTTGCTTCAGTATTCAAATTCAATGCGTCGCCTTGACTCAGGCCGAGTTTTGCTACAAGCTTTATCAAAAGGGACGCTGTAAAAACATATGCAAGACATCAAGTTGTTCCCCGATACATCTGCCTTCCCCTTAAATACATATCTCCAATAAATATGAAAAATCTACCTTAATACTCGGCATATGCATCTTAAATCTTCACATTTATCAAATTATTCAGGCAACTAAGAATTCCACACGGGAAACCAGTCCAGAATGCATCTCACCTCACGGCAAAATGCTGAAGCTACGCGGCCCATGAGAATTTAATGCCTACACTGGATACACCTGTTGCCAATCGGTCATTCCCATTCAATTTCTTGGCTGTGTGGTTTTCCACAAATAAATAAATCACTGCTGCTTGTAAATTAATCTGTGTGGTTAATGTTTCCCTGATATTGAACCTGTAATAACACCAGAAACTTCAACTCAGCAATTGAATAAGTACATAAGTACACAAGTATTGCCATGCTGGGACAGACCAAAGATCCATCAAGCCCAGCATCCTGTTTCCAACAGTGGTCAATCCAGGTCACAAATACCTGGCAAGATCCCGAAAAAGTACAATACATTTTATGCTGCTTATCCCAGAAATAAGCACTGGATTTTCCCCAAGTCCATTTTAATAATGGTCTATGGACTTTTCCTGTAGGAAGCCATCCAAATCTTTTTTAAACTCCGCTAAGCTAACCGCCTTTACCACATTTTTTGGCAACAAATTTTAAAGTTTAATTACACGTTGAGTAAAGAAAAAGTTTCTTTGATTCGTTTTAAATTTACTACTTTGTAGCTTCATTCTCTCCAATGAACAGTTAAAGGCGCCTCCTTCTTATTAGTCTTAATGCTGCTGATATGTTCCTCAATGCACATTTTCACCTTTCTAGTAGTTTGACAATATAGTAAAGACCATAGGGGCAGATGATACAATAAACAATATCAGGGAATATCAGTTTTAGTGCTCCATAATTTACAGTTTGTCTGCATCATTGGATGCAGACTGTATTTCAACATTGGACATACTGGGGACATTTCCTGCTTCCGATATATGGTTCATATATATGTGGGGGTTTGCAGCAACACTTTTTCTTTCTTGTTATTTATTTATTTATTCTGAACATTATATTTAGTTTCAATTTTTAGTTTCCTGTGACAATTTTAGTGATTATAGTGTGCACAGGATCTGTATGTATTTTTTTGTTTTCCCTTGTATTTTTGTAGTTAAATTTTAACTGCCATACCTTTGACCATTTTTCTAATTTTTGAAGATCTTTTCTCATGGTATCTATTCCCTTCGGGGTATCCACACTGTTGGCTATCTTTGTGTCAGCCGCAAAAAGGCATACTTTTCCTTCTAACCTTTTAGCAATATCTCTCACAAATATATTAAACAGAATGGGCCCCAGTACCGACCCCTGAGGCACTCCATAAAACTCTGAATTATACCACACCTGCAAAAAATTATATACAAATTTTCTGCAGTTTCCTACTATATCTCCTCATGAAGGTAACATCAAAATCAGCTCCACGGTTAAGAGAAAGTCATTCTGCATTTGTTATGTCTTCTAGAAAGCAAATCCCTGACTTTGGGGTCTATTTACTGAGCTGTATTAGCTGATTAATATGTTTTTTTTAGCGTACACTAACAGCATGGCTCTACTTTAATAGCCCAGCACATTAGCTGTTAGCATATGCTAATTGTCACAATAGGCAACTATAACGTGAAAAATGCAGCATTGTACATAACGTAGGCAGATATCACATATGTCAGGGTTTTGCATCACACTCACTCTTTCCAGACAGCATGACAACTGTAATTTTCTACAGATCAGAACAACAAGGTAACAACTTTATTAATTACAGGCAAAAATCTATGTTTAATTGTGGCCAAAACAAGGCCACAGCTTATTAAACACAAACATCGATACTTCTGGGGAACACCTGAGCCCTGACCTTTTAAGTCCTGAGGCATTTAATCTGCCATGAATGTGCAATGACCTGCCGACATAATGTCCAGCTAGGTTGCACGTGTTTCAGTCCACGCCCACCTTACACTGGAACTGGGCGTAACCACTCTGCAGAGTGTCCAATGTTATTTACTTTGCTCAGTGAATACTACACTCCACCAAACGTGTTTCTAGATGGCATTTCCTTGGCTCAGGTACTCCCCTTCCCGCCACAGCCCCGTGCAGCAAGACCTGTCATGCTCCCCCCCCCCCCCCAATTAATGGGCATTGATTCACTAATAGATGAATACTAGAAGTGAAAAAAAGAGTCCTGCTACCTGTGAAAAGTAGGACCCTGACTTAAGAAACATTTACATGGTTAGCTTTGAGTTAACCACATAAATCACTGCTGGTAGGATTTGAGGAGCAGCAAGCAAATACATTTTGAACTAAATTCAGTAAATGATGATGCCCAAATGTGGGTGCCAAAAAAATAAAATGCACGCTAAGCACTATTCTGTAAATGGTGCTTTAAGCTGGGCGCTGTTTGCAGAATAGTGCTTAGCACCGAGATCCACCTCCAGTTTTGGGCATGAGGATTTACACCAACTGAAACCTGAAATTAGGCACAGATCTCCTGTATTTTATAATACTGCACGCATCTTTAGTGAACACCCCTGACCTTTTCATGGCCACACCCCCTTTCCATGTACACAATGAAAAATCTATGTGTGCATCTTTATAGAATAACGACTAGCAGGATACGTGCATAAATCCAAATTGTTGCCAGTTAGAACCAAGAATTGATTGTTTGCACCCAATTATTGGTGCTAATTGGGATCATTACTCAATTAAATTGTGTGCATGCTCAAACTTGCATGCACAATTTTGAGTGCCATTTATAGAACTTGGGGGTTTAAGGGCAATTCTATAACTGGGCACCACATTTAAGTGACACTTGCACATGCAAATTTATGTATTTATTTATTTATTGCACTTGTATCCTGCATTATCCTACTTTCTGGTAGGTTCAATGTGGCTTACATAGAACAAAGGGAGCAGTTACAAGCTTTCAAGCAGGTTAACAATTGGATAAAATAGTGCGAATCTGTGGGGTTGTCTCGCGGAGAGTATAGAGCTAGGTTGCGTTCATGGGGGTCCTGTGGGGATTATATGACTGTTGGTAGAAAGTTACAAAAACGAGTCGAATAGGATCACAACATAGTCTAATATCATTGGTCAGGCAGGGTTCAGTTCAGGTGAGAATAGGGTACTTAGTCTACTTTTAGGAAACAACACAGCACGGAAACTCTTCTAGTAGCAATGCACGATACCATTAAGACTTCAATTGATCAGTGTTCATCTGTAATTCTAGTTTCACTTGACTTACCTTCAGCCTTTGACCTTGTTGATCATAACCTTCTTCTTCAATGTCTGCAATCAATTGGTATTTCAGGCATTGTTCTATTTTGGTTTCAAAATGTTTCAAAATGTTTATGTTCCATTGTTACATTCCCTAACGATACCTCAACTGTTTCGCATAACTCTGCACAATGTAATCCATAACCAATCTGTAACAAAATGTATTTCTAACATTTAACTCTTATTGTAAGCCACACTGAACCCGCAAAAAGGTGGGAAAATGTGGGATACAAATGCAATAAATAAATAAATAAATAAAGCTATCTAATCACACTTGCCAAATTGTTCACAAGAAAGACCACTCATCTATTTATCTGGTTGCCTCTTAATACCACAGGGCTCCATTTTAGCACCCACCCTCTTCAATATTTTCCTGTCTCTGCTTTCACTGTTATACAATCCAATAATTGTCTTCCATTTTGTTATGCAGACAATATTCAAATTCTCTACTGTGTTCCCCCCTTTTGCTCAGACCTTACTGAATTAAACTGTTATCTTCAAAAAGTCTCTACATGGTTTTCTGAACATCATTTATTCCTAAATACCAAGAAATGCGAATCCATACACTTTCCTACTCCTTATTCAGCCACCCCTTGGAATCCTTCCACCTCCACTTTGGCACTTCCAACTGTTAACAATCAGAGTTTATCTTTTAGGGAAAACCATTACAATTTTGAGTGTTCTTTTTGATCATCACTTTAACTTTAAGGATTAAATTAATGCTGTTAACAAAGCCTCTTTGCGCTTCACAGAATCTGTTCCATCCGCTCACTTTTCTCAATCCCAGCTATTTGTGCACTACTGCTTAGTCTAGTTATCACCCGTCTTGACTACTGTAATTCACTCTATGTTGGTCTTCCTCACTCTTCCATTAAATAGCTCGAACTTATCCAGTCAACTGAGGTTTGAATACTTCATCGATCGACACCATTTGACCATATCACACCACTCCTTCGTTCGGAACATTGGCTACCTCTTTATGTTCAAATCCAACATAAATTATGTATTTTAATTTTCAAGTCACGTCGTCCCTCTGCACCACAATATCTAGCTTGTCTTTTTATTCCATATGCACCCCCAAGGCACCGCCGCTCACTCTGCTTTGCCCCCTCCGTCTGTTATCTGCCTTGACATCACTCATTCTACAACTATTAGTTATGCCGGCCCCTGGCTTTGGAATACACTATTACTACTACTACTTACTACTTAACATTTCTAGAGCGCTACTAGGGTTACGCAGCGCTGTACAATTTAACAAAGAGAGACAGTCCCTGCTCAAAGAGCTTACAATCTAATAGACAAGTGAACAGTCGGTCCGATAGGGGCAGTCAAATTGGGGCAGTCTGGATTCACTGAACGGTAAGGGTTAGGTACCCACTCCCCTCCGTTCTGAATCATCATACACAAAATTTATAGGAGCATTAAAAATACATCTCTGTACTACAGTTTATAGTGCAACTTAGTACTAATGTATGTAATATCTTAACTGTTTTCTACTTTTGAATCGCAGCAGTTGTAATTATTTTATTATAAACCGCATGGATGCCATTTTTGGCCCTTTGAGGTATATCAAGATTTTATAAATAAATAAAAACATACAGGCCCTCTTTTATCGCAGCTTAGTAAAAGGGCCCCTGAGTGCATTTACATGCATAACTGCAAATGAGTGCATTGGCCAGTTACCCTGGGATACTATGCATGGCGACTTAAAGTGGCAAAGAAAAAAGCACAACTGGGCCTTCAACTTATTGATCTCTTGACTTAAAGTTGCACACACAAATCACTGCATATTGCCGATTTGTGCGTGTAACTTAATTGATTAATCAGTCAATCAGCATCAATAATTAGCTGCTATCAACCAGTTATTGGTGTTAATTGGCCTTAATTAGGATTTATGCACAGATTGTATTCTATAATGATCCACACAGAAATCCTAGGATGCGTAATTGGGGGGGGGGCATATTTAGGGGTGTTTCAGGGGTGTTCCTATGAGTTACATGCATTACAGGCGATCCACACCTAGGTGTTGACATTTACACCTGCTTTCAGGTGCAGGTACCCTTTTTAGAATACCGCTTGGCACATCATTTTTTCCATGCTGATTTTTCAGCATGATTTACTAAATCGATTTCTTAGTGTGCACTAAGTATAATATGTTACTTGGTCTACGCTTCTGTGCCCACTTTCAGCCCATACCATGTCTCCTCAGAGAAAAATTAAGAAAAATTCAGTAACGTGCGGTTTAGGGCACGGTAACAGCTAAACTACCTCAAAAAAAACTTTGGGTTCTTTTAGTAAAGCTTCATTTTATGGCTTCTTCACATTTAGCGTGCGCTAAGCTTTAGTGAAAGGGCTCCTTTAATGGGTTCGTGTGGTAGCCCATTACTGCACTCTAACTGGTGTTAAAGGCTTCATGTCCTTTAGAAAAAGGGTCCTTTTGTTGGATATCTCTTGATCTAATATTCTTCTTCTAAGTTTGTTATATGGTTTATACTATCTTTCCAGCCTTTGTTGTTGTTATTGTTGCAGCTTGCTAATTAGTATTCTCTTTGAGACTTGATTCACTCTTCATCCCCTTGTCTGTAGGAAGAAAACGTTTAATAAATCAGACCTCGAGACCTCGAATAACAATGATAATTCCACTGAAAACAGTGCATAAATTAGAATGCATACTATTCTGACTCGAATCTGGAAAGGATTATTTTCTTAGCGAAAATGAACCTGTTGAGAAAAAAATAATGTTGTATGGAGCTGAGCCAGGCTAAGGGCATAACCATTTCATGAGCTGTAGGGAGTGCTACGTTTTAATCTTCCTAAGAATGCCTCCGATGATGAAAGACGTTCAGTTCAGCAATCGACGTGGTACCTCTCTCCAGGCTGGTCTTGCATTAATTAATGCTCAAGCTGCTTAGTTAATTGTGGCGTACGAGCGGTGGGCTACCCAGATGTCAGATGTCGTAGTCTATCTGAGGCAGAGGTCCCTGCCTCAGGCTGTTTACATATGACCTACCAGAATTTCCTGCTGCACCATGGAATAATTAGGAGGCCCCCGTGCAGGGAATAATGTTGTAAGTAAGCTGTAAAGGCATCACGTTACAACTAAATTTCAAAACATTTTCCATATCTGTTGGGGTATACACTCTTTCAAGGCTTCCTGTTTTGTCTTATAATTCTTCTTCTGGAAAAATGTTATCTCTATGAAGAAAACTCAGTTCAAATGCTACTCAAATGCTACACTGAGAAAAACATGACGTTTAGTAAAAAGTATTTTGCTTAATAGTGGAAGGTCAATAGAAATATTTAAAAGATTTCCTTCCTACCTAATCAAAGTTATCACTTATTCTAAGTTTCTTCTATGAACTGTAAGAGGGACAGCCTTTACTGAGCTATTGCAATCTGCAATATTTGCTCAGGCCTCTGGGGGCAGTAGTGATTACTTCATTAACCCGAACCCTTCCTCCCACACTCCCTTCCCCATCCCCCCAACCACTTTCCAGTAACATAACACATTCTAGGTCTGTTCTTAAGCTTTCCCGGAGAAGCTAATGGAGCATGATATACTGAAAAAGAATTAATTTTAGTCTGTGAAAAGAAAGAGCTCAGCAAAGAAACTCCAGCTTTCAAGCTCTTTATTTGGAATATTTTCATCTGTAATCAAACAAAGTCCAAAATACTGGTCCTGAGGGCTATTTATAGATAAACTGTCGTTCGACCCACAAGTGCTTGAGCGCATTTATTTATATATTTATTTGGTAAAAATGTATACATTCTCCTAATTCAAACACGGACTTGCAGTGAATAATAAAATAAGGCTCATTTTCTCCAACAACACAGAGGACCAATTTGGAACTAGTATAGCGAGAGTTGAGAGCATGTCACATGAGCCCACTAGAATTTATTGGATATATTGGCATCTATTTCATTTGTTCAGAGATGTTGGTTTGATAGGTAGCCTGAAGATCTGTGATATTGGGCAGTGAGAATAACCTTGCTTAAAATTCAGTGATTCCCTCCTGCTGCTTGGATGTGGCTCCTGTTTCCCTGACCTCCAAAGGAAATTATCAAGGTTGTAGGATTATAATTTATTAAATCTCACCCGAAGGAACATCTCCCAATTATGCTTGGCGTTTCCCACTGGAAACAAATTCATCGTGGATACCACATAGAGGGGCAAAATGGAAAGATCGTCCAAGTACGAATTAGGGCGTTCTTACGATAACGTCCAAAAATAGACCTGTATAATGGAAAAATAGTGTGGGCGTTTTTCGACAATCGATTATCCCTGTAAGAAAACAATCAAATGACGAGCGCATAAGCGTGACTAAATTGGGCGCCCTAACACGGTCGACTATTGCAGGTGCAAACGACCAAATCACGTGGTGTGAAAAATAATGTACATAGGTGTATCGTAAGTACAATACATGTTGTTCATGCCATCTGGGTACGGAAATATATGAGGAACGCATATATGTGTCAACTACAGACATATCATGCTGCTCCGCCCATACTTCCATCATATGTGCCCATCTGAATATCCGGATCTGCATGCACTGTACACCTACTGCTCCACCAAATCTTCCATCATATGTGCCCATCTGAATGTCCGGATCTGCATGCACTGTACACCTACTAAACATGCAGTAAATGCATATTGTGTATATGTGAAAAGGGTCGGGTGGGGTGCGTCATCTATATAAGGCACGTTTCACACTCCTGCAGGCATGTGCACGTCAAAGACGTCTATGCTTACGAGGGCGTCCACGTGCTGATAGCGGCCATATATGGAATGGTCATCCATATATGGAGCTGTGCATGAAACGACGTCCCTCACGCAAGGTCGTCTATATAAGGCACCTCTTTTCCAACACGTGGAAAAATGGCACAACGCAGGGAGCCAAATTTTGGAGAAGAGGAGAGCCTGCTGCTTGTCCGGCTCTGCCTAAGGCACCGCCATCGCCTTTTCATCCAGCACCACCACCTGCCCCCCAGGCTGCAGGCCATGCGAGCCTGGTCCCGCATCCGGGAACGATTGGAAAGGTAAGGTTATGGCCCAACCCCCCTCCCCTCCTGTACCTACACATATAACAGCTCCGTCATCAATGTTACCAGCAGTAACTGGAGTGTCCATGCAAGGATCATGAGTAATATAGGAACATGCACAATCACTAATAATTTGTATGTTATTTAAACGACCACCATGATAACACATATGTAGTTTAACAAGCATACATTAGAATGTATACAAACGGTACTGTCTGGCCTCATGCCCACCTCTCTGCCATCATCTGCATAGGAACCAACTCGGTGGCTGCTGTGGGTGCTTCACCACCCCACCCCCAATATCAAATATGTATGGAGGGAGGGGTCATCTCCACTGGGGGTTCCACCCCCCAAAATGTTAAAAAGGTGGCTCCTATGATTCACTACCAATGGAGGTGCCCCCCCCCCCCCCAACACTGTAGACCCTCTCTCTCTGGTATGTGAATAGCAAATGAATGTGTGCAGAGGACAAAAAGGACCAACACCCCTGACCCCTGCTCTACAAACTTATATCTTACAGACGCTTTGGAGTCCACCGGGACCTCGAGTCCTTAAGGAGGCGGTTCCGGCGGGTGAGGCGGGAGAGGCCTGAGCTCATCCGGGCGGTGCGAAGGCACCTCAGGGCTCGCCGTAAGTATTCAAAAACAGGACACCTGTACACATTACTACATACATTTCATGAATAAAGCAAATGTGTTGTACAATATCACTTCCCATGTGCCTAATAGCCACCTAGTAAGTAATACCATATCTGTCCCAGATCAAGGATGCAGGTTGCAGGGGTTCTCCCATGAGCATGCTTGCAACGTCCGACCATCCTCCCGAGATGAATGAGATGATATGCCACACTTTACTATTCCCCTTATTGTGGTGGCTGATTACTGTGTCCTGGTACAGCTGCCTGAGGCCCTACTTTTACTGCATGTTATGGCCTAAATCACATAAAAGAATTGTGCTCAACACCCTTCCCACTGCCTCCCCCCCCCCCAATAACTCCTACAACAACTGCCCATCAACCCCTCGTTGCATTTCACAATGCAAACATGCTGGTCAGCAATGAATTTGGTATGGCCACATGTCCTGCGTGGTGTGTGTCAGAGGAGGGTCCAGGGTTCTGTTTCATGTCATCTGATGCAGCTCATTCCCCATGGGCATAGGCTACGCCTTACCACACCCTGCCCCATGCCACCCAGCTACTGCACTATGCAAGCCATGGTGTATGCACTGATCTCAATCACACTCCTTTTACATACACAGGGCTCCACCAGCAGGAAAGTGAGCGCCAGGATGAGGAGGGCCACCACCCCCAGGAGGAGGAGGAGGAGGAGGAGGAGGAAGAGCAGGAGGAGGGGCACATGGAGGAAGAGGAGGAGCAGGAGCCAGGCCAGGAGGCGGGCCACCAGCAAGAAGAGGAGGAGGAGGACTCGGAGGAGGGAGTCCTCATTATAGACCTGCATGAGGACCCCTCCCCACCTGCAGCACCATCGCCTGGCCCACCTCCATCCCCTGGGCCAGCTTCTGTGTCCCCTGGCCCACCTCCATCCCCTGGGCCAGCTTCTGTGTCCCCTGGCCCACCTCCATCCCCTGGGCCAGCTTCTGTGTCCCCTGGCCCACCTCCATCCCCTGGGCCATCTTCTTCCGTGTCCCCTGGCCCACCTCCAGCCTTTGGGCCTGCCACTGTGGTGCGCCTCCTGCAGCAGCTGGTAGATGGCCAGCAGCAAATTATAGTTGGCCAGCAGCAACTTCTAGTTGGCCAGCACCAGCTGCTGCAGGAGGTGACAGCCCTGCGGCAGGGCAATGAGCAGCTCCAGGGCCCACTAAGGGTACTGCTGGGGCTGCTCATTGCCCTGCTACAGAGGGCCTTACTAAGAGGGCGTGGCCGCCCTTAATTTAAATAGGGGGGCCTGTTGGTGTTGTGTGTGTGGGGGGAGGGAGGGAGGGAATTGTTGGGGTTGTGTGTGTGGGGGGAGGGAAATGTTGGGGGTTCTGTGGGGGGTGGGGGAGGGAATTGTTGGGGTGTGTGGGGAGGTGTGGGGGGAGGATGGCATTGTTGGGGTTATTTTGTAGGGGTGGGGGTGGGGATGGGGCCAAATAAATTTTTGTTATAATATAACTATCAGGGTGTGTGTGTGTGTTTGTCTCCCTTGTGCATTACATATCACCAAATGGTGCTGTTGAGTTGAGAGGAAGGAGGCAGCAATATGCACAGCATTAAATGTGCTGTGTGAATGAGAAGGTGATGTATGTCTGAGAATGTTGGCCAGACAGAACGCCACCTGTTCATTCCAACCTGCATGGCCCATATGTGCAGGGGGGTTGGGCCAGGGAGGCTGGATGGATATTTGTGTTCATTAATAAAAATGGCCAGCCAGCATCTCTCTCTCCCTTCCTCCCTCCCTCCCCTCCACCATACTGACCCACAATACAGAGTGCCATCAATAAGAGATTAATAGTGTACCACGTGTGATCTGCCAGGTACACACTTCCACATAACTCCAGGTACCACATACAAAGTGTTTGCTGTCTGATGGACACATATCCTTACCCACAAGCCACATTGGTGGGGTGGGGGGGGGGGCAAGAAGGACCTACAATACAAACAGCTGGCTCATATTTTCACATTGAATACATCAGCTATGGTATATAATGCTGAGGAGCAAAAGGGAAACAATGGGAAACCCAATAGATGGATGGTTACTTCATCACAGTTGCAATGTAATACTTGTGTTAGGGAAGGCCACAAATAAAAATGGTGCTCATTATTTGCAGGTGTGATCACACTTTCTCCAGTAGTTGATCAAGGTGTGTTACATTCAAGTATTCTGGGTTTGTGTCAAACTTTGTCGCTGAACTGACTTGCCTTAGGTGGGATTTGAACCAGCAACCTTATGATTATAAGGCTGGTGCTCTAACCACTAGGCCACAGCAGCCATCAGGCTTTAGCCACCACCAGTTACTTTGGGTTGGTACCTGTACACACACCCCTTTCCCTCACCACCACGTCATAGGCCTCAGTGGCACTACCTGTAGCCACCTCTATCATTTTGTCCAGGCTACCGATTAAAAACAATGTAATGTGCATGTTCCCTACCCTACTACTACCTATGGAGCAATTTAGGAAGGTGGTCCATAATGTGCTATACACATCGATTGCATTAATCATTCTCCCCTCCCCCGCCTATGGACCTTGAGAATGGGTGGCCACTTCATAAATGGGGACTGGGGTACACCACATAAACAAGGAAGATGGAACCTACCGGGAACCAATACAGCACCTCCAACAGCTGGCCCACACCACTGAGGACCTGCCAACCCCACAGTACAGTGCACAGGAACCTGGTGAAAACAGAGCTACCTAACATCTGACTCCAGACTACATACATACAGTGAATGCACACTCCTTGACTATGAGCACAAAGAGAAGAGGTGGCAGACAAATGAGAGCTTACCATGAACGTCTGTTTCAAGACTGTGTAGTGCGCCTTTTATCTTCTGGAACATTAGCTGCACATCTCCCTGATTGAAATGACCCTTACCGAGGGGTGCTTGATTTGGGGTGAGTGTAGCAAATTCGTGGCCCCCACACACTGCCTGCTACAACCAGGCAGAGAGAATGGGAGAAAGGAAGGGAGCATCAGGCGATGTGGAAGACAGGAAACGGAAGGCGTGGTGGCTGAGGGCCAACAATAATTCCCCCCCCCCCCCTAAATACACAGGTGTACCCAAGCATGCTAAGTGAGGGTAAAACCCTGTAACTGATTATTACGAACATCGGGCAAGGTCTCAGTGCAGGAAATGGCAGGTAAAATGGCAATGAAGAAAGGGAAGGCAGGTGGAGACGCCCATACTTATCTACTCATAATCGAAACCATGTGTTCCTAATCGCTATCTCAGCTGGGCACGCTTAGGAATTATGTGTATAATTGAAAAAGTAGCGCCCAAATCAGAAACGCCTATTCCCCCGTCTCAATGGGCGTTCTTGGCGCCTATATAAACGCCCACTCCGTATTTTCGAAAACACCATTGGTACAATGCCACCACGCATGCCGCCGACCCGGAAGGGTAATTTTCTCGAGGCAGAGGTGGAGCTCCTGGTACAAGAAATTGTACAGCGGCACCGGAGTCTGTTTGCTCCCACAGGGCAGAGGCTGGCAGCAACAGTAAAGCAGCGGGAATGGGAGGCAGTACGGGACAGCCTGAATGCTGTCTTCCATGCTGGGAGAGACGTGGAGGACTGCAAGAGGAAGTGGCGGAAGCTGAGGAGGGATGTTCGCAGGAAGGCAGGGGCCAATCCCCCAGGCAATGACACTGCCAACCTTACACCAATGGAGCTGATGGTGTACTCCCTCCTACCCCAGGAGGGCATCCACGGGATTGGCTCCATGGACACCTCGGGCCAGGCTGAGGACTCGGGTAGGTGTTTCATTATGCAGTTGGGGTATCTGTTGTGCTGCAGTACACTTGTGTTATAGAAGTTGGGGTCAGGGGGAGGGAGGTGAGGAGTGGGGGGCAGGAGGAGGGAGGTAGGTGGAGGTGGGGGTGGGAGTATCTCTGGCTGTCTTTCTGTATATTAACAGGCCACCTTTATGATGCTGTTGTGACCTGGTAACCCCTACTCACTAGCTCTCTACCCTTACTCCCTATCCCTACCATTGTGATTGGGTTTCCTCTTACTTGTCCTGTGTGCCCATATTTATAGAATTAATTGTAAGCTCTATTTGAGTAGTGGTAGTGGTCATGTGTGTTATAGGAGCAAGCAGACAGGGTGGGTGCTGTGTGTGTGTGTGAGCACCCCCAATATTGAGGAAAGATCATGTAGCTGTGCAGGGAGGAGTGTTGGTCACTGGGCTTAGCACCCCCAATACTACTTTCCAGTTGGCTCCTATGGGTGTGTGTAGGTTACTACTGTGGCAGAACTCTGGGGGCCGTCCTTCCCTACTACTCCCTCCTATTTTCCCATTTTACCAAACTGTGCCTAGTTCCTCCTGTGACCTCTGTGCTCTACTGAGTGAGGGACACATGCATTCAACTGAAGGAGCCTGTAATGGGGGTCATAAAGCAGTTCTATGCAGTTTAGCAAGTCAGTAGTAACACAACACATGCTGCAATGTTGTTCAATTTAACAATTATACAACTAACAGCTTGTGCACAACGTTGTGAGTGGTGTCCTTCTCGTGGCTGCTCATCCACCACCTCTACCCAGCTGCCTGCGGGCCTCTCTCTTTTGTACCCGTGTCAATTCCATTTCTCCTCACCATCTCTTTGCTGGGTCATCAGGTTGGGGGACATACCAATGTATATGAATGCTGAAAGACAAAAGTGGGTTATTTGCACCAACACTATTCCTCTCTTGTGCTATACAGGTGAAGACTCAGAGGAGGCTGGCCCTAGTGGCCTGCAAGGCCAACGCCCTACACCATCCGTCCAGCCTCAACCTCCACAGCCTGCAGTCCAGCCTCCACCACCTGCACCAGCTGTGCATCCTCCGCGTCCACCACCACCTGCACCAGCTGTCCAGCCTCTACCACCACCAGCTGTCCAGCCTCTGCCAGCACCACCACCACCACCTGCACCCCAGCCTCTGCCAGCACCACCACCACCACCTGCACCGGCTGTCCAGCCTCTGCCAGCACCACCACCACCACCTGCACCGGCTGTCCAGCCTCTGCCACCACCACCACCACCACCTGCACCAGCAGAGGCCGCACCTCCAGCACCGGAGGACTTTGGTGAGGAGGAGGAGGGCCCAGCTCCCCGCCAGAGGCCATCCGCCCAAAGGAGGCAACTCCTGCGGCTGGCCACGGAACTACTCCGCCACAACGTGCGCTTGGAGGAGTACCGCCAGCAGAAACTGGAGCTGCAGCGCCAAGCACTGGAGGCACAGCAGCGAGCACACCAAGAACTCCTCCAGGCGCAACGTGAAGGCCACCAGGAGGTGCTCCAGCAACTGAGACGGCTGGAGCAGAGCATCCAACACCTGCACCCTCAGGGCACCGCGCCTACTCCAGCCCCCGTGCTGCTGGAGCAGCCCCTGCCATCAACCTCCTCCTCCACTGACCACCAGCAACCACCACCAGCTAAGAGGTGGGCATTGCGCTCCTCAGCCTCCGCACCCACTCCTGCTGCTCCCATTCTGGGTCCTGTGGCCAGACCACTACAACCAAGAAGGTGGCCCGATTTCCACGGTGCAGCCGAAGCCGCAGGCTGCCGTGGGGATAGAGAGGAGGACACTGGGAGCAGCAGCTCCGAAGAGGGGGAAGAGACTTCCCGTGCAGCACCAGCTGCAAAGGAAGGGCGTGGGAGGGGTAGGAGGGGACGGGGGAAGGGAAGGGGAAAATGATGGGACATGCTGTAGGGTGAGGGTTGGTGGGAGGGGGGTGGGTGTGGGAGGGGGGGGTGGTGGTGGTGGTGGTGGGGTTCACCAAACACATATGCACTGTATGTAAAAAATAAATGCTCACTTACATTCACATAAAACTTGTTTCAATGAGTCTTTGTCTTGCTCTTACGCCAAGCTGGTAGGCATTGAGCTCTGCTCTGTGGGCTGGGGGTGGAGGGGGCTCCTCTTCCAGCTCATCTGGGGCCTCTTCTGGTGGTGGCTGTGGCTCCTCTGGGAGAGGCTGTCCTCTGCGCTGGGCCAAATTGTGTAACATACAGCACGCCACAAAGATCTTGGCCACCTTTTCTGGACTGTAGAGCAGCTCTCCTCCAGACCGGTCCAGACAGCGGAAGCGGTTTTTCAATAAACCAAAGGTGCGCTCAATGATCCCCCGGGTGCTGCGATGTTTCCTGTTGTAGGTTTCTTCTGGCCCTGGTTGTGGGTGGATCAGGGGGGTCATGAGCCATGTCCTCTGCGGGTAGCCTCGGTCACCTTTGCAGAAAAGCAGAATGAGATAGATGAGTGTGTATCGCTTGGAGCAGGTACAGGGGGGGCGGGGGGATTTGGATAGTGGGTTGTGGTGGAGGAAGCCAGGGCGGAGGGTTGCCCAGTGGAGGAGGTCTAGTATGGGTGGTACATGCATGTTGCACTTACCTAGTAGCCATCCACCAATGAACTCCCCTCGCTCGAACCTGCGGAAGATGCCCGAGTGCTGTAGGATGTAGGCATCGTGGCTGGAGCCGGGGTACCTGGCACACACGTCTAATATCTCCCCCTGGGCATCACATACAACTTGCATGTTCATAGAATGAAATGCCTTCCTATTTCTGTAGGTGGCTTCGTGTGCCCGGGGGGGTCTGAGGGCTACGTGTGTGCAGTCTATCACACCGATGACCGAGGGGAATCTAGCAACAGCATAGAAGGTGGCCATGTTGTTGTGCAGAGCCTGGGGGGTGGTGGGGAAAGTGATGTAGTGTGAGGTGTGAGTTATGAAGGCATCCAGGAACTGGGTGAGACAGTGTGAAATAGAAGCCTGGGTGAGGCCTGTGTTAGCAGCTAATACGGATTGAAAACTGCCAGTGGCCAGGACAGAGAGAGCGGAAGTGATTTTGAGGTGGGCAGGGATGGGGTTATTCCTACGTGTCTGGGGCTGAAGGAGGGGTTTCAGCTGCTCACACAGCTGACGAATGGTGGCCCTATCAAACCTGAACCTTGTTAGACACTGCTGGTCAGTGAGTTGTAGGAAGGTGGTGCGGGGCCTAAACACTCGGGGCCGTGAATACCTCCTGCGGTGGGTGGCCTCTTCGTGTAGCATGAATGCCACAAGTGCATTAAGTGCATCCATATCCCCACCACCAGTGCAAGTATTAGGACTAGTAGTCAAACAGCAACACACACAGATCTGTCACTTCCAGGCACTACGCCCCTCTGGCCACTCACTCGCCAAACAGTACAGGCACACAGAGACAAACGGAGGTCAGGGAATACAGTATACACGTGGGAAGAGTGAATGGGGAGGGATAGGGGGAGAGGGAGGGGAAGGGGCGATAGAGCAAAGGAGTAGGAGTAAGGAACGGTGAAAGGGTAAGACACAAAAAGAGGCAGGGCACACAGACGACCGTCACAGGTACTGAACACGCTCGGCTTTCTCTCTGCAACCACCACTTCAGCTCTTCCACCAACAATATCGCCACTCTCCAACTACACACAATCGCTAATGGGTCTAAAGACGATTTCCTCCTTGCTCTGGTCGCTTTTATTTCGGGTCCATCATATTACGCCCATCTTCCCGCCCAACCAGAGCCCTTTCGCTATTCGTTATACGTTGTACCCGTCCACGTCGTATCACCGCCCCTAACACGCCCCCGACACGCCTCTTATTTGGGCGTTTTTACGTCCACGTACGAGCGACACGGACGCACTGAAACATTGCTTTCGATTATATGGATTTACTCGTTTTTGTGAGATTAACGTCCATCTCCCGATTTAGGTCGGCTCTTGGGCGTTTTTCTCGTTCGATTATAAGCAGGATAGTGATCACATTGTATAATAAATTAGCTGGGAAACAGAAAATTTGTTATAAGAAAGATCTGAGGGGATAAAGTTTCCTTGTGCTAGGACTATAATTTGTCCCAAAGAGATTTGTTGTTTGCTGGACTATTGGATTTCAGTCCTTGATGCCCAGGTTCTAATCCAAGGAATCTCCCGCAGGTTAGTGGCTTCTTTGCAGGAGAGTTTATGATGGATACAAATTAGTCTTATGGTAAACACTAATATGAGTGAGCCACAGGGCAATGGCAAAAAAAAAAAGTAGCTTTATTTTATAGGGGTGTAAGTCTTTTTTCTTACAGAGCTGAGAAACATTTTTGCACACCCATTTTCAAAAAAATCACCAGCTATTAGCTGCTTTGCATACCGTTTGCATCACAGTAGATATATTTATTTTTATTTTCTTAATCGTCTTTCAGTTAACAACCCATCAAAGTGGTTTACAGAACTAAAATCATAAAACGGCAGCAATACAGAGTACAGTTATCACTGGCAAATCACTATTTGTGAATTTAAATAAACGTTTGTGCATGGAAACTATGCACAAACGTTTATTCCAAGAGGCCAGAATTTGAATATTTTAGTGCAATCGGACTTTGCACAAAAAATAGCCATGCCTTCTCCCCCAATTTTTTCCCACATTTTGGACATTTTCCTCTATTTTTCTGCACAAAGCTCTACTTGTAGAAAAGCTTACATCAGCCTTCTTGTCGGTTTGCATATGCGATAGCACACGTTTCTATAATTGTATCAATGAGCGATAATTTAACAAAGCATGCGGTAGAGTTTTCTTTAATATCATGTTCAAATGGAATTTAAAAAACAAAACAAAACATTGTTCTTGTAAAGACTTGAGCAACTCTACCCCCAAAATATCACAAGGCACTTACAGATCATTTGTGCCACTAATCCATATTGTAGTGTACACACATCTGCAATTTGAGTCCTCTGGCCAAGAGGCTATGAGAAAATAGTTCCATTATGCATCTGGTGCCAGAAGCTTGGAGACCAAGTTAACATCGTAGCGGTCAACTACTAGGCACCAGGGAACATTTGATTGCAATTTTTGAATACCGCTCAGAGTATAAAATGCTGGAGACAGAAGTTACATTTCTGAGTTGGCGTTCAGCACATATTTGCACGGAGCCCATCGTCATGTTTTCTGGAACCCACTGTCAAAAGCCACAGCTTAAGTCATCACAGATTTTGTGCAAAACAGGTTTTGCACCTATCCACTAAACAAACACAGGTCAGGAAAAGAAGTCGTGCATATCTGAAAGGGTTCTTTTCAGCTGCAACCACAAGGACATGTTCTCTTGAAACAGGTATTCCTGCCAAAATATGGGCCACATTGCGATTTCAGCAGGGCTCATACAAATCCTTCACATTTGGGAAGTATAATGACTGTTTTTCCCTCTGAATATTTACACAAGCTAAATGCGTTTATTTGAAATATTTTTCTACAAACCTCTTTGGCACACTTTGTACTAGTTACACTATTTTGGACAGTTGGAAGTAATTTGTTATAATTGTATTAACAAGTAAAACCGGGCGTGAACACTTTTCTCTGTGTAGACTTTTGCCAGGTTTTCAAAGCATAGGCAGCAGAACAGAACGGATTGTGGTGGGGCTTTTCCCTGTGTAGTACATCAGTGATAAGGGATCAGACTAAGGAAACACTGGTGCAGATGTTCAACCCTCTGGACAAGAAGGCATCCCATGCAAAGCGGAAATATGTGCCTACTTCTGCTTGGGAAAATTACCCCAGGGGAACTAGCCCCCTCCTCCTATAATCTTGTACACACATTTTTGCTTTTAGCTTGCAAAACTGCACACGCAGGTTATAGATTAGTGCCAGTCATGCTTATAAGTTAATTGCAAGTTAGGTACTAATTGCCGCTAACAACCAATAACTACTGGTAACTGCAATTCATGGGTGGTAATTGGCACTCACTTGCTGTAATGCATGTAACTGCACTTAATCGCTATTCTAGTAACTTTGTGTAACTGCAAAGGAGGGGGCAGTGGCGTAGCAAGGTTGGCTGCCACCCGGGGCAGATCGCCGCTGTGCACCCCCCCCCCCCCCCCCCGTGTGCAGCGGCGTCCCCCCCAGGGTGCAGAACGACACCCCCTGGCACAATGACACCCCCCCAGCGCATCAAGGCCCCCTCCCAGTGCAATGACACCCCCTCCCCGGGTGCATTCTTGGCTGTTGGAGGTTGTAGAGAGCAGCTGCGCGCCTGTCGGCTCCGCTGGCTCCCTGCTCCCTCTGCCCTGGAACAGGAAGTAACCTGTTTGGGGCAGAGGGAGCAGGGAACCAGCTGAGCTGACAGGCACGTGGCTGCTCTCTGCACCCTCCAGCAGCGTGCACCCGGGGCGGACCTCCCCCACAGCCCCGCCCTTCCTACACCACTGGGGAGGGGCATGCATGTGAGAGGGCATAGGAAGGTCAGGAGTGTGCCCAGCTAAGATTCACACTATGCACTAAGGGTCCTGCTTACTAAGCTGTGCTAGAGGCATGCTAGCGTTTTTTTAGCGCACGCTAACCATGTAGATGCCCATAATATTCCTATGGATGTCTACATGGTTAGCACGTGCTCATTTTTAGCATGTGCTAAAAATGCTAGTGCACCATAATAAACAGGGCTCTAAGATTCCTGAATACTATCAGTTACATATGCAACAGTAATATATGGTCACAGACATTTAGGCGTGAGTGGCAGCACCTAGTTGATGTGTAAATCCCGACACAGTAGCGTTCTCTAACAGCAAGTAAGTACATAGTGCTAGATTCTATATGCGGTGTCTGACAAATCTGTGTGGTAAAAAAATACACCTAGGTGTATTCTCTAAAGTATGCCTAGGCTTGAATTTCCACACGCTATATAGAATACGCCTGAGCGGTGCTCCAAGCGACCAAATTTGGTTGCATCCATTTAGGCCATCTTTAATTTGGCGTAAATCTTGACGCCTAAATTAGGTGCAGACCGGTGCATAGATTGTAGAAATGCCCTTAACCCACCCATTCCATGCTTATAACTACACCCCCTTTTCAACTATGTGACTTGGAATTTACGAGCACCACGTTACAGCCTATGCTTAGCGAGTTGTGCATGTAAATTTTAATTAATGCCAATTAGTGCTGATCATTGCTTGTTAACATCCAATTGACAACGCTGATTAGCTAGTTAACCAATTAAGTTAGATGCATTGCTGTAGAACATGCTTCAATTTCTGTACGGAAATTAACCCTAGAACGCATATTGGGGGCCTTTTAGGCCCCCATGCTTACATTTTTGCTATTATCTGCAAAATTACTTTAGTTAGAATTTTGAAACTCAAGGTATTACTCAAGTATGTCATTGTTGATAATATCCAGTTGTTCATATAATTTTTTTTCATAGGCATTATGGTGTAACAATGCTTGTTTGGTGAAAACTACATCTGTACGAATTGGGGGCCTTTTAGGCCCCCGCTGTTTTTATCATGTTCTCAGAAGTGTTTGTGTCTCAAGTTACTTTATTTGTACTCAGTAATGCTGGTGGAGGGGCCAGGGTGTGGATAATAACATGTGAGGATGTCATGTGATTTTTGGAGGGAGTGATAAGGCCATGACATCACCTCAGGTCCTCTGAACACTGAGGACAGTATACACTGTGAGCTAATTGCTGAAGGACCTGTGATAAGATAAGCTGTTGAGAGGAAATCTGTTTCATTTTCTAACATCTAGTCAGCAATGGCACAGTCTTCCTCCAAGTGTCTGACTGACCAAGAGATTGAAGCGATTATGTTTCAAAGCGATGATGAAAGTGAACTATCTTTGTCTGATGAAGAATATCTGCCACCAGCTAATCAAACATCCTCATCCAGTGATTCTTCTGATGATGAAGAAGTGAATCTAGTGGATCCTCAAGAAGTGATAAGTAGAACATCCAAAACGAATGTTTTTTGGGACAGTAATCCTACATTAGTCGGACGTACTCCAATACACAATATTGTGAGACAGGCTCAAGGAGCTGTGGGAAGTCCCAGTTACTTTACCCCTAAAGATGTATTCTGTACTTATTTTTCTGACAATATTGCAGAAGAGGTCCTATTATGTTCAAACCTAGAAGGAAGACGTATCGCTTCAGCAAAAAATAAGTCCTGGAAAAATATCTCAAAAGAGGAACTTTATGCATATATTGGACTTTTCCTGCTGGCAGGGAGTCAAAAATCGTATGATGTCCCAATACGAGAATTATTTCTGGACCCACTTTCTGATCCACACTATAAGGCGACAATGTCAGTGGGCAGATATGAGGAAATTAGAAGGATCATTCGCTTTGATGATAAGCGAACTCGTGCAGCGAGGTTTGAAACAGACAAATTAGCCCCTATCAGTTATATCTGGAACATATTTATCAAAAATTGCACAAAACTTTACAATCCTAGTACTAATGTTACTGTAGATGAGCAACTTGTACCGTTCAGAGGACGCTGCAAATTCATACAATACATGCCCAGCAAGCCAGCCAAGTACGGTATAAAAATCTTCTGGATGTGTGATTCTGCAAATTATTATGGCATAAATGGCGTAATCTACTGTGGCAAAGAGGTTGGTGCACCAGTACAGAAGGATCTGGGGTCTGAAATAGTCAAAACTCTTGCTGTTCCAATATTCAATTCAGGTAGAAACATCACCATGGACAATTATTTCACCAATGTTGAACTAGGCAATTTTCTGCTTGCAAAAGCTATTACACTTGTTGGTACTATAAAGCAAAACAGACGAGAAATTCCAGCAGCACTCAAACACAATCGTCAGCGAGCACTTTATGAGAGTGTCTTTGGATTCAATAACAAAGCGACTTTGGTATCTTACAAGGCAAAGAAGGAGAAATCTGTAATTTTACTCAGTACCATGCATCACGATTGCAGTGTTGACAGCAATAACCAAAAATTGAAACCAGAAATCATCCTGCATTACAATGCAACAAAAGGAGGTGTAGATAAAATGGATGAGATGGTGGGAGAATATTCGTGTAAGAGGCAAACAAAACGATGGCCTGTAGTACTATTTTCAAATATGCTTGATGTAGCAGCCCTAAATTCATTCATTATTTATACAGAAACTCATCCTGAATTTCATGCACAGAGGAAGGACAGGAGACGCTTATTCTTGAAGGACCTTTGTCATGAACTTGTAATACCTCACATGATAGAGCGAAGCGACTTGAAATGCTTGCCAAAGAAAACTAAAGAAGCAATGAAACGGTGTGGCGTACAGTTTCAGATTACTCCAGAGCCAGGAGAAAGAAAACGAAAGCGTTGTTTCATGTGTCCAAGAAACATAGAGAGGAAAACTGAGCGATATTGTTCCACTTGTAAGGAAACTGTTTGCAAAGAACACTCTTCTGAAAAAATAACATGTCAGAATTGTTTGGAAGACTAATATAATAGAAAAGAAAGTTAGAATAAAAATGTAGCTGCAGCTAGTTTGCTATAGATTTCTATGCATTTTTGTGTGTTTTCATGTCTTTGCGTGAAATTTGGGAAAAAAAAGATTTTTTGGTGTTTTCTGTGAAAAATTATAATTAAAATGTTGTCCATTATTCATATTTTATTGAGCAATTTTGAAATAAACTTGTGAAAGTTATTTAAGTGTGTTTTTCTACATTATGTGCATGGGGGCCTAAAAGGCCCCCATGACGTTAATATGTATATTTTTAACGTCATGCGTTCTAGGGTTAAGGTGTGATATATAGAATTTGGGGGATAATTGCCAATATAGAATTCATGCTTATTGCACTGCATCCTAGCACATACATTTTGGCAACCTTGCCAGAATTGCCACCTATCTCCCACATTCTATATATGGCACCCAAATTTGTGCACGCAATTTTGGCAATGCAGCCAAATTGCAAATGCAACATAATTGTTAACAAGCCAATTGGCATCAATAGTTGGTTGCTAACAAGCAATTATTGGTGCAAATTGGAATTTATGTGCCCAACTTTGTAAACGTATTCTGTAAAGTAGTGCACGTAAATTCTAACATAGATCTCATATGGGGGTGTGGCCTTGGGACGGACATGGACGGGTCTTGGGTGGTCCTAAAAATTACGTGCAGTGTTATAGAATACACCCGATCCACACCTAAGCTAGGCGCAGGCATTTACACTGGCATAAATGGTTGCGCCTGAATTTTAGTCATGGGAACTAGCACTACATATATTCTATAAACCGTAACTAACTTTAGGCAAAGTGCATTTTTTTAGCACTGTTTTCTTTTTTCTTTTTTTTCTCCCCTACGTCACCCCATGGAACACTTTTGCTGGGTCCACTTACAGTTAGTACATACGTTTATATATGTCCCTGCTTATCGGTCAAGCGGTTTTACAAAAGCCTATTTCCATGGGTGAAACACAGTTTAATGTGCAGAAATGTGTTTGAAAAATGTCTTCCCTATGCATGTCCAGAAAACTGGAACAAATAATTATTCAGAGGATTATTTCAACCTCCTGGAGTTCTGTGAAATAATATCTCCTTCATGAGATCGCTATTTGCTGTAGGCTATTTTTGGTGCAGGCTGTGAAATAATGACTTTTCGGCTTAGTTTGAAATATCTTTTTGCATTTAGGGCTAGATTCTCTATATGGCACCAAAAAAGTGCTATTCGATAAGCCGCACTTTAAAGTTTGGTGCAGTTTATAGAATAGTGTTTATACCCGGGAATTGCATCTAACTTTTGGCACAGCCATTTGAAACGTGGTGCAAATGTGTGTATCGATTTAATTCTATAACAACACATGTTAATTTTAGGAATGCCCCCATTCTGCTCACGCTCTGCCCATTTTCACGCACTCTTTTTCAGATTGCGTGTAAAAGCCAATTCAATCTAATTAGTGCCAATAATTGCTTGTTAAGCAGCCAATTACTGGCACTAATTAGTTCATTATTCAGTTTAATTGTGCACACAAATTGGGCGTGTGCCCAAATTTGTGTGCACAATTTTTGGCAACTTTTATAGAATTAGGGGGTTAGTGCTTATTTAGGACCCTATTTATTAAAGTACGGTTAGGTATTACCACATGGTAACTGCAAAAGCTTTGGGGGTGCTGCCAGCATTGCTGGAGGGCTGCCAAGCAGTTAGAGCCAGATTCTATACATGGCACCTAGAAAATCGGCATGGAAAACATTTCCATCTCAGCATAGTCTATAAGGGGTGCCTATATTTAGGTGTGGTATATAGAATATGCTTAATTGATATCCTAGTGCTTAAAACTACATGCCTCCATTTACACCAATGAAAATGTAGCATAAATCCCAGTGAACACAAGAGTAGCCATACTGGGTGAGACCAATGGTCCATCTAGCCCAGTATCCTGTTTTCCAAACAGTGGCCAAGCCAGGTCACAAGTACCTGGCAGAAACCCAAATCATGGCAACATTCCATACTACAAATCCCAGGGCAAGCAGTTGCTTCCCATGTCTGTCTCAGTAGCAGATTATGGACTTTTCCTCCAAGAATTTGTCCAAACCTTTTTTAAACCCAGATACGCTAACCACTATTACCACATCCTCTGGCAAAGTGTTCCAGAGCTTAACTATTCGTTGAGTGAAAAAATATTTCCTCCTATTTGTTTTTAAAGTATTTCCATGTAACTTTCTCGAGTGTCCCCTAGTCTTTGTACTTTTGGAACGAGTAAAAAATCTATTTACTTCTACTTGTTCTACACCACTCAGGATTTTGTAGACCTCAATCATATCTCCCCTCAGCTGTCTCTTTTCCAAGCTGAAAAGCCCTAACCTCTTTAGCCTTTCCTCACACCCAAGTTAGGCAAAGGCCTTTATACCTGCTTTTAGCAGGTGTAAGTCCCACACACACAGCAGTTAGGCATGGATCCATGCCTAAGCATGATTCTTTAAAGCACACAACCTTTATAGAATTGCACTTAGCACTGATTTTGTTGAACACTGAATTTTGAGTGCCATTTACTGAATTCCCTCCATTATTGACTTCCTCATTAACTATAAGGCACAATCCCTATGCATTCCCTATCCATACCATGTAACAGGAATTATCTCACACTTGCATGTACAATTTGACACTTGGGACTAGATTCTGTACATCACACCTAAACATTTGGCACCAAAATGAAATTCACCTAAGTGAAGTAGGAGTTTGTTTCAGTGATCTGCACATAATATTGGCACTTGCATCGCATCCGTTCCTGACACACATGAACAAAGAATACTATGACAACCTTATAAATTGGAAAAATAATTTTGGCCAAAGCTTAATTAACAAATCAAAAATTCTTAACCAGCACAAATAAAAATCTTATCTAATATAATAATTCGCACCTCCAACGTTCTGAAGCTGACTCCGTGGCAGCGTGGCAGTGAAGCCGTGTAGTGTTCGTAGAGTTTGTAATCACCCCGCCCTCGTGGGAACTCTGTATAGTTGCCAGCCCCCGCGCCTCCCTCCCTCTCTTTCTCTGCCCTCCAAGCATGACCTATCCTCCAGCAGCCCCTCGCCTTCCTAAGTGCTGGCTGTATTTTAAAAAATCTTACCTTGGGGTGCAGCATCCACAGTGAAGGCGAGTGGCGCTTCAGACTGCCTTTGCATGTGTCTCAGCTCTGCCTCTGATCCCGCCCTTCCAGAAACAGAAAATGAGGACGGGACCAGAGGCAGAGCTGAGACACATGTGAAGGCAGTCTGAAGCGCCGCACCCCAAGGTAAGAATTTTTAAAATACAGCCAGCACTTAGGAAGGCGAGGGGCTGCCGGAGGACAGGTCATGATTGGAGGGCAGAGAGAGAGAGGGAGGGAGGCAAGGGGTCATGGAAGTCGGAGGAGAGGGGGGCGTGGACCTAGGAGGGAGGGAGGGGGTGTCCTGCAAGTCAAAGGGGAGGGGGCGTCCAAGTCGAAGGGGAGGGGAAGGGGGTCCTGGAACTCGAAGGGGAGGGAGGGAGGTGTGGGGATGTGGAACTCGAAAGAGAATGGGGGGCATAGAACTCGGAGGGGAAGGAGGGGGCCCTGGAACTCAAAGGGGAGGGGAGGAGATCCTGGAATGCGAAGGGGAGGGAGGGGGTCCTGGAACTGAAAGGGGAGCGGGAGAGGGACCTGGAACTCGGAGGGCACACAGAGAGAGAGGTAGGGAGGGGGCCTGGAACTCTGAGGGGAGAGAGATGGAGGGAGGGGGGCCCTGGATATGGGTGGATGGAGGAGAGGCCAGGGGAGAATGCAGAGTTAATGCACATGTAGGGGGGGGAGGGTAAGGGACAGAGGAGAATTGCTGCACCACGATGGATGGATGGAGGGGGCAGGGGAGAGATGTTGCACATGGATGGATGAAGGGGGCAGGGCTCAGAGGACGTTTGCTGCATATGGATGAGTGCAGGGGAGAGAGCATAATTGGTGCACACGGGACACACACTACACTCTCACTCACACAGACAGACATACACACATTCTGTCTCTCTCTCAATCACACACTCTCTCTCTCTCCCTGACACACACTCTTTCTCTCTCACACATACTCACTCTCTCTCACACATACTCTCTCCTAACAGTTCCCTTAAAAACATAATTGCCATTAGAGGACAACCTTGCTAGTGCCCGTTTCATTTCTTTCAGAAACGAGCCTCTTTTACTAGTTATCAATATTTCAATGCAACCTTCACTTTTCTTATTACCCTTTATAAAGCTAGTCGGTGCCGACCAAGCTGCACATATTTATTTCATCATGAACCACCTTGTAATGTGAGACCTGCGGTGACGTCAAGGCCTCACTTCTGCTTCTGGCGGTTTCGCACACAAGCAGATTACACTGTAAAATCCATATAGTCAGTAAATTCGTTGTCCTTAAATGAAGGCTGCTTGAAAAATTCTCATTTAAATTACCGCAGCTGTGACTTAAACTACCCCTTTTAACATCTCTAAACATCACTATCCCAACTACAAAATTACCCAAGATCCCAATCCCAATCCCAACCCTCAGTCTTCTAAATTTTGGAGCTTTCCACTTTGCTGCCCATCAATTCTCCTCATCCCAGAGCCCACCAATTTTCCTGACGTTCTCATGCTCTTTTGCTCCTCCCCCAACCTTAAAAAACAAACCAAAATTTACATACCCTTTGAAGTCACCATTCTTTCTGCTCAAATTTGGATGCCTTACTAAACCTCAACATCTCTTCCCAGTAATCCCTTCTTATTTTGTTTACCCCTTTTTGCTAATTAATTAATTAAATTACATCAAAATTTCATTCATTTTAATTTTAATTCCTAAGTCTTTATAAGACTTCCATTGCAAAATAATTAAATTATCTTCTTATTGAGTATACATTCCCCCCCCCCCCCCCCACACACACACACACCCATTTTTCTTTTATCCCTTCACCGTATTAAAATATATATATAGGCACAACTGCAGCAATGCCAATATTATCCACCCATAATTGATCTTATGGGTTTTCTATATCCTCAGTACTGACAACATGAAAGACAATTATAGAAATATTCAAAAAAAATAATTGTGCAATCGAGAATTTTTGACTTCTTAAGTCTCCACCCTCCTTCACTCAGTCCCAGTCCTTGGTGGAAGTCCCTTTTCCAGCAATAACTGACATGGATCATTTGACATAAAGTGTCTACTGGCTTTGCAGTTTCTTCATTTTGGCAGAATAACTCAAGCTCTTTCAGGGTGTCTGGGCAATGAATGCAGACTGCAGTCTTGAAATCTTATCTATCAGATTCAAGACTGGGCTTTGACAGGGCAAGTCGAGGACACTTTCTTTTTGCTGAGCCTCTGTGTTGCTTTTTCTTTGTTCATTTAAGTTCATTATCCTGCTAAATGGTGAATCTTCTTCCTTATCCCAGTTCTATGGCAGACTGGGGCAAATTATCCTCTGGGATCTGCCTTGACTTCCTGTCATCTATGTTTCCTGCAGTTTTCACATACCTCCCTGTCCTCACCACTGCAAAGCAAGGGTCATGAGTCATGCATTTGATATACTACCTTTCTGTGGTACAACCAAAGCAGGTTATTTTATATACAGCTACATTCTCTGTCCCTAGCGGGTTTACAATCTAAGGGGTCCTTTTATTGAGCTGTGGTAAAAGGGTCCCTGCGCTAGCGTCAGTGTGTGTTTTTGACGTATGCTGAGGCCCCCCTTTTACCACAGCGGGTAAAAGGCTGTCTTTTTTTCTCAAAAAGAAATGGCTGTATAGTAACTGAACAACTTGTCGTGCGGCCATTTTGGAGGGGAGCACTTATTGACACCCATTGAGGTGGTGTTAAGGGCTCCAGCACTACCCCAACGGTAACTGGGCAGCGTGCGGCACTGCCCGATTACCGCCAGTAAGCATTAGCACTAGAAAAATAGAAAATACTTTTGTAGCACTGGAAATGGTGCATACTGGGGGTGGACTCATTTATTTGCATTTTGCTCACACCTTTTTCAGTAGTAGCTCAAGGTGAGTTACATTCAATTATACTGGGTATTTCTTAGTCCCTGGAGGGCTCACAATCTAAGTTTGTTGGTTCATGATTGGCCCAAGATAACAAGGAGCAGTAGTAGGATTTGAATCTCCCACCTTTGGATTTTAAGGCTGGTGCTCTAACCACTAGGCCACTCCTCCACTCCAAGCCTGCTAATCTGTGCCAACTCTTTAGTAAAAGGGTCCCTAAGTTCACAACATCATGCTGCCACCACCATGCTGAACAATGGTGTTTGCATGATGATGTGCTGAGTTTGTTATACACTACCTGTATCTCATAGCACAGAGACCAAAAACTTCTACTTTGACCTAACCAGAGCACAAATCCTCCCCTTATATGTGTGTAGTGCCCTCAAAGATTTTCTGTACAGATGTTATATGGCACATCACATTGCTGTTCTTCAGCACTGGCTTCCTTCCTTCTTTCTGTCCTCCTAAAAGGGCCAGGTTTTTGGAGTAATCTTGAAGCTCGTAAACAGTCAATATTTTGCCTAGTCTCAGCTAGAGATCTGTGGAGTTCTTTTAAAGTTATCTTAGCCCCTCATAGTGACCTTCTTCAGTAGTTTTCTTAACCCCTGACTGTTGACTTTGAAGGGGGGGGGGGGAACAGCTTGATCAAAAGTGTCTTGGTGGTGCCAGTTTACAATAATGGACCTGACAGTGTCCCAAAGGATCATCAATAACACTGAAACTTTTCTTGTAGCCTTCTCCCAATCTGTACCTTTGAACAACTTTATCCAGAACCATATTTGCTGTATTTAGACCTTTGCTTCAAATTTGCTCCATACAACAGAACAAGCCTCTGTGCACAAAAACAGTAGTACAAACAGCAAAGGTGACCCAAAAGTCCAACAAATGAATTATGTAGTGCAATAATTTATTCTAATATTAATAACAGGTATCATTGACTCGACACCTGATACTACGCTGCCAGTCAGCACTACTAATCAGTTAACCATACATTGTGCCTTATTAGGAATACTTCACTGTATTATCTACCAGTGCATTCATTTATGACTATATGAATACATATATCTAGTGCAACCATCATTATTGACTCCTGAGGCAAAACACAGCCCGTGTCTAAAAACGACTAGGAAGTGGGCATTTCCGAAACAACAAAATAAACGTTTTCGTGCTTGAAAATGGCCATGTCCTCTACTTGATTTTTGGACATATTCAGCAAAACTCCAAAGTTGGATTTAGACATGATATCGAAAGTGGCCCTCCACATCTCATATATTATATATAATCTTTAAAACCTCTGGAAGAAAATTTCATTTATTTTGTTAGTTTTTTGTGGAGTAGATTCTCTTCACTATCCACTTCCTTTGCCCTCCTTTTTATTTCCTTTTCATTAGGGTTGGCAATGCGAATTATTCTTCTTTGTTTTCCTGTTTCATATTTTTTTTTTGTTGCTTGAGATATAAGTATATGCTTTTATAGATTTAAAAAAAAAAAAACAATGCTTCTCTAGTATGGAAGAAAATCCCTTCCATTTTTTTTCTGCTGATTTACCAACGTTGAAGAGAACAAGGGCTGATGCAGGTCACCCGTCTAGAAAGCACATTCTTGTCTGAGCCCAGTCCTCTTCACTCAACAGCACTGTAAGATATTAGCTGACTACAATTCAGTTAAGTCAAAATTTGCAGAGAGACTGTTTTGACAATGGCATTCAGGAGCCCAAAATGATGACCTGTTTTCTTGGATAAAGCTGCTTGTCAGACAGAAGTCAAGAAGTGATGTTATCAAGTTTTGCTTGAGGATTGTTTCGTGGTTGCTCTTTCAGAGTGTCACCCTTTAAAAAAAATCAAAATAAAATAAACTCCTTATATTGGCACTGACATTACGAAAAATGGTTGTATCTATTTCAGGTTTGGTCCTTAGGTGGACAGCCAGGTTTTTCACATCATGGCCTGGCTGCTCCCCCTCCTGTTTGAATAATTCCCTGGAGAACAATTGACACCTACAGTGCCACCTGAGCAAATATTTATACATTCTCACTCCTTCTCCCTTGTTTTTCAGTGACAGTATTAAACTGGAAGAGTCCTATTAATAAAAGTAGCTACAGTGGCTTCCATCACAGTCAGGACCTTGCACTGGAGATAATTTTTAATTTTGGTGGTAGGCTCTCAAGACATATGAAAACCATCTGAGAAGCTAACTACCTGCAGAATTTAAATTGTTTGTGAATACCTGTGCAGCGTTTCACTTGTGGATCTGGAACATTAGTCTTTGTACACCCTTTAGTCATTTCAACAATACAAATAACATAATAAGCACAATTAAAAAAGTACATAAGTATTGCCACAATGGGGCAGACCAAAGGTCCATCAAGCCCAGCATCCTGTTTCCAACAGTGGCCAATCCAGGTCACAAATACCTGGCAAGATCCCCAAAAAGTTCAATACATTTTATGCTGCTTATCCCAGAAATAATCAGTGGATTTTCCCCAAGTCAATTTAATAATGGTCTATGGACTTTTCCTTTAGGAAACAGTCCAGACCTTTTTAAAACTCCCACTAAGCTAACCGCCTTTACCACATTCTCTGGCAACGATTCGTATTAAAAGTCATGACTCAAAATTGGAGAAAATTAGGCCGCAGCTTTGTTTATTAATAGCTAGTCACATAGTGTATGACGGTGGATAAAGACCTGTACGGTCTATCCAGTCTGCCCAACAAGATAAACTCTTTATATGTATACCCGAGTATGATTTGTCCAATTGTTGTAAATCAATAAAATTAACATAATAAAATCCATCACCCGAGCTACTTTGGTGTATAGAAAAACATATCCCCTACTGCTTAACTGCCTCGCCATAACAACTGAAGCACTAGGAAGTGGTATGGACCTCCATGTCACTTTAGCCAGGTCACCTCTGCTCATCTCCAATCAACACTCCCTAACCCAATGGGAATGCCATTTTTTAAACCGAGCTGACCAACTAGGTCATAGCCCACAAATCCCCATCCCCCGGATCATTCACGATCCTTCACCTACTTCCCCCCCCCCCCCCCCATCCAACTACCCTTTACCCAGCCAGCCCCTGGGCTCCACTGACCCACGTGACTAGGTTCAGCCCCAAGTTAAACTTGTCCATCAAGACAAGCTCTCAGACTGAAACTTATTGGATTTACGATAGTATCCATCAGAGGGTAATGAAAGACTTGAGATGATTTATCACAATACTTGGTATGCTGTGTCCACTGTTTTCACTCCTTTCCCCAGATAGCTGTTATGATAGCACTAAGCTATCCACCATGTCTTTGTTAGCAACTTGTCAAGAACAAATACTGTGTTGGTAGACCAGTGGATTAGTTGCACTTTTTAAATCTAGAAGATGATTGATGGTGAGGATAACCTTCAGCTGTCAACAACTCCATATATCATTTGACCTGCTAACCAAAATGCTGGACCCTAACCTACAGGACAGCTTGTGTAAATGGAGGGAAAAATAAGCTTTTCATTCCTATCATCTACTGTTACTTAAAGATTTGGGGTTTTTTTTTTATTAAATTTAAAGAACACTTCAAACTATTGTTTTTTTTTTTTTGTTACATTTGTACCCTGTGCTTTCCCACTCATTGCAGGCTCAATGTGGCTTACAGATACAGGTACTTATTTGTACCAGGGGCAATGGAGGGTTAAGTGACTTGCCCAGAGTCACAAGGAGCTGCAGTGGGAATTGAACTCAGTTCCCCAGGATCAATGTCCACTGCACTAACCACTAGGCTACTCCTCCACTAGCAACACTTTATCTAGAAGCCTGCTCTTGCAGATCAGCAATGTGGCCGCACAGGCTTCTGTTTCTGTGAGTCTGATGTCCTGCAGAATGTCAGACTCACAGAAACAGAAGCCACATCAGACTCACAGAAACAGAAGCCTGTGCGGCCGTGTTGCTGATCTGAAAGGGCAGCCTTCTACATGGAATGTTGCTAGTGGAATAGCAACATTCCATGTTGAATCTCAAATAGGGCAATGGAAATGGTACTTCATATACCACCTTTCTCAGGATTTTGCAACTATATTCAAAGTGGTTTACATATATTCAGGTACTTATTTTGTACAGGGCCAATGGAGGGTTAAGTGACTTGCCCAGAGTCACAAGGAGCTGCCTGTGTCTTAAGTGGGAATCAAACTCAGTGCCCCAGGACCAGAGTCCACCACCCTAACCACTAGGCCACTCCTCCACTCCTCTGGCTATTGCTCCACTAATACTATGTTCATTTACCTGGTATGGAATTGCTGGGGCAAAAAAAAAGAATCAGAAGTGTCCCCCTAACCATAAATCCCACAGTGTACAAAAAAAGAAGAGAGGTAAGGAATAGACCAAATGTCTATCCAGACAGTAGGTTTATTCAAAAATCAGTTCCAAAGATTGAAGTTTATTTTAAAATCAGTTCCAAAGACTCAACGCAGTCCTGCGTTTTGGCACTAACCGCACATGTTTCAGAAGTCAAACCAGTTATCTCCGCCATTCATGATAGCAACACATAAATTGGCTAGAGAATCCAAAGTTCAGCATCCACCTTCTCTTACAATGTCCTCCATGCATCTCCAACTGACGTCATGGTTAGCACCGAAACGCAGGATTGCGTCGAGTCTTTGGAACTGATTTTTGAATAACTTACTATTTGGATAGAATTTGGTCTACCCCTTACCTCTCTTCTTTTTTTGTACGCTATGGAATTGCTGGGGGTAGTGAGGCATCTGAATTTAAACCTTCAGGATGAACGCTTCACCCTGAAGGTTTAAATTCAGAAATAGACTGGTGGTCTCTGCTTTAACCTGATTGGCTGTACTCTTTTTTTTGTGTCCAATCATATTGTGCGTTTTCTGATCAGCTGTAGCGTATTTAATGATAGGGTCCGTGCATAGACGCTGCAGCCATTTTTTTCCTTATGCGGGAGCACATGAATCATGTTATGGTAAGGAACTGTGATGTGAATTACTATTGTGGCTTTTACATCTTATATCTCTTTTTGCAATATATTGATTTTTCATTTTATAGAGAGCCTCTTCCTTGAGAAAGCTTATTGCGAAACCTGGCCACGTCGGTGGAGGTTCTCCTGCGGTCAAAGGCTGCCGCCGTATAAAGATAAGTTTGTGCTACAATGCACATTTCTTATTCTTCTAAAATGCTGTTATAATGTGCAGCCACGAGATACTGAAAGATTAAAAAAGAAAAAGCTAAAAAAAAAACTAAAAAAAAAATACAAAATCAGGGTGATCTCATGAAGATTTGCACCACAACCATTTCTTTGAAAAAGAAAGAACAAAATCGTTCATATGGTGTGTGCTGCAGTTAGGTCTGATGATCCCCATAAAATCAAGTAAAGTATTTATCTCATTGCAGTTATAATAAAATTGTGATGAAGTTCTGGAGTAGTCAGCTGCTCAATCAGGGCAGCTTTTTGTACTATGGACATGATTGAAACAGGTCTACATAAAAACATCCTTCTTTTTCGACGTGGACGCTTCTTCCCATTCATTATTGCTGAAAGATGTCCTAATTTTGGGCCCAAACTAGTCCTGCCCATAAAATATCTCCAACATCCCCCCCCCCCTTGCTATTTAAATGAACTTCAATATAAAATGTCCAAATTCTGCCTTTCAAAAATCATAATTTGGACGTTTTGGGCAGATGGACCTTTTTTTGGCCATTTTGAGATATCCATTTACTTCAAAAATGAGCTCTATAGGCACTTATGTATCTTTGTAATATCATTAACTAAGGGGTTTGAAAAATATTCTTCCAAACTAGTCAGAAAGATGTATCACAATATCCCCATGTTTTCTCTTTTCCTTTGTTTTTTCTTTTTGTGTTTAGTAAAGTTTGAAGAAATACATAACCAGTCTTTTGGAATATGCCTTGATAAAAGTAAGCCAAAAATAGATGCCTACTTGGCTCCCAACCTAGGGTGTCCTTTTAGTAAGGTATCATTTGGATATACAAAGGTCCATTTTTCAGCGCACCTAGAAAAAAAGGCATTTTTTTTTGTGGCCGAAAAAGGACGTGCAGCAAAATTAAAATGAGCGCGCATCCATTTCGGCCTGAGACCTTACTGCCACCCATTGACTTAGTGGTAAGGTCTCACACGCTAACTGGGTGGTAAGCATCAGCACGAGTAAACTGCCGATTACCGCCTGGTAAGCGCCACGCGGTAGAAAATAGAAAATATTTTCTACCATGTGTTTGGACACGCGTCAAAAATGGAATTACCTCCCGGGGCATGTGGTAGCCGGGTGGTAGTTCCAATTTTACAAGTGTTGGACGCGGATAGGTGCCTACACGCCTTTGTAAAAGGGTACCAGGTGCTCCATGGTGCGACCGCACCTTGAGTATTGTGTTCAATTCTGGTCGCCGCATCTCAAGAAAGATATAGTAGAATTGGAAAAGGTGCAGCGAAGGGCGACTAAAATGATAGTGTGGATGGGACAACTTCCTTATGAAGAAAGACTAAGGAGGCTAGGGCTTTTCAGCTTGGAGAAGAGACGGCTGAGGGGAGACATGATAGAGGTATATAAAATAATGAGTGGAGTGGAACCGGTGGATGTGAAGCGTCTGTTCACGCTTTCCAAAAATACTAGGACTAGGGGGCATGCGATGAAACTACAGTGTAGTAAATTTAAAACAAATCGGAGAAAATGTTTCTTCACCCAACACATAATTAAACTCTGGAATTCATTGCCAGAGAACTTGGTGAAGGCGGTTAGCTTGACAGAGTTTTGAAAGCGGTTAGATGGTTTCCTAAAGGACAAGTCCATAAACCACTACTAAATGGACTTGGGGAAAAATCCACCTTTCCAGGAATAACATGTATAGAATATTTGTACGTTTGGGAAGCTTGCCAGGTGCCCTTGGCCGCTGTCGTGGACAGGATGCTGGGCTCGATGGACCCTTGGTCTTTTCCCAGTGTGGCATTACTTATGTACTTATGTACTTATGTACAGGTGACCTGTTATAAAATTCCCCTCCACATGTCTCAGATTCTTTTTAGCTAACTCTGACCTTGCATTCTAAATACACCGCAAATATATGCAGCCTATATTTTAACTGTAGTCCTGAAAGACAGCTGTTGGAAAGGGTTTCTTGAGGGGGTCTAACTTAATTGAATAGGTTTTGAAAATGTTGTTTGAGTATTTAATGTGTGACAATGATCTAATTGCAATAAATTAGATGACCTAGTGTAAAGGGAATGTGCTGTTGACCCCCCCCCCCCCCCCCCCCACACACACACACACACTTTCTGTGGATGAAGTGCATTTTATCCTAACGATGAGTCTTACTCAGGTTATTTCATTCAGTAAAAATGTCCCATTCTTTCCTTGAATATTACCGTATTCCCTTGTCTCTTTCAGTTTGGCAGCAGCAGTCTTGGCAAGAAGCCCATAACATGGTAAATGACAAATCACTACCAGATGAAACTCTGAGTGTTACATGGTGGATTTCCTCCAGCTGCAGAACACTGTGAGGCCCAATCACTTTAGCAAAGTAATTCAGAATTTCAATAAGATCGACCTTTGCAGAATGTTGCTCCAGGAAGAGAACTAGAGTCTGTAGATTCAGGTTACTCTGCAAAGCTCCAAACCTGAATAGCTGAATTAGTTAATGTTTTCAAAGAATTACACTGGGAAAGTGATAATCTACAGGCTGGTAATATAAACGAACTCCAGTCATGAATGATGTGCATAACGGCATGAGTTGAAGAATGGATTTTGCATTTGAGTTTCAAAACTTTACTTTCACAGATTACATAATACATAATCCCTTTAAACCAATGATTTAAAAAAAAAAAAAAACATCTTTGACCTCATAATTAGTAGTTACAGCCTGACAAGTACCACCATTTTGGAATAATTTTATAAACTTTTTGCATGTAATATCCTGTTTTTCACATGAAAAAAAAGGCTTTTGTAAAACTATGCCACAGATTATATGCATAGAAAACACACCATAACAAGAAGGCATGTGCTTGCATGTGACCTGCATGCAGGTTTGTTCTGAGGTGAAACTTGGGCAGAGGATGGGAAGAGTCGTGATTAGAAAATGACACGGTTACTGAAACTGTGGTAAATCTGTTGTAGTGGTAACAGTAACGCTGTAATCAGAATTACCGCAGATGTGGAAACAAAACTTTTTACCACTTCACGGGAATGGCAGAAAACCTTGTTCCCGCAGTAAATAAAAAAGTCCATTGCTCCATTCCCGTCCTCCTCCCCATGGGTCTGTCACCTCTTTCTACTCACTGCTTGTAACTTACATGTTCCTAAGAGCCATAAGTACATAGTATTGCCATACTGGGAAAGACCAAAGGTCCATCGAGCTCAGCATCCTGTTTCCAACAGTGGCCAATCCAGGTCACAAATACCTGGCAAGATCCCAAAAAAGTACAAAACATTTTATACTGCTTATCCCAGAAATAGTGGATTTTCCCCCAAGTCCATTTAATAATGGTCTACGGACTTTTCCTTTAGGAAGCCGTTCAAACCTTTTTTTAACTCCGCTAAGCTAACCACCTTTACCACATTCTCTGGCAACGAATTCCAGAGTTTAATTACAAGTTGAGTGAAGAAACATTTTCTCCAATTCATTTTAAATTTACTACATTGTAGCTTCATCGCATGTCCCCTAGTCCTAGTATTTTTGGAAAGCATAAACAGACGCTTCACATCTACCCGTTCAACTCCACTCATTATTTTATAGACCTGTATCATATCTCCCCTCAGCCTCCTTTTCTCCAAGCTGAAGAGCCCTAGCCACTTTAGCCTTTCCTCATAGGGAAGTCGTCCCATCCCATTTATCATTTTTGTCGCCCTTCTCTGCACCTTTTCTAATTCCACTATATCTTTTTTGAGATGCGGTGACCGAATTGAACACAATATTCAAGGTGTGGTCGCACCATGGAGTGATACAAAGGCATTATAACATCCTCATTTTTGTTTTCCATTCCTTTCCTAATAATACCTAACATTCTATTTGCTTTCTTAGCTGCAGCAGCACACTGGGCAGAAGGTTTCAATGTATCATCAACGACGACACCTAGATCCCTTTCTTGGTCCATGACTCCTAATGTGTAACCTTGCATGACGTAGCTATAATTCGGGTTCCTCTTTCCCACATGCATCACTTTGCACTTGCTCACATTAAACGTCATCTGCCATTTAGACGCCCAGTCTCGTAAGGTCCTCTTGTAATTTTTCACAATCCTCCCGCGATTTAACCACTTTGAATAACTTTATGTCATCAGCAAATTTAATTACCTCACTAGTTACTCCCATCTCTAGGTCATTTATAAATATGTTAAAAAGCAGCGGTCCCAGCACAGACCCCTGGGGAACCCCACTAACTACCCTTCTCCATTGAGAATACTGACCATTTAACCGTACTCTCTGTTTTCTATCTTTTAACCAGTTTTTAATCCACAATAGAACACTACCTCCTATCCCATGACTCTCCAATTTCCTCTGGAGTCTTTCATGAGGTACTTTGTCAAACGCCTTCTGAAAATCCAGATACACAATATTAACTAGCTCACCTTTATCCACATGTTTGTTCACCCCCTTCAAAGAAATGTAGTAGATTGGTGAGGCAAGATTTCCCTTCACTAAATCCATGTTGACTTTGTCTCATTAATCCATGCTTTTGAATATGCTCTGTAATTTTGTTCTTAATAATAGTCTCTACCATTTTGCCCAGCACCAACGTCAGACTCACCGGTCTATAATTTCCTGGATCTCCTCTGGAACCTTTTTTAAAAATCGGCGTTACATTGGCCACCCTCCAATCTTCCGGTACCACGCTCGATTTTAAGGATAAATTACGTATTACTAATAATAGCTCCACAAGCTCATTTTTCAGTTCTATCAGTACTCTAGGATGAATACCATCCAGTCCAGGAGATTTGCTACTCTTCAATTTGTAGAACTGCCCCATTACATCCTCCAGGTTTACATAGAATCTATTAAGTTTCTCCAACTCATCAGCTTCGAATATCATTTCCGGCACCAGTATCCCACCCAAATCTTCATCGGTGAAGACCAAAGCAAAGAATTCATTTAATCTCTCCACTACGGCTTTGTCTTCCTTGATCGCCCCTTTTACTCCTCGGTCATCTAGTGGTCCAACCGATTCTTTTGCCGGCTTCCTGCTTTTAATATACCTAAAAAAATTTTTACTATGTGTTTTTACCTCCAACGCAATCTAAAAATCTTTCTATTCCCAAAACTGCTTCATAACAATCCATTGACTTCTACCTCCTAGTATCATCCATTATCCTTTCCTATAATGTTTTTGGTCTCATGCATTACGCTAGTGGTCTCTAATTATTCTCACGCCTCACACTAACATTATCGGCTTTTGTCTCACCTAGAATGTAAACCGCAGTGAACCGTGGAAAGAGGATATTAGCGGTATACAAGAATTGATTTTATTTAGGAGGAGTTCCATCCCCTTTATCATTTTGTTCACTCTTCTTTGAACCGTTTCTAATTTCACTATATCTGAGATAAGGAGATCAGAACTGAATGCAGTACTCAAAGTAAGGTCGCACTATGGAGAGATACAGAGGCATAATATTATTCTTGGTCTTATTCAAAGTGAATGGGCTGTGTCAGCATTAGCACAAGGCTTAGTAAACAAGGGGGTTAGTTTGACTTTTGAAAATACATTAGTATGTAATGTTTTTTCTTAATTAATTCATAATTTGTCTTCCTTCATCATTGACATATTCACGTGGAGGGGCATTTTTGATTTGACGAAGTCCAAATGTGGACGTTTTACGAAAACGTCCAAAATCTGAACAGGAAAGAAGGTCTTTTTCAACAAACAAAAACATTTATCTTTTCCTTTTGAAAATACTGTTTGAAAAAGCATTTTGTGATTTGAAGATTTTATTTTTTTGGCCCATTTTCAAACAAAAAAACATCCAAATGCAAAACGTACAAAATACACAAGAAAATCCACAATAGAGTAAAACCATTCACATGTTCTAAGTGTGGTAAAAGTTTTGGTTGTAATGTAAATCTCAAAGTGTATCAGAGATTCCACACAGGACAGAAACCATTTGCATGTATAGAGTGTGGTAAAAGCTTTGGTCAGAAGGTAAACCTCACAATGCACCAGAGAATACACACAGGAGTAAAACCCATTTACATGTTCTGAGTGTGGTAAAAGCTTTGGTTGGAAAGAACACAGCATCAGAGAATCCACATAGGGATGAAACAATTTACATGCACTGAAGAGGTAAAAGCTTCAGTTTCATTGGGACAGATAATTAGGGAGTGTACACTCTTCCTATAAAGTATGGAAAAATAGCACTATGGTATTTAGCTATATGTAATGAGACCTCCTTTTTATCTATAGATCTGAATTCAAAGCCCAAATCTACCGATAAACAATAGACACAAGGCTCAGATGTTATAAAAAAGAAATACAAAGCTTGGCATCAGATAGAATAGTGGAAAAGTGACATCCCAGGAAAGCAATAAGGCATCCTTGGAGGCACTGCAGTGGACTTTATAAAATGCTCCCAGGTACACATATCACCATTGCTCCCTTATCTTGTCTGCTGAGCCCCCCAAAACCCACTATCCCCAACTGTTCACCACTACCATAGCCCTTACAGGTGAAGGGAGCACCAATATGTGGGTACAGTGGGTTTCTGGTGGGTTTTGGAGGGCTCGCAGTTTCTGCCACAAGTGTAATGGATAGGGGGAGGTAGAAGCCTGGGTCCACCTGTCTGCAGTGCACTGCACCACTACCAGACTACTCCAGGGACCTGCATGTTATTCTAATGGACCTGAGTATAACATCTCAGGCTGGCAAGTAATATTTTTAATCACATTTTTTGGGGGGGTGGGAGGGAGTTAGTGACCACTGGTGGAGTAAGGGGAGGTGATCACTGATTCCCTCCAGTTGACATCTGGTCATTTGGGGCACCTTTTTGTGAGGAGTAGCCTAGTGGTTAGTGCAGTGGCCTTTGATCATGGGGTAGTGGGTTCAATTCCCACTACCGCTAATTTTATAAAAACAGATCTAGCTCAAAACGTCTAAGTTTTAGTCCTGAACATTTTTGTTTTGTTCCATTATGGTTCAAAAACGTCTAAGTCTTAGGAATGCCCAAGTCCCACCTTGAACATGCCCCTGCCCCCTTGAGATTTAGACGCACTTCTGACAGACTTCAGAGAAAAACATCTAAAAGGGGGTTTCGAAAATACTGATTTGGACATTTTTATGAGAAAAACATCCAAATGCAGACCTGTCACTTTTTGGACGTTTTTCTCTTTTGAAAATGAGCCTGAAAATCTCCCATGCTACTGACTAAACACCGTTTTGCTAAAACAGATCTTAATGATCACTTCCTGAATGATGTCATTTGGAAAACAGGGATGATCCAGTTTTTACAGCATCTTGCATTAACATCTGTCAATAATAGTAATAATTTTTGAAGCACCTTTGTTATGGGGTAATTTGGAAAAAGGTTGGGGGTCCTGTTTATTCCTGGACACCATGTAGATTCATGCATGTAAATGGTTTGATTTTGTAAACAACTGCACCCTGTAACATGCTAGAAAATACTCCTAAAGTCCAATGTCTGAGAACCAGATCTGGACCCAACACAGTTTGCAATCACCCATCCTGCAAGTAAAAACAACAAAGCAATTCAGTATGGAAAAATAAAATACATATATTAATGCACAACATAAAGGATGCATCCAATAGTTTGCACACCGAACAATCATGTTTTTCCTAAAAATAATATAAAAGGTACACTGAAGTTAGTCCTAGACACCTTTGACTATCATGTAAAACAACCCTAAAAACATTACTATCCAGTAAGCCATCATTTCTGACTTGCCTTCTTTCTGCTTTTTTTTTTCTCCATTAAAAAAAGTTGAAGTTTCACATGTCATTACATGTAATTCCACTGGAACTGAATTGCTCTAGATTGAGGGTTCTCAGTTTGCATCATTTTCTCCACTAGCTGAAACCTCAGTCAGAGGCCACCCATGTTTGAAATGGAGTGAATTACACTCAAATTCCAGCTCCATACTGTAGTTTCCTGTCCTTGAGTGCAGAATAGTATAGTCAATGGCTATAATAAATACAGCATCAATAAGCCCAGAGTTTTCCAGAATGGGACATCCAAAGACTAAAACCCAGTGTGCACAAAGAGAACGTAAAACAAACTTCAAAGGGGTCACGTCTAGACTACACTTTCCTGTCTTGGAGATTCATGTGCAACCCCCCACCTCCACCCCTTCCAGACAGAAAAGGAGTGCTGTCAGACCTCATTGGTCAAAGGCAATGATATCGAGTAATTTTTTTCTGATAATATCACCAAAAAAGGAAATTGTGCAGACTAAATCTATTAAATTCCCCGGGGCATAGGGGTAGAGTAGGAACATCGTAACGGGAATTCTGTTTTCATAAAGGAGACAACTGGATTCGACCGATGTTCTGAAAGTACAATAGCTAAATTATTGTTCAGATCAAGGGCTTGTTTTAAATTCTTCCTCATCAAAGTTGAAACTGACATCAAAGGGAGTGGGGGATTTATTTCTTAAAAGAAAGGAGAGGGGGAAAGGCTGTCATCAAAGAAGAAAGCCAAAGCCATCTCTGTTTTCAAAAGCTGTCCTATGTGCAAGATGGTAAAATATGAACAAATTTATTTGGACCATGTGTTACATTTCTTTTAAACCAGTGGTTCCCCAACATTTTCAGTTCACGGCACCCTTCATGTCCAAGCAATTTTTTGTGGCACCCCCCCCCCCCCCCCGGCCACGCTGATCTCCCCCCCCCCCTTGGCACACAGGTCTCTGCCCCACCCCCAGCCACACAGGTCTCTGCCCCCTCCCCCTCCCCCAGCCACATGGGTCTCCATCTTTTTCTCTGCACAAATATAGAATGACAACTTGGATGCAGCAGCTCACAGGTTTGCTTGCTTTGTTTCGAATGAGAAGGGAAACAGAGACTGACCTATTGGCTTCAACTTTTTGACTTCATGCCGTCTCTTGCTTTCATCCAACCTCTTTGGCAGTTGCCTCTGATAGTCCCAAACGCCATCTGCTCCCCATCCCCAGTGGCCACGACAGGCATGCACTGTCGGCTCTGCTGGTCCTCTGCCCCACTGACGTCAACTTCCAGTTCCGGGGGGCAGAGGACCGTCAGAGCTGACAGCACATGCTTGAAGGCTGCTGCAGCCCCGTGCTTGCTTTTTGTTGTTTTTCTGCCACTGCTGCCTGCAATAGCGGTTTGTGCAGGAGGGAGGTCGGGATTTGCTGCGGCACTCCAGAGAGTTCGCTGCGATGCACCAGGGTGCCGCGGCGCACAATTTGGGAAATGCTGTTTTACACACTATAATATATGTTTTTAACATGTCAAAATATCATGCTACCTTGTTGAGATGAATGAAAACATTAGGAGTGGGGGGAGTGGCTGAAATGACCAGTTTTTGTCATAAGCGGTACACTGAGAAAACTGGCATCCAGACAAAATATGTAAAATCAAGGGATTTGGACCTCTTTTTTATATACACCCTGCCCAATATTCAAAGCGATTTAAGCGGGTAGGAGAGGGTCCTGCACACTTAAGTTGTTCATGGCTGCCCAGTCGCTGATATTTAGCGGCACTTAACTTGGCAGTGCCACTGAATATTGGCTCTGAGCAGTCATGTGGAAAGTGGGCAGGTCAGAGGCGGTACAGAAGACTATGTTGGGGAGGAACCAACAGTTATGCAGGTGCTGGCAATCAGGGCTGCCGAGAGACTGGGCCAGGGCCTGGCCCAGGGCAAGGCCATCCTCAGGGCCCCGCCCCCCCCCCCCCCCCCGAGGCTGCCACGCCACAGTCCCCAGTCTCCACCGGCCCACCCCCGGCCCCGTCGACAGCCCCCCTCCATCTGCCACCAGGCCGGGCCCCCTGCATTCAAATCACAGCGCCTCACCTTCGTGTGAAAGCGCAGCAGCGGCAGATCACCTCCCTTCGGGCCTTCCCTCCCTGTAGGAAGTTACATCAGATGAGGGCAGGACATGGAGGGAAGGCCCGAAGGGAGGCGATATGTCGCTGCGCTTTCACACGAAGGTCAGGCACTGTGATTGAATGCAGGGGGGCCGGTTCGGTGGCGGACGGAGGGGGGCTGTCGAAAGAGCCGAGAGTGGGTGGGTGAGACCGGTGACTGCGACGCCGGGCCCCCCTTGGAGGTCCGGGCCCAGGGAATTTTGTCCCCTCTCCCCCCTCTCCCCCCTCTCCCCCCTCTCGGCGGCCCTTCGTTGTATTTGTTAGCCATTTTGAAGAGCCAGCTGCTAAGGTTAAGAGCAAGTGGGCTTCACTCCTGCCCCCGTTGTCCCACTAGACCTCCAGGGACTTCAGATAGGCACAGTGGGGCATATCCTGAGTGGTGGTGGAGGGGGTTGGGAGATGGGTCTATCATTGCAGGGAAGTGCTTGGGGGGGGGCTACCCTTGCAGGAGGATGAGCAGGGAGGTCTATCCTGATTGGCAGGGGGTGTGCACAGGGTCTAGACTTGTACGGGGTGCACCAGGAGGGGATTAGGAGGAATACAGTTCACTTTTCTTTTATGTGGGTCCCAGCCAGTATCCAGCTGGGGCCCGCATTACTGCCTTATGATTCAGCCAAGACCCGCATAAGCTCCAGTGCCCAGCACTGGGCCAGCATATCCGAGTCTAATTTAGCCGACGATGATCAGTGTTTAAAAAATAATTTTAAAGTAAACATAAAGAAGTTCTACTTTAAAATCCGACACTAAGGCCCACATTTTAGAAGCCCTATTCATAATATGCATGTGTAAAAACCAATCTTAGAAATCCATCTGCACTAGGTGTAAGCCTCGTGGGGGCTTGATGTGGGCAGAGAGAGGGCAGGATAGCATTTACACATGTATTCCCAAATTCATATAGGGTATACACAGGTATGACCCAAGAGATACACTTTGGGAATTAACACCTGCTCTGCATCACGAATAAGTGCAGGGCAACGACTGCCTTCTTTCAGTACCTTACTGACTAACCCCGGCACATATCTCCCCCTCCCCCACCACAATCACACACACACACAAACCCGCAATAACCTCCTCCCCCCTGAAACACTCTCCATAACCCCACTGAGCACACACTCTGACCCTATAAATCCCCCTCAGCATCCAAACTCCAGCTCTGCAACACATCATGATCACACTCCCTAATACAGCCCCATCCCCCCTGCCAAACATTTCTGGGTCTATCAGCCACTGTGCTGTTAAGGCCAACATGATACCACCCTCCCCCACTCCCCCGGACCCCTTACCCATCCCTGGGACTTACCTGGAGGTGGTCCTGGTGATCCAGTGTTCATGGGCTCCAAAATGACCATGAGGACCCCTAGCAGAAGTCTACCCTTAGATGAACTATCTAAAATGGCTCTGTATATATAAATTCAATATTTTACATGCTTATCCAAAACCCCTCTAGGGAAAGAAGAATAAAGGTGCCCTTTTACTAAAGCGTGGTAAACAGTTACCTTGTGAATCATAATTCGGTAACCTAGCATATGGTCGAGGAATCAGTTACCACACTGGCATGACAGTACACGTTAAGTCACTCCCTAACTGCATATCCTAGAATGGGGACAGGAAATGGGAGAGTTATGAGCAGGAAATGGGTACATTCCGTGCCCTGCAGGAGGGGGTAAGTACATCCGAGCTATTGGTTATTGCCAGGTGGTAAGGGTATTCTTCTGAGGTTCCTGCTTGGGTACCCCCAACAATTAACTTGTGCTAATTTTATTTATTTGTGAGCATCGGTAAGAGCATGGTGACTTATAATATATTCATAAAACAGATTTTAAAAAGGGAGATGAGAGAAATGAGATGCAGGAGGAGAATCAGGGGAGGAGAACAAGCTGTGGAAATTCATAGATACATGGTAAGGAGAAAGTTAAAAAAAAGGTGGAGGACAGGTAGGAAGATTGCTACAAGGTAACTGAAAAACTTTACCACACTTTAAGTGCCCCCCAAACATATACAATGGACTTGATAGTGTCTTCTATTATTTATGAAACAAATGTTTTAAATAAGGATAGTGTTCCTCAAACTAAGGGCTAGGTTAACTATTTATTTATTTATTTAACACATTTATACCCCACGTTTTCCCACCAATAGTAGGCTCAATGTGGCTTACAAGACCATAGGGCAAACTACAGTTCAATTAAATAACATAACAATGTAATATAGTTCAGTAAAATGACTTAATAATGTAATAAAAAAATAGTAAACATATAGGTATCGTAAAGAACAACTATGTGGCGCTATGGGCGCATTAGCATTTTTAATGCGTGTAAATGGTTTACCCACATTAAACGCTGATGCGCCCATAGAAATGTATAGGCGCCTTAGCGTTTAACATGCCTTAAATTTACAGGCGTGTTAAAAACGCTAACGCATCTTAGTAAACATACCCCTAAGTATCTGGTGGTAAAGTTTTCCTGAAATCAATTACAAAGGCAAAATAGGAAAGCAAATGTGTCTCTCCATCACATAACCAAAGTATTTCTACTTTCCAGAACAGAGACTCTGAATCCAGTCCTTTGACGTTCTCATTTCTGTTTCCGGTTTCCTTCAGCTCCCTCCATCCTACCCCCTTAAAAAAAAAAGCTTCTTTTCTATTCTATTCTGCGATTTCTATTCTGCTTTTAACTTGCGATTCAAAGCGGATTACAGAGAGATATCCCAACTGAATGAAAATACATTAAAATCAATAATCTAATCTTAATAAAAAATATTCAAGTCATTTTTATAAACATTAAGAAACAAACAAATAAGTTTTTAAGACCTTTAAAAAAGAACTGTAAGAAGTAGTTAAGCAAACTGTTGTAGGTAGACTATTCCATATTTTTTTGTGCCTTGGAAGGCAAAAGAAAGTTCCCAGATCCCAAATTGTATGTATTTGTATTGATTGGGATTAATAACGATTGATGTATGCAAATATATCTCATCCATATCTAGTAACCAGGGGTGGACTGAGAGTACTCTGGGCCCTCCCACACTGCCTGTACTACCGCCTCCCCCCAGAAGCGGAGCCAAGTTGACAACACAGGGGGAGCGAGAGCGGACTTCCGCACATTTTCTATGCAACACATTGAGAAAAAAATAGGCGCCGGAGTTGTCAGAACTCCATTTGGGGGAGAGGCCGCTCCCCTGACACCCCCTGGCTATGCCACTGCCTCCCCCCATACTACCGCTGCCGCACACATGCTGCTGCCACCCCCCACACACACAAACACACTACTGCCCCCCCCCCCCCACACACACACACACATTACCCCCCCCCCACCTTGAAGGGCCCTGGTGGTCTAGTGGCTTCTTGTGGGGCAGTAAAGAACCCTACTCTTTCCTGCCCGCCTGCTGCCGTTACTCTGCCCGGCCCCGCTCGGGGGCTGTGATTATGGGGTGGTAGCAAACGCAGGCGCTAGTATGCCACTAACAGCCTCTAGTGCCTGCGTTTGCTTCTGATCGTTGGCCCATTAATGCATTCTATGTCTGCACCCCAGACACCAAAAAAGCAGCATGCTCAGGCACAATCCTCTCGCACTTTTACCCTATGATCAGAGTGAATAGCGTGCTTAAATTTGCATGCTATTATCTCTGATCATAGGGGCAGTAAAGCCCCATGCTGTTCCAGTGCCACTTTTAGAGCACTGTTTGGAACAGCACAGGGCTTTCGATCATCTGCCCATCAAAAGACAATTGCTCTGAAATTCTGCAATTTAAGCTGTTGCTAAAGACTTCTTTGTTTGTGGAGGCATTTATGTAAAAATGGCTATTATAGTTGTGCAGCTTTGAGAATATACAAGTTATGGATTTGGAACAGCTATGGTAGTATATGTATTATTTCTATTTTATTGATTTTATTGTGTGTACTGCTGCTTTATATGCATTTTTGTAAACTGCTTTGATTTAAATGGTCTATAAATGTGTAAAATAAATAAATAACTCCTATAGTGCGAAATTTCAAGTGGGTGTGTTTCAGGGGAGCTCCTATGGGTTATGTTCATTTTTATAGAATATGCCTGATCCGCACTTAATTAGGCTCTGGCATCTACACCTGGTTTCAGCAGGCGTAAATGCAGGTGACTTAAGTTAGGCACAGATTAGGTGCTTAGGTGCTATTCTATAAGGTGCGAATAGCCCTTATAGAATAGCGCTCAATGCATAATTTAATCTGTGCTGATTTTTTTAGGGCAATTTACTGAATCTAGTCCTTAGTAAATATTAATTACCACATTAAACATTTACATAGTAACACAGTAAGTGCTGGCAGATAAAGACCTGAATGGTCCATCCAGTCTGCCCAACAGTTACATTCACTCTCAATTCAAGATTAAATCAACAATGAATGTGATATTATATACTTGATCATGGTCTTTCTTTGCTGTTTCTGGGACATAGACCATAGAAGACCACCCAGCTCTGTCCTTTTATTGGAGTCGCCATCAAAGTCCACTCCAGCTTATCTGAATCCATTTTGTCATTTGCGAGACACAGACCATAAAAGTCTGCCCGGCACTGTCCTCACATTGCAAATTACTGGAGTTTCTACAGCCCATCCTAAACAAGATTGCTACATGTGGGACTCAGACCGTACTAGCCAACTCAGTACTGGCTAGGACAGAAGGGGAATGGGAGGAACAGAAGGGGAGGGACAGAAGGGGAAGGGAGTGTGCCTTACCATTGTAGTTAATACATGTTAATTGCTAACACAGCATATAAGGTTCAACAATTAACTAAATCTCTAGATGTTACAGTATTCTGTAAATTGTGCATATAAGTGGCAGCTCCTTCCCAGTCCCTCCCATGCTCTGTCCATGTGAATGCCTCATTTGCATTTACACGCTGTCACAAAACACCTAGCCACCCGCCTGGGGTTACCCCGCAGCCACTTAGAGGGTCTATTCCTAGCACAGCTATGGTCGACCTGCACCTGCCACTTGTGTTCTGCACTAGCACCCTTCTCCCACTGACTGGGCCACAACCACCCCTGGGCAAGTCTCCCTCTCTCAAAGTATCCCCAGTGAATTCTAGGTTACTGGGGCCACACTCTAGTGGTCTCACAGTTCCCCCGAAAGCACTCACAGACCCAATACACAAACCATCAGTATTCTTTATTAATCCAGACAGGCAGGGCGAACAAACAAATGTGTTTATTCTTATAAAAAAATATTGAACAGTGGACAGAAAAAGTGCAATCAGCAAACGGTAACAAGTAACTGGAAAATGGATCAATTATAATACTAAATAAATATTTGTTTACTTTCTAAAAAGTACTTGGGAAGATCAGGGTGTATAACTCTTTATTTACTGAGCCTCAGCAAAGAGATCCTACTCTCTTTTCTTCCTGGCTAAGACTGGGGGCAAAACCAGTAAACACTAAAGGAAATTAGCTCCTGAGCTAATCAGATCCTAGTCAACAAGATTTTAAAAATATACTGCTTCTTGCTTCCTGTTTCTGTTAAACTAAAGGAAAGAACATTCAATTCTCTGTAACAGCTTTACAGGAAAGAAACACCAACTGCTGGCCAAATAAGAGAACTACACTTCAAGATATAATTAATGCAGGAAAATATTCAATACATTTTACAGGCTTAAAACACATTGTTTCTTCACACATGCTATCCCCTGGATTCTATATAGCGTGCCTTGCATTCTGTGCTGAAATCCAAGCAGATTCTATAATAGCAGGTGTAACTTAATTGGCTTAACAAGCCAATCAGAATTGTTAACAGCACTTAACAAGCAATAATGAGGACTAATTGACATAGAATTTATGCACACAAATCACTAAGCATACCCTGTAATGCAGAGTGCCTAAATTTTAATGCATGCAGGGAAAAAGGAGTGTGCTTATAAACAGGTAAATGGGTATTTTGTGGGTGTTCTAAAATTTACCCACCGTTATAGGATATGACTCAGTGCGCCAAAAGCTACGTTCCAGGATTTACGCCATGTTTCCATTGGTGCAAATTGAGGCACTTAGTTTTAGGCACTGGGATATCAACTAAGCATATTCTATATACCGTGCCTAAATCTAGGTGTTGCTTATAGAATAGGCTTAGGCAGAAATGTTTTCTGCGTGGATTTTTTAGGTGCCATATATAGAATCTCCCCCTATGCACTTTAAAGCTTGTGCTTCCAAAACTGTACTTGCTTTACTTTCCACTTAAATGCACACTTACCCATGAAAGAGCTGGGATTCTCAACATTTACATCTGCAAGTGCCGCGTACATATGGGCACTCAGTGTTTGCCATGTGGCAAGTCAAACTACCGGTGGACCAACACGACCACTGGCAGTAGTTCTGCCTCAAGTGTGCGCCATTTCCAGTGCTACAGAAAATAATTCTGTAATTTCTAGCACAGCGCTAACCCAGCAGAAATTGGGCAGTGCAGCATGCTTCCTGTTTACCACCGGGTTACCACAGGAGCCCTTACCACCACCTCAATAGGTGGTGGAAAGTGCCCTCCCCCCCCCCCCCCCCCCCCCCCCCCCACCACATGGAATAATTTTACCACATGGCCATGTCTTTTTAGGGATTTTTTACCCGCTTCAGTAAAAAGGACCCTGGCGCGTGGCTAAATAGGCCCCCACCGCTACCGTAGGGCTTTTTATAGCACAGCTTGGTAAAAGGACTCCTCAGTTAAAAACTGCCTTTTTCGTTGACCACACTTATCACTTATTTGATTCACTAATTTCACCACCCCCCTGCCTTGCTGTGCCTCCCTCTTCTACCTTTCTTTCCTCTTCAGTAGCTGTTTTCTATCCATGGTACATGTACTAGAATTGAATGCATAAAGACAAGCTGCATGATTTCAGCTGCTGATATTGGGAAACAAAAAAGGTAGAGAAGAAAATCGAGAGCAATTGTGGCACAGGAGATTTAAATGACACAAAAATCATGGCTGCAAATGTGCTTCATAAAATGTATTTTTTCAGTTCTGAACAGCAGCCACATACAGTCTCGGATCTGTGTGGGAGAAACAGAAATGTGTTTTGAGCCTGTGGTCCCATCCTACATGCAGTCTAACAGCTCAGAAGTATACCCCAGGCCTTAGGTAAACACTCTAGGTCCTGAGTGTGTTGAGTGCATTGCTTTGAAAATGTTTCTAAGTACATTTTAACAGAACTGTCACCATGATCCCGTTGTTTTGGTGTTACTGCAATTATCTACATACATCCTTAAAATAGTCTTTTCTTCAGTTTCTGTAAGGAGGAAAATATTATTCAGCACCTCATAAACCGAAGTCCATTAACTCTTCTAAGCATGCCCTAAAATTAGCACACTGGTCTGTGATCTTGAAATAAAAGGAAATGAGAGCTTTCAATGGAAAGCATGTTTTGTGCATCACTTCCAGGTCAAAGCACTGTCGAGAATTCCGTTTCCTGTTTCCTGCTTGGTATAATCAGATTTTCTTTCAAGCACTTTTCATCAGATGCCTAAAGGTTTCCTTTCACTTAGCAATGTGGTCCATATATCTTTCAGAGAATAACCACGCAAACTTAATGGCTCCAGTACAATAGTAAGAAATGAAGCAACAGCCTGTATGACTTTTTGTTCTTTAAATGTATGATTGCTGTCGCCTCTTGTTTTTCATGTGTTTATGCATCACACTAATGATATAATAAGGAGTAACTTTTTTAGGAGAGAAGAATTTGTGTTCGTGTGTATAAGCCAGTGATTCCCAAACCTGGTCCTGGAGGCACCCCAGCCAGTTTAGTTTTCGGGATATCCACAATGCATATCCACGAAAGATTTGTACATGCACTACCTCAATGGAAATATATTTAGGAATAGACAATCACTATAGCCTCCAAAATTAAAAAGAAAAAATCTTTATGCATTAATGTCTGTCCTGGTGGTCATTTAAATCCCATCATTTATTTATTTATTTATTTATTTCTGCATTTATACCCCATTTTCCCACCTACTGGTAGGTTCAATGTGGCTTACACGTGTTAAGGATAAATTGGTTACACTTAATGTTGAACAAGGGGTTTATAATTGTCTTGCATAATGGGAGTCTAGTTCAGTTCTATCTGTTGTCATGTTCAAGTAATGTTTTCCGATGATCTGCTTGACTGGGTCAGGTCAGCAGGAAGAAATATTCTGAATAGATGGGCTTTTAGGTGTTTTCGGAAGGTTAGGTAATTGTTCATTAATTTTAGATCTTTCGGAAGTGTGCTCCAAAATGGAAAATTTTCTTTGTAGTATCGGCAGCCTGCTTGTCAAGGAATAAGTCTCGGTCTATGGTGATTCCTAGAATTTTCAGTTTGTCTAGGATGGGGAGGGATGAGCCCAAGGCATTGATGTTTGTGAATCATTTAGCATTGTGTGGAGATGAGATTATCAGGCAGTGTGTTTTTCCCTATTCAGTTTCAGCCCAGGATTCCATAGTTTTCATGCTGCTCATAATTTTGGGAGTAATTTCTGATGGGTCATTTTTGAAAAGGATAAAGATTGTAATGTTGTTGGCATAGATGAAGGGGTTAAGGCCTTTTTTGGATAGGGATCTGGCTAGTGAAATCATTATTAGGTTGAAGAGTATATGTGAGAGAGGTGAGCCCAGTGGAACTCCACTTTCCATTTCAGAGTTTGACTTTACTTGATCCTCAGAAGCTTAGCTGAAATTGGGTGGCGGAGCAGTTGGGGGGAAGAGGGGGTGGTGGTTGGGAGGCGAGGATAGGGGAGGGCGGACTTATACGGTCTGTAACAGAGCCGGTGATGGGAGGCGGGACTGGTGGTTGGGAGGCGGGAAATACTGCTGGGCAGACTTATATGGTCTGTGCCCTGAAAAGGACAGGTACAAATTCAAGGTAAGGTATACACATATGAGTTTGTCATGGGCAGACTGGATGGACCATGCAGGTCTTTTTCTGCCGTCATCTACTATGTTACTATGTTACTATGATAGGTTCTGGTGGCCAAGAAACACCTGAGCCAGGTAAGTACCTTTCCACCAATTCCTAATTTGTTGAGTATTCTTTGAAGGATTTGGTGGTCTACCATGTCAAATGCACTTGACATGTCAAACTGGAATAGAAGGATTTTTTTATAATTGATATTTCATGTTTGAATTTGGCCAGAAGTATGATCAGCATTGTTTCTGTGCTGAAGTAGGGTCTAAAGCCTGATTGAGATTCATATAGTACGGACAATTTGTTGATGTATTCTGTTAGTTGTTTGACCACTATACCTTCCGTTATCTTGGTCATTAAGGTATAGATGCAACTGGCCTGTAGTTTGAGATATCGTTTGTATTTTTCTTGGTGTCTTTTGGGATTGGTATGAGCCAGAATATTTCCCGTATCCAATGGGAATTGTCCATCCTGAAGCACAAAGTTTAAAGTCATAGGCTCAATGGAACAGATCTGACATTCCCCACGCTTGTCTGCACATCTGTATTTCCAACATAAGAACACAGTTCACAGAGTAAAATGTCTGCATGTATTCAATGCTATGAACAATACAGGAAGTATGTGGTTTTCAGACACAAGTCAATGGTTCATTTCTCTTCTCTCATTAACACTGTCAGTAGTCCCAAGCTGAAATCTCTTCATGATTCCACAAACACAGGACTTCAAAGTTAACAGTCTAATTCATTCCAGATTATTGCAATAATCATAGAATGAAAGCTAAACATTTATAGAAGGTCTTATAGAGGATTCAAATAATACATTGTACAATACATGCTTTTATCAAAATAAGCTGACAATAGAAATATACTCTGCACAACCACACAATAACAAAACATCAAAAAGAAAAAAACTTATTAACATAGGAAAAGAAAATATTTTTAAAAATTTTAAAAATGGAAGGTGAAAAAAAGTGTGTTCTAGAAATGCAACTGTACTAAGCAAGAGACTTTACTTTGTAACCTCTGGCATATGAATCTAATCATAACACATTTAAAAAAAACCTTACAAAGCAGATTAATCTGTAGCATTCATATAAATCTATGAAGAAATGTCCTACAGTTGTTTAAGAAAAAACCTCAATATCATCTTAATCAAAAAAATAATAATAAAGGCTTCTATGTATTAAACAAAACAATTGCTTCAAAATAGCATCATGTTCATAATGATTATTGATTTCATTGTCTTGATATAGAAACCTCCATCTTTGAAAGGCTAAGTGCTTTGAAAATATACCTCACCCACATGACCCATGTTTTGCCTATCAAGGCTTCTTTGGGGAGACGCAAAGGCTGTCACACACTCCTCAAAATTCTATATAGTGTGACCTACGTTGTGTGCGCAAACCTGGTCATATTCCATTTTGTGTGCACAATTTAATTGGCTTAACAAGCCAATGAGAGTCGATAGTTGTCACTTAAGAAGCAATTATTGCCACTAACTGGCTTTAATTAGAATTTATGCACATAACTTTCTAAGCGTATTCTATAAAGTGATGCACATAAATGCTCTGATGCTTTTTGCCTCACTTTGTTACAAGGATCATTTAACGTTACAGCTTTAAAAAAAGACACACATATTTTCTTGATAATTGGACAGAATTAAAAATCAACACACGGTGAGAAGACTCCTGACGCAGGCCTGTACGGCCGAAACACAGCTGTGTCGAGTCCCTTTCTCCCTGCTATCCTTTAGTTAATAAAGTGTTTTAATTTTTTTATAAACAAGTGTCGTCTTTTTCATTTTTTTATTCTTTTATGTATTTGTATTTTTAAATACAAATTTGATCTTTTTTTTTAAATTTTGGATTATTTTTGTTTTTGTTAGTCATCTTCGCTGTTTTGCTTTTTTTTCATAAATTCTAATGCACAGATCTGAAAAGGGGGGCATGGCCAAGGGAATGGAATAGGTGGGTCATGGGCATTCCTAGAATCTACATGCAGTGTTATAGAATATGCCCATTCCACACGAAACTTAGGCATCAGTATTTAGTTGCAAGAAATAGGCATGGGGCTTATTCTAGAAACTATGCCTAAATTTAGCAGTATTCTGTAAACCACGCCTAACTTTAGGCAGAGTTTATAGAATATACCTACAAGTATTTGTTGGCACCGATGTTTTAGTCATCATAAATAGAATCCAACCCAGTATGCTTTAAAATTTTTCAAAATTGTGATATTCTTCTTGTAAAACCTCTGGAGAGAGAGCACTTTCAGCACATTTATTAAGGTATTTATATTAACTTTGCTTTGTAAGATGTTTCTAGTGTGTCAGAATTAGATTGCCTTGTAACACCTAGCATATGAAAGCCTTTTGCTTAGTACGATTACATTTCTGCCTTACACATTCAGATACTGTTTCAAAATTTATTAAAATACTTCTTCTAAAGAATTAAAAAATAAATTTTTGAATGTTTGCTATTGTTTGGTTGCCTGGAGATAATTGTTTAGCTGCCCGATATTCAACACTATTTAACCGGCCAGGAATATTCACAGGTAGCAATTAGCAGATAACTGGCTATTTCATGCGATATAGCTGTCTATCCACTAATATTAAGTGCATCGCCGGCTAACTTTGTTTGGTTCCTTGAAACAGCAAGACGCTAAATAAGGTCCATGTTGGGACCCAAGAAAGCTGTTTAAAGATAAGTTTATTGGCTTCTACTATATTTAAAGTTTTTCAAATTTGAGCACGTTTTGCATGAGAAAAGAAATTGTACAACAGTGGACAAATCAATGGACCCGAATGATCTGTGGAGATCCTTGAAATGCCAAATAAGTTATGAGCACACCATTTAGAAAAATTGATCTGATTTAAACATATATTGTCATATAAATTTCTCTGTGGGTTTTGTACTTTCATCACGCCTAACTGTTGGCAGCGAGGCATATAACCCCTAGTATTCTATAACTCATAGGCATGCCCCTGCCTGTTCACACCCCTCCTATGACCACACCCCCTAGAAGTTGCACGTGCAAAAAAATGATCTTCTAGAATAGTGACTAAGGTCAGTTGTGCATGCAACTAGCAAGTGGTGCCAATTAACACCAATTTAAGTCAATAATTGGCTGTTAATTCCAATGAAAAGCTCTGCTGTTTATGCCCATGATATCTAATGCTGTCATAGTGCCTGGTATCCCCTTTCAGTTTTAGTTCTTAGGGGGTGAGGGGTGGGAGGGGAACATCATCCACAGGGGTATTAAGGAGAGGTCAAGCCTTAATCCATCCAGTGGTTGTCTGGTCATTCAGAGCATTTTTTAAATTGAACATGATTGAAACAGGTCTAGATAAAATCATACTTTATTTTAGATTTAGATATGTCTTCCTGTTCTTGCTGAAAGATATCCTAATTTCGGGCTTACCCTAGTCCCACCCAAAACACACACCCTTATTATTTGGGCAAACTCAGTGGAAAACATCAAATTTTGCATTTTTAAAAATCATGATTTAGACGTTTTCATTAGATGTATGTGTTTTTGGCCATTTTGAGACATCAGACTTCTTCAAAAATGACCTCCACTCTTGCAAATAGTATATACTCTTTGGAATAATGTGCACTATTTTTATTTTAGTTTAGTTACATTTGTACCCCGCGCTTTCCCACTCATGGCAGGCTCAATGCGGCTTACATGGGGCAATGGAGGGTTAAGTGGCTTGCCCAGAGTCACAAGGAGCTGCCTGTGCCTGGAGTGGGAATCGAACTCAGTTCCTCATTTGCTCCCGAAATGAAAATATAGTCTAACCAAAATAAAATAAAGTGAACTATGCTGCACACAACACAGGAAATGAAGTGAAGGAAAAATTTTAGGCTGCCTATCCCTATACTAAATAATAAGACTATAAACAACCAAGACACAACCAAAATCTCATCGCTTGACGGACTAACTTTGTTGCTCCTAATAAACAAGCACTATCACTTATGTCGAAAATGGACTCTCCATAGTCGATGACCTAATGTATGTCATAATCCAATTAGCACTCAGGAACCTCACTCACTATCATAATATATTCTTCCTACCATGTATGTTTGCACATGGTATATATACATACCACGAAATGTTCCATGTATGTTACATTTCATCTATGTCACCATGTATGTATGCAACTTAATGTAACACCATTTGTAATTCTGTTATCCGGAAATGGCAACCGCCATTACGGCAAATGTAAGCCACATTGAGCCTGCAAATTGGTGGGAAAATGTGGGATACAAACGCTACAAATAAATAAATAAAGGGTAACCCCTTATGTCTGAACTTCAGTGTAAGCCTCGAGTTTGGCTGTGGCTGTCCAGAACTCAGTAGCCCAGAGAGGAACTGGAAGCAAAGATTGCTTTAGTTATGAAAAAGTGAAGAAGAGTAAGAGCAACTGGAACCTAAAGCAAACGCTACTGGAATTATAAGTTGGGCAGACCAAATGGACCTTAGAGGCCTTATCATTTTCTATACACCTCCCAAAAAGCAAGATAATTATGCAGGTGTTGGGAGGTTTTATTTTTTTGTTTTTACACTTAATGTAAGGGAGCGGGGTTGGAGTACGGTTACCATATGGCTCCAGAAAAAGGAGGACGGATTGAGCCAGCCGGGCTTTACTTCCATTGCTCAATCCGTCCTCCTTTTTCTGGAGCCATATGGTAACCCTAGGTTGGCGTAAGGAGTGAAGACGTGAGGACATTGGCTAAAGCATAGATACAGTGTCTATGAGCAAGTAGGATGTATAGAATGTACGTTTGGGAAGCTCGCCAGGTGCCCTTGGCCTGGATTGGCTGCTGTCGTGGACAGGATGCTGGGCTCGATGGACCCTTGGTCTTTTCCCAGTATGGCATTACTTATGTACTTAGGCTTCAATGTAGACACAGCCGTGGCTGATATGTGAAAGTTCAGAGCAGCTACGTTTCCCCTCTATTACCTAAAAATATAACTGCTAAATAGGGCTTCACAGTTTCCACTGGAAAGTATTTTACTTCCAAATATACAGTACATAAAAACTTGCAGACATGTATATCACTTGTTTTACTCTTTAAAATCAATGGTTTTCTTATCATTTTGATTTGCAAACATTTGAGAATACTTTCCATCTTTGATCTATAACTTCTCTAAAGCTCAATATTTAACTGAACTTTTATTACCAGGCTGCTACTTTTATAATGATTTAATCGGCTCTTCTATTTCACAGGTTATAATGCTATCCCAAGTCAACATTTTCTTGAGCTGATTTGTTGCACAGTGTGCACCACATCGAAAATAATGGAATATATCGGTTGATCAATCTGTCACAATACTCTAGTAAACCATTCACACAGAATCGGGGTGTAGCCTGCTGTAGGGATGTGCATTTGTGATGTAATTAGCAACATAACGTGGAAAAGAACATAGCAGATCAATGATCAGTCCCGTATTCTTTAGTGCAGAATCTCAATCAAATAAAATGCCAGACACAGGCCGTGTTTCGCCCAAAAGGGCTGCATCAAGGGCTATATTGTAGACTACAACACCAAACACACTGAATGATGTGCGATAATTTCAATCATATATATGGTTTGAAGTCAACAGAAAATGGTACCAAGGAATTAAAAAAACAGGGTGCTTTCTAATTCCAAATGAAGGGGGCTCGCCAAATAAAATGGCAGCATGCTCCCATTCACAAACAAGCCCCCTTCATTTGGAATTAGAGAGTGTGCTGTTTGTTGAATATATGATTGAAATGATCACACATCAGTCAGTGTGTTTGATGTTGAAGTCTACAATATAGCCCTTGACGTAGCCCTTTTGGGCGAAACACGGCCTGTGTCGGGCATTTTATTTGATTGAGATTCTGCAGTAAAGAGTACTTTGGACTGATCATTGATCTGCTATGTTCTTTTCCACGTTATGTTGCTAATTACATCACAAATACACATACCTACAGCAGGCTACACCCCGATTCTGTGTGAATGGTTACTAGAGTAATTGTGACAGATTGATCAACCGATATATTCCATTATTTTCGATGCGTTGCACACTGTGCAACAAATCAGCTCAAGAAATGTTGACTTGGGATAGCATTATAACCTGTGAAATAGAAGAGCCGATTAAATCATTATAAAAGTAGTAGCCTGGTAATAAAAGTTCAGTTGAATATTGAGCTTTAGCAATTAAAGAAGTATAGATCAAAGATGGAAAGTATGCTCAAATGCTTTGGACTGATCGTTGATCTGCTGTGTTCTTTTCCACATTGGAGTTTGCAGATCATTTGCTTTGTTGCTTCTTGGGACCATATTAGCAACATAACTAAATCGAATCCATTATATCCAGTGTGTTTGGGCTCATTTGTATCTCTTTGACAAACATGGCTAAACCAAGGAGCTTAGGCAAATTATGATGAACTAGCAAAGAGTTTTTAAACACTAATGCAAACTGTAATTAATTAGAAACTTAACCCCCTAATTCTATATAGGGCACTCAAAATTGCACACACAAATTTGGGTGCACGCCCAATTTGTGCACACAATTTAATTATATAGAAGCCCTTTTACTAAGCAGTGGTAAACCCAATGCGGGATTATCGCACACCAATCTGGAACTACCACCGGCCCAACGTGGGTGCCGGTGGTACGTCCACCTCCAGTGCAGGGGGTTACCCAGCAGCACTGCTTGGTTACCGCCGGGTTAGCATGGGAGCCCTTACTGCCACCTCAATGGGTGACAGTAATTGCTTCCCCTCCCACCGCAAAGCCACGAGGTAAGTTCAATCTTACCGCATGGCCATTACTTTTTTCAGCCTTTGAAAAGGGCCTCAGCATATGGCAAAAATGGAAGCCGCCGCTGGCACAGTGCCAGATTTTTTTATTTTTTTTATTTTTGTTACATTTGTACCCCGCGCTTTCCCACTCATGGCAGGCTCAATGTGGCTTACATATAGAGGTACTTATTTGTACCTGGGGCAATGGAGGGTTAAGTGATTTGCCCAGAGTCACAAGGAGCTGCCTGTGCCTGAAGTGGGAATCGAACTCAGGCCCAGATGCATCAACCATACGTTAAAAAATCAATAAATTAATGAGGCAATTACCACTTATAATTGGGTACTAGCAATGACTGGCAATAAGTAGAATTTACGTGGTCATCTTTATAGTTGCTGTTCTATAAAGATGTGTGTGTAAATTTTTCTGTGCACATCCAAAAAGGGGGCACAGCCAAGGAGAGAGCATGAGAAGGTCGGGGTGTTTCTAGAATTTGCACACAGTGTCATAGAATTTGGGGGATTCACACCTAAATTCAGACACAGGGATTTACACCAGGGGTTCAGATCTCGATGCTAAGCACTATTCTGTGAAAGGCATCCAACTTGGAGTGCTGTTTAAAGAATAGTACTTAGCACACTTTTTTTGGCGCCCAAATGTGGGCGCCATTTACAGAATCGAGTCCTGTATGTACTTGTCACTGATAGAAGAAGATTGGCTCTTGAGCATCAGTAGGATAAGTAGATAATTACCGATGTCCTATCCATGTCATAACTGTAAAATACTATTGTAATTCTCACGTAAAATGTAAGTTGCAAGCCACTTGGAACCAAAACTTGTTTTTGGATAACAGTGGAATACAAGAATAAATAAAATAGTATCCAAGTCCAGATTTCCTTACCATGCCGCTCCCTTAACTTAAACTGTTCTAAAACTTCATTCTTTCTCAGCCCAAAACTAACAAACATAAATATTATCAATTAGATGTAAGTTCCATTGACAGTGAGAAGGAATAGTCTTTGGGTCTCACACTGCTTCTATTCCTTCTTGATTTTATTTCCTGCGGAGACGTTCCTCCTTTTTTCTTGTAATTCCATTGATAGCATCATTACATTAGAAGTAAAGGGGAGAAATTCTATAAAGGGTGCTAAAATTTAGGAGCCCGAAATCTGTGTCCCAAACAGTGTTCCCTCTAAGGAGCAACCTGCTACGTGCTAATTTTTTTTTGAGTGAGCGCCGAAAATAGCCCAACAGCCAAAAAAGAGCAGGGGGTGCCCCCCAAGCTATCTGAGAATTTGCTGCTATGACAGGATAAAAATATCAAAGGCATTTTAAAAATGTGGCATACATTTGCATTATGTAGCACTTATGGGACTATAGTGGCCTGTGGAATGGTAAATCTTCCAGGCATATAATAGCATTGCACTATACGATTCTTGGGTTATCGTGCATTTTAAGGATAGAATGCTTCAAATTTTATAGTCTAATCTACCGAGACATTCATTTCCTTCTGTTGGGCCGGTGGTAGTTCCAGGTTGCTATGCAACAACCCTTTAGTAAAAGGGCCCCTAAGTGCAGTTAAGGGCCCTTTTAATAAACACGTAAGCGTCTACATGCGCCCAAACGCGTGCCAAAATGGACTTACCGCATGGCCCTTGTGGTAATTTCATTTTGGTGCACATCTGCTATGCCACACCTGAAAAAATATTTTTTTATTTTCTGGCATGTGTCAGCTACGCACGCCAAGTGGCATTTGGTGTGCGTAGGTCATTACCGCCCAGTTACCACATGAGACTTTACTGCTAGGTCAATGGTTGGCGGTGAGGTCTCAGGCCCAAAATGGATGCGTGGCAATTTTGATTTTGCCAAACGCCCATTTTCGGAAAAAAATTTAAAAAGGTCTTTTTTACAGGCCTTCTGAAAAATGGATTGGCGGGTGCCCAAAACCTGCACCTACACTATCGCACGCCATTTTTCAGCGCACCTTGATAAAAGGACCCCTGGCATCTAACTGATGTTTTTTCCCCATTTGAGTGCCTATAGTTAGGTACTTAATTAGCACCTAACTTGTGGCACACTATATAGAATTGAGGGTAAAGTATATATAAGAGCTTTGGTTTAATAAAAGACATTGAAAGATCTTGAAAAAAGATGAAAATAATGCACTTTCAACTGCTGAACAGGCAGAAGTCCATCACGCCAGCAAGGTGCAGGCCTATAGCGGTATACCAAATATGACAAATATATAAATAAACATATTATCTAGTCCTCAACAGTAAAATGGAGCTCCCCTACCATTAGGTTTTCAGGGTACAATGAACATTCAGTATATGCAAATTGATCTCATACATACTCCCTTGGGGTATCCTAAAATGCTGTAGGGTCTTTCAGGATAGCTTTCAGAAGCCCTGTACATTCCACTCCTTTGGGTGGGAATATTGACGGTGTATTCTAAAATAGTTCACATACCTTTTGAAATGCCCACAACCCGCCCATTCCACGCCCTGGCCATGCCCCTTTTCAATTGCACACATTAGAATTACACATACCACGTTATAGAATATGCCTAGAAGTTGTTAATTCTAATTAAAGCCAATTAGTGCCACTAATTGGTTGTTAAGTACCAATTATCGGTACTGATTGCCTTGTTAAGCAATTAAGTTGTGTGTGCAATTTGGCTATGCGGTCAACCTAGCTTACACAAATTAAGGTGTCATTTATAGAATTTGGGGGGGTATGCACATACATCACATCATCCATGCTCCACCAAAGCTCAGTCTTGAACACAATCAGGGGGAAAGGAATCCCTTTGTGGTTGGAAGGGCCAAACAAACCATGGGCCCTGTTTACAAAGTTGCAATACTGATTTTAGCGCATGCTAAAAATTAGCGTGCGATAACTGTGTAGACAGCCCCAGGAACATTATGGAATCTGCCCCCAAGATCTGTAATTGCTATTCATAGGGCCAAAGTCTCAGTGGCCCACCCTGTTCAGCTGCTAGGAACATGCCTACACATGGGCTGTGTAAAAGTAGATGTCTTTTTGGCACTGTCTGTACTTTTATGCACATACCTCTGGAGTAATAGTACAAGAGTCATATTACATGTGGAAAGGTTTTATAAAATTATTGTTTATACATTTTGTAAACTGAATTAAGATTTGGTTTTTTTACCTGATATGCAGTTCTAGTATTGAATGACTATTTCAAGGTATTCAGAATTCTTAACTATTTATTTTTAATATTGCTCCCTTCCAGCAAGTAATAAGTTTTACTGGTTTTGACCAGTGGAAATGTATTTCACATGTCTTGCAGCAGACATAAATATATAATGCAATTAGAGTGTGTTATGTGTACAACCTCCCATGAACAAGCAACACAGGAAAGGAAAGAACCTGGCTAAAATTCAACAGGGTATCAAGGATTACTGGCAAGAATGGGCTTTAACCCATATGAGTGTCAAATCTTCCCAACCCAATGGCTTTTATTAAACATGAAACAAACATCAAACATCTGTGCTTAAGACTGGCCAAAGTAACAACAAAAAACAATAAACAAAGAATGTGCACTGAATATTTCCCACTGTCAGAATAAAAAAAAAAACCGAAAGCATGTTGTCAGACCAAATGTATTTCTCTGGCTACTGGGATTTTTCCAGATAATTTTGGCATGGGAATATTTTCCTTTGTTACATTTCATCCTGGCCATCCCTATTAACAATCTACTAGGGTGGCCAGAACAATGAATATGCCATTTTAATGTTTTGAAAAGAACAAAATAGTCCTTGAATGTAATCATTTTTGAATATAACCAATTTAATCCAATTCAGTCTAGAAGCCTATACCAAGCATATGAGCATTTGCACGCAAAAAAAATGTATTAGCAATTTGCATAATTACGTTTTTATCATAATGTATAATGTATGCATAAATTGTTCTACGCAAATCCTTTTACTTTTAAAGAATTCATCAATCTATAGAAACTGTAATTAGCCTGTATTTAATTTCTAGAAGTGTAATAGGAAGGCAACGTCTTCCCAAGCAGCCGACATAATGCCTATAATTAAATACATAGCTGTCTTGATACCTGAGTAAACACTTTGCAGGACACTGTTTCTAACCTTTCCGAGTTCAAGAAAAAAATAAATAGGTGTTGCATTGACACCCAACATTATATAGTGTGGTGTGAATTAATTTACATTCATAAAAGGCAACAGAAATTAATTACAGTATTTTGAACTGAATCTGGCAGCGTAACCCGTCATATTTTAATCGTGTGGTAGCTTCCAATTCTATGGATAATACAGTATTTAAAGGGTTAAATGTAGGGTAGCACCTATGGATGGTGGGGGTCTTACCCTTTTCTGCACTCTTCGTGCAGGTCCCAGTGCTGAAACCACCGCTCTCTTTTCAGCGCTCAGCGTTTTGTTTGCAAATGTAATCGCCGGACTCATTTTGTCATTGGTGTCCCCCCTGGCATTTTTTTTTTATTTCTAATAGAGAAGCCCTTCGATCTTTTGATCTTTCTTTTTCATGGGAAATATTTTAAAAGATCAATTGTTAACCGTTCTCAGTTCTGCAGCTATTTAACACCAAGCTGGATGACAACTGACTGACATAACTACCATGTTACGGTATTTCAACCTGTTTGTTTTTTGGTGTTTTTTTTTTTTAGGATGATCAAAATTAAAATTTTAGATTTTTAAAAATTGTATAAATTATTCTTTACCAGGTCACTCGCTGATAAAATGATATTGTAATGAGACAATATATCCAGAGGGTCCTTCGACAATTAGGGCCCTGTTTACTAAGGCGAATTAGTGTTTTTAACGTGCCTACAATTAGCACGTGCGCTAACCATGTAGCCGCCTATAGGGATATTGTAGGTGCAGTACACAGTTAACGCGCGTATACTGGTTAACACGTGTTTAAAAATTCTAACAGGCCTGTAACGCGGCTTAGTAAACCGGGCCCTTTAAAAGGAGCTCATTTCGTCTGATTTGAAATTAGCTCACATCTTTTTCAACCGCAACTCAATTCAGGGTAAAGCAAGTATAAAATTCCTCTGTCCCTGAGAACTTACAATTTGAGGGGCCTGTGCAAGTGCAGCATGCATCAAATTGGCATTACCGCCCAGCTAGCGCGTGCGCCTGGCAGTAATTCAGAGTTTGGCATGCTGCAAAACCCACTATAGAAAATAATTCTCTATTTTCTACCATGGGGGTGTTCCCAGCGATAATCGGCAGTTGGCATATGCTGGATGGTTACCGCATGGGTAACACGCAAGCCCTTACCGCTGAGTCAATGAGTGGCATTAAGGGCTCAGGCCATAAATAGATGCACTAGTTTTAATTTTGCATGGACATACCCCACCACTGGTCAGCCTCCAAATTCTCGGACATAACTTGCCTTTCTAAAAAACCCTATCTGGTTTATATACAGTGGTGGAAATAAGTATTTGATCCCTTGCTGATTTTGTAAGTTTGCCCACTGACAAAGACATGAGCAGCCCATAATTGAAGGGTAGGTTATTGGTAACAGTGAGAGATAGCACATCACAAATTAAATCCGGAAAATCACATTGTGGAAAGTATATGAATTTATTTGCATTCTGCAGAGGGAAATAAGTATTTGATCCCCCACCAACCAGTAAGAGATCTGGCCCCTACAGACCAGGTAGATGCTCCAAATCAACTCGTTACCTGCATGACAGACAGCTGTCGGCAATGGTCACCTGTATGAAAGACACCTGTCCACAGACTCAGTGAATCAGTCAGACTCTAACCTCTACAAAATGGCCAAGAGCAAGGAGCTGTCTAAGGATGTCAGGGACAAGATCATACACCTGCACAAGGCTGGAATGGGCTACAAAACCATCAGTAAGACGCTGGGCGAGAAGGAGACAACTGTTGGTGCCATAGTAAGAAAATGGAAGAAGTACAAAATGACTGTCAATCGACAAAGATCTGGGGCTCCACGCAAAATCTCACCTCGTGGGGTATCCTTGATCATGAGGAAGGTTAGAAATCAGCCTACAACTACAAGGGGGGAACTTGTCAATGATCTCAAGGCAGCTGGGACCACTGTCACCACGAAACCATTGGTAACACATTACGACATAACGGATTGCAATCCTGCAGTGCCCGCAAGGTCCCCCTGCTCCGGAAGGCACATGTGACGGCCCGTCTGAAGTTTGCCAGTGAACACCTGGATGATGCCGAGAGTGATTGGGAGAAGGTTGCTGTGGTCAGATGAGACAAAAATTGAGCTCTTTGGCCATGAACTCAACTCGCCGTGTTTGGAGGAAGAGAAATGCTGCCTATGACCCAAAGAACACCGTCCCCACTGTCAAGCATGGAGGTGGAAATGTTATGTTTGGGGGTGTTTCTCTGCTAAGGGCACAGGATACTTCACCGCATCAATGGGAGAATGGATGGGGCCATGTACCGTACAATTTCTGAGTGACAACCTCCCTTCCCTCCGCCAGGGCCTTAAAATGGGTCGTGGCTGGGTCTTCCAGCACGACAATGACCCAAACATACAGCCAAGGCAACAAAGGAGTGGCTCAGGAAGAAGCACATTAGGGTCATGGAGTGGCCTAGCCAGTCACCAGACCTTAATCCCATTGAAAACTTATGGAGGGAGCTGAAGCTGCGAGTTGCCAAGCGACAGCCCAGAACTCTTAATGATTTAGAGATGATCTGCAAAGAGGAGTGGACCAAAATTCCTCCTGACATGTGTGCAAACCTCATCATCAACTACAGAAGACGTCTGACCGCTGTGCTTGCCAACAAGGGTTTTGCCACCAAGTATTAGGTCTTGTTTGCCAGAGGGATTAAATACTATTTCCCTCTGCAGAATGCAAATAAATTCATATACTTTCCACAATGTGATTTTCCGGATTTAATTTGTGATGTGCTATCTCTCACTGTTACCAATAACCTACCCTTCAATTATGGGCTGCTCATGTCTTTGTCAGTGGGCAAACTTACAAAATCAGCAAGGGATCAAATACTTATTTCCACCACTGTAGGTCCCTTGCTGATTTTGTAAGTTTGCCCACTGACAAAGACATGAGCAGCCCATAATTGAAGGGTAGGTTATTGGTAACAGTGAGAGATAGCACATCACAAATTAAATCCGGAAAATCACCTTGTGGAAAGTATATGAATTTATTTGCATTCTGCAGAGGGAAATAAGTATTTGATCCCCCACCAACCAGTAAGAGATCTGGCCCCTACAGACCAGGTAGATGCTCCAATCAACTCGTTACCTGCATGACAGACAGCTGTCGGCAATGGTCACCTGTATGAAAGACACCTGTCCACAGACTCAGTGAATCAGTCAGACTCTAACCTCTACAAAATGGCCAGAGCAAGGAGCTGTCTAAGGATGTCAGGGACAAGATCATACACCTGCACAAGGCTGGAATGGGCTACAAAACCATCAGTAAGACGCTGGGCGAGAAGGAGACAACTGTTGGTGCCATAGTAAGAAAATGGAAGAAGTACAAAATGACTGTCAATCGACAAAGATCTGGGGCTCCACGCAAAATCTCACCTCGTGGGGTATCCTTGATCATGAGGAAGGTTAGAAATCAGCCTACAACTACAAGGGGGGAACTTGTCAATGATCTCAAGGCAGCTGGGACCACTGTCACCACGAAAACCATTGGTAACACATTACGACATAACGGATTGCAATCCTGCAGTGCCCGCAAGGTCCCCCTGCTCCGGAAGGCACATGTGACGGCCCGTCTGAAGTTTGCCAGTGAACACCTGGATGATGCCGAGAGTGATTGGGAGAAGGTGCTGTGGTCAGATGAGACAAAAATTGAGCTCTTTGGCATGAACTCAACTCGCCGTGTTTGGAGGAAGAGAAATGCTGCCTATGACCCAAAGAACACCGTCCCCACTGTCAAGCATGGAGGTGGAAATGTTATGTTTTTGGGGGTGTTTCTCTGCTAAGGGCACAGGACTACTTCACCGCATCAATGGGAGAATGGATGGGGCCATGTACCGTACAATTCTGAGTGACAACCTCCTTCCCTCCGCCAGGGCCTTAAAAATGGGTCGTGGCTGGGTCTTCCAGCACGACAATGACCCAAACATACAGCCAAGGCAACAAAGGAGTGGCTCAGGAAGAAGCACATTAGGGTCATGGAGTGGCCTAGCCAGTCACCAGACCTTAATCCCATTGAAAACTTATGGAGGGAGCTGAAGCTGCGAGTTGCCAAGCGACAGCCCAGAACTCTTAATGATTTAGAGATGATCTGCAAAGAGGAGTGGACCAAAATTCCTCCTGACATGTGTGCAAACCTCATCATCAACTACAGAAGACGTCTGACCGCTGTGCTTGCCAACAAGGGTTTTGCCACCAAGTATTAGGTCTTGTTTGCCAGAGGGATTAAATACTTATTTCCCTCTGCAAAATGCAAATAAATTCATATACTTTCCACAATGTGATTTTCCGGATTTAATTTGTGATGTGCTATCTCTCACTGTTACCAATAACCTACCCTTCAATTATGGGCTGCTCATGTCTTTGTCAGTGGGCAAACTTACAAAATCAGCAAGGGATCAAATACTTATTTCCACCACTGTATTAGCCTTTTGCAACATAATAGACTGAGGTGATACAATCTGTTCTTGTGGCGATACATGTTCTGAGCCATCCTTCACCTTTTGCAGTTGATGCTGGGAAAGGAGACAAAGCACCTGGCGTCATTCCCAGGATACACCTTTGTGGCCTTGGGAGCGTAATACAAGGGTCTAAATCGGGGCTACTTGGTTCTAGTCCTTGAGGTCCACAGGCAGGCCAGGTTTTCAGGATATCCATATCCACAATGAATGTGTATATGAGATTTGCATGCACTGCTTCTTTGGTATGCAAGTCTCTCTCATATATATCTATTGTGGATATCCTGAGGACATGGCCTGCCTGTGGACCTTGAGGACTGGAAGTGAGTAGCTCTGCCGGGGGGGGGACTCTGGAAGATTTGTGAGATTTTTGCTGGCGGGGCTTGCGATCCTGGGCCGACGTGGATGTCGAGCCAAGTGTGAGAACAATCAGCCTGCTGTCCTCGGAGAATACCTGCTACAGGTAAGTATCTTCGCTGTATCACATACTATGTAAAATGAGTTTATCTTGTTGGGCAGACTGGATGGACTGTACAGGTCTTTATGTGCCGTCATTTACTATGTTACATTCATTTCCCAGTCCAAAAAACCCACCTTTTTTCAAGATGCGGTGGAGAAATGGTCCAGCACGTGTCCAATACAAGCGCCCACACTACCACAGGCCACTTTTTGGCATACCTTTGTAAAAGGACCCCTAAAAGGGCAATGCTATAAAGGGCCCTAAAGTTAAGCATCAAGGAGGGAAATTCAATAAATGGCACCCAAAGTTAGGCGCCAGGATGGGCTGCGCTAATCTAATATTCTGTAAAGGTCGCTCTGTGCAGAATGACCTGTACAGAAAACTAGCTTAGCATGCATTTCAGGCTACATTCTATATATAGCGCCTTAAAAATCAGTGCCAAAAAACTAGACATAGTTTGGCGTGGTTTATAGAATATGCCTATGTGTAGGCCTCTAAGACTTGTTGCTATAAGTCCTATATCCCACCGTACAACCTTGGCACACCAGTTCACACCTGGAGACTCTATCTCTCCGAAAAGTCCTTTATTGAATAACAATGTTTAGTCACAGTTAAATGCAAATCAGAGGTTCTGCCCCACTGGCACAGAGTCTCCGTGGTACTGAGATTAGCAGTAGCTCAGAGCTGGCAGAATGGTGTACGATGCCCTTTTTCAGCAACCTTCAAGGTAAAAACTAAGTGCACTAACCGAGGGTAACACAAGAAAGGGTTCTGAACTGTCTTACAAGATGGCAACTACCTCATGACTAGAGGGAGTAAAACAGGGGACGCTCTGACCCAGTAAGCAGGAGGGAAACCTACCAATGGGAACAGAGCTTACCAACTGGCAACAGTTTAACCAATCATTTAACAGCTCTAAACAAACAGGCAAGTGGAATCACATTGCCCTATAACTACACCCACCATAATGCATTGCTGATGTGACTCTACAGTGAGCATAACAGAAAAAGTGTCACACTCACCCCAGAGCCACATCACAACCAAGGAAAGGCAGTCAGAGGACAGAACAGCCTAGCCAGTTTATGTAATACATCCAGCAGCCATGCCTGCACCTAACACTAGGTGTGTCCATTTACGCCAAGTAAAACTTGGTGTAAATACCGGCACCTAAGTTAGGCATGGAGCAGGTGTATTCTATAACCATGCACATATATTTTCAGAATACTAATGGCCCCGCCCATTCCATGCCCATGGCCACACCATCTTTTGGGCAGGACATCTTAGAATTTATTTGCACCATGTTATAGAATACACCTTGCAAGGTGTGCATGTAAATTCTAATTAATGCGACTTAGTATCAATAATTGCTTAAGTGGCAATTGTTGATGCTGATTGACTTAAGTAATTCAATTGCGTGCACAAGTCCAGAATATGACCAGATTTCCACGTGCAATTTCGGTCACGCTATATAGAATCAGAGGGTTCACGCCTCACTTTGGGCACAAGCACTTACACCTGCCAAACTAATGGCAATTAGGCACACAATTGCAGTTAGTCTATAACATCACGCTTAAATTCTAGGAATGCCCCTGACCCGCCCACTCCCCTCCCATGGCCACACCCACTTCAGAGTTACACACTATGAAATTTAGGTGCCTATCCAGCTTATTTTTGAAGGAGATCGCTAGCCATCTTCCGACACAAATCGGGAGATGGCCGGCGATCTCCTGAAGTCAGCCAAATCGGTATAATTGAAAGCCGATTTTGGCTGGCTTCAATTGCTTTCCATCGCGGAGCCGGTCAAACTTCAAGGTGGCATGTCGGTAGGGTAGTGAAGGCGGGACAGACCAAGCTTCAAAAAGGAGCCCCAACTGACCAAATGACCACCGGAGGGAATCGGGGATGACCTCCCCTTACTCCCCCCAGTGGTCACCAACCCCCTCCCACCCAAAAAAAATAAAAAATAATATTTTTTGCCAGCCTCTATGCCAGCCTCAAATGTCACACCCAGCTCCCTGACAGCAGTATGCAGGTCCCTGGAGCAGTTTTTAGTGGGTGCTGTGCACTTCAGGCAGGTGGACCGAGGCCCACCCCCCCCCCCCCACCTGTTACACTTGTAGTGGTAAATATTGAGCTCTCCAAACCCCCCAAAACCCACTGTACCCACATCTAGGTGCCCCCCTTCATCCCTAAGGGCTATGGTAGTGGTGTACAGTTGTGGGGAGTGGGTTTTGGGGGGGATTTGGGGGGGCTCAGCACACAAGGTAAGGGAGCTATGCACCTGGGAGCTATTTTTGAAGTCCACTGCAGTGCCCCCTAGGGTACCTGGTTGGTGTCCTGGCATGTTAGGGTGACCAGTGCACTACAAATGCTGGCCCCTCCCATGACCAAATGGCTTGGATTTGGCCGGGTCTGAGATGGCCAGCTTCAGTTTCCATTATGGGCAAAAACCGAAGCCGGCCATCTCAAACCCGGCGATCTCAACATTTATGTCGAGATTTGGCAGGCCCCAACAGTATTATCGAAAAAAAAGATGGCTGGCCATCTTTTTCGAAATTACGGTTGGCTCCGCCCATTTACGGAGCCGGCCCCTTTCGATTATGCCCCTCCATGTAGAATAGGGCAAAGGGCAGATATGTGGTTCCTTTCTACTTCACTCAAACTGTATATGTTTACCTTCCAAAGCGATCCTTGTGGTTGGAGCATATTATGCTATTATCCCTAGATCCTTTGGCACAGGTTCGGTATGGTGAGACATGACCTTCTGTGATCTCTGTGGCCTGTGTCGATGCCCTTTCTGGAGAAAACCACCTATGCTGGAATATGACACTTTAAAAAAAAATTATTGAAAACTCAAGTTATTTGTTGACGCATACAGATAAGAGCAATCTTTTTTTATGATGCTTCATTGATGAAAATCAGTTCTATTGTTGTGATGCTCTTGATTATGTGTTGTAGGTACAATTTCTATGTTTTATTAGTACGGCTGCTTGTAAATCACCTAGGAATATTTAAATTAAATTAAATAATAAATTCTTAAATTAAATAAATAATATTTTTTTAAATAAATAAATGAATACTAATTAAGTACTTGTTAATGCCAATAATTGATTATCACCTAATTAGCTAGCGCACAGATTAGTGATCCACGCCCAAAACTGCACACTCAACTTTGAGTGGCCTATACTGAATCTGGGGGCAATTGCACAGATTATCTTTTATCGCATATGTGCTATTCCATAAAATAGGCAGGCTAGCCGCATAGCAGCAAATAGGCTGTACCAGTGGGCAGAGCATGGGTGCAGAATGTGTGTTCTGCCTATCATCACTCACACCTTTTAAAATAGTATCAGATGCACATATAGCAAAGAACACTTAGGCGCAGCAGTTTAGGCCTACCATTGACCTGGTATAAGCTGTCACACCTAAGTTTTGGCACACCAAAGCAGCTTTGCACTGCTCATCTAGAATGGGTTAAGCACACCTTAACACCATTCTTGAAGGCGCTGAACCCCTAATTCTATAAAAGTCACCAAAAATTGCATATACAGTTTAACTGAACAACAATAATAAGATGCAGGAAGCAGCCCAACAGTGAGATGGGGGCTACCCAGTCTTTTGCACCGTGTCACGTGTTTGATTATCTCCCAGTTGGTGAAAGGTCGTATGTGTGTACTCGGTGCAAAAAGCTCCATACACTCAGGGAACAGGTCTGATCTCTGGATGCTAGAACAGCAGACCTGGAGGAGCTGAGGCAGACAGAAAGGTTTATAGAGGAGGCCTACAGGGACATAGTAGAGAAGTTCCACCTCTAGTATGGCAACCTCTGTGCTGCCATGGAAAAGAAAGGTGTCCTGAAGGGAGAGCATCACAGTGGAAAGGCAAAAAGTGATCCTGTAGCCAGGACCTGCCCTCCAAGAGATGCAACATACTCTCATACCAAGGATGTGTCTCCAGGGGCTTCTGCCCAGGAGGTTAAGACTGCCATTAGTTAGAGATTTGATCATTAGGAATGTAGATAGAGGGTATCTGGGTGGCTGGTGGACAGGTTAGATTTCTGCTCCGTGCTACTCTCTAATCTGAATTTTCAAAAGGCATTTGACAAAGTACCTCATAAAAGACTCCTGAGGAAATTAGAGAGTCATGGAATAGGAGGCAATGTCCTATTGTGGATTAAAAACTGGTTAAAAGATAGGAAAACAGAGAGAAGTTAAATGGTCAGTATTCTCAATGGAGAAGGGTAAATAGTGGGGTTCCACGAGGGTCTGTGCTGGGACCACTGCTTTTGAACATATTTATAAATGATCTAGAGATGGGAGTAACTAGTAACGTAATTAAATTTGCTGATGACACAAAGTTATTCAAAGTTGTTAAATCGCAAGAGGATTGTGAATTAACAGGTTCGTGCCTAAATTTTATGTGCATCCCGGAAAAAGGGGAGCAGAAATGGGAGGGTTATGGGCATTTCAGGACAGAGGGTAGGCATGGATTCCAGTTACGCATGTAACTGTAGAATAATGGGTTCTGCATATAAAGTTAGGGAGGGGCATTTACACCATGTTTTCATTGGTGCAAATGGATGCACCTAAATTTACGCATGACCTGTGCACTTAGCTATTTTATAAATTGTGTCTAACGTTAAGCATGGCTTGTAGAATAGCACTTAAGCAGGTTTTTTCCACGCCAATATTTTAAGGTGTGATTAATTGAATTCACCCCTAAGCATGCTTCTTTGTCATTCCTACACTTAGTTGCCACCTTATAGAATTAACCCTTAAGGCCGTGGAGGGTTAAGACCTATATTCTGTAACTGAGTAATAAAAGCTGACATTATCTGAAAACAAAGTGCGAGCATGAAAAAACAGTGTCCTTTGTCTCTTGTCATTTCACTTTTCTGCTGTTAAGAATGTATCAGTTTGTTTTCTCGTGTGCCATTTGTTTTACTTTTATGTACTGTTATCTTTTTCAGAACCTTTTCACATTTGTTTCACAATGCTCAGACTTTGCAGAAGTTTGCCGTTAGCATAGGCCGGAATGCTTATGCTGGTGCTAACGCAATAAAAATGGCACAACTGACACATTATTGAGGTTGTTAATTGTTTCTGCATTTGGAAAGTGACAAGACTTAATCATTCTTGGTGTTCCTATCAAATTTTAACAGCACATCCCTCCTGAAATCAGGTATTTATATACAATGGGGGGAAAGAAGACAGGATTCTGTTGAAGGCCTGTATATGGTTTATGGCTATGTTTTATTATTATCATTTACAGTCCGCCTTTTCTAAGATAAAATACAACCTACAGCAAACAAAATTTGCATAACTCATTCCAAAACAATAAAAAATCAAGAACACAAAACATTCAATAGTACATCTGCTATTCTTGTTCAAACATATACTCACATATCAGCTGATGGGATATGCATCTACTGTTCTGATACAAATACACACCTTACATTAATCTGTAGTTGTTCCATATGCTGACCTAACCAGGTAACACAAGACTGTATGTTAACAAAAAGTGGCAACTGGTTCCATTCTCTGGCCCCTGCCATTGAAAATGTGCATTTCCTGGTTTCTTCAAGATGAATCAGTCAGCCAGAAAGAAATGCTCTGTTTGACCGTAATAGCCTAGTACGTTCCTAAAGTTGCAATACATTCTTCAAGTGACATGCCAATTCACGATTTGAAGTCTTATGGATCAATAAATTATCTTAAATCTATTCTGCAATTCAACATATTCTTTGTTTTCTCAGTTTAGGGTGGAATAATGCAACACAGAAGCCTAGAAAGGGAAAGGCCATCCCTTAGCTCCTGGAGGCTTACATTTTCCCGTGGAAACCCCATGAGGGACTCTGTGAACTCAAATCTTTAGCAAGCTTCTTTTAAACCCAGAAGATGTGGTCTAGTATTTTTGCACATCTGTGGACTTGCCACAATGTTCTTCAGTTGCCAAGGAAATGAAATAATATTTATAAGCAGTTCAAGCTAAGAAAGGAATATAATGAGTGCTCATTAAATTTTTTTTAAAGAAATATATAGCTACGAATCTAGATTTTCCTAGATCTTCATATATAACTGTACATAAAATATGAACGTGTTATGCCTTGCTTTAGGATATGAACGCATGTAAACAAGTTGAATTCATTTGTTTCTCTTTCACATGAAGATTAATGCATGTTCAGAAACAAATGACAAGCTGTATACATATAGCAGTTGTTCAAATAAACATTGTCAATTATATTGAATAGTTATAAATTGGAGAAGAAAACAATTCTGTTCCATTCATTCCACTCTCCGCTGCTGGTCCCAAGGCTGCAAAGTTCCATCTTGGGGAAAACAGCATTATTTATAACTTTCAGCCTAATGCTAAGTGATGGTGACCTCCTGGAAAGAAACACGAAGCCTACAGTCATGGAAATAAAAACAGAGAAACCTAAACAATAAAAAAAAAAAACAAGTTAGTAAGAAAAGTCAGTGTAAGCTAAGAGCCCAACTTAGTTCAAATGAAACACCTGAGTAATGTAAAGTCTCCAAGGGGCAGATATTCAGGCAGTGGCTGTGAGCAGGTTTTTTTTTTTAGCTGCCGCTGGTGTTATTCCCATACTAGTAAAAAAAGGCCCGTTTCCGAAACAAATGAAACGGGTGCTAGCCAGGTTTTTCTTGTAGTGTGTATGTTTGAGTGAGTGAGTGTTGTGTGTGAGAGTGACTGTGCGATTGTGTGTCAGAGAGAGAGATTGTGTCTGTGTGCTTGTGTATCTGTGAGTGAGTGTGTGTGTTTCTGAATGACTGTGTGTGAGTGCATATGTGAGACACAGTGAGTGTGTTTCCCCCCCCCCCTCCTACTCCTCTCTTCCCCTTTGCCCCCCTCTCTCCCCCCCTCTTATGATAGCTAAAGTAGCATCCCTTCCCTTACGGGTGAGGGCAGGGCAAACACTCATGGGCAAACTTTGATCTACACCACCACAGATTTAGAATGTTGGGACTTATGGAGGCTTCATTAGAATGCTGGAGGTGCGTTTTATATATAGAGATATTCAATGGCAGATCATGTCCAGGCACGAGCATTGAATATCTAGGTTTATGTAGCTGTCTACCTCATATATGGTTAAGTACAATATTCTGCACTTAACTTGGTGGCACTGCATAAAGGGGCCCTTTTGCTAACCAGCTCATTTTCGAGAGAGATCGCCGGCCATCTTCCGACACAAATCGGGAGATGGCCGGCGATCTCCTGAACCCGGACAAATCGGTATAATCGAAAGCCGATTTTGGCCGATGCCAACTGCTTTCCGTCGCGGAGCCGGCGAAACTTCAAGGGGGCGTGTTGGTAGGGTAGTGAAGGCAGGATGGGGGAGGGACGGGGGCGTGCTCATGAGATGGCCGGCTTCGCCCGATAATGGAAAAAAAAGCCAGGCTTGACAAGCATTTCACCGCCTTTACTTGGTCCCTTTTTTTTTCACGACCAAACTTCAAAAAGGAGCCCCAACTGACCACCGGAGGGAATCGGGGATCACCTCCCCTTAGTCCCCCAGTGGTCACCAACCCCCTCCCACCCAAAAAAAATTAAAAAACATTTTTTGCCAGCCTCTATGCCAGCCTGAAATGTCATACCCAGCTCCCTGACAGCAGTATGCAAGTCCCTGGAGCACTTTTTAGTGGGTGCTGTGCACTTCAGGCAGGTGGAACCAGGCCCATCCCCCCCTACCTGTTACGCTTGTGGTGGTGACTGTGAGCCATCCAAACCCCCCCCCCAAAACCCACTGTACCCACCTGTAGGTGCCCCCTTCACCCCTTTGGGCTATGGTAATGGTGTAGAGTTGTGGGGAGTGGATTTTGGGGGGATTTGGGGGGCTCAGTACCCAAGGTAAGGGAGCTATGCACCTAGGAGCTATTTTGTTTTTTTAATTTTGAGAAGTGCCCCCTAGGGTGCCCAGTTGGTGTCCTGGCATGTGAGGGGGGCCAGTGCACTACAAATGCTGGCTTCTCCCACGACCAAATGCCTTGGATTTGGCCAGGTTTGAGATCACCGGCATTAGTTTCCATTATCGCCAAAAATTGATGCCAGCCATCTCAAACCCAGCCATCTCTGACATTTGGCCGGGCCCAACCGTATTAGCGAAGAAAAAGATGGCCGGCCATCTTTTTCGAAAATACGGTTGGCTCCACCCATTTATGGAGCCGGCCCCTGAGATGGCCGCCCATAGAGATGGCCGGCGCCGTTCGATTATTCCCCTCTAAGCCACCTAAGCGTCTACATGTGCCCAATGCATGCCAAAAAGGAGTTACCGCCTGGCTACCATGTGGCTCTTGTGGTAATTTCATTTTTGGCATGTGTCCAATACGTGCATCCGACAAAATAATTTTTATTTTCGGACACGCGTATTGGATGCGCACCAAGTGGCATTTGATGCGCGTAGGTCATTATCGCCCAGTTACTGCATGAGACTTTACCACTAGGTCAATAGCTGGTGGTAAGGTCTCAGACCCAAAATGGACACGCGGCAATTTTCATTTTGCCACACATCCATTTTTGGCAAACAAAATGTTAAAAGGCATTGAAAAATGTGCCCAAAACACGCAGCGACACTACCACAAGTCATTTTTCTGTGCACCTTTGTAAAATGGCCCCAGAGACAGGACTGACTTTTATGCGGTCCAATGTGGCATAGATCCCTGTAAAAGACTCCCTAAGGGGCCCTTTTACTAAGCCATGGTAAGCGCTACCAGGTTCTTACTGCAGCTTACAGTGGCGTGCTGCGGGTTCTGATCAGGCATCCTGTGGTAATTTTTGAATCTGCATATGCAAACCACACACTAAAAAATATTTTTATTTTTAGCATAGAGGGGGCAGGTCTAGGTGGCAGAGAGTGGGCAGTTCTGCACTATGTTTGCACTTCTACATTACTGCACACTGATTAGCGCACAAGCCGTTAAAATCTACAAAATAGATGGTAGTAATTTTTTTTTTAATGGCTGTGTGCTAATGGCAAAATTAGTGCATGAACTAAGCCAAAAATGTAGGGTAGAACCCTTAGTAGTGTACAGTCAATATATAAAAATCAATCTTCCTTTTGAGAAAAGACAGGGGATGTTTCCTTTATACTCTAAATTGACCGTTGAACCCTGAAGCAGGCGATGAAATGCTGGCCACCGTAGGTCATGGTCTGATAGTTTGAATAAGAGGAGAGCAAGGAAGATCGTTTTTGAAGCTAAGTAACTACTACTACTACTACTATTTAGCATTTCTATAGTGCTACAAGGCGTACGCAGCGCTGCACAAACATAAAAGAAAGACAGTCCCTGCTCAAAGAGCTTACAATCTAATAGACAAGAAATAACTCTTCATACAACTACTACTACTGTGAAATATATTTTTGAGTATTATATATATTTTTGCAGTTATATAGTTTATCACTCTCCCACAATTTAGGAGGTTTTTTATAAGCCAATGATGAAGCAGCCCTGCTCTTGTTGCTTTTAGCAATTCTGAGTTTCATGAGGCTTTTTCCTCCTGTAGCAAAGACTGGCAGATGTTAGACCATAAGAGAACTCTTAAGGAAAATTAGTGCATGGCCATTAATTAAAAAAAATAGAAAAATCAGCCATTTTCCAGCTGCAGTAAAAATGGCCATAGCACGCACGAAAGACCTGCATAAGGGGCGCATTCAGGCCACTTTTTACCACAGCTTAATAAAAGGGCCCTTTATTAACTCCTTCTAGTGAAATGCTAGCAACTTTCATTTACATATAGTCCTAACAATACCAGTTTTAAACCAGCTTCAAATTCAATGCTAAATGAGTCCAAAACAGTGTTTATAATTACGTATGGGATTTACAATACCTAATGAAATACCAAAACTAAGCCTTGCTATTTCAGAATCAAAAAGAAAGAATTCCAAGAAAACATTTCATTCTAGACCTATATAAAAGTGTCCCCCAAAATAAAAAATGCATTAAAGAAAAAGATGTGAGAATAAATTAAAAACATCATCAGAAATGTCACCAAAACTCTACAATCAAACATAAAAGCTACCACTACCTTTTCCATTTCAAATGTATGTCTTCAAAAACTCTATAAATAAACACTTGAGATGCCCTCTCAACATTGCACAACGCTACTGTAATTCCACCAAAATGTACATTGTAATCCACTTTGAACCGAAATTTGTTTTGGTTTTTTTGGACAACAGTGGGATACAAGGATGCATAAATAAATAAACAAACAAACAAGCAAAGGGCCCCTTTTACTAAACTGAGGCAAAAGGGGGTCGGTGTTGGCGTCGACGTGTGTTTTACACGCGCGCCGAGGCCCTCTTCTACCGCAGCTGGTAAAAGGGAAGTCTTTGCTTTCCTACTGGAAATGACTGGGTGGCAAGTAAAGCACTTGCCGTGCGGCCATTTTGGGGGGAAGCCCTTACCGCCACCCATTGAGGTGGCAGTAGGGGCTCCCATATTAACCCAGCGGTAACCGGGCATAGCACGCCACTGCCCGATTACTGCAGGGTCCACTCAGGTGCTACAAAAACTAAATAAATTTTTGTAGCGCCAGAAATGACGTGCCGGGGTGGGAAGTACCATTGGGCTGCTGCAGTAGCCTGGCAGGACTTCCTGTATAGCGACTGGTAAGCCCAGAGTGTACCCAGCAGTAATCAGGACATGCCAACTTCATTCATTAAAAGGCTAAGTAGCTTACCATATTATAAAATAACATTCATTGTTTAAACACACAAGATTTGAGGTGAGAATTGATTTTTACTGTTGAGCATTATGATCAAGAATATAAGAACATTGAGACTTAATATTTAGGGGCCAGTGACAATTTTGGGGGTGGTCAAATGCGGTATTGAAGTTTATTGACTGATTTCAGCTTGTAAGTATTACTCCATTTCTCTAAACATTGTGACACATTTTGTTGTATACATGATGCAGGGCAGATAGAGAGGGGGCCCCATAGCTTGCTTGCAGGCCGTCTCTCTTTCAAGTTCAGGCAGATTTGGGGCCCAGTTTAACATGGGGGCCCAGGCAGTGGCGTACCAAGGGGGGGGGGCGGTGGGGGCGGTCCGCCCCGGGTGCACGCCGCTGGGGGGGTGCCGCGCGCCGGTCAGCGTCGTTGGTTTCCATGCTCCCTCTGCCCCGGAACAGGACCTGTTCCAGGGCAGAGGGAGCATGGAAACCAACGACGCTGACCGGCGCGCGCGGCACCCCCCCAGCGGCGTGCACCCGGGGGGGTTCTTTTGCCGGGGTGGGGGGGTGTCTCTTTGCCGGGAGGGTCGCACTACACGGGGGGGGGCGCTGCACCCGGGGGGGGGCGGGGTGCATCGGCGATCCGCCCCGGGTGTCACCGCCCCTCGGAACGCCACTGGGCCCAGGGCAACTGCACTGTTTGCCCATCCCTAATGCCAGCCTTGTATACATGTGTACACATACCCCCAATTTCTATATATGGCACTGAATTCTGCATGCCCAATTTTGGGTGCACACAATTTAATTGAATAATGATCCAATTAGTGTCAACTGGGCAATATTATTGGTGCTTATTAGCAATTTACATGTACACGCACTTATTTGTAGTCAGTATTCTATAAAGACATGTGCATAAATTTTTACCTGCAGATTGGAAAAGGGGGTATGGCAAGGGGAAGGGCATGGGTGGGTCACAGGCATTCCTAGAATTTGCACAGACTGTTATAGAATTCATCAGAATCCCACCTCATTCAGGCATGAGGATTTACACCAGGTTCTTGGCATAAACCCTCATGCCCAAAATCAGACATAAATCCCGGTACTAAGCATTATTTTTAAACAGCACCCAACTTTGAGCACCATTAGCGCTCATTTATTTTACTGAATTTAGTCCACACTTTCACCTTCAGCAGAGAAGGTGGAAATTTATGTGAAAATATCTGTGCATTATACATTTTTTTTGGAAATTTCATGGTAGCTAAAAACAATTCTCCCACATGTATAGTATTTCCTTCTTTGACCACTTTCTACACCGTTTTCTTTCATCACTATGCATGAGTTTGCTATCTTGTACATTTGAAATTTGAACAAAAATTAAATTTTCTGGAGTACAAATTGTGTTTGAAATAAACATATCATTAAGGAAGATTGGAAGTTTTTTTAGCCAATGATAACAATTTGTACTCCAGAAAATTTAAGGCGCTCTGCCTGATAAAGGAGTCAGATGAGGCTTTTTCCTTCCTTTTTGTAAAATATTTAATGTATAAAAATTTTACAAAAGAAATTATAAAAAATTGTTTTTGAATATATATCAATATACTTTTCAGGGAAGGATTATTTGATGTAGAGGACTCCTTTAGTAAAGCATCTTGACTTAAATCTAGGGTTTATAGTAAAAAATGGGCAGTACATTATATCTCATCTGTACCTGTAAGAGTCTGCTGAATTGTAGTCAGCCCTCTTTAACCTCTTCATTAACTTCTGTGGTTTCTCTCTTGCTGCAGTGGGTCCATGAACAAAGATCACCATGGTCTTTATCTGCAGGAGGGATGTTATTCTTATCAGCAGTGTCTGCACCATCATTACCATCATCTCTAGCCCCAGTGTGTAAGCTATGTCCGGCCACTCCTGTGCAATACGCAGTCAGTATTTTTTCTTCCTTTTCTTTCCTAGCATTCTTCAATTGTACAGTTGCCTTGCTGTGATTTGGCATGGATTTCATACAAGGTCACCGCATCAAGGTACCCAGCAAGACTTGAGGGGAAAAATACAAATGTGCATTCCCTGTTTCAAAGGGGGAAATGCACATTTATGACTGCGGACATCAACATTGGGATTTACAGACGCTCTCGGGGATACCTAGGTTATTTAAAAGGTGCTTGTTGTGTCGACACTCTCCTGGAGGGATTATTGTATTTATTTTTATTTCGTAAAATTTGATAGACTGCCTTTTACTGAAAAATATATATCAAGGGTTGTTTCAGTCCTATTGGATAGATGTTTGGGAAGTGTTGACATCCATCTTCCACCTCCGAGAACCTATCAAAGATATTGGTTTGGAAGTCTAAAGGTTTAATGAAACCTATCACTTATAAACAACAGCATTGTTGGACGTCCTTATTACGATGGCCTTTAGAGTGGTCATGCTTAATTGGAAGAGCTTTACTGCTATTACTGAGCATTATTAGTGGAATTTGGTTTATAGCATAAATATGAGGGTGTAAAAGAAGAACGCCAAAAGGCACATCAAGGGACCCTTCTACTAAGCTGTGTAAGGGCCTATGCGTGTACAGTATGCACCAAATCAGCACTACCGCCCAGCTAGCGCATGAGCCAAGCGGTAATTCTAAATTCGGTGTGCGCCGAATGCCACAGTAGAAAATAACTTTATATTTCCTACAGCAGGCCGCTTACCTGGCGGTAAATAGCAGTTGGCGCATGCTGCATACTTATTGCAAGGGTAGCACATGAGACCTTACTGCTAGGTCAATGTGTAGTGGTAAGGTCTCAGGCCAAAAATGGATATGCGCTGGTTTCAATTTTGATGCACATTCATTTTCCAGCCCATTTTAAAAAAGGCCCTTTTTCCCAGATGCAGTAAAAAATGTCCCAGCGCATGTCCAAAAGACGCACTCGCACTACTGCAGGCCAGTTTTTACTGTGGCTTAGTAAAAGGTCCCCACAAGTATCTTATTATAAACTAGCCATTGAGCCCGTGAAAACAGGCTACTTTTGGAATGGGGGGGGTTCCGAGCCCCCCCCCCCTAGAGTCGCTGCCGCCGCCCCTCCACCCAGCCCGAGCAGCACTGTAAACTTACATCAGCATGCAGCAGCAAGCACATCAGCAAAGCTACCGTCGGGGCAGACTTCCTTCTCTGCCTGTGTCCCGCCCTCGTGTGACGTAACGTCGGCGAGGGCGGGACAAAGGCAGAGAAGGAAGCCCGCCGGCAGCTTTGCTGATGTAAGTTCACAGTGCTCGGGCCGGATGGAGGGGCGGCGGCGACGTCTGCAGCATGCCGGTAGAGACTTCCCTCTCTGTCCCGCCCTCATCATCACGTATTGAAGCGGGGGTGGGGCAGAGAGGGAAGTCTCTACTGCGCATTTGCGAGTGAGTACGGTCACTCACCGTTTATATGTTTGATGGGAATTATTGGGTAATTATATGATTTATTGGATAATTATATGAATTACTTAGTGATATGATCCTCTGTTATATGTTGAAAATACTGGTTGCATGCTCTTTGTTCTTTTCTTCTGTTTACTAAATAAAAATTATTTGAACTAAAAAAAATTATGTATCAAGGCAGTTTGCAATATAAAAACATATTTGTTCTAAGAAAAAAAAATCAGCATATGAACAATAAACCAAGACAACACAAGCCACCTAAGGAAGGGTATGTTAATAGCAAAAAAAAAAAAATCAATAACCAGAAAATCATGCAAGATAAAATAAGCAAAGGCACAGAAGGTCATCCCACACCTTAATACCCTCCAGGGTCCCCCTCTAGCCCAAAAAGTGAAACTGGCAAATGATTTCAGGGTCGGTGACAGCTTGGGGACACAGACGTGTAGGTTTTTAAAATGACAGGCTCGCACATCTTTGTGTCAGTGCATATACACGTATGTTGCTCAGTTGCCTCCATTGATACCACAATTAAATCATCAACTTTCTTTTGGAGCTGCAAGTCTGCAACACTGTTAAGCACTGTTTCTGGGCATTATGTTAATTCCACTCTGTGTGCTCCTATGTTGATATGGCTTCCCAGTTGACTCTTGTTTACTTTTATATGATCTTACATCTCAGTTATTGTAATATTGCCTTCTCAGTGTACAATTAATCCCAGAATAAGCATCTTCCATCTGTTCAGAATACAGCTATTTGAGTCCTGTGAGATGTGTGGAAATATTATCGTCACACCTTTGCTCTTACAAAATCATTGGTTCCCTGTGTAATACAGCATTCAGTTTAAGATTCTAGCACTGAAACATTTTAACTGTACTGTATTCTCCATCTCACATACATCACTCTTCAGTATTGATTGATGCTTAAATTCTACTAGATATAGTCCCCTTTGCAATAGAGCTCAAATATTTTGGAATGTGTCCCATCTACTCTCCAGAGACTGGAGAAGAAATAAGGGGATGTTTGATAAAAGAAGGCAGAGAGAAAGAGGGATGTTATGTTGGAGTCATTACTACTATTAAAGGAGGGGGTGTTGGTACCATTGAAAGTTGGTGGTAGCTTTGGCACGACTTCCATTTTTACAGAGCGTACTTGGTAACCTAGAGTCAACCCTAACTCAGCTCCCCAGGTCAGCCATTCACCTGTGATGGGGAAGCAGTAGAACTAGAGGTCATGGGTTGAAGTTGCAGGAAGGTAGACTTAGGGGATCAACATCAGGAAAAGCTTTTTCATAGAAAAGGTGGTGGATGCCTGGAATGCCCTCCCGGAGGAGGTGGTGAAGACAAAAAATGGTGACAAAATTCAAGATGTGGGATAACTGCAGAGGATCTCTATTTATTTATTTATTGCATTTGTATCCCACATTTTCCCACCTATTTGCGGGCTCAGTGTGGCTTACAATAAGATATGAATAATAGAGATACATTGGTTATAACTAGGTTATGGATTACATGGAACAGGGTTGTGCGAAACATTCGAATATCATTGGGCATATAACAATGGGACATCAACTTAGAAACATTGGAAAGAGACAGTGGGAGAAAACATTCATTGTTGGACACCAAGACATTTGGTGTATATAGTTCTGTGAATAAATGTATGGTTGACTGGATAGCGGGATGAGGGGTAAGAAGTGGATGTGCATTGCATTGGTGGACAGTGAGTGTGGTCTCTATGTGTTTTGGCTCTTTCCGTAGGTTTGTTCAAACAGGTGAGTCTTCAGTAGTTTATGGAAGGAGGTTTGTTCGTTGATCATTCTTAGGTTGCGCGGTAGTGTATTCCAAGATTGCGTGCTCTTGTAGGAGAAGGTTGACGCGTATAGCGTCTTATATTTCAGGCCCTTGCAGGTTGGGTAGTGGAGGTTGAGGTGAGTTTGGGATGATCTTTTAGCGTTTCTGGGTGGTAGGTCTATTAAATCAGACATGTACGCTGGGGCTTCGCCGTAAATGATCTTATGGACTAATGTGCAGACTTTAAAAGTAACGCGGTCATTGAGTGGAAGCCAATGTAGTTTCTCTCGTAGTGGTTTTGCTCTTTCGTATCTAGGTTTTCCGAAGATGAGCCTGGCTGCTGTGTTCTGGGCTGTCTGAAGTTTCCTCAGTATTTGCTCTTTGCATCCTGCGTATAATGAGTTGCAGTAATCCAAGTGGCTAAGGACGAAGGATTGAACTAGGCTGCAGAAGACAAATCTTGGGAAGAATGGTCTTAGCCTTTTCAACTTCCACATGCAGAAGAACATCTTCTTGGTTATGTTGTTTGCGTGGGTTTTGAGTGTTAGGTGGCGGTCGATAGTCACTCCAAGGATTTTTAGCGTTTCTGAGATAGGGAGTTTAAGGTTTGGTGTGTTTAACACGTTGAATTCAGTTGTGTTGTAGTGGGAGGTGAGTATCAGGCATTGGGTTTTTTCTGCGTTCAGTTTCAGGCAGAATGTATTTGCCCATGTGTTCATGATGTGTAGGCTCTGATTGATTTCTTTTGAGATTTCTTTGGTGTCTTGTTTGAATGGGATGTATATTGTCACATCATCGGCGTATATATATGGGTTGAGGTTATGGTTTGATAGGAGTTTCGCTAGAGGGATCATCATTAGGTTAAATATGGTTGGTGAAAGAGGTGATCCTTGTGGGACTCCACATTCAGGTATCCATGCTTTGGACGTGGTTGAGTTTGATGTCACTTGATACGAACGCAGGGTTAAGAACCCCTTGAACCAGTTCAGGACATTTCCTCCGATGCCAAAGTATTCAAGTATGTGTAGTAGGATTTCATGGTCAACCATGTCAAAGGCGCTTGACATGTCAAATTGTAGGAGGAGTATATTGTTGCCGGTTGCAATTATTTGTTTGAATTGGGTCATAAGGGTGACTAATACTGTTTCTGTACTGTGATTCGAACGGAATCCTGATTGGGCATCATGCAGTATCGAATGTTTGTCTAGATAGTTTGTGAGTTGTTTAGTTACCATGCCTTCGATTATCTTGGTTATTAGTGGTATGGATGCTATTGGTCTGTAGTTCGTTATTTCGCTCATGTTTTTCTTTATATATAGAAAAAAGGAAGGAATCCAATTAGAACAAAACTTAAATGATTTCATAGCTAGAGTAAGCTTTGATGGCAGCTCCCAAGGTTGGAGATTAGACCAATGCTGGGCAGACTTCTACAGTCTGGGTCCCATGAATGGCAAAGTTAGATCAAGATAAAAGTCAGGCTAATGTGGTCTATGACGGCCACTCTAGAAGTTAGGAAGTAGAGCCAGTGAAGGGCAGACTTCTACAGTCTGGGCTCCAAAGTTTAGCAGGGAGAGATACACATATGATACACACATACTTAATCTCTCACATTCAAAGCATAGGCTATGATTGTAGTAGGTGCTGTGTATCTCTGTGGGAAGAAGGTTTAGAATCATAAAGCTGATATTAGTGAGTAAATGGTGCTAGTCAGTAGAGGAAGAAGGGAAGTCATTTTTGGGGTTGAGAACAACAGTATCATGGAACTATGTTCCAAGACTGCATCGTATAACCGCTCACATGAGGTTGGCAAGACAAGTTACTGATTGCCCTGATTACGATGCCAGTGTTTAAGCATGAAGAAGTGAAACCTGTGCAGAGTGCCAGATACAAAGTTTGACATCTTGTTAGGCTCACCAGAGGGACCGTGTAGGTCATTATCTGCAAATATTTACTATTCTACCACTAGAGCTTCAGCGGGTGGCCTGGAAATAGGGGGTAGATTTCTACAGATCACCTACAGTTAGGCAACTAGAGCGTGTGTACTAAGTACAAATCCTGTAATGGCAATTAAGTGTATATTTGTTGTTATAAAATGCTAGCATAAGTCCACCTTTACACACATAACGTTTGCCTAAATGTGGCAGTTACAAGCAGTGGCATAGCCACAGGGGGGCCTTGGGGGCCTGGGCCCCTACAATTTGGGATCAGGGCCCACAAGGTCTGCTGGTTTGGCTGGCAGGGGTCCTAAAGTCACGCCAGCAGAAGCTTTCCTTTAATTTAGCAAATTTCCCCATCACATCTTCCAGGTTTACAGAGATTTGTTTCAGTTTCTCTGACTCATCAGCACTGAATACCGTTCTAGCAATGGTATCGCCCCATCATCATCTTCCTCAGTGAAGACCAAAGCAAAGAATTTATTTTGTCTCTCCACTATGGCCTTATCTTCCCCGAGTGTCCCTTTTACCCCTCAGTCATCTAGCAGGCCCAGCTGTTTCCTTTACCAGCTTCTTGCTTCAAATATACACTTAAGTTTTTATTATGTGTCTTTACCTCCCTTATCAGCGCTTTGCATTTGACTTGCCATTCCTTAAACTGTTTCCAATTGTCCTGTATAATAATTCTCACTTCCAACATTCTAATCTTGCTGCCTGTGTCCGTGGCTCCTTTGGAGTTGCTGAGCTAGGCTCCGAAGTCAGGCTGACGTCACCGTTGCCATTATGCTGTGAACCCGTGGAAAAACCCCCCCAAAACATTCCATGCCTCACAGCTGATCCATGTCCAGCGACCCTCCTTTCCCCCTGCCCCCCTCCAGCCACCCATGTCCAGCGACCCTCCTGTCTCCCCTGCAGCTACCCATGTCCAACGACCCTGCTCTGCCCCTCTCCAGCTACCCATGTCCAACGACCCTGCTCTCTCACCTACCCCCCCCCTCCAGCCACCCAGGTTGTGTAGCCAATTCTTCAGGGCAGGTAGGAAAGATCCCCAGTCCTGCTTGCCCGCTGCTGGCGCTGGCACTGACCCTCCCCCATTGCCAGATCGCTGTTCAAAATGGCCACCGACACTTACAAGGGCGGCCTCCAAGACTACAGCAGAAGTCTCGCGAGTCCGCCATTGGAAGCCTCAACAGCCATTTTGAACAGCAAACCGGTAGCTGGGGAGGGTCAGCACCAGCAGCGGGCAGGCAGGACCGGGGATCTTTCCTGCCTGTCCTGAAGAATTCACTACACAACCTGGGTGGCTGGAGGGGAGGCAGGTGAGAGAGCAGGGTCGTTGGACATGGGTGGCTGCAGGGGGAGAGGAGGGTTGCGAGACATGGGGGGGGCGGGAGCGGAAGGGGGTCCTCAGACTATAAGGACTATAAGGGGGGGGTCCTGAGAGGGGGGTGGGGCACACACTCACTCACTGTCTCTCACATACACTCTCCATCTCTCTCTCTCTCTCTCTCTCTCTCAAACATACACTCTGAGGAAAACCTTGCTAGCACCCGTTTCATGTCTGACAAACGGGCCTTTTTTACTAGTTTTTAATAACTACTGAGTCGTCTACTTACCATGGTGTTGCTTTAAACAAAGAAGAGCAAACCAGACATATGCAGGGATTTGAAACGTTTTTCAAGTTTTGCCCTGTTTAATGAATGACCTTGGTATCAAACCTGTTGAAAATGATCTTATGCTCGGATAAGGTCATGGTCAGCCTTCCTCCCCCTCATATTACAGTTCAAATGGTCTACTAGTGGATAAGTTATCATGCCTCTGAATGGGTGAACAGATTTAATCACCCCATCAGTATTTTTCAAGCCAAAAGCTGAAAAGTTTTTTTTTTTGTTTTTTTTTTAAACGCCAGGAAATTGTTTTGGTAAATTTAGGTTATCTACAACTTTTTGCTGAACTGCCTGATATGAATGGCATCGTTAATATACACATTATAAACAGTGAGCATACTGTGTGTGAAGGAGAGGGTTAAGTCTTTTGCATGCTGAGAACACTGAAAATAAACAATAAAATTTGCAAATTGTAGCTCTAGAGAGAAAACTTAACTGAATCTGACAATCTAATAAAAAAAAAAAAAAAAACTTAAGGAAACTTGTTTTTAAAGGGTATAGTATAAAAATGGTTTTGAATCAAATTACAAGCTAGTGGTCTAAAGTGTTTGTATTTTGCAGCACTCTCGTGACATATCTTCCTAGGCAGAAGCCACACAGCCTTATAAACAATCAGCAATATCTCACAACTTAACCCTTATAGAGAGGGGAAGTTATTTTATTATCTCATTTATCTGATACATTTATTACAGGTATGTAACAAAAGTGTTACCTGAATAACTAGGTTATGCATCTTGTGCATTGCAGAGTCATTTGGTTAAATATTTCCTCCACAGAGTGAGAAAAGATATCTGAATCCCATCATACAGGATCAGATGTATACCAAGTACAGAACCAAAATACACTGTCAAAAGAAATCTATTACTGTAGTCCTAGGCATGGACCCATAGACAATTGCATTAAAATTTTGGTTAAACAGCAGCATAATAGTGAAATGATCAATTAGGTGAGATGGCAAACTGAATCCTAGAAATACTTACAGGAGTAACATGCAGAGTAGAGCAACCATATAGTAAAATATGAAATAGTCGCAGAGCACAAACGATATATCATATTAGTGGAGAGTGGCCTAGTGGTTACAGCACCGGTCTTGCAATGCAGAGGTGGCCAGTTCAAATCCCACTGCTGCTCCTTGTGATCTTGGGCAAGTCACTTAACCCTCCATTGCCTCAGGTACAAACTTAGCTGGTGAGCCCTCCTGGGACAGAGAAATATCCAGTGTACCTGAATGTAACTCACTTTGAGCTACTACTGAAAAAAGGTGTGAGCAAAATCTAAATAAATAAATAATAAATTAGCACAGAAAGTAAGTATTGCCATACTGGGAAAGACCAAAGGTCCATCAAGCCCAGCATCCTGTTTCCAACAGTGGCCAATCCAGGTCACAAATACCTGGCAAGATCCCCAAAATGTACAAAACATTTTATACTGCTTATCTCAGAAATAGTGGATTTTCCCCAAGTCCATTTAATAACGGTCTATGGACTTTTCCTTTAGGAAGCTGTTCAAACCTTTTTTAAACTCCGCTAAGCTAACTGCCTTTACCACATTCTCTGGCAACTAATTCCAGAGTTTAATTACAAGTTGAGTGAAGAAAAGTTTCTCCGATTTGTTTTAAATTTACTACATTGTAGCTTCATCGCATGCCCCCTAGCCCTAGTATTTTTGGAAAGCGTGAACAGACGCTTCACTTCTACCCCTTCAACTCCATTCATTATTTTATAGACCTGTATCATATCTCCCCTCAGCGCCTTTTCTCCAAGCTGAAGAGCCCTAGCTTTAGCCTTTCCTCATAGGGAAGTCGTCCCATCCCCTTTATCATTTTCATCGCCCTTCTCTGCACCTTTTCTAATTCCACTATATCTTTTTTGAGATGGGGCGACCAGAATTGAACACAATATTCGAGGTGCGGTCGCACCATGGAGCACATTCATATAACAGATATAATAGTCAGGATGACAGCACAATACAAATGAAACACCTTCATAGGCATGCATTAGATCATTCAAGTAACATGCAAAACAAGACGTTGAATCTCTTAAAGTTGTACCATTTATTGAATTGGGAGTGTGCATTTATCTTAAGCTGTGGCCGTTCACTATGTTTAGACCACTTCCTTGAGGTCACGGTTAAGATGATTTTATTAGGCTAATGCTTCACATAACAGGTTAGAAAGATACCTAGTGAGCACCACAGGACACTAGAGTAAGTAGAAGAGCTTTACAACCCAACATAGAGAAAAAGCAACATCTGATTTTGTTCTAACTCTACCTGAGCTGGCGTCGCTGATTTTAGACTTGAAGACGCAAGAAGCTACAGAATGAGAAGGGATGTATTTTAAGGTTCATTTGTTTCAATAATCATTGACCAGATTTCAGGGAGCAAATTAAGACAGGCATAGAGAGAGGCATATGGCGTGGTTATGTCAGGGGCCGAAATATTCAAAATTCCCCACCTCTTCTCTTAAGAATCGGCATAATAGTCTAGTGATTTGGCTTCAAGCGAAAAATAGAACGGAATCCATTCTGAGAGTCACCGTAAATATGTCCAAGACATTTCCAATAAACCAATCTACAACACAAAAGTATAATTAAGGTCACTAATCAACAGGATTTTCATTGTTAAAATGTAGTCCGTTATTTAAGACATTTTACTGTGCACGTTTTCCCGTTCTGTGTCCCGGTACGAAAATTAGATCAAATGAATAAGTTCATAGTCCGAAACAATCTACTTCTGGTGGACTGTAAACACCGCTGACAACGAATTCGATTCTCATCCAAGCTGTTGTATAAAAATGTCATTCATGCCGCTCTCTGTCGATTTTTTCTAAAACTAAAAACTTTAAGGTAAGAGGGAGCAGGTTGCTCATAGTTCCACGACAAGGAAAGAGAATTAAAGTTAATAATACCTGTAAATGCTGCCTTTAGCAACAAGTCTGGAAAAGGGAAATAAAAAAAACAACAACAGAAAGGGAACCTCTCTCAGCTATAGACCTAGCAGAAATGTAATGTAGTGAGCTGGTTACGCCAGACTCCTTAAGCAAACAGTTCAGACTATATATGTGCATATATACGGAGCTCAACTCAATCTCCTACTGATACCTTATAATAGTTATTGAGCAAGATCGGGAAGTCTAGGTGGCAAGCAGCAAGTTCCTAAAAGCATCTCAGAAAAAGAGGATTTCTACTTCTCGGCCTTCAGATACCAGCACGGTTATTTTGCACGTTCAAGATTAGATCCTTAAAAAAAAAAACAAGCCTGTGTTTATTACCTGCTAGTAGTCAGTATTACTAGCACCTAGGCGTCGTCTTGGGATTTGACTTTAATACTAAAACAGTAATTTGCTAATTCAGATTTATTTCTTTTAAACGTAAAGGGTTCAGGAGGGAAACAATTCTAGCCAACCAGCGAGGCTGTTTATAACCGATTCCCGTAGTGCAAATCAAGTATAAAACTACCCGTTTCACTTGCCTTTTATAAGAATGTCATGTTGAATGATGCGGTAAGCAGGAGATTATTATTACAAAATTATAAACTCTGCCGCTGCCTAAAATGAGTCTGGTCTAATATAACATTATGCGCTATTAGGTTTTTGGTGTAATTCACCACCTACACAAGTAGAAACATGGCAAGTCTAAAAGACATCACCGATTCTGTTTTAGAATCATATTCCTGAATTATTAGCGGACAAAGTTTTGCAGTTAGTCGGACCCTTGATCATCGTTGAAAAGTAGCAAACAATAACCTGCAAATCTCCTATTTATAATTATTAAGGCATTATTTTCAGGAAAGGCTTGGGAACTCGAGTCCCCCCCCTTTTTTTGGGGGGGTTTACCATAAACGAACAGTCAGAATTCATTCGATATTTAAAATCATGGTTAAAAACAGCATATTCTGTCATCCTAGGAAGAAGTAGGGCTATCAAGGAGTGAAAAGCCAATGAGAGTCGCTCAGCTGAAAATAACTTTCCTTTTTAGAAAGGTAGAATAGCACAATCCCTATTTCGATATTTGGCTACAAAAGGGAAAACGTGCAAGTATAGGGAGACAGAAACCAAAACAGTAAAATGATACAAAGTAAACGAACTGCACTGAACAAACAAAAGCCAACCGATACAGAAGGTCAGACATTTCACTTCTTCGTGGTACCGTAACACCAAAAACAAACAAAACACAATAGGTAGAACAGAACTAGCCCACCCCCCACCCCCCCAAAAAATTAAAAAAAATACTACAGATGACATAGTACAGAGCCAATGTCACTCACAAAGTAACACTCATTTTAACCGACAAATTGTAGAACTTGATTTTTTTTTATGTACAACTAGGTAGTCCGGTTAGAACCAAGTTTTTAAAACAGCGGTAATTATTTTAGACTCTTATATAAGCTATCAGAAGTTATAGTGCCTTTAAAATATGTAAATATATACATTAAATTACGAACAAACAGTATAAACACCCACACACCCTCTATACTGCACGGCAGATTCATTTTTAACACAAATAGTATATGCGCATAGAGACATATTTATTGGATCAGTTCTTCAAAAATATCCAAACTGTTTGATTAGAGCCTTAGATGATAAGGTCCCAATATGGTAAGACCCCCCCCCCCCTCCCTCCCATAAATAAACTAAAAGCTGTACACCAGGGGATTATTTTCTGTATCCATTCCGGTGATTCTAGCACTGCTCCATTAAAAGAGAGCGCACACCCCATAAAATACTTCACTCTTAAAATGCAAAATCATCTTTTGGAAGTATCTTCTCCCAGTCCTCTCCCGACAGAGGTATTATCAGCTGTCGCGCTGCATCTATTTACCTTTAGACAAGAAAGAAAGGGCATGAGAGAACAAGGAAAGGAAAAAAAAAAAAAAAACCAACTTCTACAACTAATTAAAGCCACATGCATATAATTTCGGTAAATGCCTCTTCAAAAAATAATGCCCAGCAAAGTCATTTTACCTCACCTGTTGTAAAAGTTAAGCTTTCTTAAGTCGCGGACGACAAAAGCTCGGTTTAGTTTATTTGTTTTTAATTTGTGGGATTTATCCGTTTGTCTAAGGCAACAAATTCTAAGTGAAAAAGGATCGAGTGTACAAGCCCCCACTGCTTTCCAAACCGACCGATGCGAGAGGAGCAGTTGACAGCAGTTTCAATCATGTTAGGTTTTCCCTATGCCAAGATGAAAGCTAAATACTAATTAGCAACATACTCTTTCTTGTAAGCTTGATTTCCCAAAGTAGTAGTTTCTATGTTTTATGTTGCTCAGATGTTACTTTTTGCCACTAATGACAAAGCTTTGATAACAGGAGCTTGCAGATTTGCTGCCAGTAATATCTGAACTGTTTGTGTTAGGCTGCTTCACAGAGCGCTTTGGGTTTTAGCAACATGGTTAAACTTGCTTTTTCTTTCTGTTTTGTCTATTTGCCTGCTATCAGAAGAGATCATGTAACTTGAATCTTTGTTTAAAAAAAGAAATGGGAAACAAAACAGTGAAAAAGTTAACAGAAGATGCTTGCAGTTGGTTTAAGGCGAGCAAGCGTTCGGGTCTAACTTTACGTTATTTATTTTTCCAAGCACAACCTGGAGAAACTTTGCCTTGCAGAGATAAAGATCTGAACATGAACGGGGCGGGTTTTTTACAAAGGGAGGTGAGACTGTAACACAAGGAAAGAGGCTCTTTGTATGGGCTGAGGTTCCACCCCCTTTAGACGGTTTTTTTTTTCTCCTCTCCTGAAGGGACAGACGGCAGTAAAGTTATGAAGTGAATCTTAGGAACAATTTTGAAGGCGCTGGCAAGAAAGGCCTTTTGGATTTTCCTCGCAGCTAGCAAAGTGCGTCTGTGCGCAGTGTAAGGAGCCCGGGCCCTTGTCTGCAATTGGTATGTGATAAAAAGGTCTGGCAGTGCCATGTATTGGAAGTGTGATCAGATGTTTGTATGTAAACTGGAGGAAAAGGGCATCCCTGCGCTTGCTGTTTCTACAGATAAGGTAAGAAAGATTCGCGTGTTCTCTGAAAACACCGATTCAGCAGCAAATATGGAAAAGATCGGGTCTCTTTCTCCTACTTATATGTATTTAAAGGGTTTAATGTTTAATCTACAAATGGAACGTGAGAGCTCGAGGAATCTAATGCTTTTATAAATCCACTGAGGAGGATACTTTTACGGTACGACTATATACAGAAAAAAAAAATGCACACCTCTAACCAGCTTTAACGAGATGTGTGTTGAACAAGTTAACTATTGCTGGAGAGATTTTATAATTGGCCTTTAGGTTAAATTAGCTCGACTACTGAAGTACCTGGTAAAAATGTGTCTTAGTGCAAATGTCTTAAAGAAAAGCATAAGCGCATTTAGTTTATCTAACCTATATGTAGTTAATAATGCGCAAACTTTAAATCCATTTCTTTTTTTTTTTTTAAATCACTGTTCAATGGTAGCACCAAACACTGACTTGAGTCAAATCTCAGACTTTGAGCTACTAAACTCGATAAAGTAGGGGTGAATGATTTTTATATGCTAATATTTTTATTTTTAGTTGTACAGAGACTTCAGCATTAGTGTATTAGCTGTGTATTGATGTTGCCGTTCGGCCTTTTTAAAGCAATGCAAAGTGAGGCTAAGATTTCCTTAATAGCTCGAATTGAATTCAGCTGGATAGTTCCCATTATTCCGGGCGCTTTCTGTGCTGCCTAAAAAAAATAATCCTTTACTAGCTGAAATGTTGACTTTTATTGAGTCTGAAGTGGCAATTTACACCTAAAAGAAATGAGTGTAAATCACCTGCAGCTTTAATTTCAGCGAGTTTATGAAAGAGGTGCTGGCTCAATTTAATCTACAGCATTTACATTCAAATTGTCATTGGAACAAACACCAGGCTCCTTAAATCCAGCTATAATTAGCTTTCAAGTATCCTATTAAACCGCTTCACCTTTCGGGTTATGCAGCTCAAAGGCCCTCTTTTTTGTGTGTGTATGTGTCCAAGTCCTGTTCTCTTTAATTGCGGTTATTAAAGAAATCAAGTTCTCCTTTCTGCCTCTAGTGATTCCAGCTTAGCCTTGATTGACGTTAGAAATGGATATGTGGAGCAGCGAACGTGGTTTTTTTTTCTTTTCTTTTAATTGTAGCCCAGTCGCCCCGGTGTGACCGAGGGCACGAGCCAGCTTCCGCCTGCTGGAGGGACTGCAGGCTGGGAGCTGCTGCTGGTGTCCGGCGGGGGTCCGCTGGAGAAGTTTTATGCAGCGCTGCTGTATTGTGCACTTCTTGTCTTCAGACTTGGGTGCTGTCTTAACCGCCTTTACTCCTCTCGTCCTGCAGGGGAGCCCACGAGCCGCCATGGACGAGGACTCGAGCTCCTCCTCGGCGCCGCTCTCTCCCGCCTCCTCTCTGGCGTCTGGTGGTGGAGCGCGCGCCAAGAGCCTGTGCAGCAGCTGCGGCCTGGAGATCGTCGACAAGTACCTGCTGAAGGTGAGGAGGAGGCGCGGACCGGCTTCACCGTCAGGCAGACCGGGTGGCGGCTTAGCGCTTGCAACTCGCTGGCATGGGACAAAAAGTCCTCTTTGTAGTCAAAGGAGGAACAATAGGTCCTGTCAACCTCGACGCTCGGCGAGCGCGTGCTTTTCTTTTCAGTAAGGGGAAATGGGACTCGATATGCCGCCTTTCTGTGGTATTTCGCAACTACATTCAAAGCGGTTTACATATATACAGGGGCAGTGGAGGGTTAAGTGACTTGCCCACAGTCACAAGGAGCTTAAGTAGTATAGAAGTGATTGTAACTGTTTTAATGTTTGAAGTCCGAGGTGGACGAGGGGTTTCTAGGCCTAAATGTTCGCTGAGGGGCTGTCGAGGGAACATGTGTGTCCCTTTTCCTAACCGAAGACGAAAGGTAGAGTAGATAGAACAGGTGCCCCCCCACCCGATGAAAAGGAATTAAATGACTCCGTCTAGAGATGTGTATTGAATAGATTTTTAAACGTTTACATCAACTTAGTACACACTGAGGCATATTTTCGAAGCACTTAACTTTGGAAGGCTAAGTGCTTTGAAAATAATAATCACAAACTTTTTTTTGTGTGTGAAACCAACTGGAAAAGCAGGGAGAGCCCATGCCAACTTACTTATCCCTAGTTCCTTCTCCTTTCCAATATAGCCCAGATGGCCTTTGGACTATGGAGGGATAACCACGTCTAAATCTAGAGTCTCTTTGTGGGTTAAACTTCACCTTTTTGATTCTCATTTCAAAGTGTCACGTTGAAAAGCAGTAGATTTTACCCTGCCCTCAGGGCTTTATCCTCCAGTGTTTCAAGTTTAGCTTAAGTGATTTGCTCAAGGTTATGAGGAGCATCAGCAGGAAAACACATACAACTTGGCTTCCCAGGTTGGCCTGCTGTTCTAACCACTAGCTGTGCCTCGGTTTGGGATGAAGCAATGGCTTCTACTTTGCACACTCCATTCAGCAGCATGTATAGATGGTGAGGAGGGATCATGGTTATTATGTGTTAAAACTTCTAAGCTATGTGGTCTAACTTTGACAAAATTATTCCAGACCTTGTTAAGGTCATGAAATAGTAGACAGTAAAATCTTAGCATTTTTTCCCCAAAAACTACAGATCCCCTTGCATTTGAACAAAAGTGACAATTATGTGGACTGTCAGTTTGAAAGAAGTGCAGCACTGAAGCATTTTGGGTCACCTCCACCAAATGTTCCCTTTTTGCATGCACAAGATCTAGTGAGTGGGTTTTCATTCAGGAGAGAGGAAACAATTAGTTGGGCAAGCTTATCTTATTTTAGTAAATGTACATAATGCCGTTTAATATCTGATAATGGCTGCGTACGTCTAGTAGTGCTATAGAAATAAGTAGTAATAATGGCACGGGTATGGCTGGTTGCAGTGATTTCAAATAGTTTTTTTTCCCAGAAAGTTAGAAATTCAGGAATGAATGACAGTTATGTAAGCAAATAAGATGTGATCATATTAAAACTAAAACTCAGAAAAAAATCTATTGTATAAATGATTCTGCTTATGTTACCCAAGGAGGGAGCTCCTAGGAGTGACATTCTGAATCGTATCTGTGGTAATGTTGCTTTTCTTGTTATGGACTTGATTTTTGAGTGGAGGGGGCATTTTTTTTATCTTGATGGTACACCCTGTTGGGATTAAGGAATGCCACTTCATTCTTTGGAGCTAGATGTACTAGTATCTTTTTTACTCCACTTTGAGGTGGTGTTTCATAGAACTGTTCTCAGTTTTGCCTGTTCTACTGAGGGCTCTTGGCCTATTAGTTTACTTGTTACACTATTGCTGCTATATATATTTTTTTTAGATCTGTTAACTGCATTTTATGAAGATTCACCCAAGGTGGATATAAAAATATAAAAATATTAAATATTAAAATGATAAAACACTATCAAATATCAATGAGGTAAACTTGGAGATGGCAAATTAAATCCTACAAATTAGAGTAACATAGTACAGTATCAAATATACACATTAAATAGAACAGTCATAAATTAGAAATCTTATACGGCAGTAGGGTACTAATAGGCAGTGTAGATAATTTGTAATATAGATATGATCACATCTGCACAAAACGAGCCACTTTTATAGGCACACTGAGCATATCTGTTGTTTCCATGTTCTAATGTCAGGTTTAAAGACCAAGTGACCCATCCAAACTTCCCAGTTGAGATTCTTCCTCCACTTCCACTATGGGTAGGTGATTTTGTCCAGATTCTTACACAACACTGTGAGGATTACTCTTCCTTTTCTGGTAGTTTGAACAACAGTTGACAACTTTGTTAGTGTTTTAAGTAACTAGTTAAGAGTATGAATTTAAAATTATACCTTAAGAATTTCAAGAAGACTTTCTGTGGCTCAAGGCTTTGGATATTTCCGGATGTTACAAAGACTACACAGGATAAGAGAAAATTATTTCTATCACTGAGGGAAGAAACTAGGGCATTAGGAGCCACTTTTTTGTTGGCGTATCCATGTAAATGTTTAACTAAATATTTGAATGTAAAATGTTTTTTTTTAACCAGATCAGTTAAAGTTTTTTCTGGAACAGAAAAAGCTTTCCAATGTGAATCCAGCATAGTTTGAACATACTGTTAATATGGGATAAGAGGGTAGAATATGAGTCAGGCCATTTTTCTTTATTATATATATCTTATGCTCTCCTGGCTAAATACTAACCCCCCCACATGTAGTGGTCTAAGGAAGAGTAGAAATTATGATGTATAACTGTTTGGTTTATGGAAGAGAATTCTTTATTTGAACTTTACTATCTCTGTTTTTCCTGAAACAATACGTATATTCTTGTAAAATTGTTTAAATAAAAGAGTATGAATTGATATGGAGAACTCAGGTCTGGCAGTCCTCTTGAAGTTAAAAAAAAAATTAGGTGTTTTTACAGAGCATACACTTGTTAGTAATTCATGGTTTGAATTGGCCAAAATTTGGTAGTGGTACTGAGATGCCAACACTCCAGCCAAATCTGTTTGGAAGGGCCCTCAAGTGCTGGGGAAACTCAGCCTAGTCATGAATTGACAGGAGCATACCATGCCTATAATGTGTGCCTCCTTGTGGCCAAGGTATATATGTGTGTCCCACTTTGTTTATGGATGCTTTGTGTATTTTCCCAGTATTTGCTTCCTAAAACAGGATTTCTAGTTTTGATATGCCATGCAGTGAGTTTGATAGCTTAGCATCCAGTCTTATCAGATCTTTAATCCTCCTCTGCTCCTAGTAGCTGTGGATACAGTTTCTGTAGCTGGGAATTATGCAGAAACTGTATCCACAGCCACTGGTAGCAAGAGGCTATATATTACAATAGCTGCCACAGTTCCCAAGCCTGACCTGCGGACCCACACAGCCAGTTGTATTTCCAGGATATCCACAATAAATATGCATAAGATTTGGAAATATTACTTATCATATGCTGGTTTATTATGCACACTCATTGTGGACATCCTAGAATGCTTAGGGTAGGTTTGAAGCCCAATCTTTGATGGTGCCATGGGGTTTCCATATCTAAAATTGTGCAATCTTATATTTAAATAGTGGAAGCCATACTAACTGTTCAAGGTGCCCTCATCACCCTTAACATGGTGATTTTAATATGTGTACTGTCAAATAGGGATGTGTATTTGTTAGCATGTTCGTTTGGATTCCTAAGTTAAAAGTGCACATGAATATGCATATGTGTACGATCAATTTGTGTACATAGTTGTATGTATACAGTGTGCATCTTAAAAAACAAATGTGTGAAACAAACCCAAAAATATCGCTTGGAAGTTGACTAAAATTCAGAAGAGAAAAAAATGAAATATTTTGGCTATCCACATGCCTACTGCCAAAACAATGGCAGAATGCAACATATTGGAGATGAAAGGGTCGGTCATCATTCTGCACGCCAAAGGTTAAGGTTGTGATTCTTAAGGGATGGGTTGGGAATAGAGGATTTTGTAAAATAAAAATGGGGGGGGGGGGGGCCCATTCTAAAGCATTTTAATTTTGGTTGGGTACTTCTAACTTGCCTAGGTTTGCAGGATATGCATTAAAAATAACTTTCCAGTAGAATGCAAGTTATGCAGTCTTGTGGAACCAAAGTATGCTGACAGGAAAGTTAGTGACTTTTTTTATTTTGTTTACTTAATATAGTTTATATCTGCTTTATTTTTTATATATTTGCATTTCGTACATTTTACAAAAGAAAAACTCCAGAAAAAAACAGGGTCTTGATTCTCAACACCATGAAATATTTTACGAGAGAGCAAATACCACTTCTAGTTCCTATACAAGAAAAAATTTAAAGAAAATTGTAGCAAACTAAGAATGAAGCAATTTGTATAACATTTTTGTTTTATGGATTGATACCTAAGCAAGTTGACAGGTGTGCAGTAAATCCAGATTTCTGCCTGTTCTTCCTCACTCCAAAAGTGTTGTTGAAACTATATTTTTATAAATAACCCACTCATTTTAATATTCAGAAGTTCAGCAACATTTATTGGTAAGAGCAACAAAAAATGCAGATAACTGAATACTGTTTGTAGGTTTTATAAGATTGCTTTTTCTTCATCCCTGACCGACCCTCTCCCCTACTCCCTCCAACTTATTTTGGTGATGTGGCGTAGCCTAGTGGTTAGAGCATCATGGCAAAAACTAGGTTCAAAACCTGCTACTGCTCCTTGGTATCTTGGGCAGGAAACTTAACCCTCTGTTGCCTCAGGCATAAACTTACTGTGAGTCCTCTGGGACAAGGAAATACCTAGAGTTCTACATATTTTATTTGACATTTATATCCCACATTATCCTAGCAACCTGAGTTCAATGTGGCTAACACAGTGAAATCACATTATACAGAATACATTGCAATAAAAAGAGAGAAAGCAATACATAACAATGAAAGTGAAGATTCAGTAAAGTAAGAGTAATTCAACCTTGAGCTACTACTGAAAAAGGTACAAGCTAAATCCAAATAAACAACTTTCTGTATAAGCTGGGAACATGAGATTTGTGATAAGGGTGGGATTTTTTATTCATTCAAATGCATGTCCTGGAAAGTGAACTCTTCATTTTGGAGAGACTTGTTTTTATGAGTTTACAGTTGATCAACTCATATGAATAGACTTCATAGACGGGGCAAGGGATGGGAGGAAGCTCAAATCTGGCAGATGGGCATTTATTGTAGGGCAAAAGAGGAAGGGGGGAACTTCCTCTTTGTGGAACTTGTAGAGCAAAATGTGTCCCTCTGCTTGGCATCCCCCACTGCCTTTTTGCATCTTTCCTTACTCATTCACTTGGCTAATGAAGACCTAAAGTCGGCTATGTCCCAGTCTTCAAAATGCATCAACAAAGCAAATTCAATATGGCATGTGCCAGTTATACATATCTGATCCCTGCTACTGATGCTGCCTGTAGAGGCTTCTGGAAGGGGGAGGGTCTGCAGCTCAAGACCCTATATTGAACTGATCCCCCCTTTTTGCTGCCACTGTGAAGCATGATAGTACTGGGGACATGCCCTGTTCAAGCTTTCTCCTAGGTCCCAGCACTGTAGTTGGGTCTGCAGCTCAAGACCCTATATTGAATTTATTTATTTATTGCATTTGTATCCCACATTTTCCCACCTTTTTGCAGGCTCAGTGTGGCTTACAATACATTGTGAATGATGGCAATACAATTTGTTACAATTCGAATATGGGTTACATTGTGAAGAGTTATGGGAAGATAAAGTCAAAATATCATTAGGGGAATAGAGCAATGGAAAGTAACAATGGGAAGCATGATAGTACTGGGGACCTGCCCTGTTCAAGCTTTCTCCTAGATCCCAGCACTGCAGTTGGGAGGCTTTTCTCTCTTCCCATGCCCCTGAACTCCACAAAGCCTAGCACGTAAGTGGTGCTACATAAAACTGCCATGCGAGAAATGCCACTGCCAATCTGGCATGCACAGAAATGCCACTGCCAATTTGGCATGCATGTCTGTATCCTATGTCAGTTTTTGCATCTCCTCTTCTGACGTTTTATTTGGATGGCCCTTTTTGCACTTCAACTAGTGTCCATTCTGGGCAGTGAGTCAGGTGACATTAAATACACATGACCAAGCCATCTCCATCTTTTGTTCACTGTTTTTAGAAAATATTCTGCGTTTGCCTTCTGAGTCGGGATCATTGTGCTACAGAATTGCAAGGCTCCTCTGCAGGCATTTGTTTGGAGGTTGTCTAGCTTGTGAGCATCTGGTACTTTGAGCTGTAGAACAGCATGCATTTTAGTTCTTCACAATTTGTTCTTGAACTAGTATTTCATTGAAAATATTCAAAGAAAAAATGTTCATACTTTATTATTGATAAAGGTTGGCTTCTCTGTTCTGCCCTTTCAAGGGTATTTCTTTGTAGGTATAAAGAAGTGGCATAAAAGTACCAGTATCACTAAATATTTCTCTAGCATGAATGGGCATGTGCGATGTGAAGCCCTTCTCTGTAATACATAGAATCTAGTTAAGATGCACAGTCAAGACACAATTTCTAGTAACTATTTATCATGAATGAGTGACGATCAGGGAGTTTGGCTTCATGGCAAGATGCACCAACTCAATGTGCTCAGTATTCACGGAGGATTGGACCTGAAACACGCCTAGTTAGAATCCTGAAAATCTATTGTTTTTCTCTAACATTTTGTCTTGCCTTTCAGGTAAATGATTTGTGCTGGCATGTACGTTGTCTGTCATGCTGTGTCTGCAGGACATCTCTGGGGAGGCACACTAGCTGCTACATTAAAGATAAAGATATCTTCTGTAAACTTGATTACTTCAGGTACTATGCTGTTTAAATTGTAGTTGATTGGGACTTAACATTGGTTTGCATGTTCTTCCATTTGGGTTTAAGTTCTATGAATCTGACTTTTTATTGTATACAAAGTGGGGTTGCTGTATCTCAAAAGATAAAGAATTAGAAAAGGTACAGAGAAAGGTAACCAAAATGATTAAGGGGCTGGAAAGATGCCCATATGAGCAAAGGCTAGGGAAGCCAGGGCTCTTCTAGCTGGAGAAGATAGCTGAGGTGAAAGGATTTTATAGGCCTCTACCACGTAAAGAAATCAAAAACAAAAAAGCACAAGACTGTAACATGCCATGTAGTTACTAAATCCTATATTAAAACAAATAGGAGAATTTTTTTTCACATGAATAGCGAAGCTCTGGAACTCCTTGCCAAAGGACACAGAAAAAGTTAGCTGTGATTAAAAATTTTGACAGCTTTATGTAAGAATATCCATAAACCATTAAGGTAGACCTAGGGAAAGCCACTGCTTATTTCTAGGAGTAAGCAGCATGAAATGACATTTTGCTGCTTTTTGATACCATGCCACATAGTTGTGGTCTGGATTGGCCACTGTTGGAAACAATGTTGAACTTAGATGGTCCTTTGGTCTATCCTCAGTATTGTTCTTATTCTTGTAATTTGCTTGCATGATAGAGAGGGCTTGCTTTTATCAAGGGACCTGAGGTGCAGAATGTGGTCATAAGTGATTCTAGAGCTACCTAAATAAAAACCTGGCTGCTGTTATCACTATGGCATGACAAATTCTAGTTTTCAATATGCTTTTGTATTTTGTTGATTGTTTTATATTCACTTTTATTCCCTTCATTTGGCAGTTGATAAAGCAAGCCAAGTCCTTGAATTTATCCTTATTTGTTTTTAATTTTTTATATACTTGGGGGGGGGGGGGGAGGGGGACAGACCTCTTAAACTTCTCCCTCCCCATCATAACACCTACTCTCCTTGTAATCCTAAATTTACATTTTTCTCTAGTCCCATGTTTTCGTTACAAACTTGCACCTCTGTGTTTATGGCAAATTTTGCTTAGTGTCAGAGCCACTACATGTTGCATAGCAGTAAGTTCAGACTGTAGGGTCACAACGTTCTAAACTGGAAAGATAGACAAGGAATATGTTTCTGACCTATAAATGTTGTATTAATCCACAGAAAACAGTATGTGCAGTGAATTTGGGATGTATATTTTGGGGATGGGGGAGAGAAGATGGTTCAGAAGTTCCTTTATTTTTATTCTTTCTTGGATTTCCAGCTCAATACAAGCTAGCCTCTTCATCTAGGGCATCATGAGACTTTATTGCAGCTACCTTTTTTTTTTTTTTTTTGGTAATCTATTACTGTAGTCAGCTGAGCTATTGCAGCAGTTGTCTTTGGCCAGGGTCTGCAAACCATAGCTCTTTCAGAAACTCAGCTAATGTGGGCTAGGTGCTAAGTGTTGCATGGTTGCTCATGGTATTCACAGCCTCCATTCGCAGGGAACAACTCGATAACATGTCCTAGATCTGAATAGCTTGGGGGAATAGTGTTTCTGGCCTGGAAATCCAACCCTAATTTTCCAATGTTGGTGCACAGCTGCCACTGGACTGGCCTAGTTAGGTCATTCTTATTGCTGTCTTCATTTGACTTGCTATAATGGTGTTAAGTCTAATGGCCTTGTTGCAGCATTGCTTTGGCATATGAAGAACAGGGCTCAGTTCGAAACCCACCACCCAATTTTTGGTTTCTTACATGATGATAGAATACTTCCTGCTGCTTGAACTGGCTAAAGTCGGTGTAGAGACAACATTTATAGCCCCCTAGACAGGCCTAGTCATTGTTCAGCAGTAACACCTACTAGTTTAGTTTGTGCATGAATGGGAGCTGCAGCCCATGCCTCTATGCTGGTGTTGCTGGCAGGAAATAAATTGGGAAGAAGATATCCCAGGTAACTGGCAAAGATTTATAACGCATCCAGATTAGCTACCAGTCCAATGGTAAACTTTTCCAGAACGGTTTTACTTATGTAGTTTTTTTTTCCCCCTAGTATTTTACTAAAGCTAATTAGTCTCCTTTGGTCCTTTTCCTTGTAGGAGGTATGGCACCCGCTGTTCCCGTTGTGGGAGACACATCCATTCTACTGACTGGGTCCGAAAAGCTAAAGGAAATGTTTATCACTTAGCATGCTTTGCCTGCTTCTCTTGCAAAAGGCAACTTTCCACAGGAGAGGAGTTTGCCTTGGTTGAAGAGAAGGTGCTTTGCAGGGTACATTATGACAGCATGTTGGACAACCTAAGAAGAGCTGTTGAAACAGGTAATGCAACTTTTGTGTTTTCAAAAAAAGACATGCTCAACAGAACATGCACAATTTTGTAACAATTTATGCTGAAGTGAAATATAATAGTGAAATTGTACAGTGAAATATTTTAATCATTCATCATTTATGGAACTTTTAGATCAAGCCAGAGCATACAAAATTGAACAAGCTATTTAATCTAGGGGAAAAACATCCTTAAATTATTTTCTTTTTTTAACCTCATTTTGTGACTTGTATGTCACTTTGGTATTCATTTCATTTTTTAAAACACCTTGGTCTTTTAGGAAACCGGGTTAGTGTGGAAGGAGCATTACTAACAGAGCAAGATGTAAATCAGCCCAAACCAGCAAAAAGAGCTCGTACCAGCTTTACAGCAGACCAGCTCCAGGTAGTAATTACATGTCTCATCCTCTGTGGTTAAGTGGGTAGAGAGGCTCAAGCTGCAGAGGGTACAAATTGCCATCAGTAAATCTGTTGTGGGAAACATAGAACACAGGGCTGGTCTAGCCATTATACAGACTATGCATTTGCCTAGGGCAGCACAACTTTGGGGCTGCACCAAGCACAGACATAGTAGTCAACATCTGTAAAAGATCATATTGGGCTAGCATGGACCTTGAGCATCCTCGCATGCTCTCAAGGCCTGTTGGATCCTGGCCCCTCAAATTCAGAGGGAGAGGAGCGGAAAGCCAGCAGGCCTTTAAGGATGTGCAAATGTTCAAGGCTGCACATTGACCATGCTGAATCTTCTATAGATACTGACTTCCATGTTGCCACCCTGGAGGAAAGGAGGGTAAGACCTTGCGGGGGAGAGGGGTAGAAAGAAAGATGCTGGAAACTAAGTTGGGGTAGGGCAGTAAGGAAAGATGCTGTACACTGAGGGAAGAGAGGATGGATGGTGGTGGGCCATGGAATGGTAAGAGATGAGGGTATTCCGTGAATATATGTAAACCGCTTTGAGTGTAGTTGCAAAAACCTCAGAAAGGCGGTATATCAACTCCCATTTCCCTTTCCCTCTTGAGGGGGGGGGGGGGGGCGCATACACCTGAAGGTTCAACTAGGTTGCCAAATGCCCTGATGAAACATGTCAACTAAAGGCTGTGTGGCATACCCAGTCCGCCCATCCACACCACATGCTCAGCTCTACAGTCCCTTCCTGTCCCTCAAAGGTCTCATGCTTTCTTGAACTGAGAAAAAAAATATATATAAGAAACCACCATGTACTCAAATTTAGACTTCTAGAAAAATGTTTCCTTTAGTGTCATGTTAAAATGTATATAAGGCTGGCACCAACAAACAAGTAGAACAGCCTCTAAACAATCATTCCTTAGCATCCCTTCGGACCAGCTGAGAAAGATGCTGATGGGCTGTGCACTCCTTCCTGCAGGTGGAGACTGAGAATTCTGACTCTCGTGAGAGCCAATAAGAGCCCTGGCTAGCTATAGTAAGATCCAGTATTCTCAGTCTCCAGCAGGTGGAAGGGTGAGCCCTTCAGTCTCCTTTTTTTTGCCTCCTTTTGGTTAAAAGAAAGTCTATATTGTTTGTCCTATACTTCTGTGCAGTAGTGTTTTAAAGAAAAAAAAAAAAGCCAAAGTTTTACCTGAAGGAGGCTGAGGCCCTTGAGGGTTCTCTTACAGCCTTGGGGGTGTCACACTTAGATGGCCACGTCCTTCACCTCACAACCACCTCCCAACTTCTTTTATTAGTGCAATTTAATATTAATTGGGTCATCTGTTCTGCACTAACCTCAGCCCTTTCGAGGGAAGGGTTTTCTTAGGACAGGGAGAGACCACAGACCTGTGCAAGTTCTCTGACAATGCGATGACAGTGGGGTGGCATACATCAGTCGTCAAGGAGGAACGAGAAGTCATCTAGAGCAGGAGGTAGCGTTTCTCATGTTTTAGGTGGAGGTCCATCTCTCGCATCTGTCAGCCTCATGTGGCGGGGACATTGAATGTGCAGGTGGACTTCTTCAGTCACACTGTAGACCCAGAGAATGGGAGTTCAGTGCAGCAGCTTTTCAGTTGATTCTCGATCAGTAGGGATTACCAGTCATGGCTACAGCACACTATTTCAAGGTGCCTCGATTCTTCAGTTGTCGGAAAGATCTCTGAGCAGAGGGAATAGATGCTGTTCTTCGTCGCACTTTCTTTGTGTTTCCTCTGTGACCCCTCTTAGGGCGGCTCATTCAAAGGATTGAGAGAGATGTAGGTCTAGTAATTCTTGAAGCACCCAGTTGGCCTCGCAGACCTTGGTATGCAGGCTCCCCCACTCAAGTTCCTGGACTCTCTGGACCTTCTAGTTCAAGGGCCCGTAGTTCATCCAGATCGGCTCGATTTTGTCTTTTAACGGCTTAGCTCTTGAAAAAGTGGGGTTAAGTAAGGTTACTCCTCTGTCATAGTTATGACGCTTGTTCGTGATGTCTGTCAACTTCTCTGAATTACATTTGGCATATTTTTGAGGCCTGGTGTGCTGCTTGATCTTTTTCTCCATTTTGTGCGTCATTGATCCAAATATTAGATTTTTTTTTTTTTACAGGAAATGGAAGGAGATATATAGGATAAACACCTAGTATATAATCTGAGGTACTTGGGCTGGCAGAACACTACTAAATATCAAATATTCTGGACATGTTTCTAGGGGATGCATACCTCTTATTTGTCCTCGGACTCTTCTGACTAGCTGTACCAATGAAAGGAACAATGCCACAAATGGAGAGAGATTTATTAGAAATATAAACAAATCAAAAAAAAAAGTGGCCAATGCAAAGCAAGTTACAAAAATAAACTTATACTACCGAAAATATAGATTCACTAAGCTAGATATATGTAAAGAAATCTGATCAGCTAAATAAATCTGTATGAGATTACAGGAAGTGCAAAATAGACACTTAGCAGCTAGTAATTCAATGACCACCAGTCTTGAAAAACCAATCTTTCACAGACAAAAGCTTAGATTAACTATCCTGACTGTAGGTAATAAATCCAGTTCTCTCACCTGGCAGTCTGTATTGCAGACTTTCAGTGGATGAAGAATCTGTTTCCACCATTGACTCTAGCAGAATTTTCCCTTTGAGACTGTCACGGGCCAGGAATAAAGTCCAAGGTCTTGACTCTGTATACTGATTTATACAGTCTCTTGGGTAACGCCTCAGTGCTGCAGGGGAACTGACCTTGTAAGCTTTATCACAAGGAAAGTTCAGTTCCCTGATGTTTAGGAAAATCAGTCTCTGTCCTCTGAGCCATCTATCCACCAATCAGTCTTCTGTTCTTCTCCTTTCTCTTCCTCTTCAATACAACACTGGCATTTTCTGGGTCATATTATACCAATGGACCAATCACAAACAGTGTAATTCTGTCCAGCAGAATTCATGGTCATGAAGAGAGGCCTTGTTATTAGCAAATAAATTCTTTTAGCAAATAAATTCTTATCGGACGAGGCGAATGGTAGCAAACTTCCCTGTTGATTATCATATTCCTGGAGACACTGTTCTCTGTGAGGTAAACTCATCCGCTCTTCCCAGGAGATAATTGGAGGCTAGTTTGCAGTACACAACGTGTCCTTGGATGAAGTCATCATGGGTACGCCAAGCAGTGAATTTCCTTTGTGAAACCATCAGAAAACAGCTTTTCACGTGTATTCAGGTCGCAGGCTGTAGAATCCATATTTAGTTATAAAAGAATGGTTCAGGCTTGTATAGGCCCCAGACCAGCAAAGGTGAGAACAGGAAAATACCCCTACAGCTGGATTTGATAAAGGCTTGGCAATTCCCTTAAGGTGCAGCATTGTCTTGTTTTCAAGGTAGAATTAAAGGAGGAAAACCACTAGACGGAGGACGAAGTAACCCAGCACCTCGAGCGAAAATCTTTGGCTGGTCATCCAGATGTTTGTTTCCTTCGAGGTGCGGGATTACTTCGTCCTCCATCTAGAAAGATTTTTTTTTTTCTTCTGCTTGGGATCTCAATATAGTTCTCTCAGCCCTTACTAGGCTGCCATTTGAACCTTTGGCGGCCTGCTCTCTGAAAGGTTTGATGCTTAAAAGTGGTTTTAGTTGCCATTGCCTCAGCTAGGCATGTGTCAGGTTTAGTAGGTCTCCTTTTTTGGAGTTTTCTAAGGAACGAGTAATTTTGCACCCTGTTCTTCCTAAGGTTTTGTCCAGGTTTCTTTTGTATTAGTTCGTAGTTTTACTGATACTAGGTTCATCTTCAGGGTCAGAAGAACAGCGGGAGTCTGCAGAAACTCGATGTCAAGAGTCCTTAAGTGTTTGCGAACTACAGAGGATTTCAGACAATCGGATCATCTTCTGCTCATTGGAGATGCCCACAAGGGTTTAGCGGTGTCTAAACCTACCATTTCAAGACGTCTAAAAGAAATGATTGCTTCCACTTACCCTTCTATCTGGAAAACCTATTCCAGAAGGGGTAAAAGCTCACTGTACTAGAGGACAAGCAGCATTGTGGGCTGAGCATGTCTTATTGCCACCTTTGGACATATGTAAGGCAGCATCGTGGTCTTCCTTGCATTCTTTTTCTAAGCATTACAGATTGGATGTACAATGTCATCAGGATGCAGTTTTTGGAACAAGAGTCCTTACGTTGGGATTACTAGGGTACCTCCCTTAGTTGTACTGCTTTACTTCAATACTATGTAAACAAAATTGAGCAGGTTGTATTAATGCTATGTAAGGGAGGAGGGGGAGGGTTCTATTGTGTACTGTAGACATGATACACTTGAAATCGTATGAAATGCTGTAAAATCCTGTTTTAATTCTGGGGAAGAAACTCTGAAGAGAACATTGTTTTCATTGATCATACACTTTTCACATTCTGCTATCTAGCATAAAATTGAAATACATTGAGTTTTTCACTGATCTGTACAAGTTTTGTTTTTCAGCATGGAAGAACTATAGAAGTTTGACAATACAGAACAAAAAAAATGTTTACATAATTCTTCCCTGTGACTCTGTACTTTGTGGGACCCTCTTGTAGCAATATCTCTAACATAGTGCCCATAAACACCGTAGGATGGTGCAGGTTTCAGCAGAAACGAGCGTTTTCAAGTTGTGTGGAGACTAGTCTGTGGACTGCAGTTTTCAATTCATGTTGCAGATTTTCATTTGTATTCAAGTCTAGGCTTTAACTGGGCCACTTGGACAATTAACTAACTTTGCTGGCTCACTGTATCGCCTTTACTTTTAGAATCCTTGTCGTGCTGAAAGACTGGAATGGGGATTCTTCCAGCATCTCTCTGCACTTTGCACCATCCATCCTTCCCTTGATTTTTCACAAGCCTTTTAGTCCTCATTGCTGTAAAGTATTCCCACAATCTAGTGCTTCTTCCCCCATTTTAACTGTAGGGATGATGATGCTTTGTTTATATACCATGTATATCACTTAGCACAAAGACAAGAAGAGCAGCAAACCCAAACCCTGCCATATGTTTGCAGCACCCCTAAAATTAACTTTGAACATGCTATGTGGCACATTGCAACTTCTCAACATCCTCCCTGTCAAGCCATGTTTGAAGTAATCTTGCAATTTCCTTATTGTGTTTTCTGGTCTCAGCCAGAGAGCTTTCATCCTTTAAAGTAATCTTAAATCTGTGACCTTTTTCAACGGTTTCCTTAACCCATGACAACAGACTTGGAGGATTGGCCAGATCAGGGCAGTGGCTTAGTGATGCCAAATTGTTTCCACTTCACAATGATGGACCTACCAGTGCCCCAAGCAGTATTGAAACAGTGAAATTCTTATAGGTTTCTTCCAGTATGTTCTTCTAAAGTTTATTCCAGAGTTCTTTTCAGCAGTTCAGGGCCAATGCAAGTATATTAGAAACCCTAGGCAAACTTTCAGCCTTGTATTCTCTCCCCCCCCCCCCCCCCCCCCCCCCCCCCCCTTAAAAAAAAATTAATAACTTTTAGACACTTCAGCAATTGTGATCAGTCCAACACCAGTCTGGGTGAATAGGTTATTTGAAAATTTTCCACACTCCCTACTGTTTTTCTTTTGAGTTTGTGGTTATGAAGTCCTGTTGTTTTGCTTTGCCCTAGATTATTGCTTGGCTGGGCTCCATATTTGATGTGTAGATCTTTGCTTCAAATTTACTTTATATAGAAATGACTTTGATTCTTCATACCGGACAATTTAAATTGGCTTGTGTACTGTGCTTGAACACAGATGGGCTTTAACTTATCACCTTGTTAAAAGGTAAATTTTGGAAATGTAGCTAACTGTTCTTACAAGTATAGAGTATGTGTAGATCTGTTTAAAAAGTATTTAAAATTGCACCTGGTACAAGGGTGTTTAAAGGTGATATAGGTGTTTGTGTGTAAAATAGTTTGTCTTAACTCTTGTAATTCTGTTCCTGATTTAAGGTCTTCATATTTTGTCTGTGGGGCACTGTAGTGCATGTTCTCTTGAAATGCAGGATATCTCCTTTAGTTTCCTTCACAGCTTTGGTTTTTAGAAGCACATCATCTTAAAATGTTAAGACTTTTCTTCTAAAATGTGAACACTGTGAAATCTATTGCTTCCAGTGCAGTACCTGAAGGAGGCTACTACAAAGTATGTGGTGGTATGGTTTGATCCTTCTGTACTGGTATTCCCTAGTTTAGTGTTGGGAACCATTAAGGGAATATCTCTTTAAAAAAAAATGTGATTTTATTTTCTATTAAATTGGAAAGTGTTACTCTCCCCATTTTGTTAAAATCCTAAGACATTTGTTGTAAAGTCTTAAAATCCTTGTAAGAGGAAAACCAGTTTTTAATAGAAGCACTGTACCATGATCAGTTTGAAGCTATAACTGCATTTGTGTTGCAGGGCATGCAAGCAAATTTATCCTAACCCAACCCTGTTTTCTCTCTTCTCTCCATCTTTGTCCCCAGTCTCACACTTTCCTCTTTCTTGCACTTATTTTCCCCTCACAAACTGGCTGGTGGGAGAGCTGCATTTTCTGGCTTTTCATTTGCTGCTTGCTTATTTCACTCATTTTCTGACCCCAAGAGTGCTTTTCACCCTGGGCAACTGTCCTCTTGGCTATTCCTAGTCACAACCTTTACTACAAGCAGTCTTATGAACCAAACCTTAACCTTCAGACTGCTCAAAACACGGCAGCTAGGCTTATCTTTGGAAAAACACGATTTGAGAGTGCAAAACCCCTTCACGAAAAACTACACTGGCTCCCAATCAAAGAACGCATTGCTTTCAAAATCTTCACTCTGGTTCACAAAATTATCCACAGTGAAGCTCAAGGATACATGACAGACTTTGATCGACCTACCAACTAGAAACACATCCGAATCAACACGAACGTACCTAAATCTGCACTACCCAAGCTGCAAAGGACTCAAATACAAATCAACGTATGCGTCCAGTTTTTCCTACATAAGCACACAACTGTGGAACGCATTACTAAAAGCCTTAAACTACGAACAACCACCTAAACTTGCAGAAACCACTAAAAACTAACCTGTTTGAAAAGGCATTCCCTACCGATCCAACATAAATGCCTGATCTTTGCAACACAACAAAACTAAAGAACGTAATGGACATAACACAACTCTTCCGCTGTACGATTCCTTAGTGTGGCTGTGCCACATGAACTTTATCTTACCACAACATCACTTTGTATTTGTTCACACCGGAGTCTGCGAACGCCTCTCCGGTACTATGTAAGCCACATTGAGCCTACAAATAGGTGGGAAAATGTGGGATATAAATGTAACAAACTAAAATGGGAAAAACTCCGCTTTACTTTTGGAAATAAAGCAGCAAAATCAATGGGTCTGATCAAATAGATTGCAAGATAGCGAAAAAAATGGAAGGGGGGAAAAGACCTCAGACAGGTGACAATCAGCCAAATGAATGGGATTGCTCATAAGACACAGTGATTGAATCATTGGTCCTTAACCAACCTCCTCCCTAGATGTTAAACAGTGTGCATTTTTTATAGATAATATTTTAATGTAAAAAAACGCTACATCCAAACATTCAGGACATAAAGTGCAAAAACACTACTTGTAGCAGTGTCAAACTTGGGCCTCCCCAACGGACCCGTTTCGCCAGTGGGGCTTCGTTGAAGCCCCATTGGTGAAACATCAAACTTGGGCCTCCCCAACAGACCCGTTTCGCCAATGGGGCTTCGACAAAGCCCCACTGGCGAAACGGGTCCGTTGGGGAGGCCCAAGTTTGACGCTGCTACAAGATAAGTAGTGTTTTTTTGCACTTTGTCCTGAATGTTTGGCTATAAATGTAACAAAAAAGTGTTCTTTTGCTTTGTTCTCTGCTTAGAGCCCTTCCCTGTTATGAAGCCATAAATGAGGGCAATAAGGGGTGTTCTCCCTCCCCCCCACCCCCCCAAGGAGAAAATTGAGGAAAAATGTATAAAGATAGTTGTTGTTTTTTTTTTTTTCTTTAAAACCATGAGAATGAGACGGACTGAGTGTGGATCAGTTGTTTGTTTTATTTTATTGCATTTGTATCCCACATTCCCCCACCTATTTGCAGGCTCAATGTGGCTTACATAGATTTGTTGACATTGTCATATCAGGATATTAGATACAGTTAGTCATGTTGGTCTCATCTGAAATTGATTTGATATCTACTTTTTTTTTTTTTTTTTTGATACTCTGTGATCAATGTTGGATCCATTCTACTGGTCAATTTGGATTCTGATCTGGGTAAAAATTTGATATTGAGAGAATAATTTAAAAAAAGGATATTAAATTTTGTGGTGCAAAAATTTGTATTTTTCCTGATTATATCCAGAGTAACACAACTTAGGTTCAAAGCTTTTTCAGCTTTGAAGCCTAGAGTTCTTGATCTGGGTTCTACTTTTCTTTTTTTTTTTCTTAAATTTCCGTGTTGAGCACTTGTTTTGGCACTAAATTAGAGTTAGGGTAGCCTAATTTTGTTCACCTAAATATTTCATAATTTAGGTAATTTGTTGGTTTTCTTTCTTTAAATGATTTCCTGTATACGTGTTTAAATTGTACTTGTAAAAAAAAAAAAAAAAACCTCATGAGACGAGACTGAGTTTTGACTAAGGTCCATTTAGCCCAGCATCCTGTCTTAGGCGGTGACCAGTTTGGGTCACCTGTACCTGGCAGATATAAAAAAAAATCTAGTTTCTTATAGTTTTATTCCAGGGATAAGTGATAGCTGGCCTAAGTCTATATCTGGTTAATAACGTTTTATGGACTTTGTGCCAGAAACTTGTCCAAATCTCTAAACCTTTTTAGTTACCTTGACCATATCCTCTAGCTTGCTTTCCGTGCTGTGTGAAAAAATACTCTTGATTACTTTTCCAATCTACTGGTTTAGTTTCACAGTGCATTCTCTTTTGTTAAACAGAGAATAGTTTAACTTTCAAAACACTTAACTATTCCACCCCATTCAATTGGGTATATACTTGGTTAATATACCTCCAAGGCATATTTGAAGGGTTGCAGAATGGCTTACCTTGCTGAATTTGGGTTTAAATTTGTCTGTGAAATTTCACCCTTCATGCTGCTGGAGAATTTTTTATTTTTAATTTGCTGTGACAGAAACAAGATTTACCCAGTTATTCTGCAATTTATTAGGAAGGTCACTGTTAGATTGATCTCTTTCCTCATGAATGTGTAGATACCATTCTTTCTTTAAGGGCGACACCCTTGCTCATGGTCTGACCACTTTCTAATTACAGGTAAACCATTCAAGCATCTGTAGTGCCAAACAACCATATAAACGTAAGAGCATTTAAGGAGTATAGATGACGAATCGAGTTGTGCGCTGGGACGTTGCCCTGAGGAAACAGTTATCTTTGTAAAATCCAAACCTATGCAGCACTCATACAATTGGTCGTACTACGTACTGTGGCTTACTTGTGATGGGGCAGAGAGGGAATTACACCGATTGGAATGTGTAAAATACAGAATACATAGTGTCAGATAATTATGTAAAGATGTTAAGTACAGGGCATTAGAGGCATATGAGCTAGCTCTGTGGGTGCTGTGGATTCTTGAGCAAACTCTAACTGTATTCACGGAGGCTTAATTTCCATTGGGTTTAGCGCTCCCAATCATTTTGAAAAGTTGGCCCTTATAAGTACAAGGTATGGAAAAGCCTGTCATAGAAGGGATTTTCTTGTTTCCAGGAACTTTTACATATCCAACTGGCAAGGCCAGCGAACGATTTAACAAGGTTTGCTGTATTGGTAATGGCCAAAGTGAGTACAAGGTATGACTGAAAGATGCAATGCATCTCAAAGTTCAGCAGTTTAGACTGATTTTTGACTATATGAATACTGATTTTTTTTTATTTTTTTTTTGTGACACTTTCAGAAGCAAACTCATGTCTCTGAGACGTGTTCATTGGTGACTCTAAAAAGTATGTCCTGTGCAATTTGAGGACTGTTTCTCCTAAGGAGGGCTGTTTTTTTTTTTAATTTTTAAAATGTCTTGTTGCCCATAAGCTAAATCTATTGGAGTGGTCAATCGGGGATTTGTTTGAACCTGAGGTGATTGAGGGTTAAATGACTTGCCCAAGATCACCCGCAGCTGCAGTGGGGTTTGAACCAGGCGCTTCTGGTTTTGAGCCTGCAGCTCTAATTATTAAGCTGCTCCTCTACTAGCTGTGAAACATATTTAGAATCCTTTTGAATTATTTTGGTTATTTCTATTTTTTCAGGATCAAATTGTGTAGACTTGCATATGCATGGGTTTCGGTCACACAAACATCCTGAAAACTTTGTTGTTGAACATTGCTGCTCTTCAGTACTGTTAAACAGATTAATTGCATTAGATTATAGGTATGATCCTGTCTTGGTTTGTATAATTTATTTCAGTATTTATATACCACGTAGACCTAAGCAATTTACGGGGGGTTGTTTTTTTTTTTTTTTGGTTTGTGTTTTCTTGGGGTTTTCTGGTACTGTCACCAATGGGCTCACAATCTAGTATTGTACCTGGGGTAATGGATGGCTAAGTGATGTGCCCAGGGTCATACAGCTACAGAGGGAATTTGAACCAGTTCCCTCAAGATCTCAACCCTTCTGACCATTAGGCAGCAGCAAAAATTTAACTCGGTAGCAATATTTACAAAAGGCTAAAATAATCAGCTAGCTATATACATTATCTTAGGCAGACATAGATCCCCCACATACACAGAGGTGTTTCTTTGGTATAAGAGGATTTGACAGATATCTGTATCCCCAGTTGTACATCTATACTCTTAGAAACTTCAGCTTTTGCATCATTAAAAGCTGCTGCATGATTCAGCAGACTTTCTGATAATGAAAGTGATCAATATGTTGCAACATCTTGAATGTTGGCCTTTGACAAATTCAGCTGAATTTATAATTAGTGTAAGGATGTTTCACAGTTGTCTCCACTGATTTTTCCAGTTTCTGAATATAGTTTAAATGCCATCTGGTGGTACAGTACTTGAGTATCCTTAGACCTGAGCTCTCTCTAACACAATACTCTTACATACACCTAAAAGCTATTGAAGTGATGTATATTCATAAGTTGAAAAAATGTGGTCTCTTAGCATTTCAAAGGGAAGTAAGATCTATTTTCTTACGATTGCTTTCCCTGAAAGAGTTTGGTAGTGGTAGCTTGAAAATAGGGACAACAGAGACTAACTAGTTATGCCTCTGAATAGGTCCATGGTATGAGTGCCCTACAAGTACTATTTCTAGTTGCCCCAATTCAAAAAGGCTATAGTGGAACTAGATAAAGTTCAAAGAAAGGCAAAGCCTGACAACTGAGAGGGATTATGGCTAGTGATTGTTTTGCCTTCATTTATTACCTGCTTAAGTGTGCTATAAAATCAAAATATACCTGTAGCGGTGATTAATCCAAAGGGCAACAGAGAATCTGGTTTATGCTATGTAAACATGTCAGCTGACCCTTAAAACACTTGCTGTCCTCTGACTGACCCTTGTATTTTGCACTTGCTCTGTTAATATAAGTTTTTGTTGAGATCATGAATTGCTATATGCTCATTGAGAGGAAAACCCATAAAAGGAATTGAGCAAAGCATGCTTGTTGGTCATTGCCAACTTACCAAGACAGGCAGGATGTGAATTGGGAAGAAACACCAGTATTTAACTAGATTGCAAAGTTCTCTAAGTCAAGTCTCATCTCCATGGTTGACAGAGAATTCTCACATCACTCTGGACTTACCAGCCTTAGGTTCGGGTGATGTAGTATTAGCTTATACGTATTGCATTTGCTTTTAAAAGCATGGTACTAGCTGTGAATAAACTGCATTTATCTTTGGGAAAATTTGTGTGCACTTGGTCATTGTTCGAGGCCAAAACAATACCAAACATATACAAATTGTCCATTCCTTTTTGAACAATCCTTAACATTGTATTTCAGAGGTGGGCAACCGTTCATTGACATCCACAACCTAGTTGTTGTGTTTTCAAGATTTTCAAATGAATATGCATATCAACTTTCATATAGTGGAAGCAGTACAGTCTTGTGCTTATTCATTGTGGAAATCTTGAAAATGCAACTGGGTTGTGGCCCTTGGACTGTGGTTGTCCACCCCTGTTCTGTTTTGCTTTTTTTTTTCCTCAGCATGTGGGACAGAAAATTGTCAAAGTTCTAGGATTTTTTATTGGGTGTTTTAACTCCTAACATGGAGCCTATTATATTGTACCTGTACTTCCCCTCGGGGTTGGTGTTAGGGTGGGGCAATCAGGGCAGCTGCCTTTGGAGGGGGAGATGCTGAGAATGGTGGAACCGTGTCAGAGATTGAAGGGTGTGGCAGGGAAATGAGTGAGAAGATGGTGAGTTCAGAGGGTAGAAATGTGGTAATGGGGCATACTAGAAAGGGAATAGGAGGCTGGGCAAGGGAAAAAATAATGTCAAATGGAAGCATTAGGGCATGAGTAAAGGAGTTGGGAAAATTGAGAGCTGAAAAGTAAAAAGTGAGAGCGAGACTTTATTTTTTCTGCCTTTCTGTTCCAAATGGGAGGAAAGAGCTGAATCTCAGACAAGCGTAGCGAGGGAATGGAACAAGTGGACAGTGGAGAAAAGACAGAGAGCATGCTACAAGAAACAGACAAATAGAAGCAGAAAAAGAAATTGGCATAAACATAATGGGGAAAACTAAAATATCCAGGCAACAAAGGGTGATGTGGTCTTATTTTGAGTTTATTAACTGGAATGGAAGCTTTGGGATATGTGTGTTGCAGATGTTTGTATTAGGTCCAGAACAAAAGGAAGTGTCCTTTTCTTCAAGTACGTGCTGAGTTTAATTTCTTGGTTCCCAGTTCAATTTTGGTCTTTTTTGCTGAAACGCTTTATTGAAATATAACAATACACAATAAAATTCCCCACAAGAACAAACAGTTGAACATGGTTCCTTTTATGTACCCGCTCCCATGTACATTAATAGGCCAAGAGAAAAATCTAAACAGTCTCTGAATATGCACCAGGTAATATTAAATAGCCTTCACCTCTTGAAAAGCACTTATCAATAGTGTTTAATGGCTGCTATTTAAGAACAAAATAGCCATTCTGTCAGGCCAATGGTCCTTCTAGTCCTTGGACTGCAGATGAGCATTGGCCTTTTCCTTGAAGCTCCTCAGTGCCACAGACATTTTCCCAATTCTGTTTCCTTTCATCCCAACCAGAGTATGTCGCCATCAGGAAACACACAACTTCTAATTGGTTACAAGCTTATTTTCTTTTTCCTTGCTGCCCTAGAGGAGCCTCTTACAGCTTGCAATGTCTCAGCCCTGGCTCCATCGTTTGCCTCCATTTGGGAAATTTGCTAGGCTGCGACATGGTCTTCATTTCACACATTCACATCTTATTCCTGCTTCATGTAGCATGCCTTAAGCAGCATGCCCAACATTAGTCAATTTGGATAGGTAGTAATGCAGAATTAGTTTGGGATCTAGAATCCAACTCCACCCACCTAGTCCCATTTTTATTCTATCTCATGCTATACTTTCGACATTTGCACGTGATTTCAAGTTCATCTATGTTCTGACCTCGCCATTGTGTGCAATTCATCATTGGTGGTTTCCAGTGAACCTGGTAATTAGGGATTACCCATGTGTGAGAATATTAGCCTGCTTGTCCTCGTAGAAAGTGAAGGTACTTATCTGTAGCAGGTATTCTCTGAGAACAGCAAGCTATATATATTACAAACCCTCCCACCTCCCCTTGCACTTGTCTTTTTCTCCTATGCTATAGTGTTGTATTGTTGGTCCCACACTTGTGCAGCAGGCAGGAAGGCATTCGCTCAGTGGAGTGTGACTTGCATTCCAAAGAGCTCTGTAAAAGCTTGATACAATCTCTGGACCAGGCAACTCATTACCCAAATGTGAGAATATATAACCTGTTCTTGGAGAATACCTGCTACAGTTAAGTAGCTTTATCCTCCACATTTTTTTTACACCTCAAATCCTCAGTGATTCCCATTACACCATATTTGTGGTCACTTCTTTGTGTATGTGGGGGTGGGGGGTTTGGTGTACTTTTTTGTATTTTGGTTTTGTTTTTAGAATTTAGTTCTGGGCAAAATAGTAGAAGCTAATGTCAGGTTTGCTGGTTTATAGTTTGTGAATCACCCCTAGAAAATAAATATATATATTTGCCACCCTCCACTTAGGCACTTTTGTCTATAGCTATTTCAGATTGTTATAGATTACTAGTAACAGGTGAGAGTCAAATACCATCCAGGCCTGGTAATTAACTTTTATCTTGTCAGTTTGCAACATTACATATAGGACCCTGTTTACTAAGATGTGCTAACTGTATAGATGCTCATAGGAGTATTATGGTCTTCATGGTTAGAACGCAGTAAACGCTAACGAGCCTCTAGTGCACCTTAGTAAACAGAGCACATAGAATTTTGCTTTAGTTGTACTGAATCAACACATCAAAGGATGTCTATTGTGGGTATAACTAATATCTTCTTCATAATATACCAAGCCAAATTTAATTTTGCTGTCAATAATTAGTCTTGAGCACGCCTTTTACCTCTTGGTTGTCTAGCTTGTCAACTGACTTCCTCATCGGGTATTAAAATACTTTTTGCTTTGAATGTACTTAGAAATTTAAGGTTTTGTCTCTGTAGCATCTCTTCAAATTCCCTTGGTTTGCCCTTAAGTGTTTTTATATTTCTTTCCCACTGCTTTTTTTCTTTTACTTGATTTTTCGTGTCTTAATGGAAATCTTTAATTGCTTTCAAAATTTAAATCGCACTATCAATTTTGGTTGTCCTTTTAACTTTCTCCTTTTTCTCTTTTTTTTTTTTTTTTTAATTTATTTTATTTATAACTTTTCCATATTTACATAATGGCGGTGATACATCAAAATGTATAAGAATTTAGAATATCAATTTAAACACTTAAATACAAACAGAAATTAATCCTTATATTTTGTCCACAATTGGAGGATCCAAGAATAAAGAAAAAAAATCATATCACACATTGACCGGAAGGATATCAGGATCATGCAGCCTAGACAGTACACTTAACTGGGAGGTACCATCTCCGGGGCAGCCCGCATACCTTCCTTAGCAGTGGTAAATTCTTGTAATTTCATAGGACAGAAAAACAGGTAATTAACTTCATTTAAAGAAATCATACATCTACACGGATATCTAATAACATGCCACCCAGGGAAAGTATTATTGGTTTAAATACCAACAATTCCTTTCTCCTGGCTTGAGTTTCTTTAGCCAAATCTGGAAAAATTTGACACTTTCCACCCATGAAAATAGCATTCATTTTTCTGAAATAAGTACGGAAAACTATGTTTTTGTCCGTCTCCAGTGCAAACGTAACAAGCAATGTATCTCGTAACTTTCTCTTTTTTAATAGATGGTGTATATATATTTTTTTCTGCTTCCAAATAGTATTTTTAAATGTCTGTGTCATATAAACTATTTGACTCTGGCAATAGCTCCATCTTTTTTTCTTTTATTTTGTGTTGATCTTGCTTTTTAAATGCTTCAGTAAGTTTTTTTTGTTCCAGTGATGTGTCAGAGCTTGTTGTTGCCATATGGCTTCACAACTAATAATTCTTTAGCTCCAGATCATACATTCCAGTAATGACTAGATCTAAAGTTTGACTTGCAGAAATTTTAACTCCCTGGCATGTCCTTTATAGATTTACCCAGTTAGTATTGGGGTAATGGAAATCTTCTATTATTGTGTTCCCAAATTAATCAGTCTGTTAACATTTCATGGTCTTTTCATCCTGTCCAGGCAGGTGATGGTATATCCCCCCTCACACAATTTTCTATTCATAACAATGTATACACACGTTTCCTACAGGGTTATAGCCTGTGACTCTACTATCCTTTACATATAGCAGCCATTAGCATTAGTGCATGCATGAAACGGCCTTTAATATTGTTGCTTATTTGAAATGGTGGTTTTTTATACAGTACATAAGATCATTACTAAAACTCTTTATGATGGCTTAAGCAGTTACATCTTGTACAAAGCACAGCAGTGAAACTGTTTTGGGCCTGTTTTGGGCCTGTTTCGATGATGTCCCTACTGCTTTTCTTTTTCAGTGCTGGCTTCTAGTGTCGTCCAGGATCAAATAAGTTTGGTCTATAATGCTTTCACTTTGATCAGCTTGCTTATTTGTCAAATCAGTTTCCTCTGTCCCCATGTTGAACCTGTGATCTTCCCAAGTCTCCTCTTTTCTGTACCACCACCTCAGACTTGTTTGGAGATCCCTCTTGTCACTTTCTTTGGCTTTCAGCCCCTGTTATTCTTTGCCATATGATCTACATCAGGATCCTATTTCTTACATTTAAGAAGGTGCTGAAAATGTGGTTCTTCAGGTGACATTTGGACAGAGCAAGGGGTCAAGAAGGTGACATACATTCTTCCTTATATTCTGGGGGGGGGGGTTGTCATATTTAACTGTGTCTTTTAGCCACTTTGTGTGGGGGGGGCCTTGAGGTGTGATTAAATAAAATTTTATCAGTAGTTTTTCTTTTAAAGATGCCCTGCTTTTACAGCACAATCTTTACTTTCGGAGTTGTATTGCTCTTGAAATGGGTCAGGGATTCTAAAATTCTTTTTACCATATGGTGGCATCACTGGAGGTTCCTAAGTGAGGGAGGAAGGGACTTTTCCATTTGAAATTGAACATAAAATGTATCAAACTTGTTATTAAAGAACAGTAATTTATTCCACTACAAGAAAACAAATTGCAAAATGCTATACAGGAACAGCTTGGACACTTACAGCTTCCCAACACCATTTAAACAAATATAACTGCCCTCGCAACAACATGACGCCAACCCCCCCCCCCCCAACCCCCAGCCCTTGGAGAAGTGTCAAACTATTGTAGGGCAAAACAAATTCTAGCACACTGGTTCCCAAACCTGGTCCTGGAGGCACCCCAGCCAAGTCAGGTTTTCAGGATGTCCACAATGACTTTTCATATGAGAGATCTGCATGCAGTGGAGGCAGCGCATGCAAATCTCATAACTATTCATTATGGATAGCCTAAAAGCCTGATTGGCTGGGGTACCTCCAGGACCAGGTTTGGAAACCACTGTCCTAGCATCTACCAGAGTAATATAAATGATTAGGATTTGAAATTGATACTTATATAATTTAGGACTGGCTTACCCTTTTCTCTCTCCTCCTGCCCAGCTCCCTCCCAAAATAATCATGGAACATCTAGAAAGAAAGAGGTGGCATGCTCACTATTGAAAATGAATGAAAACATTGGATTAGTAAGGCTGGTAGTTCTTGCATGTTATCAGGTATGTACGTGTATATATGTATATATATATATATAAGCAAATTCTAATACAACTATTAATACTTATAAATCTTTATTCCATTATTACACTTTACATATTCACATTATTGTTCATTTATTAAAATCCACAAATATCACCATTCATTCTTCATCCATTCATACAATACTTATACATATATCCTCATATTTTAAACCTATTCAGATACCCATATACGAACATATATTTTCTCAAAACTTGCCAATCAAGTCCGACAGTGGTTAACCTAACCAACTAACAATACACTCAATGCGATTATACACAAATAAATATAGTGCTAAAAAGTTCTTCCAAGAACCCAATCACTTTGAAATTATCCACTGTCGGACTTGATTGGCAAGTTTTGAGAAAATATATGTTCGTATATGGGTATTTGAATAGGTTTAAAATATGAGGATATATGTATAAGTATTGTATGAATGGATGAAGAATGAATGGTGATATTTGTGGATTTTAATAAATAATGAACAATAATGTGAATATGTAAAGTGTAATAATGGAATAAAGATTTGTAAGTATTAATAGTTGTATTAGAATTTGCTTGTATGCTTTTTCACAACTATTTTAAGAAATTATACCTTAAATAGATTTTATACACGCGCACACCTGATAACATGCAAGAACTACCAGCCTTACTAATATATATATATATATATATATATTATTATATACATACATACAGCTCTTTAACTCTAGCCTCATTGTCTTCTCAGGTTATGCAAGCACAGTTTGCTCAGGACAACAATCCGGATGCACAGACACTACAAAAATTGGCAGAAAGAACAGGTCTGAGCAGGCGTGTGATACAGGTGATCGGCCAAAATTCTTTCTGTTAAAAAAAATGGCTTCCAAAAAGCTGCTTCTGTAATCTAGTCCTGAAAGTGTTTTGTAGTAGCTGGTATGCCTTATAGTCATTGATGCACTGATAGCGTCTGTTTTGTTAGCAGGCATCATACGCAGGTGAGCTGATTGGTTAAGTTTGTCTACTGACTGCCTAAAACCAACAACAGTTTTTCCATTACATAGCTTTTCACTATTCCAGAATCTGGGGATAGTTGTGGAGATAGAAAATACTGAGGGGCTGGATGCCATGAGATCTCTACTCAGTTTTCAGTTCTTTATCTCCAACAGGTGGATAGACACACTTTTTAGCCTGTGGTTCTGAGTTCTTTGCTTCTGGCACAGTTGAACTTTGTAGGTGGCTTGAGTCTGCAGAGTCACATTTGGAGGTCTTCAGATCCCTGCCTCTGGTGCCTTGCAAATGTACTTCCCTCCCTTCACCTTTTCCCTGTTTCCTGTAAAGCTCTCCTTTTCCAGCACAACAACCTTTTAAAAAGTTTGCTGGAGAGCATGGGACAGGGTATCAGTCCTGAGCCTAGGCCTTTCTCATTTGTGGTAAGACTTATGGAGACTGAGGTTGCGGGGTACCAGCCAGCAGTGGTAAATCAAGACTATTTTGACTTGGAATTGCTTGGAGGGCTGAAAGTTCTACTTGGTTCAGGGGAGAGATACTTACAGCTTGGGACATATTGTGCTGTACTTATGACAGGGTGAATGGCAACTTCCATGGGAGCAGTTAAGTAGTTGTCCAACTTTGAGACCTTGCCAGCGGGGCAAGCCTTGCCGGGCTTGTAGTGCATACAATCCAGGAATCCCACAGGACACAGAGGAAACAGTTGGCATCACATCTTTCAGATTTGGCACAGCATCCGAGTATGTGGGGGTTGTCAGGCTGTCCAGGGCCGGTGTCAGATTGATGCAGGAGACCTCTTGAATGGGTGCCATTTTGTTGAGGCTGACTAGCATTGAGGAGCAGCTGCTTGTCTGATAACATGTAGAGCATAGCTGCTATTTTTTTAGCCTCTGGGCCCAACATTCAGCTGCATTGGGATCTTTGTTTTCTGTGGACTTTTATATTGGTCTTAAACCAGGCCTATTTACAGAAGCAGGGACATCAGAGCTGGTATAAGGTTCTTTAGTTTCTCGCCCCCTGGCTCCTAAGAGATCTCATTTAGCCTCATCTGCCCACTCCTGGAGGTCTGTATCTACTTCTCCCTCCTTATCTGATGTGGCCTCAGAGGAGCCATCATTGAAGGAGCCATTGGAGAGGGGATGATCCCGAAAGTACTGAGGCTTTTCATAAAGAAGAGCTCAGTACTTGTATTTCTGAGGCACTGGCAGTGCTTTCCATGGAGGAGCCTTCAGTTTCATATTCCATTCCATTTTCGGCAAGTCATGAGGGGGCTTAGAGGTCTCAAGTCCTTCCTGATGCATTCAGACATTCAGGACCTGATTACAGCAGAATGGGTCTCGCCGGATATGAGGCTGAGAGTGGGAAGGGCTATGCATTGCCTCTCAGGTTTTTTGCTTCCCCCCCCCCCCCCCCCCCCCCCCCCCCCCCCAAAGGAGAAAATTGCAGCTTCCCAGTGTGGACTCCTTGGTTACAGCAGTGACTAAGAAGACCACCTTGCTGGTGGAAAGGAGCATAGCCCTAAAAGGAATACAAGATAGGAAGCTAGAAGGCTTGCAGAGAAAAGCCTTTGAAGTAGCCTCTTTGGGCCTTCAAACAAGTGTTAGCTCTTTCGTTGCAAGAGCATACCTGAAGTGGCATCAGCAGTCGGCAACACAAGATGGGCCTCATAATGCTCAGCTGGAGGCGAGGTCAGTCTACTTGGCAGATGCTGTTTATGACAGTACAGGTTATGGCCAGCAGTCTCTTTTGGCTGTCATGCCACAGCTAGAGTTGCTGATGTGCTGTTGGGCAGCAGATGCAGCGTCGGTCACGTCTAATTAGCTTGCCTTTTTGAGGCGAGCAGCTATTTGGGCAAGGTCTTGGTAACTTGGTGAAAGATCTGGGGGAAAACTAAGCCACAGTGTTGAAAACTGGGAGGAAATAGCCACAGTGGTTGCCAAAAAGCCTCTCTGGTCATCCGTCTTCAGAGGGCTCTTGGTTTTAGACAGCAAACAATACAGCTTAGTCAGCAATATGGTCAAAAGTTCTTTTTTTCAGGCATGCCAATGTTTCTGTGTGGGTAGGAAATCCTCTTCTGTCAGCTAGAGTATCCAATGCATCCAGAGCATTACAAAGATATGAAGCTAATAAATTCTTCTCTTCTCCAGCAGGTTCTGGATGCTCGTACTGAAGATTGAGTCGTAATTCTCCTGCCCGGTCGTTCCTCTTGAAGTCCCCTTATCAAAATGGAACCAAGGTAGTCAAGGTTCAGGCCACCATAAATTTCTTTGCTGGCACTCTGAGCCATTGTTCAGTTCACCAGGCCAAACAGGGACAAGACAGATACTCGGTCTACTTCATTGTCCCAAAGAACAGCACCTTTCATCCAGCCTTAGATCTCAAAGGTCTAAACTGCTGCTGCCGAGTGTCTGGCTTTTGCATGGAGACAGTAAGCAGTTATAGCCTCAGTTCCAAGTGGGAGAATTTCTCTCTGCCCTCAATCTCAAGGATAAACAAAATAAACCAGGACCTTAGCCACCACTTATTAAACTAAAGTCTCAGCTAACACCAATGCACTAGTCCACTCATCCAATATTTATAATACAATGCACACCCATAAGTAGCAAGGGAACCCTCAGATGATTTTCCCACTTCTCATGCAGTCAAATATACTGCTATGAAATGGTATAGCGTTTCTTTCATCGGGTATCCCTGCAGTGAGTTCGGAAGACTTTTTTTTTCTTTTTTTTCTCTATTATTGCTTCCCGACACCACTGTGTTACAGACTTTGTCTTTTTAAACCAAATGTGCAAAGTAAAGAACTAAATACTTTAAACTTTCAATCTTTTTAAACAAATGTGCAAGGTGAAAAGCTGAGTACTTATCCAGTCTCGTGGGAATTCTTCCACTGTATTCCACTCTGCCTTCCCCTGAAACCGCCCGACTCTGCAGGTTTCAATTGCTTGCTTCAGGGAAGAGGGTTAAGGCATGAAAAATAAAAAAACTCCTTCCTCTAGCTCAAATTGAAACGAGACTCAATCTCAAGGAGGCATACTTAACACGTACCCATATGGCCACCACATCAGAGAATTCTGTGTGTTATGGTGCTGGGCTGTCAGTTCAGTTTGGGGCTTTGCCCTTCAGTCTTGTCATGGCTCCAAGAACATTTACCAAGCTTATAGTGTTGGTGATGTCTGTCTTTCGTTCGGCACCACGGACTGAAGTTCACCTGTACCTAAATGACTGGCTTATGCATGCTTCGTCCTGTTCGGATGTGGTAGCGATGGAAAGAGTTGTCTGTCTTCTGCAGTTTGGTGATCAGTTTTGAGAAGAGTAGTCTAACTCCTTCAGACATGGCGCATTTGGGCATTTTGACACAGCACGAGCTCAGGAGCTCACGAGCACAGGAAATCAAAGCTGGTTCTAGAGTTAGTGAGGCAGTGATGGAAGTGGTGCCATTGCAAGGGCTCATGTGGCTGTTAAAGGAATCTGGTTATTTTTCTCAATGGAGGAGAGTGAATAGTGGAGTTCCACAGGGATCTATACTGGGACCAGACTATTTAACGTATGTATAAATAATCTGGAAATCAGAGTGACAAGTGAGGTGATTAAATTTGAAGATGACACAAAACTGTTCAAAGATGGTAACACATGTGGACTGTGAAAAATTGCAGGGAGACCTTAGGAAATTAAGACTGGGCATCCAAATGGCAGAAGAAAATTAAAGTGGAGCAATGTAAAGTGGTGCACATTGGGAAGAACAATCCAAATTATTTACCTGATTCTAGGGTCCACCTTGGGGAGTCAGCACACCAAAATAATCTAGGTGTCATTTAGACTATAAGCTGAAATCTTCTGCCCAGTGTGCAGCAGCAGCCAAAAAAAGCAAACAATGCTAGAAATTATTAGAAAAGAGATGGTAAATAAGACCAAGAATAGTAATAATGCCTCTATATCGCTGCATTGTGGGACATTTCCTTAAGTTTTGCGTTTTGTTCTGGTTGCCATATTTCATAGATATAGTAGCATTAGAAAAGGCTCAAAGAGCAGCTACCAGAAAGATAAAGGGGATGGAACTCTTCTTGTATGAGGGAAGGCTAAAGAGGTTAGGGCTTTTCAGCTTGGAAAAGACAGCTGAGGAGAACGCTTGGGCCTGGATAATCATGTTGGCTACCTGTTCATGTGTCTGGATATAGCGGCAACATTTGATACTATTGTTGATCATGAGATCTTGATAAATCGTCTTAATGTTTGTGGTATACAAGGAACAGTGTTTGAAGGGGAGGATACAAATTGCATATGGGAGATGAATTATCTGTATTAGTCTCTTGACAAGGGTGTTCCCCAGGGATCCGTTTTACCTGCTATGCACTTTAATATCTGTCTGAGGCCTTTGGGTCATTTGTTGAGATCATTAGGAGTATCCTGCATTTATACAGGGTTTTTTTTTCCAGTCACTGGGAGTGTGTATGATGCTGTTCTACAAATGCAAATTTTTTTTTTTTTTAATTCAACTATGGTTGGAAAATGAGGTCAAACGTAAAAAATAAAAAACAGAATTATTTGTGAATGCAGACCCTGGTATGGTTTTTCCTGAGTCTGTTTGTCAGGGGCACTTGTGAAAGTCTTGTCTTGGGTGCGGACTCTGGGGGTACTGATTGCCTCTGCATTTTCTTTTGGATCGCAGATTTATCACCTGATTCGCACCTCGTTTTTTAAATTGCATCGTAGTCTTCCTACAATTCATTTTGTGAGTTGTGCAAGCTATAATGCTAACTGATATTGACTATTGCAATATTATATATCTTGCACTGTCTGCAGCCTTTACCCAATCTCTGCAAATTGTTTTGAATTCTGTTTTTGGCTTGCTGAAATATGATCATATTTCAGATTTAAAGCGATTGGGTTGGCGGTTGGTAGTATTTGGGGTTAAATTTAAGTTGATCAAGTTTTATATCATGATACTGCTGTATATTTGAGAAATGCTATTAAGTGTTATGTTGCATCAAGGCAATTGTGGTCTGACTGTTGGAAATCTAATCTAACCTGCTATGAATTCATTTCATTTAGATGTTACAAGGAGAGGATCTTTTTCCATTGCTAGAGCCTTTGAATGGAATCATTTGCCAACCGGACTGAAATGAAAAACATTTGCTGACATTTAATAATAAGTTAGTGTCATTTGTGTTTGGCTCTTTTTGCTCCTGCTGTCTAAATATTTTTGGACTTTCTTTATTCTGACTATGGTTTTCTTTTTGGGGGGTTTGTTTTTTGTTTTTATTATTTTCTTTATATGTGGGGGGGGGGTTCCCCTCCCTTCTGTGGTTTTTGTACCTCGCATTGGATAAGGGCAGGTTATAAATCTAAACATGATTGAGGTCTACAAAACTGAACGAGTAGAAGTGAATCTTATGTCTTTTTTTTTTTTTTTAATGAAAGCTCAAAAAAAAAAAGGGACACTCAATGAAGTTACATGGAAATGCAAATATTTCACTCAATAATTAAGCTCTGGAACTCATTACCGGAGGATGTGGTGTAACAGCAAGGATGTAGTAACAGTGTATCTGGGTTTAAAAAATGTTTTGACAAGTTCCTAGAGGAAAATAACTCATTGCTCTGCTTTTGAATTTTGTCTTGCTGTGCCGCCTGTTCACTTTACCCATTTGATTTCTACACGTGCCTCTGCCTTCTTTTGTTTGGCCCCTTCTCTTTAGAACTGTCTGCCACTTGCTCTGGAAACTGTACTTTCAATCCCTCACTTCCACTGTCTCCTTAAGGCCCATTTACTTTCACAGACATTTCCTTGGTCCCTTTTGTTCAGGACTGGTTTTTAGTTGACAGGGTCTGGCCAGCATTCAGTTGTCTCTATTCCCCCTACCATTTCTTCATCTAACCCCTTTTTATCTTATTTTCTTTTTCTCCTGTCCTAGTGGAAATTGGCGCCCTTTTCCTATTCGTTGTTTTGCTATTGTGCACCGCTTTTATTTGTTGTGAAAGGCAGTATATCAACTCTAAATATAAAAGCCCATAGTTCACTATGAGAGAGACATAGGGAAGCCACTACTTGCTCTGGGATTGGTAGCATGGGTTTCTGCCAGGTCCTTGTGACCTGGATTGGCCACTGATGGAAACAGGATACTGGACTAGGTGGACTATTGGTTTGATCCAATATGGTGATTGTTCTCAGCCACTAGTCTCCAGTGTCACAGACGTATGACCATCTTCCTTGGATGCTGATTGCCAAGCAGAGTATGCAGTAGTGGTTGTCGCCCAGGAATTTGACCGGAGCTACCTTTTTGATAACACAATGGAAGGTGGTGACAACAGGCACCAACCAGTAAGTAAGGTTGGGGGAGCTCATTAAAACTTCATCTTGCACAGGGTACCTAGAGGAAACAGAAGTCTTTGGTTGATTAAAATTGCTTGGAGCTCAGAGCAGTGTGGAATTCCTTTCATTCTCATTCTGGTGGGGGCCCTAGTCTGAATTTTCTCTAACAGTGTGACAGCGGTGACCTATATCAACAAGCAAGGCGGGACCTGCAATCATACTATGGTGGTAGAGGTGGCTTCCCTCGTGATTTGGGCAGAGAAAAATCTCTGCTTGTCAGTAGCTCATGTCTGAGTCCTTGAACGTGGAGGCAGACACTCTGGCATTCCTTGGACCCAGAAAAGTGGGAACTATATCCATCCAGGGGTTTTCAGCGGATAATGGACCAGTGGGGTTCTCCACTTTTGGACGATGGCAACGGAAAGGAAACAACCAGGCTTGATGGGGATTGATGCCCTGCTGAAGAAACATCTACTGTATGTCTACTTTCCTTGGCCTAAGGTAGGCCATGTTGAAATGGTTCTCATTGCACTGGAGTTTAATTCTCATATCCCCGGATTGGCTGCAGAGGCCATGGTATGCGGACCTGATTCAGCTGCTGGATGGGGATCCCCCTGCATCTTCACAGGCACACACATTCTGAAGTACAGTGCTCATGGAGAGCTTGGTTGAGATAAAAGGCTGTTCTGATTTGGTCATTGCTACCTTGCTTCAAGCTCAGAAATTCTCAACATACAATAGTATATGTGAGGGTGTAGAGGACGTTTGAGGGCTGGTAGTTCATGCTTAGAACATTTTCCCTTAACTGCTCAGAACACTCGCATCCTAGCATTTCTCAAAGCAGTTCTTCAGAATGGATTTCCATTGGGTTATCTAAAAGTTCAGGTTGCAGCTTTGGCTTATCTCAGGGGCTGCCTACAGAAGACATCTCTTGCGGCTCACCCAGATATCATTTGATTCTTGTGGGGAGCAGGCCGCTTTCGGCTTCCCTTTAATAGGCCATGTCCAGAGTGGAACCTTTAATTTAGTCCTTCTGGCTCTTCGGAAGCCGCCTTTTGAGCTAATCTGGAAGACCATCTTAAAGATCTTGATGCTAAAATTAGTATTCTTGATGGCTTTTGCATCTGCACATAAGGTTTTGGAGCTTCTGGCTCTTCTCAAGATCCATTTCTTTGCTTTTCGGAGGCAGGGATCTCCCTCTGCACAGTTCCTTACTTCCAAAAGTGGTATCGGCATTTCATCTCAATCTGTGGAGCTTCTGTCTTTTCACAGAGGACTAAGAGGCTTGGTATTCTTCCTCAAGCTTCTCAACGTGCGTATAATCTTCATTAGTTATCTGGAACTCGCAAATGGGTTTTGCAAATCAGACTGTGCTTTTTGATACAGAGGCATCGCTTCCAAGCCCACAATTGCTACAAGGCTAAAGGAGACTATGGCATCAGCTTGCGGGGAAGCAGGCTCATTCTACCAGGGGTGGTGTTGGGGGGGACAAACAGGGCAATTTCCCTGGGTGCCACAGCTCCGGGGCCCCCCTTCTCTCCACCCCCATCTGACTCTTCCTCACCTTCCTGGTCTTTCTTAAAATGCATTGTTCTTTGCAGGAGGTCACCAGCAAGGCAGCGATTCAGATATGCTGCCTGTGGACTCCTTGGCGTCTTCCCTCTGCCACGCTCCATCCTTTGGTAAACCTGTTTCTGCCTAAGCAGACCAGCAGAGGGAAGGCGCCAAAGAGGCCATGGACAGCATATCTATCAGTTCCGTGCCAGTGACCTCCTTCAAAGAACATTGCATTTTAAAGGTAGACCTAGAAGGTGAGGGTTACATCGGATGGGGATGGAGAAAGGGAAGACATGCCGGCCCACAGGCATCTCCCAGAGCAGCTGTTTTTAAAGTAGACTAGGAAGGGGCTCAATGAGGGGAAATACAGAACTGGGGTGGTAAAGGTGACAATGATGGGCTTGGAAATAGAGAGGTGGATAGAGACAATGGGATGGAAGGAGGGAAGAGAAGCGATGGTGGACCTGGGGGGGGGGGGGGGCATATGCTGGATAGAAGGGCAGTCTTGAAGAAAGAAGTTGGACCTGGGGATAGAAGGGAGGGAGAGGTGCTGCATCAAAAGGGGGGAGGGAAGAACAGAAAAGGGAGAAATGTTGCCCCATGGGTGGGCAATGAGAGGAGGAGGGTGACCCACTAGAGGGGGGAGCAGGAGGGAAGAGGTGGGACAGGAGTTTGAGGGAGATGTCTGGCAATGAGTGGGGAGGGTATTTTGTAAATGTTGGAACCGTGTGGGAGAAGTCAGAAGGGGGTGGTGAGGAGAATAGCAAGTATAGTGGTAGAAATTTGGTAATGGGGAGTAGTTGGAAGGAAATGGGAGAGCTAGGAGTAGAGAGGTGATGGAAAATTGATAGCTGAAAACTAAAAAGGGTGAGGGTGAAATTTGAGTGGACGGAGGCAGAAAAGAAAAAGGAGGAAAGCTGTGAGGAAAACACTGAAAGGGAAAAATCAGTGTTAGAGACAAGCATAGTGAGGGAATAGAACAAGAGAAGAGGAGGAAAAATGGACAGGATACACTGGAAAGAGAATTACAAGACAAAGCAGAAAAGAGACAGACAAAGATGATGGAAAAATTGTTCAGACTAGTAGAAAAACTTCTTTAAAACTTCTTTTGAATGTATTAATTGGAATATGTTTGTATGTATTCAGTGGTGTAGTTTTAGCTGATGGGGGGGGGGGGGGGGTTGAATTTGAACCCAAAATGGGTGAGCACCAAATTTTTCTCCCTGCCTAAATGCAAAATATTTATAACTGAGCTGGCTGGATTTCCAAACCCCACCAACTGAAGCCCTCCGGTCTTGCAGCTAGGGCTCGCCAAGCTCTGCAGGTGGTGGCAGTATCCTTGAGATGCCACTGCGGCCCCTCCCCCCCACCCTGTAAAATAACTGCTGCATACTGCAGAGCTTGGACAGTTCTGGTACCTGGACCTGAGGAGCAGGAGGAGGTTGTTATCAGCTGGTGAGGCTTGGTGATCTCCATTTACAACAAGGGAGATATTAATTTTGGGACCCTAAACAAAAAGTGGGGGACCCAGCCCCCTCATCTCATGATTGTCACTGGTTGTGTTCAGTACAAAATGGAAGTGCATGTCTGTTTTTTTTCTAGTGTTGCAGTACTTGCTGAGTTCAACTTCCTTTCCAGTTCAGTTTTGATGTTCATATTTCTATTTTTAACTTAAAATCTCTTCTGTATTTAGTGAAGGTTTCGTGTTGTGAAGTCACTTTAAAGTTGTTTTTTTATAGTGGTAATGGGTGACGAGATTGGGGAGGGGCAGGAAGAAGAAGGGATTGGGGGGGGGGGGGGGGTCCTCTTCTTAAATTTCTGCCCTGGGACCCAGTTTGTCTAGCCCTGCATTTGACAAGGCATACAGTGACATCCTGGGCAGAGACTACCTTACTGTCTCCAGTAGATATTTGTACAGCAGCGACATGGTGAATGGTGCAAACCTTTTGACAAGCACTACAAGGTGGACATTGTGGCATGCTCAGAAGCCAGTTTTAGGGCTTCAGCCCTCAGGGCAGCGGTGCCAGGATCCCACTCATTCTAGGGATTGCCTTTAAACATCCCACAGATTCTGGAATAGTGGGAAGCTATGTAATGGAAGGAGAAATTTAGGTCTTAAGCTAATAATTCTTTCCATTAGTCCTTCCTATTATTCTAGAGACCCATCTGAGGTTTCTGAGATGTTAATGGGTCAAATAAACTGTCACCTTTCATAGTGCTTCCTGTATATCTCTTCTCTACAAGTTGTCTAGAGATTAGAGTTCCATACTTCTTTCCTTGTGTTAGATTAGAGAGTTGTTTTAAGGAGGTTGTGTTCATTCTGAATTTCTCCTTACTGCTTCTAAGTTAAATACTGAGGAGCTGGAGTGGATGCTGTCTCTGCTCAGTTTTCAGTTCCTATCTCCACCTGCTGGTTAATGGGCAAAATATCCCACAAGTTCTGGAATAGTAGGCAGAACTAATGGAAAAGAACATTCAGTTTCAGTTAAGACCTAATTTCTCCATATCACATATGCTGAATATAATTTATATTTTATTTATTTGTTACATTTGTATCCCACATTTTCCCACCTATTTGCAGGCTCAATGTGGCTTACATAGTACCATAAAGGCGTTCGCCAAGTCCAATATCTAGTGGGGACTGAAGTTTTCAAATGATCAAATGTTTTTCATGTCATATTAATGTAAGTCTAGTAGAAAAACTTTCAGGTGAAATGTGCATATTCCTAGGTGGCTTATGGCACTGGAAAATAGACATGGCTTGACTGAATCTGGAAAATGTCAGTGGATAACAGTATATTAAGTACTATAGCATATGATTTTAATAGAGTTAAAAATCGCAACCCAGCAGGAATTTGCTAGAGCATTAGAACTGTTTCCGAATCTAAAGGATAGTTGAGAGGATTTTCTGTGACTGTGTTTATTGAATATTGGTGGTTTTCTATTAGAGAGAGGAAAAATAAGCAGCAGAATTGCTGAATGTGTGAGGCCCTCCTGTATCTTGGAGGGTTGCAGGTAGGGCTGTACCTAATATTCGTATTTGATTTGGTCCCAAATAGTGCCCTGAATACAATATTCGGCTGACTAGCAATTTTAAACTTGAATACAAATTTAAATAGCTGTACTGTGCTAAATTCTAACACTTGAATCTCTGATTTCACGTTCCTTGTTCTATTTGTTAAAAGTTCAATACCTATTTGTATTCGGTTGAATAGTAAAATATGCTATTCAGTACAGCTATATTTGCAGGTTCAAACATTGAGGTCCTCAGTGGAAGGAGAGGCACTTTTTAATTTATGGCTTCATTTAGAACTTTCTAATAAACAAAAAAGTTTAACATGCTCAAAGATTTTCACCTAAGTGTATAGCGTGTTTAATTCAGATAGTTTCCTTGGGCATTTTCATTTGAATGATGGCCCATAATTTTTGTAGCTGTTTTACTTGCCTCTATTTTGGTACTCATTCTAATTGGTGTAGGTCACTTTTTGTAATAGATGGCAGCTATGTATGCATTATAAAATCTCAACATACTATTGAGCCTTAGCTATTCATAGTACTGTTCCTGTTGACCTACAAGAAATCAGTCTGATTTTAAATTTTTTTCTTACTCCAGGTTTGGTTTCAAAACTGTAGAGCACGTCATAAGAAACATGTTAGTCCTAATCATTCATCCACTGCTCCAGTTACAGCCATTCAGCCCTCTAGGCTGTCACCACCAATGTTAGAAGACATGACATATTCTGCATATGTACCGCAGGATGGGCCAATATTGACTGCTTTGCATAGTTATATGGATGGTAGGTATAAGTTATTGTAAGCACATTTGTCCACAATTCTTGTCTTTGAGCTCTGATTTAGCTCTTAGAGTGTACAGTTTGGAATAACTAATAAAAACAAAAAATCTAATGGATATTTGACATAAAAGTTTATTCACAGCACATGGTGTGTAATTCTCCAAAAATGTAACACTCTCTGTGAGGAATAATTTACTCCCCGATGGTTTTTTTTTTTTTTTACCAATATGTAGAGTCTCTTGAAAGTAATTTTTCTGAGTTTGGAAAGGGATCTGGAAGTTGCTGCTTGTTTTCACTGCCTCGTGAAATGTAGACATTCAACATGTATGAGATCAAATCAGTGCAGGACAGTCTGATAACCCCAAAGGGCTCCTGGAAAGAGTATTTTCAAATGTGAGTAGAATAGGCCACTTCTTAACTGTATTGCAGCTCAAACAAATTACCGACTATGTTGCTGGTGTATTCCAACTATTAGGTGAACGTGTGTTACAAAACAAAAAAAATCCATGAACCTTAATTGCTGACGAGTGGGGTTTTTTTTTTTTTTTTTTTAAGCTGTTCATATACTGTGACATTTTCCTAAATGTTTCTACACTTCTTCATTTGTGCTAGTAAGTAATCGGGACAAATGGCTTCTATCATAAATGTGCATTTATATTCACTAGCAGAAAGCCTCAAATTATTTTCAGGGTAGAGGGAACGACTCCGTGTAGCCTCACGATAGCACCTTTCTTCTCTGCACTTACCCCTCTCTCCAAAACAATTGTAGTCTGGGTCTCATACACATGCCCTTTTATTTGTGAAGGGTATGTTCTGTTATGCAGTATATACAGATTCCCTGCATGAGCTGTATCGAATAAGGGATAAAAAAGGAAAATCATTTGTGCTATATATACATCCCATCCAAAGTTGTCCTGTTTATTTTGAGTCAAGTATTACATGGTCTGAAACAATAGCACATAATACATATGGTTGAGCAGAACAGATAAGGGCCTGCATTTGAAATGCTTTAGCTGATTGTTTCCAAAAAATTAATTCTTTAGCTGATGGTGAGAATTTTGACCTGATAGATGAATAACTTGGTGGCACAAGTTTAAAATTAGAAATTGAGACATAGTAGGCATTAGTTGACACTTTAGCTGGATAGAGGTGATATTCCACCTATTGTCCAGTTCAGCTGCAGGTAATGGCAAGCCTAAAATTATCTGGATGTCTTAACTGGATATGTTCAACAGAAATGAATTTATTTGGTTGAGATGTTGAAGATTTGGTAAAGTTAACCAGATATTTAGTACTGATGACAAACCTAGAAAGTGTTCTTTGTGGATGAGCAGGGGATATTCTCCACTGGCTCCTTCGGACAATAACAGCTGTTCAAAAGTTGAGGCAACACTAAAACAGCATGGCTGTTAAGAGGCCACCTGAATTTTGTTAGTTTCAAAACGGGCCCAAAATTCATTCTGCCTGGTTTTGGTTTCAGCTGAAAATAGCCATGTGTGTTTGGAAGACAACTTTTTGTGCTTTGTCCCATTTGTCAGCATCCCCCCCCCCCCCCCCCCCCCATCCCCAGCATGTTTTAAAATCCTTGGTGGTCTAGGGGTGTAGTGGCAGCAGGAGTAATCCCTGCCCATTCTTGCTGTGCTCTCAAAATGGCTGCCTTGACTACACCATTAGACCACAAGGGATTGTAAGGTGGTCTGAATGGTTTTTGGCTACCCAAATGTTGGGGGTGGAGATTTAGTTTCTCACATAAGTGTAGCAAAATGTGGCTTCAGTTGCTGAATCTGAACATTTAGCTGGTTATTGTAATAGAACAAAAATATATGGGGGGTGTCCTTCAACCAGAGCATACAATTGGTGTCTCCTCCACTTTCTCCAGGAGAAGTATTTACCATACTGTGAATTCAAAGGCTACACTTGCAGTTTCAATACTGTATGCTTGAGTGGGGTGAATCTGGGTCAATTAGCAGAAAATGGGCATTTAATCTGTGTTCAGTTCCATGCCACTGGTCACCTTTCCTCATTTTTCTAGCAAGTTTTTATAGAACAGTCGCTACACTAGGAACTTTGTGGCAGTTATGAGAGCACAAAATTGGTGGTTTTTCAGAAGACATGGGTTGGGAACAATTCTGGAAAATTAGCTGACATGGGCTGTTTTATCTATTCCAATCCCCCCTTTTTTGTGGTCCATCAGTACTCTGGACACCATGGAAACTATGGAAGACTGGAACTTGTTAATCTAGGGGTGGCATTCCAAGTCTATAAGGATAATACACAAAGCTTTTCTGTAAACAAGTGTAGGACACTAAAACAAGTATACTAAACATGCAGATCAAATCTTGTTGTCAGACCAGCATTTTAAAAATTAAGTTGATGCTTTTTTGCTTCTTTTTTTTTTTTTTTAACATGTATATCAACATTGGTGCACAGATTCAGTTTACAACCCTGAGTCACCCTCATAAACAGCCAGTGTAGGAGTTGGTATACTCTGCCTCCCTCAAAGAGAAATATCCCAAACCACCTCCAGGCATTTAAATCTTGCTTTCCTGATTCTTCCAGCATTTCCCCAAAACCTTACTAGCAATGTCAATGTTCCTTTAGTAGAATAAGACCAGCTTTTCAATAGAAGCGGCCTAGTGAGTCAGAGGTGGGTATATCTTCCAAATAGTAATGCTAGTGTGTCTGGTGTGAATGAAATGATCAAGTAGTTCACAATCATTCCTTTTGAAGGTCCATGTCCTTCCTATATTTCAGCAAACAATAGAAAGAGGTGACAGTTGTGGATCTGCCTAAGATTGTCCTGATGTTGGTAGCAACTTGGTACCAAAAGCAAGCCACCAATGGCAGGTCCACCGCATGGAAATCACCCTCTTCCATGTATACTCTCCAAAGCAAGTCTGACATGCTTCCACATATTGTGCATAGAATGATGGAGTCCTGAAAGTGCAGTGTAAAAACTGCACCATTCTAACCCATGGCAGCACATGGCTTGAATGGGCCATATGACCTCAGTCAGAATCGGATTTGTGTAGATCACTGTTGTGCTTCATAACCCACTGAAGCAGCTTTTGGTGCTTTAAGCACATACACCAGCATATAATACAGACACAATAAGGGTGTGAGTTAAGGAAACTACCATCCATGCTTGTGCCTCTGCCCAAGCCTTCTAAAATCTGAGTAACCCATCCAACTGGCTACCATAGTAACTTGATGTATGTTATATTACAGCACAGTTACACAAGTTCAGTCCTTGAGCGTTGCAAACTCGAATTTTCAGAATATCCTTAGTGAACTATGCATGAGATTGGTGTCTAAATCTCTCATGCATATTCCTTAGGGTATTCTGAAAGCCTGACCAGTGTATGGTCTTAGAGGACTGAGTTGGTACACCTCTGCATTACAGGCTAGCCTCAATTACTTGGAAAGATTTCATGCTATTAAACTTTATTTTTGGTGGATTATCTTCTGACACAGGTGGCTGCTAGCTCATATGACAGCCACTGGATGAATGCTTAAGGTCTTTAGTCCTTGTGGTATGAATCTGATGTGTCACACCAGGGTTTGTTTACCATGTAACGTTATCCCTTTTGGTCTGCTTGCTGCTTGTTGTGTTTGTATTGGATTATAAAATGTATACTGCATTCCAGTATACAGTGAACTAAGAATTTTAAAATGAATGCATTGTATACTAGAATTCTACTTATGCAGTAGGGTTACTGGATTCTCTACATCTGAGGGACACTTGCTCATATATCCATCTGTACCATTGGAAATCTAAAACATCACATTCAAGCACCAGCACTATCTGTACCAAATGCCACCGTTCAGTCTGTCCTTGGCAGCAAGAGTCTTCATAAAATGTCTAGTGGTGACTACAGTTCATCTACAAACAAATTCTTGTTTCATATTCCCATATTTGGATGATATGCAACTTTTCAGTAAACCCCACCTCCACCATACCCATACACAGAGGCCATTCTACATGTACAGAAAATTCAAAACATTTCAGAACATTGGGGTTCCAGATAAACAGAGCAAAGTTTTGCCTGATCTCTAAGCAAGAGATAGTTCAAAGGAGCACATTTAGTAGAGATGGGGGCTTTGTCTACATCTAACTGAGCAAAAGGGTAGCTTCTGACCATGCTGTCCTCGCAAGTTTTGGGGCATATAGGTTTTGTTCATGTTCTATCTTCTGCAAGGCTTCCCATGAGACCTTTGCAGTGACATTTGAAATCACAGTGGAACTAGTTTTATTGGTCATTGTAAAGTGTAAGTTGCCCCAGAATTAAGATGGGCTTTGTTGGTGGCAATTTACCACCCAGCTTTCAAAAAGGTTATCCGAGCTGACCAGAGCTGCATCTCCTAGGGGATTTTCTTTTAGCTCTAAAAGCTCCTTCACCTTTTTAACCATGCTGGTTGTCGTTTGGTCTTCCTCCTTTTTAATACACGGAATATATTTGGTCAGGGCTTCCAGGATGGTATTTTTGAACTGCATTCACACCTGATGTAAACTTTTGACCTTCGCAGCTGCTCACATTTTATCCTAGTCTCGCTTTTGAAAGTTAAATGCTAATGTATTGGATTTCCTGTGTGTACTTACTCCAAATCCAATATCAAATCTGCTCATATTATCAAGGAGCCCCAGCATCATTACCTCCCACACCAGGTTGTGCGCTCCACTAAGGACTAGGTCTAGAATTTTTTTTCTCCTGTTGGCTCCTGTACCAGCTGCTTCATAAAGCAATCCTTGGTTTCGTCAAGGAATTTTACCTCTACTATGCTCTGATGTTACATTTACCCAATCAATATCGGGGTAACTGAAATCGCCCATTATTATTGTTGCCCAGTTTGTTAGCCTCTAATTTCTGATAACATTTCTACATCAGTCTGTTAATCCTGGCCAGGTGGACGGTAATACACGTCCATCATTGTTTTCCCTTTACATATGGAATTTCAATCCATAAGGATTCTGAGATGTTTCCTGCAGAATTTTTCAATCTGATTCAAGGCCATCCTTAACATAGCCCTCCACCACTTCAATCCACCCTATCACTACAATATAGTTTGTACCCTGGTATGACAGTGTCCCACTGGTTATCCTCCTTCCACCAGCTCTTAGAGATGCCTATTCTATTTAATTTTTTATTTAGTGCAATATATTCTAATTCTCCCATCTTTAAGGACATCTGATCTGCTGTGTTTTTTGTTCTATCAGGATTCCCCATCTTCCTATTTTGGTGATATCTAAGATACTTTGTTCCAAGCCATGCGTTTTTGAACGACTGTCTGCCTTCCCTCAGGTTCTAGTTTAAAAGCTGCTCTATCTCCTTTTTAAATGCCAATGCCAGGAGCCTGGTCCCACCCTGGTTAAGGTGGAGCCCATCATTCCGTAATAGGCTCCCCCTTCCTCAGAATATTACCCAGTTCCTTACAAATCTAAAACCTTCCTCCTTGCACCATTGTCTCATCCATGCATTGAGACTCCAGAGCACTGCCCATCTCTTGGGCCCTGTACGTGGAGTGGAACACTTTGGAAAATGCTACTCTAGAGGGTTCTGGATTTCAGCTTTCTGCCTAAGAGCGTACATTTGGCTTCCAGAATCTCTCTCATTTTCTTGTCATTGGAACCCACATGTACCAAGACATAAGTACATAAGTATTGCCATACTGGGACAGACCAAAGGTCCATCAAGCCCAGCATCCTGTTTCCAACAGTGGCCAATCCAGGTCACAAATACCTGGCAAGATCCCAAAAAAGTACAAAACATTTTATGCTGCTTAGCTTGGAAATAAGCAGTGGATTTTCCCCAAGTCCATTTTAATAATGGTCTATGTACTTTTCCTTTAGGAAGCCGTCCAAACCTTTTTTTTTTTTTTTTTTTTAACCCCACTAAGCTAACCGCCTTTACCATGTTCGACAAAGAATTCCAGAGTTTAATTACACGTTGAATAAAGAAAGTTTCTCCGATTCATTTTAAATTTACTAATTTGTAGATTCATTGAGTGACCCCTAGTCCTAGTATTTTTGGAAAGAGTAAACAGACGCGTCACATCTACCTTTGCCACGCCACTCATTATTTTATAGACCTCTTCATATCTTCCCTCAGCAGTCTTTTCTCCAAGCTGAAGAGCCCTAGCCACTTTAGCCTTTCCTCATAGGGAAGTCGTCCCATCCCATTTATCATTTTTGTCGCCCTTCTCTGCACCTTTTCTAATTCCACTATATCTTTTTTGAGATGCGGCGACCAGAATTGAACACAATATTCGAGGTGTGGTCGCACCATGGAGTGATACAAAGGCATTATAACATCCTCATTTTTGTTTTCCATTCCTTTCCTAATAATACCTAACATTCTATTTGCTTTCTTAGCCACAGCAGCACACTGGGCAGAAGGTTTCAATGTATCAACGACGACACCTAGATCCCTTTCTTGGTCTATGACTCCTAATGTGTAACCTTGCATGACGTAGCTATAATTCGGGTTTCTCTTTCCCACATGCATCACTTTGCACTTGCTCACATTAAATGTCATCTGCCAGAATGGAACACAATATTTGAGGTGCAGTCGCACCATGGAGTGTACAAAGGCATTATAACATCCTCATTTTTGTTTTCCATTTCTATCCTAATAATACCTAACATTCTATTTGCTTTCTTAGCTGCCGCAGCACACTGAGCAGAAGGTTTCAACGTATCATTGATGATGACACTTAAATCCCTTTCTTGGTTGGTGACTCCTAATGTGGAACCTTGCATTAAGTAGCTATAATTTGGGTTCCTTTCTCCCACATGCATCACTTTGCACTTGCTCACATTAAACATCATCTGCCATTTAGATGCCCAGTTTCCCAGTCTAGTAAGGTCCTCTTCTAATTTTTCACATTCCTCTTGCAATTTAAGAACTTTGAATAACTTTGTGTTATCAGCAAATGTAATTACTTCACTAGTTACTCCCATCTCTAGATCATTTATAAATGTTATAAAGCAGTGGTCCCAGCACAGACCCCTGAGGAACCCCACTAACAACCTTTCTTCATTGAGAATACTGACCATCTAATCCTACTCAGTTTTATATCTTTTAACCAGTTTTTAATCCACAATTGGACACTACCTCCTATCCCATGACTGTCCAGTCAGCCCCTCCCCAGCACTATCTGAAATCCCCTCCCCAGCACTATCTGAAATCCTATCTGGGTGATGCAGGAGATCTACCACCATTACACCAGGCAGGCAAATCACCAAGCAATCCTGACATTCACCAGCCACCCAGCTATCTATATGCCTAATAAGCGAATCACCAACTACAACACCTATCATAACCCTTCCCTCATGGGCAGTAGCTCCTGGAAAGACATCCTCTGTGCGAGAGGATATTGCATCCTCTGGTGTGCTGATCCTGGCCACAGGATTACTTCTAGCTGCACCAGGGTGCTGCTGTTCTGTTAGAAGACCTCCTTCCTCCAAGGCAGCACAGGGGCTGCCAGATTGGAGGTGGGACTTCTCGACAACATCCCTGTTGGCCTCCTCTGTGTACCTCTCTGTCTTCCTCAGCTCTTCCCAAGTCTGCTACTGTGGCCTTATGAGAACGGACTTGTTCTATGAGCGCTTGCAGCTCTTTGCATTGAGCACACAAATATGACCTCTCACCAACTGGGAGATAATCATACATGTGACACTCAATGCAGAACACTAGATAGCACCCCTTGCTGCTGTTCTACTGTCTTTGTCTTAGAGGTTTTTTTTTTTTTTTTTTAATTAAAACAAGGTACTAGGGTATCAGATGAATATAAAGAGCCTTAAGGTTATATGGTGTAATTTATTTAGTGTTTGCTTCTCAAACTAATTAAAACTCTAATGAAAACTGACCTCTTGTTGTCCTATTTAGAATAATTGACTATAAATGAAGAGTTTGGGGTGGGTGGTAATGAGGACCAAACTAGGCCCTACTGTTCTAGAGACTAATTCTCCAAATGCTCTCCCATATAATGAGCCAAAATGTACTTACCAAACTTCAAATGATAAATGTGGAAAGGAAAAAGCCTCAGTATCCCCTCACCTTCACCCGTTTCACAAGCTTAGAGTGAAAAGGACTTTACCAGGAAGGGAAAGTAGCCAAATTGACTTTCTGGTTTTCAGCTGGGTCCACTCTGCCTCAAAGCTTGTAAGCAGCAACTGTTTTTGGTTGGGGTTTTTTTTTTGGGGGGGGGGTGTTAATTAGGCAGCTTAGGGATTGCCTTTTTTTTTTTTTTTTAATGAATAGCCTCAGGCTTGGAAAGCCGCTTGGGTGGTTGCAGTATTTCCCTTTCAATAGGTGATGCTGGAAATTAAGATAAAGCAAAGGCCTGATATCAAAGGAACAGAATTTTTTGCAGGCAAGAAGCAAATGAAAACTGTCACTCATAGCTGTCAACCAACTTGTAAACAACATATAATATACTATTTAACGTCCTTAACATTTGATCTGTTTTCTTTTTAGTTCATTCACCATCAGCTCTTGGACTTCAGCCTTTGCTACCCCATTCCATGACACAACTGCCAATAAGCCACACCTAAGTCTTTTCCTACAGGGATGTAAAAAGATCTAATCCTTACTCATCTGTATACTGAAAAGATACTTCCTTTTTTTTTTTTTTATTGAACACCTGAGCAATTTTTTCCAGTATCATTGTGCTGCCAAGGTTTGTAAGTATAATTGGTCTGCAAGCCCCCTATGAAATGAAATCTGCATAAAGTATTATGTTGCTTGAAAGACTTGCAAAAACACCTCTTTGTATTGTATGGAAGTAGTCTGCCCTAGTTATTTGTTAATTTATTGGTCATCAGCAGAGCACTGTGCTTAAGAGGACTGAAAAGGGTACAAAAGTTTTACAATTTGTGAAATTGTAGTCTCCATCAGTTTTGTTTTGTTTTTTTTAATATCTGTAAGTTATTGTTATGAAAGTGTTACTTATATATTTGAGTTGCACCCAATCTCCATGTTTGTGTTTTGTATCTGTGAACAGGCAAAATTCAGTTGAAGTTTTTCTTGTAATTGAATAAAGCTCTGTTAACAGCATATTACTGCATTATTGTGTTGCTGGTTTTGGTTCTATGTGATGATACATGAATATTTTTTTTCCTTAAGAAACCAAGATAAATGGTATTCAATGATCTGGTGTTTGTGGCTATAAAACTGTACAAAAGTTACCTTTAATGTAGTCTAGAAGCACCCCAAGGACAGTGTTTTGCCATATTTAGAAGCCAGTTGAACATCTTTGACTCTTGTTTGAAAGGAGAGGGAAAGTGCTCTTAGTTGTTTTTGGTTTTTTTTTTTGTTTTCTGCTGAAGGTGAGATATATTTAAAATACACTATAGAGATCTGGGCCTCTAGTTTAGAAATAACAGTACTATTATCCCATTAGTCATTTTCATGAAATACAAAAAATACATCATGTATATTGATTAGAAATAATTTTAGTTCAGTAGGCTTCCAACACTTAACCCCAAGACTCAAAACGTATGTTTTGAGTGCCTTGGGAAAGTACACCGGCAAAAACATTTGTTCTTCAAGAACAAATCAGGCCTTCTATATTCTCACATGTGGGTGATATCATCCAACAGCCTGGTGTGGATGCTAACTAGCAAGATGATTTGCAGACCTTTTTAGCAGCGTCCCACCGTGCACGCTCTGGTACCTTCCCACCTGATGCATGAGTGATGAGTGCAGGTCCCTCAGTCTTTATTCTTCTACGGAGCATGGAACACTTGTCATGTTTTCAGTGTTTTGTTTTGTTTTTTCTCCTTTGCTTTAGCAGTGCCTTCCTGTGCAGGTATTTTTCTCCTTTTCACAATTTTATCCTTCCTCTTTATTTTGTTCTGTTACCTCTTTAATTTTTGTTAGTATTTTTGGCTCTTCCAGTTTCCCTTCTTTTTTGTGAGTTGCTAGGCCCACTTAAGCTGGAGCACTGACCTCAGTTTGAAAGCTGCCCCTTTCTACAGTTCCTAATTGATGAGTTTAATTTGGTTGCAATTCTTTTTTTGATGTCTAAGACAGTGGCGTTCCTAGCCTGGATGGCACCCGGGGCGGATCGCCGATGCGCACCCCCCCCCCCCCCCCCCCGGGTGGACGCAGCTGGGGGGGAGGGTGGTGCGGTGCGCGCCTGTCGGCTCCGAGTTTGCTAACTTCGCTCGTTCGCTGCAGCTCCCTCTGCCCCGGAAGTAACCTGTTCCGGGGCAGAGGGAGCTGCAGCGAACGAGCGAAGTTAGTGAACTCGGAGCCGACAGGCGTGTGCCGCAGTGTGCACCTGGAGCGGACGCCCCCCCCCCCCCCCCCCCCCCCCGGTACGCCACCAGTCTAAGAAGACTCAGTGTAATCAGGTGATGTCCATGACAGACCCACACTCTTGGTGCATCAGCCTAACTCTTGTTATTTGCAAATGCAGCTGAGAACATGGGCACAGCAAGTCCTGCAGGAGAGACTTTTGGCTCCTCAAAGGCTAATCCATTGACCTCGATGGCTGCTAAGAATTCAACTACCACTGAGAGTGCACTAGTATCAATGAGGTCTCCATCTCTCTTGACCAGGTGCTGAGAGTAGTCCCCAGGACCGGTCAGCGCCAGAGAGATACAGAGAGTGCATACAGGTTCGACTATGTCCTAGTCACCAGTGAAGAACTGTGATGCTGAGTGTCAGGGGAAGCCCAAAAAGCAAAAACATCACTCCTCTTTGCATGGTGCCAGGAGCTTAGGGGAATTGGCATCGCCAGTACCCAAGAACCACCGCTATCTGGAGGAGCCCGCCCTCCCTCTCTTTATAAAGGTACTGGTGTGCAAGGTTCTTTGCAACCAGGTTCCTGCTTCCGGTTTAGTACCAATATCTTCTCAGGCTGCCTCTGTCCCTGCTCCCCCATCTTTGCCTTCTGTCAATGAGCAGTACTGAGCCATGCTCAGGGAGGAGCTGCCACAGATACTTCAGTTGCAATCCACTCAAACATTGAGGGTGCTTGCGTTAACTGCAGATCAGCCCCAAATTCTTCCTGAGGCACCATCCATGCCTGTGGAGAGATTCTTGGCTTTGGTGCCTCAAAGGATGTCAATGTTGCCATCAACCTATTCAGTATCACTCTCGACGGTGGGGGAGGAAACTTCCCCAGAGTCTTAGGTAGATAGAAAAAAGAGAGAGAGCAGCTTTTAAACTAGAAATGGGGGGAAGGCCGACAGTCGCTCAAAAGCGCATGGTTCGGGAAAAGGTATCTTGCAAAGATACCTCACAAACAGGGAAGATAGGGTTTCTGGATAGTGAGGTTGCACAACAGACCGTGGTAGGCCAGGTGCCCTTAAATACAACTAAAGATCAGACAAAAGATGTCAAATCAATAGTGTCAGGTACTAAGCATCATGCAAATAAGAACAACAAACATACTCTGAAATGTCTATATGCAAATGCTAGGAGTCTAAGAAATAAGATGGGAGAGTTGGAATATATTGCACTAAATGAAAAATTGGATATAATAGGCATTACTGAGACCTGGTGGAAGGAGGATAACCAGTGGGACACTGTCATACCGGGGTACAAAGTATATCGTAATGATAGAGTGGACCGGACTGGTGGAGGGGTAGCATTGTATATTAACTGACTCAGATTACAAATTCAGCAGGACACAAATCACACCTTTGAATCACTGTGGGTTGAAATTCCATGTATAAAAGGGAAAAAAATGGTGATAGGAGTGTACTACCGTCCGCCTCGCCAGGATGAGCAGGTAGACACAGAAATGATAAAAGAAATCAGAGACGTGAACAAAATGGGCAATGTGATAATAATGGGTGACTTCAATTATCCAAATATAGACTGGGTAAATGTAACATCGGGACACGCTACAGAGATACAATTCCTTGATGAAATCAAGGACAGCTTTATGGAGCAACTGGTGCAGGAGCCGACGAGAGAAGGAAAAATTCTAGACTTGGTCCTTAGTGGAGCGCATGATCTGGTGAGGGACATTATGGTACTGGGGCCGCTTGATAACAGTGACCATAATATGATCAGTTTTGACATCGACCTTGAAGTAACTGTACACAGAAAGTCAAATACGTTAGCGTTTAACTTTAAAAAAGGAGACTATGATAAAATGAGAAGAACGGTAAAAAAAAAACTTAGGGGGACAACTGAGAGAGTAAAAACTGTACAACAGGCGTGGACGCTGTTCAAAAATACCATCCTGGAGGCCCAGGCCATACATATTCCGTGAATTAGAAAAGAAAGACGGAAGTCCAAAAGACACCCGGCCTGGTTGAAAAGTGAGGTGAAGGAAGCTATTAGGGCTAAAAGAAACGCCTTCAGAAAATGGAAGAAGGAACCGTCTGAAAATAACAAGAAACAGCATAAGGAGTGTCGAAGCAAATGCAAGGCGCAGATTAAGAAGGCCAAGAGGGAGTATGAAAAAAAGATAGCATTAGAGGCAAAAAAACATAGTAAAATTTTTTTTCGGTATATTAAAAGCAGGAAGCCGGCAAAAGAATCGGTTGGGCCGCTGGATGACCGAGGGGTAAAAGGGGCGATCAAGGAAGACAAAGACGTAGCGGAGAGACTGAATGAATTCTTTGCTTCGGTCTTCACCGAGGAAGATTTGGGTGGGATACCGGTGTCGGAAATGGTATTTCAAGCGGACGAGTCGGAGAAACTTACTGACTTCACGGTAAACCTGGAGGACGTAATGGGGCAGTTCGGCAAACTGAAGAGTAGCAAATCTCCTGGACCGGATGGTATTCATCCTAGAGTACTGATAGAACTGAAAAACGAGCTTGCGGAGCTACTGCTAGTGATATGCAACTTATCCTTAAAATCGAGCGTGGTACCGGAAGATTGGAAGGTGGCCAATGTAACGCCCATTTTTAATAAAGGCTCCAGGAGAGATCCGGGAAATTATAGACCGGTGAGTCTGACGTCGATGCCGGGGAAAATGGTAGAGGCTATTATTAAAAACAAAATTACAGAGCACATCCGAGGACATGGATTACTGAGACCGAGTCAGCATGGCTTTTGTGTGGGGAAATCTTGCCTGACCAATTTACTTCAATTCTTTGAAGGAGTGAACAAACATGTGGACAAAGGGGAGTCGGTTGATATTGTGTATCTGGATTTTCAAAAGGCGTTTGACAAGGTACCTCATGAAAGGCTACAGAGGAAATTGGAGGGTCATGGGATAGGAGGAAATGTCCTATTGTGGATTAAAAACTGGTTGAAGGCTAGGAAACAGAGAGTGGGGTTAAATGGGCAGTATTCACAATGGAGAAGAGTAGTTAGTGGGGTTCCTCAGGGGTCCATGCTAGGACCGCTGCTTTTTAATATATTTATAAATGATTTAGAGATGGGAGTAACTAGCGAGGTAATTAAATTTGCTGATGACACAAAGTTATTCAAAGTCGTTAAATCGCGACAGGATTGTGAAAAATTACAAGAGGACCTTACGAGACTGGGAGACTGGGCGGCTAAATGGCAGATGATGTTTAATGTGAGCAAGTGCAAGGTGATGCATGTGGGAAAAAAGAACCCGAATTATAGCTACGTCATGCAAGGTTCCACGTTAGGAGTTACGGACCAAGAAAGGGATCTGGGTGTCGTCGTCGATAACACACTGAAACCTTCTGCTCAGTGTGCTGCTGCGGCTAAGAAAGCGAATAGAATGTTGGGTATTATTAGGAAAGGTATGGAAAACAGGTGTGAGGATGTTATAATGCCGTTGTATTGCTCCATGGTGCGACCGCACCTTGAGTATTGTGTTCAATTCTGGTCGCCTCATCTCAAGAAAGATATAGTAGAATTGGAAAAGGTGCAGCGAAGGGCGACTAAAATGATAGCAGGGATGGGACGACTTCCCTATGAAGAAAGACTAAGGAGGCTAGGGCTATACAGCTTGGAGAAGAGACGGCTGAGGGGAGACATGATAGAGGTATATAAAATAATGAGTGGAGTGGAACAGGTGGATGTGAAGCGTCTGTTCACGCTTTCCAAAAATACTAGGACTAGGGGGCATGCGATGAAACTACAGTATAGTAAATTTAAAACAAATCGGAGAAAATTTTTCTTCACCCAACGTGTAATTAAACTCTGGAATTCGTTGCCGGAGAAAGTGGTGAAGGCGGTTAGCTTAGCAGAGTTTAAAAAGGGGTTGGACGGATTCCTAAAGGACAAGTCCATAAACCGCTACTAAACTGACTTGGAAAAATCCAAAATTCCAGGAATAACATGTATAGAATGTTTGTACGTTTGGGAAGCTTGCCAGGTGCCCTTGGCCTGGATTGGCCGCTGTCGTGGACAGGATGCTGGGCTCGATGGACCCTTGGTCTTTTCCCAGTATGGCATTACTTATGTACTTATGTAGGTTAGGGCTGTACCTCAGTGCTTTTTGGGGCATGGATGTGGCTTCACTGAGTTGGGCTAGGCAAGACTTGCTCACTCTGGTCTGAGTACAGTGTGGAGTCTAACTGGGATATAAGAACATAAGAGTAGCTATACTGGGTCAGACCAATTGTCCATCTAGCCCAGTATGAACACACTATTCTGGATATCCTGAAAACCTGGTCGGGCAGACCAGGTTTTCAGGATATCCAGAATAGTGTTCATTTCTAGTCTCCGCATTTCAAAAAAGATATAGTGGAATTAGAAAAGGTGCAGAGAAGGTTGACAAAAATGATAAAGGGGATGGGACGACTTCCCTATGAGGAAAGGCTAAAGCAACTAGGGTTCTTCAGCTTGGAGAAAAGACGGCTGAGGGGAGATATAAGAGGTCTATAAAACAGTGAGTGGAGTGGACTGGGTAGACGTGAAGCGCCCGTTTACTCTTTCCAAAAATACTAGGACTAGGGGCACACAATGAAGCTCCAAAGTAGTAAATTTAAAGTGAATCGGAGAGAAGTTTTCTTCACTCAATGTGTAATTGAACCCTGGAATTCGTTGCCAGAGAATGCGGTAAAAGCGGTTAGCTTAGTGGGGTTTAAAAAAGGTTTGGGCGGCTTCCTAAAGGAATAGTACACAGACCATTTTAAAATGGACTTAGGGAAAATCCACAGCTTATTGCTGGGATAAGCAGCATAAAATGTTTTGTACTTTTTTGGGATCTTGCCAGGTATTTGTGACCTGGATTGACCACTGTTGGAAACAGGATGCTGGGCTTGATAGACCTTTGGTCTGTCCCAGTATGGCAATACTTATGTACTTATCCTGTTTTCTAAATAGTGGCCAAGCCAGGTCACAAATACCTGGCAGAAAACCAAATCATGGCACAACTCCATACTACAAATCCCAGGGCAAGCAGTTACTTCCCATTTCTCTCAATAGCAGACTATGGCCTTTTCCTCCAGGAATTTGTCCAAACCTTTTTTTTAAACCCAGATACACAACTGCCATTACCACATTCAAATATCCATTAAAATTATCTTAATTACATTGGATCATTCTATATGCATATACTTATCTTCTAAAAGCTTGTAACAAAGTTCTCAATAAAATTCTTAAGCTGTCTTGTACAGTATGTTGTCCTAGAGTCCTTAACAGTGGTCAGCAAGAAAACGGAGGGGGGGGGGGGGGGGGGTCCGGTCTGTGATGCTCTCTCTCCCCAAGATCTTGTATAACTGTCTCTTGCCCACACATACATCTGTCTCGGTAAAAAGGTCCATTTCCTCTTCTCCCATGGCTTGCCCAACAAATCACACTAAATGTCCAGAGGAGTTGGGGGGGGGGGGGGGGGGGGGGCAGCACAGGCACATGGCTGTCGTTGCACAATTTCAAAAGGCCACCTTACAGCTTGATCTAGTTAGCAAGGCTTGAAAACAGCACACAGAATAATTAGGGGGGATGAGAAATATCTTACAGGTAACCCATCTTTGTTTATTATCCAGAGAAGTGCTCTGCATTTACAAATATTAGGGGTCCCAAGCCCCCCCCCCCCCCCCCCAAGTTCCCTTCAACACAGTGTCCCAAACTGCACACAATATGCAAAGTGAGGTTGCACCATGGAGTGATACAGAGGCATTGTTATAATCCTGGTCTTACTTTCTATTTCTTTCCTAATAGTTCCTAACAGTCTGGGTTTTTTTTGGCTGCCACCGCATACTAAGCAGAACATTTCAACGTACTGTCCAGAATGACACCTAGATCCTTTTCGAGGGTTGTGACACCTATCTGGAACCTAATGTCAAATGCCTGTGTGTTGTATTATTTGTCCCAATGTGCATCACTTTGCACTTGTTTGGGTTTCTTCTTAGCAGATGAAATTTAATACAATTTTCCAATTTCCTAAGGTTCTTCTGTATTTTTTACAGTCTGCATATGATTTAACAACCTTGAAGAGCTTGTCATCTGCAAATTTAATTACCTTGTTTATTCCCAGATCCAGATAATTTATAAATAGGTTCCAGTACAGATACCTGGGACACTCCGCTGTTCACCTTTCTGTATTGAGAGAATTGGCTATTTAACCAGTTCCTAAGCCACAGCAGAACATTGCCTCAAAGCCCATGGCTTTTTAATTTCCTCAGGAGTCTTTCAAGGTAACTTTGTAAGTCTGTGCTTTGGAAATGAGCCTCCACGTCAGCCAGCTCATGTTTATTCACACCATCAAAAAAAAAAATGTAGCAAATTGATGAGGAGGAAAAGACCTCGGATACCATATGACACCTAAAATGGTGTATCTGGTGGCTCAAAATTTCATTCATCGGGAAAAAAAATCCCTCCATATTTTAAATACTTTTAATTAACAAAAAATTGGGGATGTTTTCTTTTATTTCTTTTTATGTTTTAAAAAAAAAAAAAAAAAAAAAACCACAAGAGCTATGCTTATTGTGAACATGTATGCTGTAGTGTAGACAAAAACTTCAATGAGATTTTGAAAAGTTCTATACACTTCAATCACACTCAGACGGCTGGTCACTGATATTCAGCAGCAGTTAACCAGGCTGTGCCACTGCATATCAATTCTGATTGGTCATTTTTGAAATTGTCCAAAGAGGGGTATTCTGAAGTTGAGGAAGAACTGGCAGCTGCAGGGATTCCAGTAGTGGTGGTACCCGCATAGCTAAGCAATCAAATAGTACTACATAAACAGTAGTTGTAACTGGTTGCTTAGCTATGCAAGTGCCAGCACTTATTATTGGCTGGTACCTTGTATGGCTTTCAGTTGGGGATGAAGCTGATTGCCCCCCCCCCCCCCCCCCCCCCCCCCTGTTTAAACCTAGAAGGCTCCCTCATACCTATTTATTGACCCTGGTTGTGTAGTGGTCCTTGAGGCAGGAGCAAAGCTCATTCACTCCTGCCATTTGCAGTTATTCATTGTAAATGGGCACCTCGGTAGTACTCTTGCGGTACTACTGCTAGTACTGCAAGATTAGCATTAGAGGTCACAGTGGTCATTTTCTTTTTATTACATTTGCAATATATTTCAAGTACAATTCTTGAACCAGCAAAGATGACTATATGTCATTGTAGATTATAGGCATATTAGCATATTAATTTGCCTACATGCATCTTTTGTTCTAGTAGTGCCACTGTTCCTTTTGTACCACTTAAAAACTAGGAGCTTAAATTCTAAAAGTACTTGCATCTCAAATACTTAGTTACATGTAGAGTTGGTTTTGTTTAAATTCCTCACCTCACACAGTGTGCAACTGTGACACCTTGGAAGTTGCTATGCTTGGGCGACTGAGTGGGGACAGGTGCGGATGGGTAAGATTCCTGTCCCCGTGCAACTCTGTATGCCAGAGTAGCCGCGCCCCCCCCCCCCCCCCCCCCCCCCCCCGGAATGTACTCTCTGAAAGGCTCCACTTAAACATAAGACTATCTGTACTTCAGGAAGTAGGTGAAAGCTTGGCTCTTCAACCAGGCCTTTAATGGAAGAAGTAACACATGCATGAAACGGGGTGCACATACTGCAGCAGGACATGTTATCCACTCCTACCCTAGCTGAGATATTTAACCATATCTCTGACCTCATGTGCAATTTTCTTTAAATTAGTCACAATATTTTCTAACTCTTCTTACTCTCTACCTATTGGTATGGTCCATCTTTGTTTATACCCTACACTGTCAATTAAAATTTATTATGGATTGTGTTGACAGGGTAAGTAGTATAATATTCTATTTTACTTATGCAGTCCCTTGCTTCTAAATCACTCTATAACATTATATGCCAACAGAAACTCAAATGTTGTTTTCCCAGCGTGTGTTTGTCTTGGAATCCAAACTTCACTTGATATGATTTAATTTAACTAGACCTCAATCCATCCACCCTTGGCACTTAGAGGTGAACCAGCCCTTTCATTACAAAAGAATGCCAAAGATGTCTATAGAGCTGATCCTAGCACAGGTCGTTTTTGTTTTTTTTTTATACCCAGACCGGTCCTGAAAGAGGGTACCCTGGGACAATGATCAATCAGGCTCAAAAAAGAGCTAGATTTAATGATGGAGAGTGGCTTCGGCAGTCAAGGTCTAGACAGCAGGAGGCAAGGATTAACTGTATTTTAAAATACACTAAACAATCAGAGAAGTTAGCATCAATCAGTTAAAAAAAAAAAAACACTTGAGGATAACGCAGACACATGAGCTGTTCAAGGAACAGAGACTGATGGTCTCATACCAGGAATACCAATCTTCAAGACAACCTATGTAGATCTGATGTGTGGACAAAAAGGGAGACGGGCATAGGAAGCCACAGTAAATGTTACTGTATCTGTCCAAATATTTTGGAAGGGTCTATATTAACAAAGAATAGAAGTGAGGGGGAACATGGATTGTGATTTGATGAATGTGATCTATGCATGCCGGTGTCTCTGCAATAAAATTTACATTGGGCACACATCTCGCAGGTTTAAAACATAAGTAACTGAACACAAACATGGCATAATACAGAAAACCTGAAGCACCCATGGCACAACATTGTATGAATGAAGGACATACATGTGACAAAATGAAATTCATGGTCATAGAGACAATACAGAAGGGTAAGAGAGGGGGGGCTATTTAAAAAACAGTTATGGCAGAAAGAGCAGAGATATTTCAACATAATACAGTTACACCATATGGCATGACTAAGAACATAGAATGGAAAGTGTTCTACTAGGCTAGGATGGCCCTTGAAGAAATCTTCAACAGATGATTAGTTAACATTGCTGGAGGGTGGTTATTTAAATTTTGCAGCCATCTTGATGCGGCGAACCGAATTGAGTACATGATTGATTAAAAGTTTTCTTCCTTAAGCAGCGAAATAATTGGCGAAACGAGATGTTCTTGTAAAAGGAATAGATGTTAAAATTGTACAGCGCTGCGTAACTCTAGTAGCGCTTTAGAAATGTTAAGTAGTAGTATATGCAAGAAAAGTAATAGCGGCTATACCTATTGAAGGAAGACCCAACACTGAGTGTCTGCTAGGAACACACCAGCCGGCTGGAAGATGCTAAAAAGACTGCAGTAAGGACAATTAAGGATATGGCAGTGTAATAAGATAAGTATGGGGCCGACTGTGGGCAGTAGAAGTGCTAAGATCCTCAGAGAGAGGCACTTAGTATATTTGAGGAAAGTTAGAATTCACAATTGATTATGTGTTTTGTTCTCACAGGGGCTGTGTATGTGTGTTTTGTTCTCACAGGGGCTGTGTATGTGTAGTAAGACTGATAGTAAGATAGCCAATGGATTTTCTCAATTTTTGAGTTTTTTTTTTTTTTTACATTGGTATCTGAACTACCGGTCTGGGCAAAAAGAAAAAAAAAAGGACCTGGGCTAGGATCAGCTCCATATACAACTTTGGTGTTCTTTTGTAATGAAAAGGCTTGTTCACCTTAAAGGTGAAGTGCCAAGGGTAGGTAGATGCATTGTGGTCTAGTTAAATTATATCAAGTGGATTTTGGATGCCAAGGCAAACATATGCTGGGAAAACAACATTTGAGTTTCTCTTGGCATAATGTGTTAAGAGATTGAAGTAGTATACTATGCCATACTTTGTATTGTTTGAATAATTATACTGCTGTAATTGTCTATTGCTTATGTTGGATTTATTCTTATTGTACACCACCTTGAGTGAATTTCTTCAAAAAGACAGTAACTGAATCCTAATAAATGAGCAGAACTATTGAAGGGTGCTGTAGCATTATAGAAGATGTCTACGTAACCAAATCTTTTGTGTTCTAATTAGTTCAGTGTGTCCTCTTGAATGAAAAATGACACTTGGCAACAATATTTGAACTTTGTCTTCAATTAAGACTTAAGAAAAACAGGCTGCCAACTATCAGACAAAAGTTAAACCCTGCTCTCTCTTTGCCTTACCGACTCATTTGGTTCCAAATTATTGTATGTTTCATAGAAAAAAACTGAAATAGAAAAACGGAAAATCATAGCCAGAACCACAGCTAAGGTAAAACCCCAAAATGTGATGGCATGGAAAGATGTGAATGTAAAACTCCGCCAAGTCTGGCTGTAGCCAGCTGGGGCCATTTATCTCTGATAATCTCAGAAATGTAGGCCCAGGCCCATCACCATCACATCTTTAAAAGCACAAGCCACAGCTCTATCTAGCAGGGCTGACACAAGATGAAATTATGAGAGAACTCCCAGCTGTAGCCTAAAGTCAGGGGTGGCAAACAGGGCAATTGCACTGGCCCTCCATAATATAGGGGGCCCCAAAACCTGCCTTGAGCTGAAGAAGACATAAGGTAAAGACCAGCTTTGGGGCCCCCTCCTTGGTGCTGTGGGCCCCTGAATAAAGTTAAATTGGATATGATAAGACAGTTGTGAAGTGTATAATCCTGCCACAATAAATGTATTTTCAGTGGCCAGAAATTGTGCTATAACAGTCCTTCCTTTGCAGAACATTTCTAATTCAAAAAGCTGACACGTTGAAGGGCTGTATTATATCCCTGCACTGCAGTCACAAATTGGACAAACACTCTTATGATACAGGTGTACATACTTTCTGTTAAAATAATGTTAAATTTTTTATTCAAAATACATACAGTAAAGGAAATCAAGTCTTGTAGGTCCCAGGGGCGTAGCCACGGGTGGGCCTGGACGGGCCCAGGCCCAGCCACTTTTCCTTCAGGCCCGCCCAGCGCCCACCCTAACAAGCCCCAACCCAAGCCATCTTTTCCTGCCTCTTCTGCTGGCTCTCCCCATCCGCGTGGACTGTTTAATTTTAGTCCTTGAAGCGCCGTTCTCCCTCCAGGACCGCACCGGCGATTCCGATAGCCTTCTGCCAGCGTGCATCGTCCGGGGCGGGGCTTCTCCTTAGGCGCATCCCACCTCAGGACGCGCCTGAGAGGCCCCGTCCCCAACGACGCACGCTGGCAAAAGGCTATCGGAATCGCCGGTGCGCTGCTGGAGGGAGAACGGCGCTTCAAGGACTAAAAATAAACAGACCACGTGGACGGAGAGCGCCATCAGAAGAGAGGGAGGGGATGGCGAAGGGAGAAAGCGCTGCCAAGGTAGGCCGAGGGAGACAGAAGAAAGTTCTGGGGGGGGGGGGGGGGGGGGGGAGGGAATATTTTAAAATTACTGTGTAGGGGTGGGGTTGGGAACAGCCCACCCAGGTTAATGCGGGGCCCGCCCAAAATGGCAGGTCTGGCTACGCTGCTGGTAGGTCCACCAACTGAAAGCGGTTGGAAAACTATAAAGGAAAAACAGGAAAATTCCCATGACCTTAATCAGAGCCTGACTGGAGGGGGAACATTTTAGCCCCCCCCCCCCCTGTCACTTTTGACCCCCTCCCCCCGCGCCGTCACCACCACCAACCCTTCCCTGCGGCCAGGTACCTTTGCTGGCGGGGGTCCCTAACCCCTGCCGGCCGAAGTCCACTTCAGCGCCGGTCTCCAAGTCTGGCGTGTTCACTAATTGGATTCTGTGAGTCCTGATGTCCTGCATGTAGGAACGTGCCGGACTCGGAGACCGGCGCCGAAGAGGACTTTGGCTGGCAGGGGTTGGGGACCCCTGCCAGCAAAGGTACCTGACAGCAGGAGGGGGGGGGGGGGTTGGATGTGTGGGGGAGGGTTGGTGGTGTGGGGTGAAAGCAGGGGGGCCAGGGCTAAATCTGCAGGGTTGCCCCCACCTAGCTACGCCGCTGCCCTTCACTAAAGCTTAGCGTGCTCTAAATGTTAAGAGGCCCATAGGTATAAAATGGGCTTTTTCCATTTAGAGAGCACTATGCTTTAGTAAAAGGGCCCCTTAGATTGTGAGCTTTTCATCAACAGGAAAATGCATACTGTATCTGAATGTAGCTCACCTCAAACTACTGAAAAAGGCATGAGTTAAATCAAAAGTACCTATCATCATCATCTGGTCTGCCATGACATTCGAGCTTGCCCCTTCTCACAGGCCAGTTGGGTTATTGTATAACCTGGTGACAGTCCTGCCATTAGTAGAGGGCAAATTGAGAACAGCTGCATAAGCTCATGCACTAGTGTATATGTGAATACTGGGGATGAGCATTCATTTATGAAGATATGGGAAATGTTAACTCCATATCCCATGTCACTGCATATTTTTATCAAACATGAGCAGGGAGACATGAAATTTTGTGTTATATTGTTTGCTAATAATAGAGCACACTCTTTTGAAAACATATGCACTCAGTGACTTTGCTGCGTGGTTATTGACAATGAGCACTTTAGAGGTGTGAATACCATTGCACTGTATTGTGAAAGCTGCACAGTTCTGATCCCTGCAGAAGTCTTTTGTATGGGTGAAACGAGTGCTGTTGGATCCGCAAAAGATAAGTTCATGCAGAATTTTGATATATGAAAGTGCCTGTTTATGAGTAAAGACTTTTGAGAAATGTTGAAAATGTTTAAAAAATTTTAGACCAATGAATGAAATTTGAACCATAAAATACTGACAGATATCAGACTAAGAGTCCCAAGGGCTCGTCTCGAAGGGCCCAGTTAACAGAGGGCTGGGCCCGTTCGAGCGGGTCTCAAAGCGGGCGGAGGAAGCAGGAAGGAGGGGGGGTAGGAATCGGGTCCACGAGGACTCCGCGCGAATCCATCGTGTGGTTGGTGAGTTTAGAGATAGGGGGCTGCCAAAAGGGAGAGGCGGGAAGCTGATTGGAAGGAGAGACTGTGGGGGTGGAGCAAAGAAGGAAAATAAAGCTGGGGGATTGTGACAAGGTCAGGGCGTTCCCTTGATCCTCGGAGGCGTTTACCCACCCTCGCAAGGGGGAGGCGGGGGGGGGTGGTGTTTTGTTTGTGTATTTCAGGCATAGAAGCAGTTGCAGCGGCAAAAAGTAAAGAACATAAATCCGAGCTACAGGAGAGAGTGCTCATGGGGGCTGAGCCAAGGCAGAAAAGGTGGGTCAGGCGACCCAGGCTGCAGGTGTGGAGGTCCACACGGTGTAGGGTTCTTGCTGCTGTGGTGGAGCCCGGAAGCGGCCATTTTGCTGATATGTCTCAACACCACCTGAAATTAAATATGACCAAAACCGAGCTTCTCAGCTCCCCCCATTTTCTATTTCTGTTGATGGCTCTCTCATTCTCCCTGTCTCCTCAGCTCGAAACCTTGGGGTTATCTTTGACTCTTCTCTCTCCTTCTCTACTCATATCCAGCAGATCGCCAAGACCTGTCGTTTCTTTCTTTACTACGTGTTATACAAACCAGGATAATAGTGCCACCAAAACTTATATCTATGGTGGATATTTATATGTTAGTGTTTGTGTTTTATCTACATTTAAGGAGCACCCTCAGATATTCCCACTATCACAACTCACAGATAAATTACTGTGGTTTTTTTTTTTTTTGTGGCATCTCATTCATCGGGTTGTTCCTTATTTTAATTTATTATATCCCAATTCAGGTGCCGTTAATTTGGTGCAACACTATACCAAATTTTTGATTTCTTTAAAATAACACTTTATATGTGTGTGCTCAATACCTCATAAAGCTACAAACTGTTAATCTCGACTATACCACCATATAAAGACTGTTATGAGAAATAATCAATCACTTATCTGAGTTCTGTATTTGGATAAGTGCCCTGACTGCATCAACATAGTCCACTTTGTCCTCCGCCTTTCCCTGAATATGCCCGACACCGCGGGTTTCACTCATCTTTCTTCAGAGACTAGGGTTAAGGTGAATCAGTTCTCAACAAATGTTCAATAACCACTGGAGTTGTTCAAATGTTGCGCCTGTGTGGCTTTTAAAGGTGCCTGTTCAAAGCCACATCCTAAGACTCCTCCTTTGTGATGTCACTATGAAGTAGTAATTAGAAAACTTTATTAGTTCTTCATCCCCCACTTTAATCAAGTGAAACTATTTACTTCTATCTCAAGATATATATTTAGAACTCAAACTACCACTTTTCACTCAAGTTCAACATATAGCATGTATCAGTAAAGAGTCCATCTTGACATAAAAATCTCAACTAGTGAAAGATGATTAAAACTGAATTTATATATGCACGCAATAAAGACAGTTATATTATAGTGTGCCATTCAATGGTTTCATAAAGACCCGCAGGGTTAACAGAGTTCAACTTAAAAATCCACCATTGCGCCCTGTGGGCCAACGCACTACTTCGATCCACTCCTTCAGAAACATCGGTGATATGATCTGCTATAAACCATTGTAAATCAGCAAACATGATCAAACTGAAGACAGTGTGCTACCAATGGAGCTGTAGTAGTCCGAGTATTCAATCTACTTTTGTGCTTCGTAAGTCTCACCTTCAGCTGTCTAATTGTGCGCCCTACATATTAAAGTCCACATGGGCAAACTATCATATATACCACAAATGAAGTTGTATAAGAGGTGTTGTGCCTTATTTTAAAAGGGGTGGGGCTATGGGCACAGCTGCTGCCCCTAGTGTGGCCAATTTATATGTGAGCCAGTTCGAAGATATACATCTTTATTCCTCGCAGTGGTTTGCGGATATAATTCATTGGCATCGCTTTATAGACGATATTTTCTTCATTTGGACATCTACAGAACAACAATTGACAGAGTTTTTAGAGTGGATCAATAACAGATCCTTGTTTGAAGTTCACTTTGACTAAACATGAAAGACAAAGCATTTTTAGATACATGGATCTTAAAGGAAGCAGGACAATTACAGACGGCTGTATATCATAAAACGACAGCTTGGAATACATTGTTATCATTTGATAGTCATCATCCATACAAACTTAAATGGTCCTTGCCTATTGGACAATTTTTACATCTGCGGAGAATTTGCTCCACAGACGGTATGTTTAAACAACAAGCGACTCAACTAGTAACCAAACTTCAAGCCAGGGGCTATTCCCAGCCCTGCATTAAACAAGCATATAGGAGGGCTTTGTATGCCCAACGATCGTTGTTGTTAGACCGACCCAAAGAACAGATGAACAAATTTGTATGTGTGTTGGGACAGTCTACTTTAGCTCCACAGGTAGCACAATTATTGTTCAAACATTGGCAGGTATTGTCTCTTCAATCTTTCAGCAAACTCCATGCATAGCTTATACCCGAGGACGTAATTTACGTAATAGTTTGGTCCGCACAAGAGGGACTTTCACCTTACCAACTATAGAGAAGAGGGAGGACGGCCCATGTGGCACTTGTCAATTTTGTTCACAGACGAAACGATTAACTGAATGGACTCACGAGCAGACCCAACAATCTTTTAAAATAAGGCACAACACCTCTTGTACAACTTCATTTGTGGTATATATTTTATTTATTTATTTTATTGAATTTGTATCCCACATTTTCTCACCTATTTGTGGGCTCAGTGTGGCTTACAATACATTGTGAATAATGGAAATACAATTTGTTACAAATCAGTTATGGATTACATTGTGAGAAGTTAAGCGAAGACAAAGTCAAAGTATCGTTGGGGAATAGGACAAGGAAAAGAACAATGGAACAGTTTGCCCATGTGGACTTTATTATGTAGGGCGCACAAGTTGACAGATGAAGGTGAGACTTACGGAGCACAAAAGTAGATTGAATACTCGGACTACTACAGCTCAGTTGGTAGCACACTGTCTTCAGTTTGATCATAAGTTTGCTGATTTACAATAGTTTATAGCAGATCATATCACCGATGTTTCTGAAGGAGTGGATCGAAATAGTGCGTTGGCCTGCAGGGCGCAATGGTGGATTTTTAAGTTGAACTCTGTTAACCCTGCGGGTCTTAATGAAACCATTGAATGGCACACTATAATATAATATAACTGTCTGTATTGCGCGCATATATAAATTCAGTTTTAATCATCTTTCACTAGTTGAGATTTTTATGTCAAGATGGACTCTGTACTGATACATGCTACAGTGGTGGAAATAAGTATTTGATCCCTTGCTGATTTTGTAAGTTTGCCCACTGACAAAGACATGAGCAGCCCATAATTGAAGGGTAGGTTATTGGTAACAGTGAGAGATAGCACATCACAAATTAAATCCGGAAAATCACATTGTGGAAAGTATATGAATTTATTTGCATTCTGCAGAGGGAAATAAGTATTTAATCCCTCTGGCAAACAAGACCTAATACTTGGTGGCAAAACCCTTGTTGGCAAGCACAGCGGTCAGACGTCTTCTGTAGTTGATGATGAGGTTTGCACACATGTCAGGAGGAATTTTGGTCCACTCCTCTTTGCAGATCATCTCTAAATCATTAAGAGTTCTGGGCTGTCGCTTGGCAACTCGCAGCTTCAGCTCCCTCCATAAGTTTTCAATGGGATTAAGGTCTGGTGACTGGCTAGGCCACTCCATGACCCTAATGTGCTTCTTCCTGAGCCACTCCTTTGTTGCCTTGGCTGTATGTTTTGGGTCATTGTCGTGCTGGAAGACCCAGCCACGACCCATTTTTAAGGCCCTGGCGGAGGGAAGGAGGTTGTCACTCAGAATTGTACGGTACATGGCCCCATCCATTCTCCCATTGATGCGGTGAAGTAGTCCTGTGCCCTTAGCAGAGAAACACCCCCAAAACATAACATTTCCACCTCCATGCTTGACAGTGGGGACGGTGTTCTTTGGGTCATAGGCAGCATTTCTCTTCCTCCAAACACGGCGAGTTGAGTTCATGCCAAAGAGCTCAATTTTTTCTCATCTGACCACAGCACCTTCTCCCAATCACTCTCGGCATCATCCAGGTGTTCACTGGCAAACTTCAGACGGGCCGTCACATGTGCCTTCCGGAGCAGGGGGACCTTGCGGGCACTGCAGGATTGCAATCCGTTATGTCGTAATGTGTTACCAATGGTTTTCGTGGTGACAGTGGTCCCAGCTGCCTTGAGATCATTGACAAGTTCCCCCCTTGTAGTTGTAGGCTGATTTCTAACCTTCCTCATGATCAAGGATACCCCACGAGGTGAGATTTTGCGTGGAGCCCCAGATCTTTGTCGATTGACAGTCATTTTGTACTTCTTCCATTTTCTTACTATGGCACCAACAGTTGTCTCCTTCTCACCCAGCGTCTTACTGATGGTTTTGTAGCCCATTCCAGCCTTGTGCAGGTGTATGATCTTGTCCCTGACATCCTTAGACAGCTCCTTGCTCTTGGCCATTTTGTAGAGGTTAGAGTCTGACTGATTCACTGAGTCTGTGGACAGGTGTCTTTCATACAGGTGACCATTGCCGACAGCTGTCTGTCATGCAGGTAACGAGTTGATTTGGAGCATCTACCTGGTCTGTAGGGGCCAGATCTCTTACTGGTTGGTGGGGGATCAAATACTTATTTCCCTCTGCAGAATGCAAATAAATTCATATACTTTCCACAATGTGATTTTCCGGATTTAATTTGTGATGTGCTATCTCTCACTGTTACCAATAACCTACCCTTCAATTATGGGCTGCTCATGTCTTTGTCAGTGGGCAAACTTACAAAATCAGCAAGGGATCAAATACTTATTTCCACCACTGTATATGTTGAACTTGAGTGAAAATTGGTAGTTGTTTGAGTTCTAAATATATATCTTGAGATAGAAGTAAACAGTTTCACATGATTAAAGTGGGGGATGAAGAACTAATAAAGTTTTCTAATTACTACTTCATAGTGACGTCACAAAGGAGGAGTCTTAGGATGTGGCTTTGAACTGGCGCCTTTAAAAGCCACATAGGTGCAACGTTTGAACGACTGCAGTGGGTATTGAACATTTGTTGAGAACTGATTCGCCTTAACCCTAGTCCCTGAAGAAAGACAAGTGAAACTCGTGGTGTCGGGCGTCTTCAGGGGAAGGCGGAGGACAAAGTGGACTATGTTGATGCAGTCAGGCCACTTATCCAATACAGACCTCAGATAAGTGTGGAGGAGTGGCCTAGTGGTTAGGGTGGTGGACTTTGGTCCTGAGGAACTGAGTTCTATTCCCACTTCAGGCACAGGCAGCTCCTTGTGACTCTGGGCAAGTCACTTAACCCTCTATTGCCCCATGTAAGCCGGATTGAGCCTGCCATGAGTGGGAAAGCGTGGGGTACAAATGTAACTAAAATAAAATAAGTAATTGATTATTTCTCATAACAGTCTCTATATGGTGGTATAGTCGAGATTAACAGTTTGTAGCTTTATGAGGTATTGGGCACACACATATAAAGTGTTATTTTAAAGAAATCCAAAATTTGGTATAGTGTTGCACCAAATTAACGGCACCTGAATTGGGATATAATAAATTAAAATAAGGAACAACCTGATGAATGAGATGCCGTACCACAAAAAAAAAAAAACACAGTAATTTATCTGTGAGTTATGATAGTGGGAATATCTGAGGGTGCTCCTTAAATGTAGATAAAACACAAACACTAACATATAAATATCCACCATAGATATAAGTTTTGGTGGCACTATTATCCTGGCTTGTATAACAGGTAGTTTGCACTTATTGGCCAGTGAGCAACGGATACTCATTTGGATTCTGTTGGTTTCTTTCTTTACAACATCCATAAAATCCGCCCCTTTCTTTCTGAGCACTCTACCAAAACCCTCATCCACACCCTTGTCACCTCTTGTTTGGACTACTGCAATCTGCTTCTTGCTGGCCTCCCACTTAGTAACCTCTCCCCTCTCCAGTCGCTTGAAAACTCTGCTGCCCCTTTCTTTCTGAGCACTCTAACAAAACCCTCATCCACACCCTTGTCACCTCTCGTTTGGATTATTGCAATCTGCTTCTTGATGGCCTCCTACTTAGTCACCTCTTCCCTCTCCAGTCGGTTCAAAACTCTGCTGCCCGTCTCGTCTTCTGCCAGGGTCGCTTTACTCATACTATCCCTCTCCTCAAGTAGCTTCACTGGCTCCCTATCCGTTTTCGCATACTGTTCAAACTTCTTCTACTAACTGTAAATTGGCTTTTCATTATTGAACCCTTCTTTGCTCCCTCTACTTTCTGCTCTACCTATAAATGTACTCTGCTGCTCCCCAGTATCTCTCCACACTCGTCCTTCCCTACACCCCTTCCCATGCACTCCGTTCCCTGGATAAATCCTTCTTATCTGTTCCCTTTTCCGCTACTGCCAACTCCAGACTTCGCTCCTTCTGTCTTGCTGCGCCCTATGCCTGGAATAGACTTCCTGAGCCCCTTCGTCTTGCCCCATCCTTGACCATCTTTAAATCTAGATTGAAAGCCCACCTCTTTAACATTGCTTGTGACTCGTAACCACTTGTATCCACTCGCCTCCACCTACCCTCCTCTCCTCTTTCCTCTACACATTAATTGATTTGTTTGCTTTATTTAATGTCTACTAGATTGTAAGCTCTTTGAGCAGGGACTGTCGTTCTTCTATGTTTGTGCAGCGCTGCGTATGCTTTGTAGCACTATAGAAATGCTAAATAGTAGTAGTAGTAGTAGTAATATAGTGAACAGCTGAAGGTGGGGGGCAGCTACTGCTGATGTATGCCTGGACTCTTTTAGCTCGAGAAAGGGGGGCCTATATTGTTCATGTTAATTGAAGTTAAATTGTAATAAAGTAAGCTGCGGCCTATGTTACCCAAAATTGGTTCTCAAGGAGTTATTTGGAGGGGGAGGGGTTGGGGTAAATGATAGCTGGGGTTGAACAGGGTCCCAGCTCCAAGGTTTATGAAATTTAGTCTGCAGTAATGATTTCTGAGGTAATTTTACCTCTATATAAAAGAAAACATGAATTAATCTGTTATAAAAAATGTGCTAAGAACATAAGGATAGTCTAATCATGAAGGAATAAACTGTTAAAGACAGCAAGACCTTATAGAAATTGTTGTGTTGGATTTAGCACCCCCAATAATTTTGAAAGTTGCCTCCTACAATTATAGGAATTTGTAGATGATCATACCGTTTTCGATGATTACCAGTCAGACTATTATCAGTTTTACAGCACCAAGACACAGCTGACAAATATTGTAGACAATTTACAATTATCCGTGGATAGAGGCATTGATTCAATGCTACTATTGTTAGACTTATGTCTGAATTTGATGCAGCGGACTATGATAATTTGTTATACCACTTGCAGAAAAAAAGGGATAGAAGCAAGGCAACAATGTGTTGCTGTAAGGAAGCAGTTCTCAAAGTGTTATCCCCTTCATTTGGGGTGCCACAGGGGACTTTGTGGCCATATCAATGCTAATTAACAATGGGGATAACATACAGTAGCCTAGATTAGAAAAGGTTCAAAGAAGAGTGACCAAAATGATAAACAGGATGGAACTCCTCTCATATGAGGAAAGGCTAAAGCGGTTAAGGCTCTTTAGCAAGGAAAAGAAATGGATGAGGGGAGATGTGATTGAGGTCTGCAAAATCCTGAGTGGTGTAGAATGAGTAGAAGTAAATCAAATTTTTTTTTTTTACTTGTTCCAAAAGTACAAATACTAGGGGACACTCAAGGAAGTTACATGGAAATACTTTTAAAACAACTAGGAGGAAATATTTTTTTATTCAATGAATAGTTAAGCTCTGGAACTCTTTGCCAGAGGATGTGGTAAGTGCAGTTAGCGTATCTGGGTTTAAGGTTTGAACAAGTTTCTGGTGGAAACGTATGTAGTCTGCTATTGAGATAGACATGGGGAAGCAACTGCTTGCCCTGGGATTTGTAGCATGGAATGTTGCCACAATTTGGGTTTCTGCCTGGCACTTGTGACCTGGCTTGGCCACTGTTAGAAACAGGATACCGGGCTAGATGGACTACTGATCTGACCCAGTATGGCTACTCATGTGCTTATCTAAATAAAATGTTGTGGCTATTTATGGCCAGAGCATCCATTTAAAAATGGGGAAATATTAACGGAGGCAACTTGCAAATCACACATGTAATGTTTTTTTTTAGATGTGTAAATTCAGACATCTACACGTCTGCCATTTTTAGAAACCTACACATGTAAATGCTCTAAGTGCAGAGGCTGAGATCTTATTACACTTTCAATTTTGATGGGGGGGGGAACAATGGGGGATTAAGGAGCAGCTGTGAGGTAGAGAGCTGCATGCGAACAGGGTTAGCGGAACTTCCGTGGGGGATCACTTCCAGGTCCATGGGATTCCCACAGGAATGGAAATAGGTCTCATGGGGATCCTGTGGGGATGGATGCTGGTCCTGTGGGGTTTCTGCAGAACTGTAGTGCCATGCCAGCCTACTTATTTTCCTTGTGCCATGGCAATTATAATAGCACTAAATAAAATTAATGGGTATGGTTGATAGCACTGAAATCCCCATAAGCACTGAGGGGAAGTTATCAAAAGGGGCTACTGTTGAGTTACTTTACCCCAAGTTGGGTTTTTTTTTTTTTTTTTTAGCACAGGGGACAGGTGGGGATGAGTCCAGCAGGGATTCGTGAAATTTCTTTCCCCATGCAACTCTCTACTGTGAATCCTGCCACTCATATATTTAGACATACATGGGAAATGCATGTGTAGATTTTGGTTTTACCCAAGCCTCACCCTTTTTCCACCTGTATATAGTGCATAGTTATTCCTTTCTAGAATCAGATTTTCCACATGTATCTGATCTGCATGTAAACAGTGAACAGGGCTTCTAAAATAACCTTAATATGTTGTAGTGCTCTGTGGTGGGCTGCCAGTTCAGGGAAAGGAAGCTTTGGGTTGATGATGGATGAGATAAAAATCTAAATAAATAATATAAACAAATAGAGCCCCAGGCTGAGAACCACAGAGTGCAGGGTTCAAATCCCACTGCTTGCAGTTAGGGTTAGGTTATAGAACCCTTCATTGCCTCATTTACAAACCTGGACTCTAAGCCTGAATGTAACGCCCCTTGAGCTGCTACTGAAAAAAGGTGTGACTAAATCCAAATGTAAGGGAGGGTGTGAGTTTTAGAGGCAGGCAGTGCTACACATGCCTGGAGCCTAGCTTCAGTGAAAGCTCCTGTGGCAGAATGAATAAGAGCTGTCTTTTTCTATTACTTTAAGGAGGTAGAATGGTTTCCATGAAGGCCCCCTGGAGTACCTCATAGCAGTAGTTTTGCTGCTGAATCACAAAGCTCTGGCGGGAGAGGAGGGTTGGAGGAAAGAATGATGAGGAAGAAAAACCAGAGATGGGGAGAGGAGTAAAGAATGGGGGGAGGAGTTAAGGAGAGATGAGGGAGAAAAAAGGAAGAAAGAAGAAGCAGCAGAGAGGGTAGAAAAGAGATGAGGGGTGGATGGAATGGACAACAGAAGGTGGAAGATAAAGATAAGAAGGGAAAAGTGGACAGGGGAAATTGAAAGAGGGAGAGGGATAAAGAAGAGGGAAGGATGAAAGGAAACAAGGGGGGGGTGAAAAAACCATGAAGGCTTCTGTGACCATATGTGAAGTTTTGTGCTTACATTGATTGAGCTGTATTACTTTTGTATTAATTTTGGAATTCTTTTTTCACAGTTTTTACATACATTATAAACCATCTAGACTCTTTGGGGAATTGGCAGCATATCAAGTTTTAATGAACTGTAAGCTATAGTGAAATGTGTGTGATACAGGGTTGGAGAGGGATGTATGTGTAAGCAACGAAAAGGAGGAAGAAGGGAAGAGTGTGGTAAATGCCAAAAGGACCGATAAGGGAAAAAAGCTAGGGTTTATTTAAAGACAGAATAGAAAAGGAACTTAGGAATAAGAACATCAAACAAAGAAATTGAAGCATCTTAAAAAATGAGAGAACGGAATGGGTAAGAGAAGAAAGACATGTAGAAATCAGGAGACATGAAAATTAATTAATATGGAAAGACAGAAAATTAAAAAAAATCATACGGAAAAGAATACATAAAATGTATGAAAAATGGGAAAAGAAAGAAATGAAAAACCTTAAAAGAAGAAGTTAAAGAAACCAAAAAGGGCAAGAAATTTTAATTTAATTTTTAGGCCAGAATTCCAGTGAGTTTCTCGCGGCCCTACGTCATTAAAGCATATTTAAATTTGTCTGAGAGATGAAAAAAATGCTATGTTGAATAGATGTTTGGCTATTTCATATGGCTCTGGAATGCTATAGGTCTATATAATATTTTAAAGAGATTTTAAAACTACTTCCAGGGCACCTAAGAAAATTGGGTCCACTCTCCTGTCCAGTTCCACGATTTCGATTCCTGGTGGGAAACGCTTTAAAAAACAAACAAACAAAAAACCGACTGGAAACTAGGCTAGGTCTTGACCTTGTCCGTTTTAACTGCCATCAGTGTGGACGGGGCGGGCTTTAATGCCTCTAAGTCCACCCGACACGGCTTGAGATGGTGTAAAATCCAGCACGTGGAACCGGATTTATTAATGATTCCTCGAGAAATAAATCTCGGTCACCATGCTGATGCGGAGCTTTGCAAGCCACCGTCAGAAATATCATGTTAATGTGATCTCTGCACACAATATTTCAGTGCTTCAAGAGGCAGCGAAAGCTTAAATAAAAAGGTTTCGAAGTCTCTTATTAATTAGATGTATATAAAGACAGCATCGCTTGCTCAGAGCTAAGGCTATTCACCGACTAAATTTGCCAAAAACCTATACTTGGTTTTAAATGAAATTTTCTTTAACGACTGTATGCATGCTACATAGTTCTAATACTTAATCACACGTATTTCAGATTTTTGAAAGTCTGTTTTGAAGTTTAATATTTCGATTGTGTGTTTGCAAATGAAGCACACACGTTCTTTTCCCTTTTCTTTAGAGAATCACATTTAGAAATCACCAAATACGAATAAATTATGAGGATTTGGAAAGTGGAATCATTATAATAATTCTACAAATTGTTTTAAATAAGTAGCGCAATTACTACTGAGCAGCAAGTACTGTAAAATAATTTGGTTTCCCAGCAAAACAAGCTTAACAGTTACTTGGTCATTTTATTCTAAGGCTTGAAAGGCGCAGCCTTTAAGAAACAAATTTACCTGAGCTCATTTGCATTCCTACCCGAGATGCATTTTGTCTATTGGCTTTGACGGAACTTTTTGAAGCATTTTTGCTTGGCATGAGTTAAACGATGGATGAGAATCCACCGAAAACGCAACATATTTTATGGAGATTAGGTTGAACTGCAGCCAAATTACTCTGTACAAATCCGAAGTGTTTTTAAGGACATTAAGAGAAATAATGAAACGTCCCCCTCCCATGTTCTTTACTTAATGAAAATAATCAACTGTTTTGACATCAATGTGCTTAACAGAGCCTCAAGCCCCCAATTTCAAACTAGGACTTCATCATGACACACCAGCAACTCACTACTAAACTTTTCACCATATTCTAACAGGCTGAAATCCCCTTGAGGAAGGGTTGAATTCCATAAGGCTTTTTCTTTTTCCTGCCCGGGAAAAGACCTTAATTCACCTTAATTTATCGTGCTTTCTACCAACTTTTCCTTGGTGGTGTGTGGATTCTGTGCAGGTTGGGAGGGTAACTTCAGGGATCCTTATTCAGCTATGACACCCTTATCATGCATGAATGCCCCCCCCCCCCCCTTCACCTCACCTCAATCTGCTCAAGTGTCCCTTGTCCACTAGGCAGCTGCCATCCATGAAAAGCCAACCTCCCAGCTTCGGTCATTAACAGAAGATCACAATGCTAGTTTTTTCTTTTCTTTTTTAATGAAATGGTCTTTATTTTTTTTTTTTTAATATTTTCCACAAAGATCAAAAAACATCAGCGGTTCTCTAACATTCACTTTCGTTTGCCTATATCCTTAGAATAAAGCTCAGACAGTTTTTAAACACTTAAGCCCAACAGAAGAAAGTCATTCAATAACAAACATGTTTTTTTCTGTTACCAAAACTTTTTCACCAAAGCGTTTCCGAAGCCTTCTGCACAGCAGAGGCACATCGATCACCAATTTCGGACAGGTTTTTTTTTTCTGCTTTTTAACGTTTTAGAATGAAAAGCTACAATACCCAAATGTCATTTGAAGATAGAAATACCGTACAAGGTGAAACGGATAATAATTCCTTCTTAAACCTTTGAATCGTGTTCTGATTTTCAGTAGTTGTGTTTAAAACCCAGCTTCTCCTCAGGTTTATACGGATATCAGGATCTTACTTCCACTTAAGCGCTAACCGCTAAAGAATTACAAAGGAAATAAACGTTTTTTGTATAAAAAGATACAAAATGAAAGAAAATTTAGAAAACCATTATTTTCCGTTATTGGCAAATAGATAAAGCCATTTATTTTCAATTTGTCCATCATTCAAAGAGTTATAGTACATCCTTCTATATTATTTGAAATCCCTAGGATTCTATTCAGCAGCTTTTTCGCGCATGTTTTTAAACCCCCCATCACTTTTTTACGCAACTCCCCTCCCCACCCCCGAGCAAAATCAGTGCCATATCGAAACTATGCTGCGTCATATGTCAACTTCATGTATGTGATTGCATAGTGGTGGCATGTGCAGGCGGTTCTGGCTCATACCTTACATTTGATGCAAATGTGGGTTGCCTTATGCACATAAAGTACGCACAATTTGGCTCTCAATTCCACTGACCTGCCCGTGTATTATTAACCTCTCTGCCAACTGGAGCTCAACCGAAAACCTTTCCTATCCTAGAGCTCGTTGGGGAATGAGCGCTTTTCTTGAACGAACGTTCCTGGGTTTTTTTTTTTTTTTTTACAGCTAATGTACAAAAGAATATTTACAAATAAAATGTACGCTATTCCATCATTTGACGACTTATTCAAACTTGACCTCTTGAATAGCAACATAGGAAACTGATTCATTTTCAATTGATTATGACGCTCATCAAGTCCCACACAAACCCCGTTTTTCAAATGAAAAATGAATAATTTTTATGTTTAGTCAATGCATTTTCTACAGACAGCAAGCAAGGTAGGTAACATAAAAAGCAGCCTTTAAGGCACTTTGTCAGAGAGAAAGACCGGACTGTAACCACATGACTTTTAAACACAGAAAGTTTAGAAAAGACATGGGGGTCCAGGAATGAAGGAGGAGGGGAAAAAAACCCATTTTAAACATTATTTCCAATTTTTGGAAATGGCTCCTATGTTAGTTCATGTTGAAAGCTGCCGCTAAGAACCTATTTCAAATATCTTTACTTCTCGGGCCAAAACCATCACAAAAATTTAAAAGTGCAACAAGAAAGCATTAAACATGAGTTGCGAAACTTAATGCAGTTTTGTTTTTAATGATCCCTTAAAAATGGAGATGGCTTTTTGTGTCGTTAAAAGCTTTGGTATTTAACACAGGAACTACGATCAAAAAGCAACAGTCTGATGATGGTCTCAGGCTCTGCTTCCTTTCCCTTCCCTCGCCGGTGTGTAGCAGCGCAGAATCACCAAAGCAGAACGAGGCTTCTACCGGGTCCCGGTTCCTACATTTCGCTTGTTCAAAATCTTCATCAGGGTTTTACTCATATAAAAGGGCTTTTCGGTGGAGCCATCGTTTCGCTCTAAGTCTTCCACTGGAAGGAAGAAACAGCAGACGGTCAATGCCCCTGGAACCAGAGCGCCACCTGCTGCTCAGGACGGCAACAGCTCAGATGGCACACACGCTCAGTTTGCTCCTAATTAAATTGCAAATTTTGGCTTTTGCTGGACTGTAAGCATAGAGAGGCAGCGAAGCAATGCACCCTTTTAAGATTAAGCCCCAGGCTGCGATCCCCTCTCAAGCAGCCCCACATGACACAAAAATCTATTTTCAAACACGCTCCTCACACTGAAGGCTTAAGGAACTTGCTCAGAAAATACATCCCCTACAAGACACTTTGTAATTAACGTTACCTTGATTATTAATAGGTCAGTTAATTTTAACTTTAACAATAAAAGCTTCAGTTAGAGGCACTGTCCTTCTTAAGTTTAAGAACCATTTTTCTTTATTTTAACACAGCTTAAATTGAAGATAACAATTCATATTGTTTGAATCATTGATGTTTTTAGCTGTTTACAGCTTTTTAATTTTTTTTATTCAGATTAACTAAACCCTTTCATTGCAAATACTGGGGGACCAATGCAGAGCATAAGGGATTCCTTAAAAAAAATTGCTGCAGTAATCAATGAGTATTAAAATCGCTGCAACTCATTAGCAAATGACACCCTGTCAGTGCCTGAGCCTTGATTGGCTCAGGTACTGACAGTGACTTTTTTTTTTTTTTAAGTGCCAGCAGTCTCCACCGCCCCCCCCCCCCCCCCGTCTCACTTCAATACCATCCAGCTCACCTTTTTGCCTCCCTAATACTAAATAATTGCTCTGTCTAGTGGTTACTTCCCCCAACAAAACTTTCTCCAGCCCATCTCCCACCTGGACTGATCAGCCCCTTCTTCCCTAATTAAAACTATCTTAATGGTGCAACACCCCTCCACCCAACCAGAATAAAAAAAAAAAAAAAAGTCATCTCTCATATCTAGGGGTACCCTCCCCACCCACTGACCCCCATTTATTTCTAAGCCCTCTGGCTCCAAGTACCTTGAAGGTGGCAGGAGCAATGCCCACTTTCTCCTGCCTTAGGACAATCATCTCCACTACGACGACCCCTGCACCGCCACCATGTTGGAGATAACAGCCTGGAGGAAGGAGTGAGAGAGTAACGGGGTCTAGGGAGCTTGGAAAGGGGGTCAGGGGTGGCATAGGGTGGGTAGCACTAGAAATCAGGACTTCTTTTTTAAAAATTTGGTTGGGCAGTGTTGGTTGGGGGGGGGGGGGGGGGGAGTGGTACCATTAAACCTAAAGAAAATAGTTTTTATGGGAGGGAAGAAACCAGTCATAGTGGGCAGAGGGTGCCATAAGGGAAATTTGTTTTTGGTGTCACAAGGGAGATGTGGTGGAAAAGGTCAGGCAATGAGGTAGAAGATCAGATGGACAGAGCTGGAGGGACGGGAATGGTACTTCAAGTGCAACCTCAGAAATTGGTGAACAAGGCCAGTACCGGGCAAAACTTCTACGGTCTGTGGCCTGAAAATGGCAAGGACAAACCAAGATCAAGTAATGTATATGTACTATCACATCATACCTTATGCTGGGAGCTTATCTTGTTAGTAGATGACAGCAGCTAATGACCAGTATGGTCTATTCAGTCTGCCAGGTTACTAGGATCAGCTCTTTAGCACAAAGCATATTAAAAGGCATTCTAATGGCGACAGGAGCACAGCCGCCTTTAATGAGAGGTAAACTGCTCATTAAGAGTGTGTGCTGAGGCCGGTGGTAGCTTTCTGCATCGGCCCCTGGGATTGGTGCAGAACCCAGCCACTAACTTAGCAGCAGCGGCTTAGAAACAGTAGAAGGTAGGGTTGAAAAAAAATGGAGCCCTTTACAACAGCCTACCTTCTAAAGGTCTTACTATTAAAAAGGACAGTCTGTAGGGATGGGCACAGGAAAAATAGCAGCAGCTTGTTTTCATATCCTTTGGAGTTTCCCCCCCATTTTCAAACTTCTTTCTGCTTCTTTTCACACATTCATGTATTAAATTAACTTTACATGTGTTAATTTACAGGCTAACAGGTATTAAATTGATTTTTAGGGTGTGCTAACGAACAAACCAGAGACAATAACAAATGCACATCTCTCATGTTCTCATTCAACATACTTTAGTTAGAAAGTCGTTGTCACGTTATAGGTGCATTAGTATTTTTAACGTACGTTAACTATGCATGCGCCTATATCATCACTATAGGTGCCTACATAGTTAGCGCACGCCCTAATTGTAGGCGTATTAAAAACACTAATGCATAATTTTTTTCAATCAGTATCAGATTTTCACTTCTGTGTTTCTATGTACAAATAAATCTGTTTAACGTGCCCACACATATACCACACACTGTATTAGAGGGCGCCTAAACCCAAATCTGTGGCCAACATTCACAGCTTAGTTTTGGCCGGAATCAAAGCTGAAACCATAGCCTCGCCCCTACAAGAATAATCCCTCCTGGGCCAGCCTCCCAGACAGAAAATCTGTTCCCCCCACTGCTACCCCCCCCCCCCCCCACACACACACACATATACAGAGTGGTGTAACTAGGACTGAATGGGCCCAAGGCCAAAAAATTGAGGTGGCCCCTATAACATCATCGCTCCCTAAGTGGTGGGGATGGGGGGAATGCACATCTCCCAAAGCTGGCAAATTAGAGTTACTAAATTAAGAAAATACTTTTTTTTTTCTACCTTGCTTGTCTGAGCAATGCTTTGGTCCTAGTGTCGGTTTTCTGTTTTTTTTTCTTTACATAAGTATTGCAACACTAGGACAGACCGCAGGTCCATCAAGCCCAGCATCCTGTACCTGGCAAGATCTAAAAACTACAATAATTTTACGCTGCTTCTCCTACAAGTCCAGTTTAATAATGGCTTATGGACTTCTCTTTTAAGAAGCTATTCAAACCTTTTATAAACTCCACTAAGCTAACTGCTTTTCTCTGGCAACGAATTCCAGAGTTTAATTAGACGTTGAGTGAAGAAATATTTTCTCTGATTCATTTTAAATTTACTATGTTGTAGTTTTATTATGTGCCCCCTAGTCCTAGTATTTTTGGAAAGAGTAAACAAGCGATTCATGTTTAACGATCTTCCCAGGTTCTCTATGTCCACCATCCATCTTCTCTGTGTGTCCCTATTCATCCTGTCCAGTGTCTCCCCCCCCCCCCCCCCCATGTTCAGCGTCTCTCCTCTTTGTCCCTATCCATCCCCTTTTGTCTCTGACCCTATGCTTCCTCCACAGCCAGAATCGTTTCTGTGTCCTTGCTTCTCTCCTCTTTCTCCCCCTTCCTCCTGCACCCCCTTCATGATGTGGCATCTCTCTCTACCCCCTCTGCCCCTTCCCTCCCCCTTCTCAGTCCAGCATCTGCCTCCTCTCTTCTCCTTTCCCCTTTGGTTCAGATCTCTCTCTCTCTCTCTCATCTGTTCTCCACCCCTCCCACCTCCTTATCAGAATCTCTGCTCCCTCTCGCTTCTCTGTCCCCTTTGGTCCAGGTTTCTCTCTTTACTCTTCTATCTGTCCCCCCACCCCAAAGGTCCAGTATTACTTCCCCCTCTCTTTCCATTTCTCTATTCTTTCTCTCTCCCTGTGAGTCCCCTGCAAGTGCCCTGTTTGCACCCCCTGTTGCAGTGGCATCTGGGAGCCCTGAATTTGTACAGCAACAGAAAGTGTTATTTACTTGTTAACAGCAGGTTTTAACAATACAGAATCTCAGTCTTATGATTCTCTCTCGCACTCTCTTCTTTATTCTATAAGTCGACTTGTATCGCACCACAGAAGTTTATTCTGTCAATGGAAGCACTATGACTGATCATTAATAAAATACATTTTCCTATCAAGAGAACAACCAACACAGTTTACAAGCAGAGTTTATGGACATCAGCCTGTTGTACGATATAAATACAACTGCAGCCCCCTCCGAACACCCTGCACGTCTATGGCAGCCAGTACCACAGCTTGCCCTCCATTCTCTTTTATGGCTAATTAATGTACGGTATGTTTATAGTGCTTTCAAAAATTGCATGAAAATCTTTTACAAATAGCCATCTATAAAAAGACATATTATCAAAAAAGTGATATCATCTGCAATGAGAAACAGTATTACAAAACATGTTAAAATGCTATTGGCGGGGGGAATAGAAAACACTTCCTCATTAAATAATACATTCCTCTTCATAGGCACCGTAAAACTCTAGCACTGTTTCACAGCATGTGACACGTAGCTCCTAGGTCAAGCATCGCCTCCCTAATTTAGCTGACATCAATCGACAACGTCTGGGCACAAGTACAGCAAGAAGCCATTACTGTGAAGAGCTATTTCGCGCTTAATTAGCCAGGTTCACATCACCACTGCTGCTTAAAGATTCAGCTGCGGATGAGGATTCTGTCTCTTATTTTCCCTTCCTGGGGTTTGTTTCCTTCTTTCCCAGAATTCTGTGCAGGCTAGCTGACATGAAGTAGGGTTTTGCTGCCGATCCATCATTCCTTTCCAGATCTTCACCTGAGCAAGGAGAAGGGCGAGGCCAGAGCAGCAAGAAGGCAAGCGGCAATGCATTCAGACACAGGAGGGATAGAGGAAGGCACAGAGGAAGAAAGCCAAAGAATCAAAGTTAGAAAATCAACAGAGGATGGTTTAGTTATTTGCTCCTACCATATTAGTCAGAAGATCTAGAGATAGGAGAAGACAGGAAATGTATGGAGGCAGCTCCTCATTGTAGTAGGAAAGCCTTTGGTCAGACACAGCTCTCTGCATTAGCAGTTTCAGGACAGTATCTAATTACTGCACGCTGTCTCGCACTGTAATGTCTTTAAATGTCTTTCCTTTAACAGATGTATTCAGATTTTAATTTAAGCTGAGGGACTGGGCAACACAGGGATAGAGAGCTTTTTTAGTTCCTGGTGACTCTCCCCAGTGTGGTTCTGCTTGGTGAGGGTTAACCATTTGGAAATTGGTGGCTTTTATGAAATAACCCAATGGTCTCAAATGCATGGCTCAATGAGTAGACTGAACACTGCTTAAATTAAGATTAAAAACTAGCATCAACTGGTAGCCCTAGAACAGTTTCATGAAAAGCCTAGGATACAAAGAGAAGCCCCTCTAGACTAGAACAGGCCTGAGACAAACTGGAAAAGCCTGTCACAGTCACTGCATATGCTCTGCTTCTGCTGGATAATGGGGTATTTCTTTTTCAATGCATTAAAAAAAAAAATGCATTGTGTTTCTCTAGAAATTATACCACAGTTAGTTTTTCATTACTCACAAAATCTCCAAAACAATCACAAGGAAGAAAGCAGACTGTGAAGTACCAACAGCCAGCTAGCAAAAGATAAAACGCTACTGTTCAAAGTTGTGGAAAAGACAAAGGGGTAACTGAAGAGGAAGGATATGTGAGGAAAGGAGGAAAGGAGAAAAGGAGTGGAATGGGGCATAGTTCCTCGTACACTGGACTCCAGATGACTGACACAGCTGCAGCGCTGGCCTGGCCCATTCATCCCAGGTAATATTAAAATGCACGTCTACTTTTTGTATGTGTTACACTTAGTACAACCACCCTTTCCATCAGCGTCCTGCATCTTGCTTCTTCCATCTTTGAACTGTGAAATGTCAGTGCAAGATAATCCCCTCCCTCTCTTTATTATCCATATACAGAGCCAACTCGGGAAGTTTCTGTGACCACTTTTCTCATTAGATCAAGAAGAAAAAAAAAAAGCCTTACAAGCAAACCGGGCTTGCAACATTTCATTTAGACTGCTTTTAGCCAAAAGAAATCACTTGGTAGTCCAGCAGACCCCACTCAATCCCCCCCCCCCCCCCAAAAAAAAAAACACCTGGGATGTACTGGGCAGAGGCTGGATGCCACCATTTTGAAGCGGGCAGACCCAGAGATAGGAGGGACAAGGCAGTCCTCCTGCCTCCAACACTAAGGTATGTGCAGGGGTGGGGGAGGGGGTGGAAGGGAATTTCACTAGACTACCAGGGCTTTTAGTGGACTAGGGGGGCTGGTCCGTCCCGGAGCCCAGCTGGTTGGGTTGGTGGGCCTGCTGGACTACCAGGTCATTTAGTTTTGGGAGTTTAGATAAATGGGTCCACTGAACCATCAGGGTTTTTGTTAGGGGGGTGTTGGGGTCAGAAAGGAATCAATTGGCCCACAGTGGATGTTTTTAGGTATGGGAGGGTTCCTCTAGACCACCACGTAATTTCTTTTTGGGGGTCGGTGGGTCCAACAGACCAAGGTGTGTGTGTGGGGGGGGGGGGGGGGGGAAGGAGTCCACTGGACCTCTGGGGATGTTTTACTGGTTGTGGGGGTCAGGAAGGGTCTAGACACTGGCTATATGCACTGCATAGCTCTTGTGGGCATGCACGAGGAAGGCTTGGACCCCTTTACCAACCGATGCACAACACGAACAGCATGCATATAATTTGCATGCTGTTAGTGTTGAACGTTGAACATTGGTCAGTAATTCTGATTTGTTAATGAGCCGCTGTTTCTTGCAGTGCCGGAGTTCTGTGCATCGGGCCCTAGGTCTGTTGACTACAGATGAATAGCTCTGGGTAAAACAAAAGCCATCTAGAAGAGTGAAAATAAGTAGAAAGCGAAATAAGTATTTCTATAATGCCACAATTATAATTATTTAGGCAAGTTTAAAGTGCTTTTCTCCACAGTGCTGTACGTTATAATTAGAAAATGTGCAAGTATTTGAATTCTAATCTACAGTTAGGCCCAGAATAGATCTTACACTGGGAATCAGTAACTACATAAGGCCCCCAGAGAATCACACATACATTTCAATAGCAGTGCAAACACCAAAAACACTTAAAAAAATGTATCTCCGCTAGAAGAGTAAGCTTTTTAAATGTAAGTAGCAAATGCCTTGTCTGAAATGAGTGAGCTGTCAATTCCCGCTGAATGCTTGTTGCCACTTTGTAATCAATGGGATGATGACCAGTCGCATACTTACAAAAGCAGAGGAAAAGTGTATCCACACACATTGCATAGACACTGAAGAATCCATGTGCAATCAGGTATGATCCAATAATGACAGTCTGCAAATTGGAAAATGAAATAACAAGTTTCAGACAAACTGGCCACCATCCCAGAACACAGTATTTCATTTACTGGGAGCAGAAATTCAGACAGACAATCGGAAAACTTAATCTCGGCCTTTTCTCTGTGCTAGTTCTGAATTACACCTTCCAGGTAAAAACTACGTTCCAGCATGGATGTATTTAACTCCTCCTAAAGTGTATTCATGCTAACACCCAGGGCTTTTTTTTTGAGGGGGTACTGAGTACCGGCACTTTTTCCACTGTCTGCTAAAATTGACCCATGGTCCCCAAGTTTTAATGAAAGAGCTAAGGCTCTTCATACCAATTCTGCGACTGGTTGCATGGGGCCTGGCTATTGTGGGGTAGGGTCCCTCAGTAATCACCCCCACCCCTGAAGGGTGGCCTGGCATTTGAGTAGCGGCACATTTTTTTGCTAGAAAAAAAAAAACACACACTGCTAACACCACACAGACAGTGTACTGGAAGGTACCATGTACTAACCACAATCTAAGCCTTTTCTAAAATACCTTGAGTAGAGAGGTGTGGTAGCCGTGTAATATACCTTGCATATTACTATTTAGATGCCAGTAAGTACATGCATGTTAATTGTAAATACACTTACCACTACTACTACTACTTATCATTTCTATAGCGCTACCGGACGTACGCAGCGCTTCACACTTGAACATGGAGAGACAGTCCCTGCTCGATAGAGAGCTTACAATCTAATTATGACAGACAAACAGGACAAGTAAGGGATAAGGGTTAGGCCAGACAGGACATATCAGGGATAGGGGACAGTTGAAGGGTTAGGTTTAGGAGTTAAAAGCAGCATTGAAGAGGTGGGTTTTTAGCTTAGATCTGAAGATGGCCAGAGATGAGGCTTGGTGTACCGGCTCAGGAAATTTATTCCAGGCATACGGTGCAGCAAGATAGAAGAAACAGAGTCTGGAGTTAGCGGTAAAGAACATTTCTGTGTGATAACTGCATAGGAATATGCAGTGTACAGGCTTTGCATTTAACAGTTAATTTATGCATATAACACGCAGCAAGTACAAAACATTACTGCACCTTAGCAAAAGGGCCCTTAAGTGTTGGGACACTGATAGGAACTTCACAAATATAACAGAAGACATATGACAGTATGTAAACGGAACTCACAGAATCCTGAAAGATGTTGTTCATCCAATGAAACTGCGCATTAAATACGCTCCAGAAACATTAAACCAAAAGCGCTTTTGATATTGAGGTAATATTCACAAAGTCCATGGGTACCTTCATATCTGCAGGTTTTACTCCGAGGGCCCCATTTACAAAGGCACACTAGTGTTTTTAATGCGCGATAAAAATGAGCACGTGCTAACCATGTAGGTGCCCATAGGAATATTATGGACAACAACATGGTTAGCGCACACTAAAAATGCTAGCACGCCTTTGTAAACAGGGCCCTAAATTTCACTGTACAACATCTACACCTGTGGCAGTTTTCAACATGCGATACCACAAAATACGTACAGAGATTTACAGATAGATATTTTTTGAATGGAAAATAATAAAATTCTAATCTCCATGTGTTTGCTTTACGTAAATATAAACTCGGTTAACCAGAGCCACTGAGAGACACAGCCAGGCCCAAGGCTGCCGTGTTGCACCACAACCCCCTCCACTCGGGCCGCACCCCACATTCAGACCCTTGCCCCCGCCCGCCCCCTTACCTTCCTGTGTCTGACTTGTGTATCATCTCCTGTTCCTGTGTGCCGGGACCCGGGTGACTGCATTAACGCCATAACCCGGGTCACCTGGGTTATCGTTAATTCAATCATCCAGGTCCTGGCACACTGGAGCAGGAGAGAGACAGACCTGGAAGCAGGCAGGAAGAAGCCTGTGTCCCCCATCTCGGCGGCCCTGCCAGGAACGTTTCTGCTTAAAGTGGCTTAAAGTGCAGCAGTTGTGAAATACTGTGCAGACTTTCAGCCACCCTAAGGGAGAAGTACCATTCAGAGAACTGATTTGCATGGATAAATCATTTTACTCTTGTAACTGGTTTTCATCACAAAACCTTGGGTGAGAACCTTTTAATCAAACTACTGCTATCCAAAGTCCAGGAGAAAATGGAGGCTGCCCCCTTACCAAAAGAGGTATCCAGTAATAATTTAGTGCTGGTGTTTCTTCCATGATGACTGGTATTCTCCGTGTGAAGAAAAAGAAGGCTAAAACGCCTGCAAAAAATGCAAAGGGCACTGTTAGGATTCTGATATATGCTTTAAGGGGAATGGGGGGCAATTCTACATCAGGTCACCCAAAATTAGGTTTAAAATCCTCTTCTATAATGGAAAGTAGACACTTACATTCTTTACAGAATAGAGTAGAAATGAATTGATTTTTTACTCTTTCAAAAAACACAAAGACTAGGGGACACCCACTGAAATTACATGGAAATACTTTTAAAACTAACAGGAGGAAATATGTTTTACTCAACAAATAGTTAAGCTCTGGAACTCATTGCTGGAGAATGTGGTAACAGCGGTTAGCATATCTGGGTTTAAAAAAAAAGGTTTGGACAAGATCCCGGAGGAAAAGTCCATAGTCTGCTATTGAGACAGACATGGGGAAGCCGCTGCTTGCCCTGGGATTGGTAGCATGAAATGTTGCTACTGTTTGGGTTTCTGCCAGGTATTTGTGAGCTGCATTGGTCACTGTTGGAAACAGGATACTGGACTAGATGGACCACTGGTCTGACCCAGTATGGCTATTCTTGTGTTCTTAGAAAATGAGCATAACTAATTAACAACATGCCTGATATTTAGGTGCGAGAAGTCTAAATGTGGCAGGAACATGCATAACCTATTCTGTAAGTGGCACATGTAAATGAGAACCCCCACCTCGTTCCCATTCATGCTCTGTCCTGGTCTATGCCTTTCTTGCAAATACCCATTATGTAAGTTAGGCAGATATTTGCAGCACGTGTAAGTCCACACACGTGCAGGGAAATGCTTGCACACATATCCCTGGATTCTATATAGCACGACTTAAATTGCGCATGCAAATCCAGTCATATTCTGGATTTTAACACGCAACTTAATTAACAAGCCAATCGGCGCTGATAATTGCCACTGAACAAGCAATTATTGACACTAATTGGCATTAATCAGAACTTATGCACACCACTGTCTAAGCATATTCTGTAAAGTGATGAGTGTAAATTCTAAGTCGCGTCGTTGAAAAGGGGGCATGGCCATGGGCGTTGAATGGGTGGGTTGTGGGCATTTCTAAAATCTATGTGCTTTGTGTATATTCCTTCCTATACTTGGCCTGCAAGCTCTTAGATCTGCTGTCATCAGCATAAGTTTTGTTTCTCTGTACTGCTGCCTGTACATCGAGTGCATAGGCTTTATTTTCCAGTAAATAGCAAATATTGTTAAGCACTTCTTGTAGATCACATGACAAGGAACTGTGTGGCCCATATATGGCAGACACAAATTGATATAACCTTGATGGTGAAGTGAGATTGAGGACCCTCCAAAGGAGGAGGAGATGTTCCTCTACAAATATGTGTTTAGAGAAGAAGCCAAGTGTTTCATGCAACTTGTTTATTTGCTGTTGCTGCATGCTGGAATCACGTGTACGGGGTAAGGGATTAACCAAGGAGCACAAGTTGTGCATGGGAACAGAAGCAGGAGAGGATGGTAGAAAAAGGGAAATGGCCATTTTTGTATAATGAGAAGAAGTAACAGAATATAACCATATATGTATAATGAAAGAAAACAGAAAAATCCTTATATGAACAATAAGTTAGAATAGAAGAAAATCACATGATTTAGAAGAAAAAATAGAATATATGTGCAGAATGAGAAAGCCTAGCTGAGCAGCCTTGTAGCTCAGCCTGAACGTTTTGCTGGCAGTGTGACAACTCTGTTCCACAGGGAATAATTCTTTTTGTAATGACTTAGAGAAATACCAATAAAGATTTTATTTGGTTGCACTAAATCTGAGTCTGATTGTCTCTCTTATACCAGCCAAAGAGATTTATCTCTACGGCTGAAGTGTTTTCTCCTCCTAAGGAGTAATAGGAAGGGATTACAATTGTTACAGAATACATCCAGTCCGCACCTAATTTAGGCGTTAGCATTTACACCAAGTTTTACTTGGCGTAACTGCCTGCAACTAAATTTAGTCATGCGCATGGATGCTCAGCATATTCTATAATCCACACGGAATTTAGACATATTCTATAAAATATGTCTAAATGTAGGCGTACTTTATGTTTAATTATATTTATCAGTCAAATTAGTAGAAATAGATACATCACATGCATTTAGAAATACACAAATGACCAACCTGGTTTTCAAAAACTTTTCACATCCCTCCCTCCTCTCCCCGTATTCTCTCATTCTCCTCCTCCCCTCCCTCTCCAATTTGCTAAAGCTCTGCTATCTTGCTGAAGCTTCCTCAGCATTAAAATGTCCAAATAATTTCACAGGAGTGAAACACATCCATCCAAGGCAAGTCGTTAATGAACAGAAGTGCCCGTTAAATATTAGATACTGGACTTTAAAACCCAAATTACCAAGCATTTCCCATTGGCTACATTCCAAGGTATGGTTAAGGTCAATGACACCTCTTGGTCTTCCAAATACCTGAACTGCTTAGATCATCTCCTCCCTTCTACATTGCCTGCAGTAATTCCAAGCCTGAATCTTGAATATATAGTAACATAGTAGACGACGGCAGATAAAGACCTGTATGGTCCATCCAGTTTGCCCAACAAGATAAACTCTATATGTGATACTTTATATTCATGCCTGACCTTGATCTGTCCTTGTCATTTTCAGGGCACAGACCGTAGATTTCTGCCCAGTACTAGCTTTGCTTCCCACCTAATCTCCACTAAGTTTCTGTGGATCCGTTCCTTCTGAACAGGATTCCTTTGTGTTTATCCCACGCATTGTTGAATTCTGTTACAATTTTCATCTCTACCACCTCCTGCGGGAGGGAATTCCAAGTATCTACCACCCTCTCCATGAAATAATACTTCCTGACATTTTTGCTAAGTGAATAAGAGAACTATCTGGATTTGTAAACATGGAAGCCACACTGTGGCCCAGCGTTTGCCATAAACTCTCCCTTCAAAGCTGCACAACTGACAATAGAAGAACGGCAGCCCGTTAGAGGAACCCAAGGAATTCTTACGGTCAGTTCTCTCCAAATACTTGACCTGTTCAGCTCAGTACTTATAACCATACTTTAAACAGCAACCCTCCCTACTGCATGACTGACTTTGGAAGAATTTATTTATTTATTTAGGCATTCTTGTATCCCACTATTATCCAAAAACTTTGGTTCAAAGTGGCTTACAATTTACACTTTGGTGGAGTCACAATAGTGTTGTACAATGTGGAGAGGGCATCTATAGCTCGGGTGGTTAATCAGTTTTTGAAGAGCTAGATTTGAGAAGGAAAAGGTAGTGGTAGCTTTTGTGTTCAGTTGTAGAGTTTTGGTGATATTGTTGCCTTCCTTTCAAATCTACATGTTCAAAAACTATATGAATAAATATCTTTGTGATTAGCTGTAGAATTTTTTTTGAAGAGGTAGGTTTTCATTTTTCTGAACTGGAAGAGATTTGTGATACTTCTTATGGTTTTTGCTATCGAGTTGTACCATTTGGAACCCAGGTAGCTAAATCCTGCTGTGTAGATAGTTTTGTAGATGGTGTTTTTGCAGTTGGGTAGAATGGCAGCTTAAATGAGGAAACCTACCAAATTACAGTGATTCATAGCATCATTTTGAAGACTGCCACATCAGCACATCCACACCTCCCCACCTTATGAGTTCCTGAGACACCATGACCTCTCCTCACCATCGGTAGCTTCTACCATCAAGGAGAACTCAGTTCTGAAATATTTAACAGCTGCCTCACACTAACACTATCTGTTTTTGTCTCACCTAGAATGTAAACTACACTGAACCCTGGAAAGGGGATATTAACAGTATACAAGAATTGAACTGAATATGGAAATACTTGATTAGAATACTTTTTTAAATTAATTGATCTAATTATGGAAATGCCACAATATTCATTAAAATAAAGGTTAACAAAAACAAAACAAAAAAATCTAACATGATCCTCCCCCATCAAAATCGAAAGTCTAAAAGAATATATGAAAAATGAAGGATATGAAATGAGCCCCCTCTAGTGCTGAGGCTAAGAACTAACATCGAAAAAAAGGACTTGAATTCAGTAATTCCTTTTGCTGTCATTCTTCTGGAGGCCACCATTTGTAGCTATGAAAACAGTTTTCCTCAAACTCAGCAAGGCATGCATGAAATCAGATACAGTATTTTCAGCAATTCTACAGCATTTTAGTGATTTAATGTCAAGCCTAAATTGTTTTGGCCAATTATTCTGATAGAAATGTAATAAAATAAATCAATAACTGTTTGGTTTATATTATCTTGAGCTGATCTAGAGGCTTGTGGCAGTGCTGTGGATTGCCATACAGAGAACCTGGGTTCAATCCTAATTCGATTATTGCAATGCCATATATGCTGGCTGTAAGGAGTACCTGTTGAAAAAACTCAACACAGCTCAAAACACTGCAGCCAGGTTCATATACAAAATCTCTCATTTTTCAGAGTGCCTCTCCTTTATTATTCAAATTACACTGACTTCCCTTCAAATTATGTACCTTTGTCGTTCAAATCCTAAATGGCACAGCTCCAGACTATATGGTACCATTAATAAACTTACCTCAAAGAAACACTAAATATGAGGCAAGAAGCTATCTCAGACTACACCTCCCAAATTGCAAAAAAGTGATCTACAGAACTGTCCTCTCTGCAGACTTCACTTACCTAGGAGCCAAATGGTGAAACCCTTTACCACCCAAAATAAGAACTATACAGGAATATATTAGATTCCGCAAAATCCTCAAATCGTTCCTATTCAAAAAAAACTCACAAAGAACAACCATATCTCAAACAACTAATTATTACCTGAATTAGTTATTAGTCTATTTACCATTACTTTTCTCTTTGCTTCATGTACAATTTCCCATTCATAACAGATTTTCTAAATGTTAAACATCCATAGTTATCCCAGTATGTTTATGATACTGAATTATAAAATTGGATTCTTACAACAAATTACTTTCTTATACATTATTCTTTGTTATGTATCCTATACTGTTTAATGTAAGCCACATTGAACTCAAATTTGTTTGGGATAATGTGGGATATAAATGTGACAAATAAATAAATCCCAGCTCTGGTTGCTGCAGAAGTAGCATTCATAGGCCCTGGAGGAGTGAGCAAGACTGAGCCATTGTATAAGGGTTATATCTACCAAATGGACTTAGGCTTGGAGGAGTAGCCTGAGAACTCGGAGAATTAGGTTCAAATCCCAGTGATGCTTCTTCTGACCTTGAGCAAGTCACTTTGCTCACCACTGCCTCAGGCACAAACTTACAGCTTCATATGATAACCTGCAGTCACACATTAATGCATTTTCTATAACACAAGCCCCTTCGTTCTCTATGGGGCAGATTATTAAATTCTATTATTTTTATTTGTTGTTCACCAGCAGTTAAATCAATTAAATATATGAAAGTGTGTGAAGAACAAGTGGACACTTATTTTGGGCATAATTTTAGGCACATGCCTCTGAATTCTACATAGCACAATGCAAGTTGCGCACAAAAATCTGGTCATAAGAACATAAGAACCCATACTGGGTCAGACCAATGCTCCACCCAACCCAGTATCCTGCTTCCAGCAGTGGCCAATCCAGGTCATAAGTACTCTGGATTTGAGTGTGCAACTTAATTAGTTAACAAGTCAATTAGCACCAATAATTGCCAATTATTGACACTAATGAGCTTTAATTAGAGTTTATGCACGCAACTGTCTAAACATATTCTGTAACGTGATGCATGTAAATTCTAAGTTGCATAGTAAGGGGCGTGGCCATGAGCTTGGAATGGGTGGGTCATAGGCGTTTCTAAAATCTATGCGCGTTGTTATAAAATACACCCAGTCCACTCCTAATTTTGACATTGGCATTTACACCAAGTTTTATTTGGCGTAAGTGTCTGTGACTAAATTTAGTCTCGTGGACGATTGCTCAGTGTATTCTATAAACCACATGGAAATTTAGGCATACTTAAAAAAATACGCTTAGGCTTATTCTATAAAGCGTGATATATAGAATCTAGTCCATGATGTCTGTAGGGGTTACTTTAGATGCTGCTTTCTCATACCAGCATTTACACATGTAGGTTGCATGTATATGTAAAAACCGATTTCAGACACCAGAATTTGCTCACAGTTTCAGGCAACAGAAGGCAGGCCGCATGCACCCTCTCCCACCACCCATAGAAACCCTGGTGACCTAACTGGAGAAAGAAGACTACAAGAAGGAAAATGTCAGCTTCTCAATCCTCTTCTCTGCAGGCAAAAATTTATTTGCCTTCCTAGTTTAATGTACTAGCAGCTGCTACTGAAGCCAGTGATATAGAGTAAAGAACATAGGAAGAGGGATGAAAGCTATACAGGAAGAGAGAAGCCCATGGGGTGAAAGAGGGCAAATAGCTCAAGAGACATGGTGATGGAGGGAAGGAAGGGGAGCTCAATTTAAGGGCTTTATTTACTACACATGTTAACGTGTTAGCTTGTGTTTATGACAATTACCATAAGTTAAATTATGCAAATCTCATTGTTCTCAATGGAGCCTATTTACTATTTAACTTGAATTAACTTGTGATAACTACGTAACCCAGCTTCATAAATGTAGCCCTAAGTCTAAATATATATAACACTTACCTACACCACCAGCAACAAGGATTTTCCCAAGGAAGAGTAAAAAATCTGTGACTTTGTCCAATACAGCAACCCTGTGCAAAAGAGAGAGCATAAGGCCTGAATCGTGGGGTTTTCATACAATGAGTTAAAGCAAGAACTCATCTAGAGGCTGACCGAATTTCAATTTCAGCATCGAAACCAGTCCAAAATCCAGATTCAGCCATGTTTAGCTGGAACCGAAACCCTCTCTTCCTCCTGACCAAAAGTGCTGCCTTCCCCCTCTCCCTCACTGACAGAAAGCCGCCCACCACCCTCCCACCATGCGTAGGCCCACCCCGGTGGTCTAGGCAGCCATTTTGACAGTGGAAACAACAGGGGCAGAAGTGTGACTGGAAATCAATCCTGTCTGCCTCAATTAGGCCACTGCACCATCAGGGGCGTAGCCAGACTTCCGTGGGAGGGGGGTCCAAAGCCCGAGGAGAGGGGGCACATTTTAGCCCTCCCCCCGGCGGCGCCCCCCCCCCCCCCCCCCCGCCGCCACTGCCGCCCCCCCCCCCACGTCTTTTCCAACCCCCCTCCTGCTGCGAATCCTCCCCCGCCTACCTTCACTTTTGCTGGCAGGGGAACCCACTCCCCACCAGCCAACGTCCTCTCCTGCTCTTGTTGCATGCATGACGTCCTGCACGTCAGACTCAGAGAACAGAGTTCTGTTCTCTGAGTCTGATGTCGCACATACAACATGCAGGACGTCAGCAATGCATGCAACAGCAGGAGCAGGATGGAGAGGACATCGGCTGGCGGGGAGTGGGGTCCCCCGCCAGCAAAAGTGAAGGTAGGCGGGGGCGGGTTCGCCGGGAGGGGGACCGGGCTGGAATCTACGGGGGCCCAGGCCCCCTCAGGCCCCACATAGCTACGCCGCTGTGCACCATAAGAGCTACTAAGACAGGCCTGAGGAGGGCCTAAGGGTAGGGAGAGAGTAGTGGCCCAGGTTTCGGTTTCAGCTGAAACTGTGCAGCAAATTTCACTTGCAAATTTGGTTTCTGCTGAAACCATAAAACCCGGTTCTGGTTGCCGTCTAATCTCATCAATGAGGTTACAGTGGTGGAAATAAGTATTTGATCCCTTGCTGATTTTGTAAGTTTGCCCACTGACAAAGACATGAGCAGCCCATAATTGAAGGGTAGGTTATTAGTAACAGTGAGAGATAGCACATCACAAATTAAATCCGGAAAATCACATTGTGGAAAGTATATGAATTTATTTGCATTCTGCAGAGGGAAATAAGTATTTAATCCCTCTGGCAAACAAGACCTAATACTTGGTGGCAAAACCCTTGTTGGCAAGCACAGTGGTCAGACGTCTTCTGTAGTTGATGATGAGGTTTGCACACATGTCAGGAGGAATTTTGGTCCACTCCTCTTTGCAGATCATCTCTAAATCATTAAGAGTTCTGGGCTGTCGCTTGGCAACTCGCAGCTTCAGCTCCCTCCATAAGTTTTCAATGGGATTAAGGTCTGGTGACTGGCTAGGCCACTCCATGACCCTAATGTGCTTCTTCCTGAGCCACTCCTTTGTTGCCTTGGCTGTATGTTTTGGGTCATTGTCGTGCTGGAAGACCCAGCCACGACCCATTTTTAAGGCCCTGGCGGAGGGAAGGAGGTTGTCACTCAGAATTGTACGGTACATGGCCCCATCCATTCTCCCATTGATGCGGTGAAGTAGTCCTGTGCCCTTAGCAGAGAAACACCCCCAAAACATAACATTTCCACCTCCATGCTTGACAGTGGGGACGGTGTTCTTTGGGTCATAGGCAGCATTTCTCTTCCTCCAAACACGGCGAGTTGAGTTCATGCCAAAGAGCTCAATTTTTGTCTCATCTGACCACAGCACCTTCTCCCAATCACTCTCGGCATCATCCAGGTGTTCACTGGCAAACTTCAGACGGGCCGTCACATGTGCCTTCCGGAGCAGGGGGACCTTGCGGGCACTGCAGGATTGCAATCCGTTATGTTGTAATGTGTTACCAATGGTTTTCGTGGTGACAGTGGTCCCAGCTGCCTTGAGATCATTGACAAGTTCCCCCCTTGTAGTTGTAGGCTGATTTCTAACCTTCCTCATGATCAAGGATACCCCACAAGGTGAGATTTTGCGTGGAGCCCCAGATCTTTGTCGATTGACAGTCATTTTGTACTTCTTCCATTTTCTTACTATGGCACCAACAGTTGTCTCCTTCTCGCCCAGCGTCTTACTGATGGTTTTGTAGCCCATTCCAGCCTTGTGCAGGTGTATGATCTTGTCCCTGACATCCTTAGACAGCTTCTTGCTCTTGGCCATTTTGTAGAGGTTAGAGTCTGACTGATTCACTGAGTCTGTGGACAGGTGTCTTTCATACAGGTGACCATTGCCGACAGCTGTCTGTCATGCAGGTAACGAGTTGATTTGGAGCATCTACCTGGTCTGTAGGGGCCAGATCTCTTACTGGTTGGTGGGGGATCAAATACTTATTTCCCTCTGCAGAATGCAAATAAATTCATATACTTTCCACAATGTGATTTTCCGGATTTAATTTGTGATGTGCTATCTCTCACTGTTACCAATAACCTACCCTTCAATTATGGGCTGCTCATGTCTTTGTCAGTGGGCAAACTTACAAAATCAGCAAGGGATCAAATACTTATTTCCACCACTGTATTTCCTCCGTTTCCAGGAATGGGACTTAACAATACTAAAACTGGAATAACAAAGGCAATACAATGATTTCAAAATTACATTATTGATTTCAAACTATAAAAGGCAAGTAGCTGTATCTTCTGGGAAACACAAAGCAATTCTGTTTAAAGCAGGAGTACTGGTCCAGTAACAAGAAGCCGGAATCACACCAGAACCACCACTTGCACAGACATTACAACCTTCTAGCCAAACCTGTAATTTTTTTTAAATGTACTTCTTAATGAATTTTAGTATTGCTGGTTCCATTTTTTTTTTCATCACTTTAAGAACCAGAGTTACAAAAATGCCCAAGGAAGATCCTCATAATGCAAACATGGAAAGTCTCCATCTGGGCAGCTCTATAAAACTATTGGATTATTATTATTATTTGTAGCATTTGTATCCCACATTTTCCCAACTATTTGCAGGCTCAATTTCGCTTACATTTGCCGTAATGGCGGTTGCCATTTCCGGGTAACAGACTTACAAATGATATTGTGTTAGGGTGAATACATGCCTGGTAGCAAACATGGAACATAACATAAATGGAACAGAACATGGTCTAAATTCACACCATGTGCGTACATACATGGTGAAGAAGAATGAATTAAGGTAATGTATGAGGTTCCTGAGCAATACGTTGGATAGTAGCATATGTTAGGTCACCAACTATGGGGAGACCCTGTTCGACAAAAGGTTAAAAAAGGATAAATGTAAAATGTAGAAGTCAGACTGTCCAGGTTATTATAATCTCTTCCTTTTTTCCCTTCTGATAGTTCATGGGCTGCCATGCTTATTTCCACGGAAAAGGGAAAAGCCAGCTTTTGTCTAACCTGTGCTAACTCCTTCCTCAATGTATAATAGCCTTTAACAGCCCAGGGAATATCATTAATTCTGCCTCTTGATAATCAACCCCCAGATGAGCTGAAGATGGGGGCGGGGAGAGGACTGGGGAAGTTACCAGTGAAGCAGGAAAAGGCTTTCTTCAAATGGGGAGGGGGGTTGATCTATCATTATACAATCCGGGGCTATGGTTAATGTCTGTATATGTGTATGTATGTATATATATATATATATATATATATATATATATATATATATATATACACACACCACTCATTTTTATTCAATTTCCAACAGTAAGGTACGAAAACATAGCTGATAAAACTATCCCAATTCCTGACTAAATAAAGTCAGCTCCCCTATTCCTCCCATACCAGCTGAGGCCCCTGAAGATCTGTTCAAGAGTGTGCCCATTACCCCATTAAAATCTCCTGCAATTACTAGTGGCATAGTTACATATTTCTGACAGGCTTGTAACAGTTGTTTATAAAATGAGCGATTGTAGGGCGCTGGTCCATAGAAGCCCACCAAAATCAATTCTCTACCATGTAAATTAAGATGTACTCCCACATAATAACCATGATCATCTTGGAAAATCTGCTTTGCTGTACATTTAACCGTCTTTCTCACTAGAATAGCTACACCCACTCTATGGCCCCTCTGATGGGGAACAGAAAACATCTCCTACCCACTGACGGATTAATTTCTGACGCTCCACATAGGATAGCCTGGTCTCTTGGAGGCAAACCACATCTGCCCTATGTCTATTTAGGGATCCTAGAATTTTTGCCCGCTTAATGGGTAAATCCTATGCCACAGACATTCCATGAAACAAAGCATGTAGTGCCTAGTGTCATGTTACACCATCCGTGTAGCAGGGGCGTATCTGGACTCGGGCGGTAGAGGGGGCCAGAGCCAGAGGGAGGGGGCACATTTTAGCCCCCCCCCCTGGCGCCACCGCTCCCCCCCCCCCCCCCCGCCATTTCCGGACCCCCCCCTCGCCACCAATGACACCCTCCCCCGCTGCTGTCACTTACCTTTGCTGGTGGGGGACCCCAACCCCCCGCCAGCCGAGGTCCTCTCTTCCATGCAGGCTGCGCCGCTGCAAGTTGCAACGCTTCCTGTTCTTCTGAGTCTGACGTCCTGCACATACAACGCGCAGGACGTCAGACTGAATTCCAAATTCTGAGTCTGACGTTCTGCACGTTGTACGTGCAGGATGTCAGACTCAGAAGAACAGGAAGCGTTGAAACTTGCATCCTGCACGGAAGAGAGGACTTCGGCTGGCGGGGGCTTGGGGTCCCCCGCCAGCAAAGATCGGCGACGGGTTGGTGGCGGGGGAGGTGGAGAGGGTCTGTGGTAGGGGGGTCCAGGACGAAATCTGCGGGGGCCCAGGCCCCTATGGCCCCACGCAGATACGCCCCTGCCATGTAGTACAAGTTCTTATTAAAGTTCAATTGAGCTCCTAGCTCCCTCACCTGTGGAAAGTAAATCATTCCAGTGGTATATTAAGGTTCCATATCGCCATTCATTCGGAGCATACTCACTCGCACAGCCAAATACACTCCCCTCCCATCCCCCCTTCTCTCCCCCCCCCCCCCCCCCCCCCCCCCCACTGAATGTTTAGTCAAATCCTCTCTCTCCAAGAAACCCCCAAAGATCCCCCCACATACTTTTGCAGTGGGAATCCAGAGATCTACTTTTGATCTCTGAGGTTCCAAAGCCCCATCATCTCATCGATAAAATTATAACAGAATAGAATAATGCATTTAAATTTATGAAAAAGGAGGAAAAGACTTCAGAAACTGTCTGCGGACTTTTATCTGTAATAGAAGATTGTGGTCTCAACAGACTTTCACAAAGTCATTGGTCAAAAAACCTCCAAACCTTACTTTATTTTATTAAATCATTTTTTTCTGTTTACTTTTTCCTAAAATTTTGACAGAGCATACTTAACGTTCAGCACTCAATCTCACTTGTCTTGCCCAATTATTTCAAGCACTTATTTTGATAAATCCCAGTGGGCTTCCCATTTCACCATAGGGCTTCTTCAGAGGAATTGGTATATTTGTGCTGCACTAGTCATTTTGTTGTTCAAGCTGGTTTTCGAGATACCAGTGCGCTAGCGTTTTTAGCGAGCGGTAAAAATAAGTGTACGCTAAATGCTAGAGACGCCCATACATTCCTATGGGCATCCCTAGTATTTAGCGCTGGCTAATCATAAACGTGCACTAAGAACGCTAGTGCGCCTTTCTAAAAGGACCCCCTAGTGACAGTGGCATAGCCACAGGTGGGTCTGGGTGGGCCAGGGCCCACCCACTTAGGGCTCAGGCCCACCCAAAAGTAGCAAATGTTTAGCAGTAGCTGGTGGGGATCCCAAACTTGACCAGCTGAAGACGTCCCCCTGATGGTAACGAAAACGCTACTCTCCACGATACCAGCACCTGCACAAGCTCAGTTTTCAGCGCATGGATGCTGCAGACCGACAAGCTGGAAAGAAGTGTTTTCCCACCAGCTAAGAGTCTTTTGGTGGTGGTTAGGGGGGGGGGGGGGAGAACACATGGTGCCCACCCACTTCTTGCCTAGGTCCACTTAAAATCTGTTGTCTGGCTACGCCCCTGCCTAGTGATAGGATCTTTTATATCGGGGCTTACAGAGCAAAAGAAAAGCACAAATGTTTCAACTGAAAAACTTGCTGAGAAACCAAATGAAAAACCAGCTTCACAAATACAAAACGTAATGACTAGCTCTAGACAAAATAACTTTGTTCTCCAAACTACACTATATTGGCTCAAGAGTAACACATTTAATAAGTACAGGTCCCAAGTCTGGTAATATTTTGTACTTCAAAGTACCTTGAGTGTAGGTTGCTAAATGGATGTAAACCCTGAAGGATATCAAGACATTTTTTTTTTTTAAAGGGAGAAAAACAAATCCTGTTTAGCAAGCCATGTGACATCTGTCTGTTGGGGAACTGCTCAGTGTGGGTGTCATTGTCAAGACCACTAGATGGCACAGACCGCGCCGCTTTGGGCAAAAGCTTTGGTGCATCCCAGCTATTCCTGGTCACTTAGGGGCCCCTTTTACTAAGCCACGTAGACTACCCAGCTACCACATGGCCCTTGCCATTTTTGATGTGCGTCCACTACGCGTGCCGGAAAATATTTTTATTTTCTGGCATGCGGGCGGTAATCAGGCAGTAATCGTCATTCTACGTGTGTTGACCATTACCGCCCGGTTACCACGCGAGACCTTACCGCTAGGTCAATGGCTGGCGGTAAGGTCTCAGACCCAAAATGGACACGTGGCAATTTTCATTTTACCACATGTCCATTTTCGGCAATAATTTTTTTTAAAAGGCATTTTTTTTTACAGGTGCGCTGAAAAATGATTCTGCACACGCCCAAAACAAGCATCTACACTACCGCAGGCCATTTTTCAGCGCGCCTTTGTAAAAGGGCCCCTTACATTCCTTCTTTTGCTATTTGCAGCTCAACCCAGGCAGAGTTCTTAGGGAGGTCCACCAGCAGCAATGCTAACTTCAAAGACAATTGGGCCCAGGACAAGAAATTTTTCCAACAAAGTGTCAGTTAGTTTACAACAGCTGCAAAGTCTGCGGGCTGTATGAAGGCAATACCATAGCTCTGTCAGGAAAAGTCAGTTTGTAAAATGAAGCAATAGCATTCTCAATCTTACCTAACTACATTCCTCATGAGCAGAAAAAATGCTTCTTTCGCTGAAGTGCAGAAGTTTTTGCCATACATAGCAATCTAGAGATTTAAAAAAAAATACACACACAAAATAGGGGTGAATTTTCATGGAACTGACACATTTGGCACACATATTTATAACCGGTCACCTAAACTAAGGGGTAAGAAGGTGCTGCCTACTTTGTACAGGCACAGACGTGCCTAATTGTCTTTATAGAGCAGCAGCACAAATCTTGCTGAAATCACAGTGAACTTGGTTTGTATACACTGCCTCCATTATATTCAAAACTCTTTCATGTAAATTCACTGTGGATATCCTGAAAACCTGACTGGCAAGGGGTAACTCCAGGACCAGATCTGAAAACACTGCTCTATAATAACTTCGTGCATCTTAAGTGAATTTATTTTTATTTATTTGTTACATTGTGGCTTACATATAACCGTTAACAGTGTTAGCCGATTACGGTTTGAACAAATGCATAGTATGAATGAATACAAAGTGATATTGTGGTATAATGAGGTATATGTATGGTAGGAAACAGTTGGGGGAACTCAGAGAGGGAAAGGGAGAAGAAGAGTCAGGTAATGTCCGTTGCAGTTTTTGGTTATGTTGTATCGCAAGTGACCGGTATTTTTATGTCGGGTCATTGGGGTATGCTCTTCTGAATAGGTCTGTCTTTAGTGCTTTCCGAAAATTTAGGTGGTCGAGTGTAGTTTTTACTGCTTTTGGCAATGTGTTCCATAGTTGTGCGCTTAGGTAGGAAAAGCTGGTTGCATAGGTGGATTTGTATTTGAGTCCTTTGCTGCTTGGGTAGTGGAGGTTTAGATATGACCATGTTTGGCAGGTCGATGAGGTCTGTCATGTAGCCCGGTTCCTCGCCGTAAATAATTTTGTGAACAGTCGTGCAGATTTTGAAGGCGATGCGTTCTTTGATTGGTAGCCAGTGCAATTTTTCTTGGAGTGGTTTGGTGCTGTCGAAACGTGTTTTTCCAAATATAACCCTGGCTGCTGTATTTTGGGCGGTCTGAAGTTTTTTTATGATTTGATCCTTGCATCCCGCATAGATTCCATTACAGTAATCTGAGTGGCTAAATACCATGGACTGTACCAGGTTACAAAATATTTCCCTTGGGAAGAATGGTTTTACCCGTTTGAGTTTCCTCATTGAGAAAAACATTTTCTTTATGGTGGACTTCGCTTGGGTCTCTAGTGATAGGTTACGGTCGATTGTTACTCTGAGAATTTTCAGGCTGTCTGAGACAGGGAGGGTGTATCCTGGGATGTTAATGTTTGTGGGTTTGTTTGTATTGTATTGGGATGAGATAATGAGACAGTGTGTTTTTTCTGTATTGAGTTTTAGCTGGAATGCATTTGCCCATGAGTTCATGATGTTTAAGCTTAGTTTGATTTTGTTGGTGATTTCCGCCAGATCATGTTTGTATGGAATATACAATGTAACGTCATCAGCATAGATAAATGGGTTGAATGACCCTGATCCACCCTTACCCATGCCCCTTTTCAGTTCTGCACTAAATCATTTAACGCATGCATCTTTAAAGCAAGATGTGTGCGTAAAGTCATGCATTCAAATTATTGCCAATCAGTGCCAATAACTGATTGCGTGTCGCCAAATTTGTGTGTGCAATTTTGAGCACCATTTATAAAATTTGGGGGGTATGTGTATTACTAAAGGCACTTAGAAATATTTTACAAAGTACGCAGCAAATCGCAGTCCTGCCCACCCTACCCAAAATCCCAATCCTGAATATGCCTATATCCAGTTTGCGTAAAAATTACTCATTCTGGTCATCGCATGTAGTTACTCGGGGGAGGCGGTAATTTTTATAGGTGGCATTTCACAGGTGTACATTGTCAGATACACACATAAATGCCTTTACAAAATAACATATCTGGCGGCAACCACTATGGGGGTAAGTTCCCTATTGGTGGATTTTCAGTTGCACAAAAAATCCTTGGCACTATCAAGATACTACCAGGGTAGAACGAGGGCTTTCTATCTAATTATACGTATACCAGCAAATTCTTTATATAGCAACTAAAGTTACGCACGCAATTCTTGCCGTGCGGCCAAATTGTGCCCGTAACTTAATTAACGAGCCAATCAGTGCCGATAATTGGACCCTAACAAGCAATTATCGGCACTAATCGGCAATAATTAGAATTTACGTGCACTGTTCACTAGGCTTATTCTATAAAATGGCGAGCATAAATTCTCTACCACACAGATCTCAAAAGGGGTTGTGGACATGGGAGGAGGCATTCCAAAATCTGCACGCAGGGTTATAGAATACACCCACTCCGCACCTGTTAGGCGTGGGAATTTACATCAAGTTTTACTTGTCATAAATGGCAGTGACTACACATTTACTCGCAGGGATGGGCACTAGGCATATTCTATAGGATATGCTTAGGCATATTTTTTTTTAGGCATCATATATAAAATCTAGCCCATAGCGGCAGATTCAAGAAATGGTGCCTGAATGACCTATGCTAAGCTAGTATTCTGCAAAGGCCACTCTGTGAGCAACAGCCGTTCCAGAATATTACCTTAGCACGAATTTTGAACTGAACTAATGACACTTAGGTAAGGAAATGCAGGTGTTCTATTACAGTGCGCCTAAATTCTGGGAATGTTTCGACCTGCCCATCCCCCTTTGGAGTTGCACGCTTGGAAATTTAGGCGTGCATGTTATAAAATAGGGTGTGGGGCAGATCCGTGCAAAACTTCTAATTACTGTCAATTAAGAACTTGCTAACACCAATTACCGATTGTAAGCACCAATGTACCCAATTACTTTGCATGCAGATCTGTGATTCATGCCCAAAATTGAGTGCCTAACTGTGGACGACCTATACAGAATCTGGGGGATAGTGGCAATATTCAGCCACTATTTTATAAAGCTAGGCAGTTTAATTTAGACCTGCATTCTCCATCTACATATATTCAGTGCCATCATCTATCCAGATAGCAGCATTATATACCTTTTTTTTCTTTTTTGATGTTATGGCTAGAGTTCATGAAAAAGAAACACTACCTGTCACTGGGTCTGAATTATTGATGCAATGGTAATGAATGGATGTGAATATCTAGTTCTAAATTTACTCTAGTTAACAAGCGTCGAGGTTCCACGTTATACCCACCATGATGTATGCATTTCTGTTTATAAACTTTATGAATTTCTCCAAACACCAAAAGCAACATTTCAAGCAACACAGCAGGAACCTTGTGAAGGAATTCTGTGAAGCTGCAGGAAAGAAGAGACAGAAATCAGTTTGCTCTTATCTTGCTAAAACTGTATCACAAATCTGACTAGCTTTCAAGACACGCACCCTTCATCGGATGGCAACTTGTCTCAAACACATATAAGCCCCATTTTGCATGGGAAAGAATTGAGATGTCCAGTCAGGAAGTGCTAAATTCCTCTGGTAATTTACAAAAGGCTCTGCTGAAAATAAATCAGCATTTTCTGGGCCATCCAGAGGAGTGCAGCTATTTAAAATTGTTTCATATCAGAAAAAAGTGTCCTGCTCTTCCTTATGTGTCTTGCTGCAGCCTTTTAATATTGCTGCTCCAGGCACAAAGAAACCCCCACCCTGATATTTCCCAATAGCATTTAGCCCCCCCCCCCCCAATTGCCACTCCATACAGGATCAATCTCCCTCCCCTCTCAAGGAGGAGTGGCCTAGTGGTTAGGGTGGTGGACTTTGGTCCTGAGGAGTCGATTCCCACTTCAGGTACAGGCAGCTCCTTGTGACTCTGGGCAAGTCACTTAACCCTCCATTGCCCAATGTAAGCCGCATTGAGCCTGCCATGAGTGGGAAAGCGCGGGGTACAAATGTAACAAAAAAAAAACAAAACAAAAAAAAAGAGCACAAACTTCCATCCCTGATTTCTCCCACCATCCTGACAGTATCAACTCCCTCCAAGAGCACAGTACCCTCTTTCCAATCCCATGTGTAACACCTACTAGAGGTTTCCCTGGTAGGTAGCGGTAGGGGCAGGAGCGATTTCCATGACTGCTGGGGTTTAAAATGGCACCAGTTGACCCTTACCTCATTAAACGGTTAACAGCATGGGCCCATGAGCACTGTGAAAACATGCAACTGCTGAGGGACTAGAAGCAGCAGCTATGTGGGCTCGTAAGCAGGAAGACGAGGCCACTAATGGGCCCACGCAGTTAGCATGTGTTAATTCCCAGGTTAAACATCTAAAGCGGATTTTTAATTAGGCCCCATAATGCACCTGGATGCAGGATGTCGTCCGTCTGTCACTTCATACATGCATGCGCACTCCACCCACCCCCACTGTGCCATCCCGATCTCTGGGAGAAACCCCCAGAAGAACATAGGAACACCTCCAAGGCCCACAGGTCAGTCTCTGGTGGTGCCTAGACAGCACTCCCCCCACACTGTGCACTTTACTGCAATCCACTGAAAGAGTTTCCACACTCCTGACAGGCTTCCACTGGCATAAGCTGATGGGTAACACAGACTGCCATTTTTAATACTGCAGGGCCTAGGCTCCGGAACCCAGACTGCTATTTTTAATACTGAAGGGCCTAGGCTCCGGAACACAGACTGCCATTTTTAATACTGCAGGGCCTAGGCTCCGGAACACATTACCACAGTTACTGAGAGCAATACAAAGCAATGAGGTGTTTAAAAGAGAGTTGAAAACCTTTTTTTTGTTCCAGCAGGGTTTTGAGGGGGGATAAACTTTTTTTTTCTGGGGCATATTAAATAAACTGGCATATTTTGCAGGGAGAAAATTACATTTTGTTGTATTTGTTTTTTTTGGTTCTTAGTTCTGTGATGTTATTTTATGAAGTATGGTCGGATTTTATATTATTTGAATTACATTATCACTTGTTACCTGCTGCGAATTCTGCAAATTGTACGGGCTATATACTGTAAATAAATAAAATAAAATACTCAAAGTGATATTCAGAGACACTTAACTGTCCAAGCTGTAACTAGCTATTCAGTGGGCAGTCTGGGGGGTGGAGCTGGCTCTTAACCACTTAAGGGGCATTTTTACTAAGCCACGGTAAAAAGTGGCCTGCGGTAGGGTAGGCATATGTATTGGGCATGTGCCGGGCCAGTTTTTACCACATCTACACAAAATAGCTTAAAAAAATTTTTTTTTAATGGGATGGGAAAAGGGCCTGCAGTAAAAATGAAACCTGAGCCCTTAACGCCACCCACTGATCTAGCAGGAAAGGCTCACATGCTACACGCAAGGTGACTGGTCGGCGTGCGCAACGTGCCGATTACCGCCGGAACGGAGGAAATAAATAAATAATTCATCCACGCATTATAGGCGTGCGCCAAATCTGAAATTACCGCCAAGGGGGGTGCGCTGGTCAGGCAGTAGTCTCATTTGGGAGCACGCTGCACATAGGTAGAGCGCCTACTGTGGCTTAGTAAAAGGGCCCCCTAAGTTAGCTGGCCAAACTGGACCACATAAATAGCAGTCCTATCTTCAACCAGTTTAACTTAACCAGTTAAGGCTGAATAAATGGTTAAGTGCTGGCCACCTGCACATACCTTGATATTCAGTGTCAGTGCATGGAAACGGCCTGGCATTAAATAACTGGGCATAAAGCCGGCAGCGGTGAAAAACAAATCGCTACCCACCACTGGCTGAATATTTAGCCCTGAGTTTTAGATTGGGCCTAAAGAACAAGAGGAGGTAACATCATGTAGACGCATGTTCAGAGTACAGGCACAAAACACAAAAGGAGAAGGAAGAACTGGGGGGGGGGGGGGGGGGGACATAGTGGAGACTGGGGCCCTTTTACTAAGCCGCGTAGGCGCCTATGCGCAACCAACGAGCATCAATTTGGAATTACTGCCCGGCTATCGCATGGCCCGGGCAATAATTTCATTTTTTATGCGTATCCACTACACGCGCCAGAAAATATATATATATATATTTTTTTTGTTACATTTGTACCCCGCGCTTTCCCACTCATGGCAGGCTCAATGCGGCAGGCAATGGAGGGTTAAGTGACTTGCCCAGAGTCACAAGGAGCTGCCTGTGCCGGGAATTGAACTCAGTTCCTCAGTTCCCCAGGACCAAAGTCCACCACCCTAACCGCTAGGCCACTCCTCCACTCATTTTCTGGCGCACGGCACTACCGGGTGGTGAAAGGCATTTGAGGCATGTATGTTTCTCATATAAGTCTTTTTATTCTGGTAGGTGAACAGATCTGTTGCATCAAGCTTAACCAGACTCTCAACCTTTGGCATGCGTACACTTGACAAGTACTTTATTCCACACCACGCATTTGGATAGATTTATCATTATTTCTCACTTCCCTTTGTATGCACGGGATTAAATCCTCTAAGCTCCACACAATTTGTCTCATTTTCCAATAGTGGGCCTTGATAGTGATACAACAGTTTAAGTTTATTTGCTCTTTTTAGTTAGGTGTTCTGGAAATTTATAGTAGTTATTCAGTATCAAATGCATTGCCTGTACAGATATGTTGCCTTGCCAAGTTAATAATTTGAGCATTTTTTTTTTGCAATTCAATTTAGCACTAATTTAACACAAAATACATATATGTTAGCTTGATTTGATAAAAGAAAAGCAAACAAAACACATTCTGGCTAATCAACATTTCTATATTTATGTTCATAGATTTTATAATTTATTTATTTTTATTTATTACATTTGTACCCCGCGCTTTTCCCCACACATGGCAGGCTCAATGCAGCTTACATAGTAACAATATAAAGAATTACAAAGTTGTAAGAAGAATATACAGTTTGCAGTAAATGCAATATTAATGGGGTTAACGGATAAGTAAATTGAACATAGGAGGAATTGGGTGCAGAAGGAAATGAGCGATGGGAGGTAGGCGTAGGAAGATGGAGAGGAATGGATATGGGGTAGCAATAAGGATAATGGGAAACATGGCCAATGTATAAACAATCGTCAATAAGAATCATGTGGGCAAGCTTTGGTTAGGTTGAATCGTTAGGGTATAATGCTACTATAATTTAGTTTTTGTCTGTAGGTCCATATATTGAACATTATATTATTGGTTTTAAATGCTTTTATTTATTCTCATTACGTTGAGATTTTTATTTATACATCTCATTTGTATTAACTTTTTTATCTTTTATTATTTTACTTTTTTATAGGATTTTGATATGATTTTAATGCACTATGGTAACTTATTTGGTTTTATTTCAACCTTCCTAGAACCAGTGGACTCTTGATACAGGCAGCTGTGTTGAAACATGGACCATGTTGAGTCCAGTTAGCTGAATGCACTAGCTCTGTTCACCTATCAGAATAAAAAAACTTGTATGAGAAACGGGTTTTTCTACTCACGGTTTTTTGGTCACCCCTACTGTGTTTGTTTGGTTTTGCATATTGTGGGGTTTTGTTGTTCTCCAAGGATATTCGAGCAGCTGAATATTGCCAATGATCTGTTCAACTTCATATGGATTTTCAACAGTAGCACTGACAAGATATTTGTTTAATTTGGCCTACTGTAGTCCATGGTCATGGAAGACATGCAGATTTCCTTCTATCTAATACAATATGCTTAGGGCTTCTGATTTTAGGTTCTAAGTCAGCGTTTCCAAAATTGTGCAGCGCGGCACCATGGTGTGCCATGGCAAACTCACAGGGGTGCCGCGGGGGGAGTTGATACTTCTTAAGGGCGTCATGTCACATGCAGCCCACAGTTAATCTTGGGGCCTGCCACTGCTGGAGATTGAAACAGCACAAAGGTAATGTACTGCTTAGCTATGGGTGGGCCAGGGAAGTTCTTTAACTTTTTTTTTTTTACGACAACCCACTCAGTCTACTGCCGCCCCTACTTCAATGGGTCCACAGCAGCGATTCACACATGCTGTCTGCCTACCTTGGGGGCAGGAAGCGGCAGGCAGAATCTGGGAATCAATGCTGCTGTTGTGCTATAGATATCTATTTATTTATTGCATTTGTATCCCACATTTTCCCACCTCTTTGCAAATAATATGCAAATAACATGCAGACCCATCAAAATCTGGCGGTTTTCAGGTAACTGAAGCATAACAGCGGTAGCGATTCCCACACTAAAGTAGGTGCATAAAAAAGGCAAAGCCCTCTTTCTTGGTTACATGAACTCTCAGAAGAAAACAATAAGGCCGCTCAGAGTTACATTTAACAGCATTTAAAACATTTCTTTCCTTTCTCAAAGCTGGGTGCATAACTTTCATATCCCTCACCTTTAAGTCGGTGATCCAGATACTCCAAAATAATCCTGATCATCTGAACAATTGCAAGTATTAAAGACCCAAAGGCCAGTGATCCTGTGTGATATCTGATAAAACAAAATGTTATTGAACAAAACTGAATGCCATCTCATTAAACTAGCACGGAGAGTGGAGGACAAAGAGAATCTTTTCTGACAAGCAATACTTTCTGCAATTGGATTACATGTGAAGAGACTTAATTGTTATCAAGGTCAACCTATTCTAGCCACCGCATATAGAGTAGATTCTATATATGGTGCCGAAAAAATCTACGCCAACTAAAAACACGCATAGGCACACTCTATAAGCTATGTCTGAAGTTAAGCACGGTTTACAGAATATGCCTAACATCATCCATGTGACTAAAATCTAGGCGCAGCAAATTACACCAATGAAAACCTGGTGTAAATGCCCACACCTAAATTTAGGTGCGGAAATGGGTTATTCTATAACACAGAGTAAATTTTAGGAATGCCCATGACCTGCCATGCCCCTCCCATGGCCACACCCCCTTTTGAGATCCGCACGGTATGATTTATGCACACTGACTTATAGAATACGCTTAGGGGCCCTTTTACTAAGCTGCATAGGTGCCTATGCGTTTCCAATGCACTCAATTTTGGAACTACTGCCCGGCTACTGCATGGCCCGGGCATTAATTCCATTTTTTATTTAAAATGTTTTTTATTGATGACAAACATAAAACATAGATTCTTCATTTATAGACACTTTCCATAGCCGTGTACATTTCTCCAATATTACGCCATTCTACCAAATCCATTATACAGTCATCAAGTTATTTATTTATTCTCCCCCCCTCCTCCCCCCTCTCCACTATAGAAATTCCTTCATCAATACTATATTGAGGAACATCCAAGTTAACAACACCCTCTACATTTCAAATGCACAAGAAATCAGCTTTAAACCAACAAACCCATAAACAGGCGATCTAAACAGTAACGTACAGCCATCAAACTTGTTGATCATGCCTTCCCCTCCATCCCCTCCCCACCCTCTATATACATCTTCTCAGAGGTATTATATTATATCATAGTTCCCCTTCAACTACTGTATCCTCCATTCCCTTATCTTCCCTTCAACTATGCCCCTCCCCCCTCCCTCCCCTTACTACCCAGACTTCCAACCAGATTACCTATATTCTAGCTAAATATATACCCTCCATCCTTATGAGTCCACCCTTACTCCCTCTCCCTCCCCCCGTCCCATTCTGTTTGCATGTCCCACCTCTGACTCCCTCTGGTCCCTTCCAATATCCCATGGTAATCTATTTAATATTTGACTTCGTGCTCTTGGCGATATCGTACTTATATATTTCCCCCATATTGCTAAGAAATTCTTTTGCCTTTTTGGTGTCAGTCGCGCCCCTCTCGCTTCCCAGAGCATCAGTTGATGTACCCTATTCCTCCAGTACCAGTGAGAAGGAGGCATGTCCAGCACCCAATGACCAAGGATACACTTTTTCCCCACCATGCATGCTTTACTCAAAAACAATTGGTCCCCTCGTGTGTCCACCCCCCACCGTCCAGGAATACCTAACAACATTCTGTCAAATGTGATGACTATTGGATGATCTAGAACTCCACTAAGATATCTACCCAATCCCCACCAGAAGCCCTTAATGTATCTACATTGCCATAGGCAGTGTGTTAGTGTAGCTCCACCCTGCTTACACTTGAGGCAGGCATCAGTAGTGGTTACTTTTGCAAGAAAAGCTCTTCTAGGGGAAAAGTAGGCTCTATAAAGGATTCTATACTGACATTCTTGCATTTCTGCACTGTGGACCACCCTCGTTATTCCCAACAACAATTGCCTTATAAGCTTCTCAGGAATTTGGCACTGTGCTTCAACGCTCCATTTGTCCGCCACCTCTAGTACCCGCCTCTCCGGACGCCCTTTCTCTATCTCTTTACAGAACCAGGATACTGAGGTCTGTCCCAGTGCATCTCCCTCTAGAAAGTCCTTAAGCTGCCTCCCAAATCGAGGGAACAGACCTTCTTTGGGCAGACTACGCACGTAATGTGACAATTGTCGATAAGCCAACATCGCCGCCATTCCCCCTGAACATCGTTGCTGAAAGTCCATCCAAGAGATCAAGGTGCCATCCTCCTGCATGACACTCTCTAACAATTCCACTCCTTGTTCCTGCAATCTACGGAACACTGCATTATCTCTCCCAGGCGGGAACTCATCATTCCCTGCCAACGGCAGTAATATACTAGTGGTGGGATCCTGGCCCCATCGTTGCAACAAATCCCTCCACACATGCCAAAGAGGCCCCAACAATAAACTATCTCTGAGTCTTCCAGGCAGTTTCCCTTTCTTTGGGACATGTAATAAGTAATTCAAATGCCATGGATGGAAGTGCGCTCGTTCCATCCCCACGTCCGTATAAGCAGATGTGCCCATAATCCAGTCTCGCAGATGCCTCAAAAGACATGCCTGATTATACACCCTCATATCTGGGAGTCCTAACCCCCCCTTACTCCGGTGCCCCACTAAATATTGCCATTTCATCTTCGATTTCCTACCTGCCCAACAGAATTTTCCCACTAACCTCCGAAGCGCCACCACATCACGGTTCAACAATCTTAATGGCAGAGCCTGCATAACAAATAGCCAACGTGGAAACACTATCATGCGGAATAGTTGTATCCGTCCCATCAAAGACAAAGGAAGCATCGACCATCGAGCTAGTTGATCTTTAGTCTCTTTCAACAACTTAGTTATATTTAGTTCGTAGATCCGCCTCGTGTCCATTGGAAGCTGTATTCCCAGGTATCTAAAAGATCCCTGCGCCCATCTCAAGGGGAAACTGTCTGCCCATTCTCGCTTAAGCTCAGCATTGCTAGTTAACGCTTCTGACTTTTGAAGATTGAGCCGAAACCCTGAGAAATTCCCATATTCCTCTAAACTTTCCATGAGAAATGGCAAAGAGTGCCTAGGCTCTGTAAGTAACACCAAGAGATCATCAGCAAATGCAGCTGTCTTAAAGTTATAGTCCCGCACCCTCACTCCTCGAATGTCTCCATTGTTTTGGATCTCTCTCATTAAAGGGTCTAACGCCAAGATAAAAAGAAGTGGTGAGAGTGGACAACCCTGCCTCGTGCCCCTCCTAATTGGAAACCATTCAGATCTCATGCCATTCACAAATATCTGCGCTTTCGGGTCCGTGTATAGCACTTTGACCGCCTGCGCAAAAGGGCCCCTTATGCCATATGCCGTCAACACTTCAAACAAATAGGTCCAATCCACGCGGTCGAACGCTTTCTCCGCGTCAAAACTCACCAACAATGCTGGGACCTGTTCCATTCGTACCCTTTCTAGTGCCACCCAAATTCTCCTCATATTCTTGGCTATCACCCTCCCACAGGTAAAACCTACCTGAGAGTCCATGATCAGTGATGGTAAATATCTCGCTAAGCGGTTCGCCAATATCTTTGCTAGATATTTTAACTCTGCATTCAACAGAGAAATTGGCCTGTATGAGTCAGGTCGATCTGCTGGCTTACCTGGCTTTGGCAGCACACTAATCTGTGCTCTATTTAAGTGCGCCGGCAGCTGCCCCTGTCGTATGGCCACATTAAACACCTCTGTAAGGACCGGGCTGATTTCAATATTAAGCATTTTATAGAATTCATTCCTCATGCCATCCGGCCCCGGCGCTTTCCCTAACTTACTCCATTTAATCACTAGCTCTACCTCCTCGACAGCTATTGGTGCATTCAACACTTCTACCTCCTCTTCAGATACTTGTGGCAGATCCATGCTGCTGAGATAAGCCTCGCTAGGCCGTACTAGGTCCTCCTGTTGCGTATATAAGTTGCTGAAAAAATCTCCCAATATTCCCACTATGCCTGTATCACTATGCACCCGTTCTCCTGTATCAGCCCTCATTGTAAGTATTTTTTTAACCCCCAGCTTTCTATTGGCCATCCTCGCCAGGAATCTCCCACTTTTATTAGCGAATCTATACAGCTGATATTTGTAATATATATTCGCTTTCTGCATCCTCTCCTGCAATAGTTCATTTAAGGCTTGCTGCGCCTCCAGCAACTGTTTTCTAATTCTCGGATTATGATCCTGGCTATACCTCTTCCTTAAAGCTATCACCCGCCTTTCCAATTGAAGCACCTCTCTGTTCCGAGCCCTCCTCCGGAAGGCGAGATAAGAGATGGTTTCCCCCCGCAGAACCGTTTTTGCCGTCTCCCAAAAAAGAACTGGATCCTCCCTATGCTGGTCGTTATTAATACTATAGTCTCTCCATTTCTCTACCAAATAAAGTATATATTGGTTATCCCTATATAAATGAGCTGGGAAACGCCATGTCCCCATTGCCCCCTTCTCCTCTTCTATCCGAACTCGCAGTCTTACCCAAGCATGATCTGAGACCATTATTGGACCTATCTGAATTTCCTCCACTTTGGTCAGTAACTCTCGCGTAGTCAGTATATAATCTATTCTGGACAGTGTATTATGAGCTCTGGAGAGGTGTGTATAGTCCTTTTCTATCGGATGCAAAGTTCTCCATACATCCACCAACTCCAAAGTGTCACTCAACCTAACAAGGCCCCTCTCCTTCCTGGCCAATTCCTTCCCTGTTGGTTTAGATCTATCCCACACTGGATCCATGACATCGTTCATATCCCCTCCCACCACCATTGGTATATCTCCCATCTCTAGAATTTTCCTAGTAAGTTGTGCAAAAAATTGTTTATCATAATTGTTGGGAGCATAAATATTACAGAGTTGAAGTGGTTGTCTTTCCACTATCACTGAGGCTAGGACATACCTCCCACCAGGATCCGCTACCACCCCTTTCACCTTCACATTAAGATTTTTCCTAATTAAGATCACCACTCCTCCCTTTTTCCCCTCTGCAGGCGCATCATATAGTTCACCCACCCACCAAGTTTTCAGCTTCATATGCTCTTCCCTCGTGAGATGTGTTTCTTGCAAAAATGCTATAGACACCTTATTGTCATTCAACGCCTTTAAGATTTTTTGTCTCTTAACTGGGGAGTGTATACCCCCTACATTCCATGTCATTATCTGTATTGAAGTCATGTCACTCCTCTCGCAGTACTTAGGCTTTCCACCAACTGACTTCTAGTCTGCTTTGTATACCAAGAGAGTGTCCCAGCCCCCACCCTCTCAGCCTGTCGCTCCCCATTCCGCACTTTCCCTCGGACTCCCCACATCTTCATACTCAAAGTTCTTACTGTAACACAACATGCAAACAGAACCTCCCTCCCCCCCCGCCTCCCATACCACCCTCCCCCCTCCCTTCCCGCCCAACCCTCCCCACCCCTCCCCCTCCCCCTCCCCCCTCTTATCCCCTTTCTCATTCCCCTTATGCCTCTAGGCACGACTTCCTGTTTTACCAAGGCTAGGGTGCCTATCTTATCATTGATGACCACTACCTGTCACTCTGTCCTCTGCAACAGTATGATCACCAAGACTCTACTTTGTGTGTGAAGTCCACTGTAGGAGACCAAATTCATCAGGGGCCAGCTGGATTATATCCATGTCTCTCGCCTCTTAGAACCTTCACTGTCTATGTTCCAAAGTTGAAATTCTCCTCTTCTGACAAAAGCTGTCACCAGTAAGTGGTTAAACACCCACCACTAATGCGTGATTAGTATGCTGCTTCTCTCAAGTTGAAGAATCTCCATAGCCGCTTTCTTTACTCTACATGTCTTTGCTTCCACTTGTAACTGGGAAGACTTCAAATGTATTTATACTCCTTCCCCAGCAGCCATAAAGTACCCAAAGCAAGACTCCCTCGCACTTCAGGCAACCTCTCCGCTCTTTGATTGTTCAGCTGCCCCTGCACCAGCGAAGCACCCAAATCTTGCTTTCTTTTCCACTGCAACTTTAACTTTTATAACTTTTATAACAACAAACTTAGCGAACTTTGCCCATACCAGCCATCTGATCACCATGGGAGCCTGCCACTCACCATAGGCCCACTTCGTGCTCTCATTCGCCATGTCCCTTGGCCAGCATCGTGTCCACATATGTAGTCGCCTCCTCTACCTTTTCAAAAAACACCGCTTTCCCATTGTCGAGCAGTTTAAGTTTCGCTGGGTACAAAAGACTAAATCGGTACTTTAACCCAAAGAGTTTAGAACATAGTGGCGCGAAGCTTTTCCTCGCCGCTGACACTGTGGTGGAGTAATCCTGGAAACATAAAATTTTGTTCCCTTTATATTCCAAATGTTTACCTGCACGCAGCTCTTGCAAGATGAGTGACTTGTGTGCATAATTAAGGATTCGGCAGATTACTACTCTCGGTCTTCCCATATCATCTCTCCTCTGGCCAAGCCTATGTGCCCGTTCTATGCGCAGTGTGGTCTCCAGCTCCTCATTTCCCAGCGCTTCTGGCAGCCATTTTTCAAGAAAATTGCAGAGGGACCGCTCAGGCAGCAGTTCTGGCAGCCCCACGAGGCGGAGGTTGTTCCTCCTGGACCGATTTTCCAAATCTTCCAGCTTCCCCTCCACCGCCGTAAGGCGCGCCTGTAATCGTGGCTGCTCTTCCTCCACTTTGCGAATGTCATCCTCTGCCTGCCCTACTCGCTGCTGTACCGCCTGTAGCTCATTAAACAACTTGGTATGCTGCTCAGTCATTCCGTCCAGTTTTTCTAGAATCAATTGCAGCTTGACCCCCACCGCTTGCTCAACTGCCGCCCTCACCTCTTCTGAGAGTTCTGCTGCCCATGGCGAGCTTGGTGATGGCGACGGTGGCGCGGCCCTATCCGCCATTTTGTGATCCGCGGCGCGGGTCTTGTCTTTGGACTCCTTACGAGCTTGCTTGGATGCCATCCGCCGCGTCTCCTTCTCCCCCCGCTTAAGATGATGCCGAACACTTTCTCTCTCTGTCTTTGCACTCCGTGACAGGTTTAAGGTTTTACGAGCGCTGATTTTTGAAGGCACCCCGGAGCAGCTCCGTTCTGCGTCTTCACTGCTCCATGCCTCCACCGGAACCTCTAATTCCATTTTTTACGCACGTTCGATATTTTTTATTTTCCAACGTGCAGCATGAACCAAGTGGTAATTGGCAGTGTACGTGCACTGACAATTACTGCCCGGTTAAAGAGTGAGACCTTACCGCTAAGTCAAAGGGTGGCGGTAAGGTCTCAGACCCAAAATGGACACGCACCAATTTTTAATTTTCCCGCACGTCCATTTTCAGTCCAAAAAAGAGGCCATTTTCACAGGCGTGCGGAAAAATAGATCTGCGCGCGTCCAACACACGCACCTATACTATTACAGACCATTTTTCAACGCACCTTAGTAAAAGGACCCCTTAGTGAGCTATGCACCTAAATCCCAATCAGTGGCAATTAGTACCAATAACTGCTTGTTAACATCCAATTATCAGAGCTGAATGTGCAGCGCTGCGTATGCTTTGTAGCGCTATAGAAATGCTAAATAGTAGTAGTAGTAGTAGTAGTAGCTGAATGGCTCATTGACCATTTGAATTGTGTGTGCAAATAATATGCTCAAGTTGAGCAGATTTTTCAGCCCAACAGCCACATTGCTGGCCTGGTCTGGAACATCCATTCTGGATGTCAGAAGGGTAGACCATGTCAATTCCAGTTTAAAATATTCATGAATGGATACAGATCTTTTAACTTTTATAATTGATTACCACTACATAAAAACACGGAAAATAAATATAAATAAAATAAGCTAAAAATGAGAAAAGATACAAAAACATTTTAGGAAGAAAATAGTTGTTTTCTTTAAATATTCAATGATATTAATCTCCAACCATTTCCATTACCCTTCTAATTTGTTGCATGATCTGTGTATTCCTTGTTTTTATAAATCAAAAAGGTGTTAATATAGTTATGCAACATCCAGAGCACAGAACCCTCCCCCCCCCCTCAGTAAGAACAGATTTCATAACCCCCAGTGACATTAGAAAAATTCAAAGCCATGTTAAAATCTAAACTGAAGGAGCATTTTACACTGTGAAAAATCCTCTTGTGCTGAAAACTGAAAATAATTCTAATAACCATCCATGTTTGGACATGTACAGGAAGGGCTGAAACACTATGAGGCTCATTTTCAAAACACTTAGGGGCCCCTTTCACAAAGGCGCGATGAAAAATAGCCTGCGGTAGTGTAGATGCGTGTTTTGGGCGCGCGCAGAATCGTTTTTCAGTGCACCTGTAAAAAAATGCCTTTTTAAAATTTTTGCCAAAAATGGACGTGTGTCAAAATGAAAATTGCCGCGTGTCCATTTTGGGTCTAAGATCTTACCGTCAGCCACTGACCTAGCGGTAAAGTCTTACATGGTAACCGGGCGGTAATGGTCTACACGGGTAAAATGCCGATTACTGCCCGTGCGCCAGAAAAATATTTTCCGGCGCGCGTAGTGGATGCATGTAGCAATTGACGTGCGTCGGCAGCTTCGTAAAAGGGCTTCTTAGACTTACAAACTTCTATAGGATACTATGGAACTTTGTAAGTCAAAGTGCTTTGAAAATATGGCTTCATGTATACTAAATAATTATTCTAATATTAATAACTCAAAAACAGCTTGCAAACTATATAATCAAACTTACCTTATTGCTCGTCCGAAAGAAGAAAACACAGGGCAGACTGGGATATCAGCAGGTTTCCTAAAAGCCCAGTAATAGGAAGCAAAGGCACCAGCCAGGGTACACTGACCCAGAGCAATGGCAAAGTTTACCAGCCAGAGGAACACAAAAGCATTGCAGATTTGAAAGACGAAGATGTATCTGTGATACAGGCTTTCCCCACCATAAAAGGCAAAAGTACATTGCGCACCCGGACACACCTTGGTCACATTGGTGGTATTAAAAGTCTGTACAAAAAAAAAAAAAAAAGGATGAAGAATGTGTTTTCTAACTTATCGCCCATTTATTCAGTGCTTATCAAATAACAGGCACTGCTCAGTACTACCTTCTCTCCAGCCTGTTGTAACTGGCGTAACATTTTGATCATGCAATTGAATAAATCCAATCTGTTATAACATGGCACTATCTGATCATCTTAAACAAGGACCTTTTGATAAAGCTTTGTTGGCTATTAAAGCAATTGCTATATTCATTCTTTGTAATTTCATGTACATATTCACTGCCTGCTTTTACTGACTGGTGAGAAAGGATGCCAAGACTCACCGTGGGGCTGCAAGTCAGGTTTGCATATTTGCAGAGAGTCTGGTTAGCCATCACTTTATACACAGGTTCCCCTGAGGTAGCGAGGAAACTGAATGACTCGTGTTAAGGAAGCAAAATCATAGTAAAAAGATAACTCTCTCCTTGGTCATTTATATAAAAAATAAACCACACAATTTTCTAAGCCCATAAATGATAAATTCTTACTCCTACCATCTGATATTTGCGAAGCGAGACAAAACACGTGGAAAGAAATGGCCAGCTCTAAAGGATACACAGCTGTCACAGCCCAGTAGGAAATACAAATTGTAATGAGAATGAAGGTGACAATAGGATAGAACAAAGTAGACATGATGTATCCTATAGCCCTGGAAAGAAAACATAGAAGGCAATAATAAATCATGTACCCAAAGTTACCAGACATCTCAACTGAAGACTGGTTTCTCTATTACTAGCCGTTGAGCCCGTAAAAACAGGCTAGTAAAGCAAGGGGGGGGGGGTTTGAAAGCCCCCCCCCCGGATAGGTCGCCGCCGCCCCTCCCCCCCCCCGGAGTCCCCTCCGCCACCCCTCCACCCGGGCCGGGTACGTGGCTTCAGTATTCAAACCGCCGGAACACAGCACACAGCTCATCTGAGCTGCCGTCGGCCTTCCTTCGTTCTTCTCTGCGTGTGTTCCACCCTCGTGTGATGTAACGTCGGTGAGGGCGGGACACAGGCAGGTAAGGAAGGCCAACGGCAGCTCAGATGAGCTGTGTGCTGCGTTCCGGCGGTTTGAATAGTGAAGCCAGGTACCCGGGCCGGGTGGGTGGCGGTGGCGACTCCAGGTGGGTGGGGGGAGCGGTAGCGGCAACCCTGGGGGGGGGGGGGGGGGAGCGGTGGCGACGACGGTTCCCTCACTTGCAGGTGCGCAGGTTCCCTCTCTGTCACGCTCCCGTCATCATGTATTGACGCGGGGGTGTGACAGAGAGGGTCTCTACTGCGCATTTGCGAGTGAGTACGCCTCTTGCCATTTATATGTTTGATAGGCAACCAATTATTGCAAATACAAGGGCCCTTTTACTAAGAAGCGTAGGCGCCAACATGCGCTCAATGCGTGCCAAATTGGCGTTACTGCCTGGTTACCACGTGACCCTTGCACGAATTTCAATTTTGGCGCGCGTTCGCTATGCGCGTCTGAAAAATGTTTTATTTTCTGACGCATGGCAGCTACGCGCGTAGACCATTACCGCTAGGTCAATGGCTTGCGGTAACGTCTCAGACCCAAAATGGATGCGCGGCAATTTTCATTTTGCCACACGTCCATTTTCGGCAAAAAATTTAAAAAGGCATTTTTTTTGTAGGTGCGCTAAAAACTAATTCTGCGTGCGCCCAAAACACGCGTCTACACTACCGCAGGCCAGTTTTCAGCTTAGTAAAAGGACCCCACAGTGCTAGGCATTCTTGCCCTACAGGTCAGGTTGAAGACCTTTCCCAAATGTTATATCAAGAAAAAATATTTTGGTAGCAAGACATTCTTAAATCTCCCCACTTTCCTTTTCTTTGCCTTTGAACTGAGGTAACTGGGAAATCTGGGCTGAGATGCATAGCTTGGGAATAGTGCTTAATATCGCATTAGCTATGAAGGCTCCAATTAACGTTCTCATCTCTTCTGCATTTTTAAAACTATGCCTGTAACGTAGAGTATGTTATTTATTAAAGGGTTAAGTATCGATCAGTTATAAAGGCCTTGGTATTCTCAGGCCTTAATACTGTAATACTGTCTTTCTGGGTCTTCCTGGATGTTACAAAGAGTGCAGAACACTGTTGCACATTTAATCAAAGGCTGCCATTACTTCTTATTATTAACAAATCTAATTGATTACCAATAATTAGGGGAATAGTTAGTAACATACATTAAGGAGTAACTCACAATATTAAATAGAAAAAACCCAAGCTGCATAATGATGAGATGGAAAGCAGGTTACTTTTTACCGCGGCTTAGTAAAAGGACCCTTGAGTTACTGCAGGTTATGACTCCTTTGTTAAACTAAGCAACAGTAAAATGCCATATTTTACCCTAGCTTCATAACGTCCCTCCTTAGCATGTAAAATTGAAGGTACTGGTTTTAATGTTCAGTGTGGCACATGGACAGACACCAGAATATTTGTAGAAAATGGGGAAAAGGAGTGCCGTAGCGAGGGCAGCTGACACCCGGGGCGGGTCGCAGCTGCGCACCCTCCCTCCGGGTGCAGTACGGCGCACCCTCCCCGAAGCGCGTACCTACATCGGAAAGCGGCGAGGGACGGGCGGGAGGGCCGATCTGCCCCGACTGCACGTTGCTGGGAGCTGCGTCGGCTCCGCTGGTTCCCTGCTCTCTCTGCCCCTCCGCCCCCCCCCCTTCCTATGCCACTGGGGAAAAGGCACATGCCAGGTTACATCCTCCACTCCGCTGAAAGGCACCTGTTGGCTATGCCATCATGCTGTCAAGCCAGGTTATCAGCTACATTGGCATGGGCTTTACAGTGGCAGGCTCAGGCATGTGGAATAGCTTGCCTCTGGAGGTAAGGGACAAACAGGGCCGGTCTTAAGGCGAGGCGACCGAGGCGGCCGCATAGGGCCCCGCGCTCAGTGGGGCCCCGCCCGCCTCAGATCGCCCCGCCCGCCCGAGCTCCAGTCCGTCCTTCCGTCCTCCCTCCCAACGAATCCGATGCGCGACGGCGGCGTGGTGGGGGCGGTCCGCCCCCCCCCCGATGTCAGCGGGTGGGGGGGGGGGTGCGCCGAGTCGCTGCTCTCCTGTCACTCCTGCCTTTAAAAACGCAATTTGGAAGCGCCGAAGACAGTGACAGGCAGCGCCTCGCGTCTTCCCGCCCTGCTACTAAAATCTGTTCGACGTCATTGGGCCTTCCCACATTGAGTCCCGCCCTCCTCTGAGGTAACTTCCAATTACCGCGAGGGCGGGCGGGACTCAATGTGGGGAAGGCCCGAAGGACGTCGAACAGATTTTTAGTAGCAGGGCAGACCGAGGTGCTGCCTGTCACTGTCTCTTTGACGCTTCCAAACTGTTTTTTTAAAGGCAGTGAGGGTGGTGGGCGGCAGAATGGAGCTCAGCTGGTGGGGGGGGAGGGACTCAGATGTGAGAAGGGTGGGGGTTCTCAAATGGGGGGAGGTGGAGAGGGGGATCACGGATGGGAGAAGGGGGTGGGGAGGGGGTTCTTGGATGGGAGAAGGGGACGGGTGGGAAGGGGACTGGGGTTCTTGAATGGGATAAGGGGACTGAGGTGAGAGGGGTATTCACGGATGGGAGAAGGGGGTGGGGAGGGGGTTATTGGATGGTTGAAGGGAACTGGGGTTGGGGAGGGGATCACGGATGGGAGAAGGGGGTGGGGAGGGGGTTATTGGATGGTTGAAGGGGACTGGGGTTGGGGAGGGGGTCACGGATGGGAGAAGAGGACAGGTGGGGGGGGGACTGGGGTTCTTGAATGGATAAGGGGACTGAGGTGGGAGGGGTATTGACGGATGGGAGAAGGGGTGGGGAGGGGGTTATTGGATGGTTGAAGGGGACTGGGGTTGGGGAGGGGGTCCCGGATGGGAGAAGAGGACAGGTGGGGAGGGGACTGGGGTTCTTGAATGGGATAAGGGGACTGAGGTGGGAGGGGTATTGACGGATGGGAGAAGGGGTGGGGAGGGGGTTATTGGATGGTTGAAGGGGACTGGGGTTGGGGAGGGGGTCACGGATGGGAGAAGAGGACAGGTGGGGAGGGGACTGGGGTTCTTGAATGGGATAAGGGGACTGAGGTGGGAGGGGTATTCACGGATGGGAGAAGGGGGTGGAAAGGGGATTATTGGATGGTTGAAGGGGACTGGGGTTGGGGAGGGGATTCTCAGATGGGAGAAGAGGACAGGTGGGGAGGGGACTGGAGTTCTTGAATGGGATAAGGGGACTGAGGTGGGAGGGGTATTCATGGATGGGAGAAGGGGTGGAGGGGGGTTCTTGGATGGTTGAAGGGGACTGGGGTTGGGGAGGGGATCACGGATGGGAGAAGGGGGCGGGGAGGGGGTTCTTGGATGGTTGAAGGGGACGGGTGGGGAGGGGACTGGGGTTCTTGGATGGGAGAAGGGGACTGTCCCTGGGGTCTGAGAAGGGGCCATATGGGGCCTGGGGCTGGTGGGAAAATGGGGCATGCGTGGGTCAGGTGGGAGAATGGTTCTGAAAAGGGGGCCCTAATACAAGGCATGTGGATGAAGGGGGCTGGAACTGGGGGCTGAAAAGGAGGGAAGGTGGGATAAGGGGGCTAGCACTGGGACTGGAGGCTGAAACTGGGGACTGGGGGCTGAAAAGGGGACAGGGAGAAGTGGCTGGGGGGCTGAAGCTCGGGACTGGTGGGGTAGTGGGGCTGGAACTGGGGGCTGAAAAAAAGGGGCGGAGAGAGGGGCAGATCCTGGATGGGGGAGCGAGAGGGAGGGCAAACCCTGGATGGATGGCAGAGGGAGGGCAAATGGTGGATTGAAGGGGCAGAGAGAGAGAGGGCAGACAGTGGATGGAAGGGATAGAAAGGGGAGAGAGAGGGCAGACAGGGGCAGATGGTGGATGGATCATGGAAGGGGCAGAGATAGAGGGCAGATGTGGATGGAAGGCGCAGGGAGAGAGGGCAGACATTGGATGGAGGGAACAGCAGAGAGGGCAGACACTGGATGGCAGAGAGAGACCGAAGACAGATGCTGGATGGAAGGAAGACAGTGAAAAGAAGATGAGGAAAGGAGAAACCTGAGACAACAAACTGTAAATAAAATATATATTTTTATTTTTTTGCTTTAGAATAAAGTAGTATTGTAGATGTGTTAATAAATGTTTATAATATAGAACATGTAAACAAGGTAATCTTTTGATTGGACTAATTTTAATACATTTTGTCTAACTTTCGGAGAACAAAACCCCCTTCCTCAGGTCAGGATAGGATATTGTAACAGTACTATACTATATTGACCTGAGGAAGGATGTTTTGGCCTCTGAAAGCTAAGTCTATTAGTCCAATAAAATGGTATTATTTTATTTTCTATATTTGTTTTATTTCTATTTGTTAATTTGTAAAGTGGTGATTGGTACTTGTTAGTTTTTTTTCAAATTTACATCTGCTGTCTTTATATTTTGCACAGTACTGGGGGACATTTTCTGTTTCTGTGGTGTTGCATTGTATGCAGAGTCTGGCATCTTGGGGGTTCAGTTTAATTTTTGTCTAAATAGAAAGTTTTAATATTACTACTTATTCTATAGTGGATTAGGGTGTATCTGTGTTTGTGAAAAAGGCATGGCTTTCACTTGGCATTGACTGTGCAGGATCGACGACGATCTGTACTATTCTGTCTGGTTTCATTTTACAATAGGTGAATTGATGCTCTAGTGCTCACTGTAGTGTTTTAAGATGTTTTCCTTTTCTTTGTGTGATTTAGTAGAAATGACTGCTTAAGGTATGGTAGAATTGCTCTATAGGTCCTGAGTGTTTTGTATTCTCAGCATACATAGTACTGGATTTTGGAGGGGGATGTTAAAAAATGACTGGGAGGGAGGGAGGGAGGGGGGCCTTGGAGCTGGGAGGGAGGCCCTGGAGCTGGGGGCCATGGAGCTCGGAGGGAGCGGTCTGGGAGCTTGGAGGGAGGGGTGGCCGGCCCTGGAGCTAGGGAGGGGGCGGGGCTAGGGGCGGAGCTAGGGGGTGGAGCCCCATCAAATTGGTCTGCATAGGGCCCCGCACTTGCTAAGACCGGCCCTGGGGACAAAGCTGCCTTTCCTTTCAGAAAAAAAAAATCTGAAAGCAGTACTGTTCACTGAGGCTTTTCCCTCTTGAACAGCTCAGTGACTGGGAAGGCTGAGGGTGGACAGTGAGATGGGGGAGCCGGGTGAGTTTTTAGTATACGAAGATTTTTACTTTTATGTCGGTAAGATTGGATATTAAATTATATTTTGTTACCATCTTGAATGGTTTATGGTTTATTATACGTTATGTTGATTTGCTGTAATCTACTGAAAGAATTGTCTCTTGGATCAGCAGCCTATAAATTTCTGTGACTTAAATAAAATAGTGAATATCTGTTAACTTGAAAAATTGGCCCATAATTAATACCACAGTAATTAGCACTTCCAGAAATAAAATACAGACAGACTGCAGGTTTAAATATGTATTTCCAAACAATCTGTCCCATTAACCCTTATTTATGCTTTAAAAAAAAAAAAAACATAATAGCCGAGTATAACATTATTGCAATTCAACAGGATCGGTACAGCTCCACATATTTTATTTTTGCTAATGACAGTTGAGAAAAAACTGAGGGCAGAAAGAGAAAATAATGTACTCCAAAATTGCTGTGTATCAAAGCAGTAGTAACAGATCTTATGCTCTTAGTTTACAGTCTGAGGAAGGTCAGAAACTGAAAAAACTAAGGGCCCCTTTTACTAAGCCACGTAGGCGCCTGAGTGCGCTGAACATGCACCAAATTGGAGTTACCGCCTGGTTACCACGCGGCCCTTGAGGTAATTTCAATTTTGGCGCATGTCTGCTACGCGTCTGAAGAATATTTTTTTATTTTCGGGTGAGCGTAACGGACGCACGCCAAGTGACATTTAACGCGTGTAGGTCATTACCGCTAGGTCTATGGCTGGCGGTAAGGTCTCAGACCCAAAATGAAAGCGTGGCAATTTTGATTTTGCCACACGTCCATTCCCCCTCCCTCCCTTTTTTACAGGTGCACTAAAAAATGGATCGGCGTGCGCCCAAAACCCGCGCCCACACTGCCGCAAGCCATTTTTCTGTGCACCTTTGTAAAAAGGCCCCTAAGAAAGAAACATGATCTAATCTAATCTATGAAATAAGTGCAGCTGTCACCCAGAGCAGCATTCTTGTCTGTCAAATGATGGCCTGTCACAGACCCACCAGATTGAATGATGGAATCAGTAGTGCTTTTCCACCAGGTCACATTAGGTTGCTAACCTGATTAACTGGTTAATGAAACTCAAATTTTCAGGATATATTCTAGAATGGTTTAGGACAGCGTTTCCCCAAACAGTGTGCAGCAGTGAACACTCTGGGGTGTCGCACAAACTCCTGACCTCTCTCCTGCCTGAACCGTTACTGCAGACAGCAGCGGCAGAAAAAACAAAACAAAAAAACTAAGCGCAAGGCAGCAGCAGCCTTCAAGCATTCAGTTCTGCCAGTCCTCTACCCCCCAGAACTGGAAGTTGACATCAGTGGGGGCAGAGGACCAGCAGATCTGACAGCCCTGCATTTTTTTTTTGTCAAGGCCAATGGGACAGAGAGCAGACAGCCTTCAGGACGCGCAGAGGCGTCTGCCAAGGAGCTTGGATGAAAACAGGAGATGGGATGAAGTCAAAAAGTTGAGGCCACTGTTTCCCTTCCCATTCCAAACAAAGCAAGCAAACCTATGAGCTGCAGCATCCAAGTTGCCATTCTTTACTTTTGGTAGCGTTTTTTAAAAATGTAATCTGGCTTATATTTTTAAACATGCTGGCTTGTGCATCATACAGATGTACAAAGAGGAAATATAATAAGGGAATAACTTTTCATAGGTAGAATAGCAATTCCTTATAAATCGTAATCAGTGTGTCATTTGGAGGGGCTGGTTATAGCGACACCCTAGCACTGATATACTTGTGAAGATAAAAAGATGGAAGTGGAAACCTGTGGCCGGGGGGGGGGGGGGGGGGGGGTGCTGCAAAAAACTGCTCGGACACAAAGGGTGCCATGAACTGAAAAAGTTTGGGAACTACTGGTTTAGGGGTTTTCTCAGAAACAGAAACCAGTGTGTTAAAAAGAACAACACCTTTTCTAACTGTTGGAATCCGGATTACAGAGTGCCTTAGGGCTCTCCATTATCATCAGTTTTATTTAATATTTTTAAGAGCTCTTTGGGCCATTTTTTTTAGAGTCATCTCAACATTATCTTCTTATGTAGACAACATCTTTATTTTAGTACCTTTGGGCTCAAAGGGTGTTAATGCTCATAAATTAATCTTGGATTGTATTCAAGAGTACATCATTGGGCATCTTGAAATTTGCTGAAGCTTAACACCAAAACTAAGCTATTGTAGTTTAGCAACTCCTTGAGTGATATCCCTAAGTCTATTACTCTAAGATCTGTAGTACGGATTAGTTATGAGACCTCTTCTAGGGCTTCAGCATCCATATTAAACTCTCAAATTGTCAATGGAGCGTCAGGTAAACAATTTGAGTAAGAACATTTTTTTTAAATTGCGTCAGTTGAGAGTGATTAGATCCCTTGTCTTCCCCTGAATGTTTTACTGGTTCAGGCAATAATTTTATCTCAAATAGATTATTGTAGCTCTCTTTATGCGGGTGTGCATGTAAAACTAACAGGCTACAAACATTTGCAAAACTCTGTAGCAAAACTAACATACAAAAGTGGGAAATTTGATCAAATAACCCCTTTGTTAAGAGTTCTGCATTGGCTACCAGTTGGCGTTTAAGGTTGCATGTCTAGTATTTATAATCATTAATGGTTGTTGTCCTCTTGGCTCATATTCAGCTATTAACTTTCCCTGTGGCCTGTTCTGCTTTCTGTATTTTTTTTTTTACATTTGTACCCCGCGCTCACTCATGGCAGGCTCAATGCGGCTTACATACAGGTACTTATTTGTACCTGGGGCAATGGAGGGTTAAGTGACTTGCCCAGAGTCACAAGGAGCTGCCTGTGCCTGAAGTGGGAATCAAACTCAGTTCCTCAGTTCCCCAGGACCAAAGTCCACCACTCTAACCACTAGGCCACTCCTCCTAAGACTAGGTTTTCCAATTGTTAAAGGAGTTCATTTCAAACGCTTTCATAAAAGCTCCTTTAATTATCAATCAAGTTAAATCTGGAATTCTCTTCCAGTTCAAATTCAAAGCGTACCCAATTATTCGCAATTTCAGAGAGCATTAAAGACCTACCTTTTTAGCAAATATTTTGAATTTGTTTAGCAAGTATTTTGTTGTAGCTGACTTTGTAACCCACTTTGATATAAATGCCAAGAATAGAAAAGAATAGAACCTGTATTTTATCTATTGACACACTGAATCTACATATTTCATCACCAAAACTCAGGAGAAAAAACAAAAGGAGGGACATGGCGCAGTAGGTTTCCTTCACTTTAGGAGATGAGTTCAAACCTATTAGTGGCCACAGAAAGGCAAACAGTGGCCACAGTTTGATGCATAACATACAATGGTGTGTATTACTATCTCACTGTTCATGCCCTGGCATGACTGGAGATCTCTGATCAGGAGCCATGCGTGGCTGAAATAACTGCTTTGAGAGAGGGCAAAATATCAGAAGGCTGTAGAAAAACTTGATTTGGGGGGGTTGGTGGGAGCGGAAGAAGGAAGATCATGCAACTTATCTTCAAGCAGAAGTTTGAGCTGAAAGCCACTTAATTCATGTGTTAAAATGAAGCAACCTTCTGAAATCGTAGGAGCAATGCAATCAAATAGTCTCTTTTTCTCCATGTAGAGCAGGTGTACAGTCTTAGCATGTGCCATAAGTGCATAAAATTACAGGATTTAAGAAACAATTATGAAACAAATCAGTAGTTGCCAGCACTTAATAAAAGGCTTTAGGTTTAATGTTGAATCCAAAGACAGCCAACAGTCAAAAAATTGGCTTCTAACCAAGTTAACTACAGATTTTAAGTGGATTATTGCTATTCTAAATTGCATTTTATAAATAACTGTTCAGCTGAACAACTGCTGTAAAATGAGGCTCTTCTTAAATCACTAGCAGCTCAGTTCCTGTCATTCACAACACAACATGATCCTGTAGGGTCATAAACAATTACCTGCAATACTTTCCTTTGTGCACTCTGCATCAGTAGGACAGTGCCACCTTCAGGCTGCCACTATGCAGAGCTCTCAGCATAACTATTTCAGAGGCCGATGCTCAAAGGTTCGCAGTAGACACAAATCACTCTAACTCGAAATTAGCACAAAAAAATTGCTACAGCATGCTCAATCTAATGAGCATGCAAGTTAATGCCACGTTAAAAATCGCAGCAGAAATCTGTGGCTCAGCACTGAATATCAACTTTCCTGTCATTACCTGAATGGTGATTGGCTCTGGCACTGACAGGAAAGTTGGCATTAAAAAAAAATAAAAACAAAACACAGTATACAAAAGTAGAGGCTGAAAAAGGATGAATACAACACTTGAGATGTTGTCCAACAATCCTTTATTGATGCCGATATGAAGGGACCCAACACGGTCCGTGTTTTGGCGTATATCAACACCTACATCAGGGGTCTAATTACTAACTCTATAAATAGAAAAAACATTAAAAAAAAAACAATAAAACATCTAAAATACATATATCAATAGAACCAACTGAACAAATAAATAATGACCAAATACCAATAAATAATTAAAAATAATCACTGCTAAGTAATTTGACATAAAACCATTAAAAAATACATTAAAAACAAATATATGGTAAATGCTGATGTTGTAAGTTTGAATTCTGGCTGGTCCTTGCTTCCCAAATATTTATTTATTCCCTTTATCAGTTAAGACTTCAGCATTCACCACATATGAATTATTTACATTCATTCTTTTCATTACTTACAACATCAGCATTTACCATATATATGTTTTTAATGTATTTTTTTTTATAGTTTTATGCCAAAAGTACATTCGTGAAGAAAGAGGGAGAAGTACTCCCTCCTCCTGTGAGCGCTGCCTTCAAAATGATGGCATCCTGCCCTGCCTACTGCATCACAAAGGTACGGGGGGGGGGGGGCACTAGGCCACCAGGGTGGGTGGGGGTGGTGCCTACTGGGCCATCATGGAAACTGCTTTGAACAGGGGGATGGGTCTGGAGGTCCACTGGCCTTGCCGGACAGGGCTCCCCACTCCTCCCCAAACTCTAATGCCAGCTCCAAGAGCCAGCAAGCTAATACACATGCTCACCAGCTCTGATCATCTGGTGAAGGCAAATCCGAGCACTAATCTGGTGCTAATGGCCTATAGCACCTGTGCCTTTGATCATTAGCCCATCAGAGAGCAAGACACAGCTGATGGAAAGTTACTATGCACTACAGAGAAAAGGGGATATAGCAAGAGTGCATCACACATCCACTCCTTCAGAAGAGGAAAAGTAGAAGCAGAATTAGGGGTAGATGCACTAAAATAAACGAGCCAGTAATGTGGGTTTTAAACTGGTTCTAGCCAGTTTAACGTGCAAGTAGTAAACCAGGACATGCACAAAAGGGCATTGTCCTGTCACGGTAGCAGCTAACGAAAACGGAATGCAGATGAGCAAATTAGTATTAAAATGTGTATAATTCGTAGTCTAATGAGATGCACTACCGTTTTCCGATCCCCTTACCGTGGAAAACCTAATGGGAGGTCTGCACCTCTCGTTGGGGCTGCTGTGAGGGAATCGGAAGGGGGGGGGGGGGGAAACGTCCAAGTGCTCGTCAGGGTCATCCTTCTAAAGTGCCTAACATGGACGTCCTTCACTGAAACCAAAAAAAAAAAAAGGACGATTCTGGCGAGCACTTGGACGTTCTCCCCCAGATTTTTTTTTTGTGATGGGTGTCCTTCTCGGCTGGTGCTGCGCAGAAGGCCTGCTGTGAGAGAATCAGTGACAGGAAGCTCTGCCTTTTTTCTCACAGCTGAAATCTGCAGCCCCAAGCAGCTTGGGGAGAGGGGGAGATGAAAAAAGCCATTTGCTCAGGATCCTAATTTAAATGCCTGTTAGCCACAAACTATGGGCAAATGGTATGTTAAAGCCAGTGGCGTAGGGAGGGGGGGCAGTGAGGCGGTCCGCCCCGTGTGCACGCCGCTGGGGGGGTGGTTCACTGCTTTCTCTGCCCCGGAACAGGTTACTTTCTGTTCCGGGGCAGAGAGAGCAGGGAACCAGCGGAGCCGACGCAGCTCCCAGCGACGTGCACTCGGGGCGGAGCGGCCCTCCCACCCGCCCTCTTTGGTAAGAATGCGCTACGGGGTGGGGGGGGAGTGTGCTCGTGTGCCGAGGGGGGGTGTGCAGCGGCGAACCGCCCCGGGTGTCAGCCGCCCTCGCTAAGGCACTGGTTAAAGCCTTTGCTACTAGAGGCTAACTTTAGGCAAGATCTGACACATTTGGGAGGATGGGAGAGCAGGAAGCCTTGCACAGCAATACACTTCATTAAAGCAAAGGGAGCAGAATTGGGAGTCGGCGGAAAACAGCTCCCTCCCGCTAATACTGCTTTTCGGCCTCCTGCAGCTTAATAGTTCGGCTCAGGACTGCCACAATCCTGAGTTCCTGCTCCCAAAACGAGAAATGGCGTGCACCGGTGCCCGCACTAGCTCATGAACCGATCCCTGGAAGACCAGGTGCCTTCTGGCTCCGATCCCGGATTAGAGGCTCGATCTCTCCCTTTACAGCAGCCGCTGACAGGCTGAGTTCTGAGCAGCCGAGACTGGATCACACACGGAGGGAGGGAGCAAGCCAGGACACCGGGGACAGAAGGAAGGGCCAAAAGTACACAGTGGCACGAGAAAGTTACTTTATATCCTGGTTTCTGTGTCTGCACTATATGAGAAATTAGAGGCATTGCAAAATTAATTGGATTTGTGTTCTTTGAAGCTAACCATTTCAAGATGATATGCTTAAAAAGTGCATTTTTAGAGAACAGAAGAGGAACTTCAGTAAAAGAAAACTCCCTGAGGCTGAGCTGTCAGTTGGGCACCGAGGCAAAGAAAACTGATGACTTTACTTCTCATTGAAACCAGGAAGAGAAGCTGTGAGAGAAACTCCAGAGAGCCCAGAAAATAAACATGGAAATCCAATACGCATTTTCCCCACCCCACGGCCTCTCAGCCAATCACAGCGCGTTTAGCTGACACCAGTGACAGCTAAACACGCTGTGATTGGCTGAGAGAGACCTGGAGGCGGGAGCTGTGCCTAAGGAGGGCTTCGCACTCTCCACAACAGAAGATAAGAGAACATCGGAAGTGTGAGAAGTCTCTACCTTTCGGGCAGCCTGATGAGTTTGAAAGAAAAGCCCGTCCTGCTCGTCATGGATGTCCTTTTCCTTTTGTTGTGTTTTGAGTGAAGGACATCCTTGGCATGCGCAGAGCAGCCAGCATAATGCTTGGCTGCTCTGCGCATGCTCAGCTGGCTGACTGGCTTGGAAGGAAATCCCATGCAAATGAGCCAGCAGCGACCAGCTAATTTGCATATGACTTCCTTGATGCATGCCCGTTTCTTACCGATTCGCTAAGGAATCAGTAAGGGAAGGGCTTTAACGTTTTGGTTAGTGCATCTACCCCTTAGTGTGTAAAAAGATAAAATAAGAAACACCACCAAAAAGGTATGGTAAAGCGATGGTGGTCGAACTTAAAAGACTTAAGAGGGGAAATATTCCCAGCGGTCAACATTCGGGACCTATACACAAACACCAGCGTCCTAAAAACTGCAAAAACCTCCCAGTTCTGAAAATGCCAAAGATAATCAGACGTATACAAAGAGAAGAAACCAATGACGTAAGCACACAACTTACCTCAGTGATAAACAGGAAGTGTAAAATAAATGACTGCACACATATAAAACAGTAGACAGTCACATACATACAGTCGTTTAAAGAAAACATTTTTAAAGCTTTTTGGGACTCCTTATAACTGCAATAGAGTGTGTGTGGGGGGGGGGGGGGGGACCCAACACCATCGAGTGTCACCCAAGATGGGGAATGAGGGATTTGGCATCACCTAGTGTCATCCTGGCTCAGAGTTTCTCCCTTACATGATAGTTAGGCCCTGCCCAGTACAACCCATGATGCACTGCACAGGAGGATGCTATTTTGAAGATGGCTTCCCGGAGAAGCAGGAGCAAGTAGGCATTGCTCCTTCCAATGAAAGATACAGAGAATGGTGATGGCTTTGCTAGATCACCAAAGCAACTTGTGACTTGGGGGGAGGGGGTCCACCAGGCTATTCTATGACAGGGAAGTGAGGGAGGGACTGGACCAGATCAACAAGGCATTCTTTAAGTTTTGGGGACAGGGGGTCTAGGACTCCATTAGACCACCAGCTCTTTTTCTTTTTTTTTTTTTTTTAGAGGAAGCCATCTGTGACAAGGTGGTTGGGTTGGAGAGAGAGAGAGAAAGAGTGCTGCTAGACACCCATTTCCTCAACTCTCAACCAACCCTTTTAATACTGCCCCAGACCTGATGGAAAGCTTCCCATGCCAAACACCCTTGGAAAACCTTTTTTTTTTTTAATAGCATGGTAGCAGGGTAATCAATGACCGCATTTAAATGTGGTCTGTGCTAATGGTTTCAGCATTCAGTGCACAGCAATGTGCATGCAATGCCAGTGTTAGTTTTCTGCATTGGTCCCTTGGAGCCCAGACTTTGGGGGAAAAAACTTCCAGAACATCATCAAAAGACATTTCTGTGGTTTTCCAGCCAATCACCTTCTGCAATGTTATCAGACCACTGGAGAAATTGCTGATATCAAATTTTTTTGAGTAATGTGTCAGCCCGTTCCTGAAGGTGGATCCTATGGAGTAGAGGTTAGACTCCTGGTAACACAGAGCAGAAACATTTTCCAGGGAGCAGGAGAGGCAGTGGCATGCTGTAGCTCTCCTGTGCTGCAAGGAACAGTGTAGGGCAGCTGTGGGTTGTGCTCTTAGGCATCAGGAAAGGAGGCAGCAGATCCTTCTGTTGCCCCACTTAAGGAATGAGGTGCTCTCTTTCTCTAAGACTAGAGGAGTTCCAGGAGGGACTCAGCAATCCATCTGTATTCTGGAAGACACTTATCCAAAGTTCTTGAACAGAGATCTAGCAGGATATAAAAGGACATCAGCCATGAAGTTTTTTTGGATTACTGTCTCTGGAAGAAGAGAATCTAAAAGGTCCTAAAAAGTCATCCCACGGGCAATTTCTCCAAACAGGTTAGTTTTGTGCATACCATGACAGGAATGAGCCTCAAACCTGGGCATGCGGAGTATGATCTCAGTCTCTCACATTTACAGCTAATGCTTGCTGTAAAACTTGATCATGTCAAAGAAAGCTTCCCTCTACAGTTCGTAATATGTAACATGTATTGTCAAGCTATCCAGGGATATTTGTAAATTCTTTTCGATCAAGCCTGTGGCACCCAAAACAATGGAAAATATTTCCCTATCTTTCTGCCTCATTTTCTTGGTCTTGGACTGCATTTCTTCTCTCTCTCCTCACAATTCACAGAGTAACCACTTGGGATTGACCCCTCTATGATCAATGACATTCTGGTGTTTTTCTCTTTTACTACTACACCCAGTTTTCAAACATTCAGCTTTTCATCAGTCGGGATGGGGATGGCCCAGGTTATCATAACCTCTTTGTTTTCCATAATTCTCTTACGGTATGATCCCAATGTTTGTATGGTATAGTGATGATGTAATGTTTACAGAGTTTCTGATGAATGAGATCTGCCACCTTGTTGTGTCTTTCCATATAAAAGTTTTCTGCCATCAGCACTTCCCAGCCAGCTGTGAGATAAGCAACCAGCTCTTTCTTACAGAAGTACAAATGTCTGTTGTACCCATTTTTTTTCTATGCTCGTAGTGAACCATCTCATTCATAATTCACTGACCTCAGCTGCAATGATCAATCTCATACTTAGGTTTCAATTAATTTTAACCATTCATGTGTCCAAGCTGGTCTCCACGATGAACTCCCCATGTTCCTATGGTGTACTCATGTGAGATGCAATGTTGGGTGATTTGCGCTTTTGTTATGCCTGAACTATATATTGGAGAAGCCTGAACTATATAAACTCTATAGACTGCTTTTCTGTGATTTTTCTATCTTGTTCACCCTTGCTTAGTTTAGATTTCTATAAAATGTTCCATTTTGGTTTGGCACAACTCGCGGTGTGGAGTTTTTCTTCTGGCAAATGTGAGAGTGATCCCCCTGGGCTTTACAACTTTGCTGTCCCCGTTCCTGAATCTGTTTTCCAGACACTACAGTTAGTTTTCTTCACTGTTTAACCTCTTAAGATATGTCTTTGCTCCTTAGACTCCGGAATAAAGGGGGTTACAGCATATACTGGCAAGAATTTGGTAAGACGACATGTAACTATTTAAGCCCTGAAGATATTTCCATTTACTATCCTGTAAATTCCAGGATCTTGAGATATAGTCTGCCTGAGAATTCTGGACTTCAAGGTAATTTGCTTTTTGTCACTAGGTCCCACAGGATATGGCTGAGCAAACAGACCCACAGTTTCAGGCAGACTAGAGGGATGAGCTTATGTGCATTTTGCTGGGTCCCATGAGACATGACTGTGCAAACAAACCCGTGTGCAACATGTTTGCTGTATCTACAACAGGGGCATAGCTAGGTGGGGCCAAGGAGGCATGAGCCCCCACAGATTTAGCCCTGGCCCCCTATTTTCACACATCCCCTGCAGCCGACCCTCTCCCGCCACATTCGACCCCCCCCTCCCCCGCCATCGTCAGGTACTTTTGCTGGCGGGGGTCCCCAACCCCCGCTAGCCAAAGTCCCCTTCAGTGCCGGTCTCTGAGTCTGGTGCGTTTGCTGATCTGGATTCTGTGAGTCCTGATTGTGGGCTGTGGGGTGGGTGGGGAGTGGAGTGGAGTTTCGGTTTCAACCAAAAATGCACTTGCAATTTTAGCTGAAACTGAAGCACAACTGAACCCAAATTTTGGGCTGGTTTCAGCGCCAAAACCAGAACTTGGTTGGACCCTAATTATTACAAATGCTGAAAAGCCATTGGATGGGAAGTTAAACAAAACAAAATAAAAACAAGACAAAACTATTTGATGATCCTAACAGAAGGCTTTTAAGCCTATCTATCAAAGGCTCTTTGGAAAGAAGAAACAAAGTTTCAGTTTCATGTACAGAAAAGACAGGAACACCATGCTCTTCAGTAAGTCAGAATTGTGCTAACTTAGGGGAACTCTGAAGGTAACTCCCAAGTTATTTAAAGACAGTGGACTTAATATCATACCAATTCAACAAACTTATGTACTTCTTCCACAGTGCATTATGGTTACAGCAGCAACTTTGATCTCAAATATGCTAAAACATTTCGGTATCTTCTGTTGAAAAACTTCTGAATGGCAGTGTGAGGCGGAAAACCTGCCCTGACTTTTTAAGAAGTCACTTACCTGCTCCCTTCCTGTAATAGCGTAATGGCAATGGCAATTCTGTTTCTCAGGAAGATTAACATCAATATGATGATAAGTTCAACAATACAAAGTATTATCACTAAAAAAAAAAAAAAAACAGAAAGAAAATGAACATTAGCACATAAGCACCACCATACTGGAAAAAGACCAAGGGTCCATCAAGCCCAGCATTCTGTGTTCGACAGTGGCCAATCCAGGTTTCAAGAACCCGGCAAACCCACCTCCCCACCCCCAAAAAAATTAATAATGTTCAATGGACTTTTCCTTGAGGAATCTGTCCAAACCCTCCTTAAATTCCGTAAGGCCAGCTGCTGTCACTACATTCTCCGGCAACGAGTTCCAGAGTCTAAATACACGCTGAGTAAAGAAAACCTTTCTCCTATTTGTTTTAATCTACCATATTCTAGCTTCATCTTGTGTCCCCTGGTTTTGTTGTTGTTTGAAAGTGTAAACAAACGCTTCACATCTGTCCGCTCTACTCCGTTCATTATCTTGTAGACTTCTATCATATCACCCCTCAGCCGCCTTTTCTCCAAGCTGCAGAGCCCTAACCTTCTCAGCCTTTCCTCATAGGGAAGTCGTTCCATTCCCTTTATCATTTTTGTTGCCCTTCTCTGCACCTTCTCCAATTCCTTTATATCTTCATTACTAAATTAGGGCCCCATTTACTAAGCTGCATTATAGGCGCATAAGCATCTTTAACTCGCGTTAACCATGTATGCACATTAACTGTGTATGTGCCTCCACTATCCCTATAGGCGCCTACACAGTTAGCGCACGTGCTAATTGTAGGCGCATTAAAACCGCTAACACATCTTGGCAAACATGGCCCTTAGTTTCTACTCCATTTGACAACAGTAGCTCATAAATAACCGAGGCAATGCCCAGTATCCTATAACTGTCTATAATAAAAATCAGAGTGTGGGCGCCTGACGAGCAGAAGTGACTAGGAATCACTTCTACTCCTTGCGCTAAGCACCAAAGAAACTTCTGTCATGTCCTGTGGGTTTTCGGGGGGGGGGGGAAGGGATGCCTTCGGGAGGGTCATTAAACCAAGGGGGTGGGCGGGGTTTAGCAAGACAATTGTTTTAACTCCAGTTCCTTTAAGATGCTCCTAAGGGAGGAAAAATGATTCCAGCTCAAAGCTGGTGTTATATTTCTACAAATAACACAGCTGACAAAGTTCAATACGAGTTGCATTGTTTGATTTGCATAATAATGAAAAGTTTTGCAAGTGTTATGGTAAAATAATGCTTGATTTTGCCATTTAACATGTGTTAAAAGATGTGGAGGTGTATTTTCAAAGCACTTAGACTTACAAAGTTCCACAGGTTACTATGGAACTTTGTAAGCCTAAGTGCTTTGTTACTATGACTTAACAATAAAGGAAAGCCAACACACCTAGTAATCATTTTTAATATTTTATACCCTAACTTAGAAAATCCATTCTAAATTTCCAATATGAAATCATATCACCAATAACAGTTACCATTCCAGAGCATTTTGAATTTACAAAAAAAAAAAAAAAAGTGGAGCATTAGGGCAGTGTCTGAACATGTTTTTTTTTTAATATATAAACAAATAGTAATTTTTAACACCCTACATAATCGAAAATGCTTCTGTTGAATAAGTAAACTTGACCATTTAATGTTAATTGTTGAAGTTGCATAATTAGACAATGAAAAGGCCACAGCTGACATGGGAGGTTAAAGCCAAGATACAGAAGTGTGGCAGCTCAATTTAGTATGTTAGGGGTCCTTTTACTAAGGCAAGCTGAAAAATGGCTTGCGGTAGTGTAGGCGTGGGTTTTGGACATGTGACCATCCATTTGTTAGTGCGCCAGTAAAAAAAAGGCCCCTTTTATTTGCCGAAAATGGACATTCGGCAAAATCAAAATTGCCGCGCATCCATTTTTCAGATGCACGCCAAAATTGAAAGTACTGCAAGAGCCACTTGGTAGTTGGGGGGTAGCTCCATTTTGGCGCACACTGGGAGCACGTAAACGCTTATGCAGTTTAGTAAAAGGGCCCCTCAGTGACTTGCAGTAGAAATTTAATTAACCTTTTGTAACAAAAGGGGTTTGGAAGCATTGGAGCCAACTTCTTAAAATGATTGGGGGTGCTAAACCCAGTGGAATTTACCCCTCCATGGACACAATCAAAGAGATTGCTCAATTTTGGGGGTGCTCAAGCACCTTGTTATGTCTGGAAGAATCAAGACAGGATATGCCTTTTTCCTTTCATGAGCACAGCTTCCCTTCATCATGGATTTGCAATATTTTAAAAGATACTCACTAAAAGCGAGCCACGTTTGTCTCAGCTGTAAGTAGACTCTGAAGTCTGTTTGAAAACCAATGTCATAGATAGTGAGGTCAGATCCAGGCATTCCCCTCAGACTATCATATTCCCAGTAACAGTGGAAAATGCCTGCAAAAATGAGTCCAAAGTTTTATTAAATGAAAACACAAATCCTTTGTAACTAACACTGTACTCGTTCGGTTTTAACAAGACAGACAGGTAAAGAGAGAGATTTGGTTTCACTGATAACAATTCTACTGTACATGTACATTTTTTATCTAGCCAATGAAAGGAAGATGAGAAAACTACTTCACAAATCTAAACTAACCGGGGAAATGGATTACAGCACTCATAATGCAACGCCAGATTTCTGGGGAATGCAACTCCATTAGAGTTTATGCAAGTATAAACACATTACTACTACTACTACTTATCATTTCTACAGCGCTACTAGGCGTACGCAGCGCTGTACACTTGAACATGAAGAGACAGTCCCTGCTCGATAGAGCTTACAATCTAATTAGGACAAACAGGACAAACAAGAGATAAGGGAATATTAAGGTGAGGATGATAAAATAAGGGTTCTGAACAAAGTGAATAAGGTTTAGGAGTTAAAAGCAGCATCAAAAAGGTGGGCTTTTAGCTTAGATTTGAAGACGGCCAGAGACGGAGCTTGACGTACCGGCTCAGGAAATCTATTCCAGGCACATGGTGCAGCAAGATAAAAGGAACGGAGTCTGGAGTTAGCGGTGCAGGAGAAGGGTGCAGATAAGAGAGATTTACCCAGTGAATGGAGTTCCCGGGGAGAAATGTAGGGAGAGATGAGAGTAGAGAGGTACTGAGGAGCTGCAGAGTGAATGCGCTTATAGGTCAATAAGAGGAGTTTGAACTGTATGCGGAAACATATAGGAAGCCAGTAAAGTGACTTCAGGAGAGAGGGCTAATATGAGCATAACGACCCTGGCGGAACATTCACCCTGATGGACTAGGAGAGACAATAACCTATAGCTAATCTGGACAATGGTTGGGCTAGACCAGTGGTTCTGAATCCAGTCCTCAGGCCACACCAAGACAGTCTGATTTTCATGATACCCGCAATGAATATGCATAAGACAGATTTGCATACAATGGAGGCAGTGCATGCAAATATATCTCATGCATATTCATTGAGGGTATCTTGAAAACCTGGCTGGCTTGGTGTGTCCCAAGGACTAGGTTGAGAACTCCTGGGCTAGACATATGAAAGGGTTTCCTTCCATTTTGTTTCTGTAAGAATAATGTTTAGTATGTCTGGTCACCCCTTTAGGATTATACAAAGCACCCAGATAATATCACACAGGGCTCATTGCACACTTTTTAGTTCCAGTACTCACCATATCCTATGATGCCTAATACACTTGCAATAAAAATCCAGAAGAGAAATCCAGCTGTGAATCTCAGGAGCACGAGGAACAGGAGACTTAAAATCATTGCAATAAACAGAGCACTGCAAGAAGGGAACAGAGCAGTTCAGCAAGAATACAGTGGGTCTATTCATCCAGCCACCCAACTTTTCATTCAGTCCTCTGACTGCTCTGAACTTCTGGACCTGGGGGAACAATGCACGAACTGCAGGATTTCTCAAGAGTTTTCAGCCATTTTGCACTAGAATTTGCTACCCAGGAAAATAACCTGGGTACCAAATTTTTGCACAAAATTTTGCAAGAAAACTAGCGAGATGACGTTTTTTCTATGCATCCCTGCTGCTTATGCCAGCCCTACGGCTGATGTAACTGCGGGTGCCTAAATGTTAAGTGCACTGACACAGGGTTACATTGGTATTCTGTAACAGCACCTGGTCAACCAGATGACATTATAGAATAGGCTCCTACCATGCAACCTCAGGGCACTTAAATGGAGGCAACCAGTTGAAGGATTCCCCTAAGCTTGCTTTGGATGTTTTACAATCTTGTTCGGAGCAGAATGTGTGCAAGAGACATTGTGTATTAGTAGGGATAGTGTAGGAGTATTTGCCTGAGATCACACCTTTGCTGGTCTTGGCCTATACAGCCATTCTGTTATAACAATACGGATTTTACAGCCTGTGGCCTGTATGCATCAGAAACCATCAAAAACCAGCTTTGTTACAAAGGAAAATTACTGCTGAGCATACCATGACGACTTCATCTAAGGACCTATTCTTTGTTGCAAACTAGCCCAGTTATCTCCTGGGAAGACTGGAAGAGAGAGACACACATGGCTCCAGGAATATGGGATCAGACAGGGAGGTTTGCATGCCATCGATAACAGTTTCATGGCTACAACAAAGGCTCTCTTCATGACCATGAAGCTGGGTGGATATTATTACACCGTCTGTGATTGGTCCACAGGTATCATCTGACCCATGGATGCCAAAAAGTTGGACTGAAGAAGAGGAAGAGAGGGAGAGGACCTAAGACTTGCAGGAGGATAAAAGGCACGGAAAGTGCAAGAGACTGATTTCCTAAACACCAGTGAACTGCATACCTTGTAACAAACTCAGAAGGTTAGCACAGCTACAATATACGGCCTTACCTAATGACTGTGTCATCTGCATCCAGAATACAGATCTCGGACTTATTCCTGGACTGAGAGACTCGCTGAGGCTTCAGCTTGAGTCTCAGAGGAGGAATCCGCGTCTTTACCATCGGAAGTCTGCCACAGACGGCATGGTGAGATAACAGGATATACTACCTATGGTCATGGGGATAATTAGTCCTTGGCTTTTGTCTGAGACAGATGGGTTTTATGTCATGATTTATGGTCTGTGAATTTAGCTGCTGTGTATTTTGCATAAGACGTGTGGTGTAAGTTCTCATAATAATCATTAGGATATCAGTATTGTGATTGGTTGTGTAATCACTCATTTAGGATAATCATATTTCATTATCTATATTTTGGTGATAATCTATTTTTATAGCAAGTTATTTTGTATTTTGCTTGGCATTTTGCTTCAGAACTCTCTCTCTCGCTATATATATATTTCTTTACCTAATAAATAATATATATTCCATCTGTGGCATTGTTCCTTTTTCCAGCACAGCTAGCTAGCCATTGGACCAAAGAGGTTCGCTTCCCCTAGACACAAGTCCAGAATAATTGCTATTTAGTAGTGTTCTGTCAGCTAAGTACCTCAGGATATATATATTAGGAGTTGTCCTCCTGGATAGTTCTGAGAAGAACATCGGCACCTATATTTCCTTTATAAATGAAACACATTTTGAAGATTTCACATAGGTGCTTTGTGATGACATTACCCCATTACCCCCTCAGTACGGAAGAGGAAAAAAAACAAAGATTTAGCAAACAAAGCCTGTGGTGCCCTGCAATTTCTTCAACAACATATTTATCCATTACTCAGCAGCAACTCAAGTTTAACTTGCCCCATAAAGCTTAGAGTGCACTTACATTAAAATCCAATACCATGAACTGGCATAGTCTTCAAAAATTTTCATTCCAATTGACCTTGCATCAAGGACACTGTTGATGCCACTTTTAGAAAAGAATGAAGGGGAAAAAAATTATTTTTTTCTTCCAGTCGAATAAATAAATAAAAATCTCCATGCAATTTAATATGGCCAACGTTTTTAGAAACTACTATGTGTGTAAAATCTAGAGGTGCATAGCAGAAGTCTTGTTTGAAATTCTGTGTTAGGGCTAGTTTCCTTCTAGATATCATACAATGTTAGGAAGCTGAAGCTGCAAGATAGTTCTGCGCATAAAACAGCATCAGTAGAGAGTACATCAAGCAAAGAGAATTCTGTTAAAGTTAAAAGGGTTTTCAAGGTTAGCAGATAAACTTCTTCCCATTTTTCCCATTAGCCTTTGATCCACTGGCCTTCTGCATCATAATGGAAAACCAAATAAACTTTATTAGTTCAAATGCTATAGTTGACATAAATGTGCCCAGAGCTTTAAAAAAAAAAAAAAAAAAAAAAAAAACTCCATCATCAGTTAAACTGCAAGGTCTGGTGAATTGCAGGCGAGCTGAGTGGTTGGCCACCCAAGGCGCAATGCCTCTAGAAATGCCATGCTTTACAGACTCAGGGTTCCTTTTACCAAGCTGCGACACAAGGGGGCCTGCGCTGACGTCAGCGCATGTTTTTCACGTGCGCCGAGGCCCCCCTTTTACCGAAGCAGGTAAAAGGGATGTCTCTCTTTCCTGCAGGAAATGGCCGTATGGCAAGTAAAGCACTTGCCACGTGGCCATTTCAGGAGGGGGGGGGGAGAAGCCCTTACCGCCACCCACTGAGGTGGCGGTAAGAGCTCCTGCGCTAACCGGGCAGCATGCGGCACTGTCCAATTACCACCGGGTACACTCCAGCGCTGCAAAAATAAATATAACGGCGCACTAGGGGTGGGAAGTACCGCCAGGCTGCTGCAGTAGCCCGGCGGTACTTCCTGTTTAGCGAGTGGTAAGCCTGCGTTGGGCTTACCGCCGCTTAGTAAAAGGGGCCTTTAGGTTTTGAGTGCACCCGTGTCAATTGCTTCTTCTAAAAAAAACAAAAATTGAAGAAAATTTACACACAAAAGATCCAAAACTGTTAAAAAAATTGTCTTATCACAGCAATAATGCTTCAAGGACAAGGCTTGTTTCTGGATTCTATATATGGCGTCCAAAATTGAGTGCCAAAATTTAGGTGCATGCCCATCTTAATTGATTAACAAGCCCTTAACTAGTAACCAATTATTGCAGTTAATTGGCATCAATTAGGATTTGCGCATGCATCTGGCAACACGCTATTCTATAAGGCTCAGCGCCTCTCATCACACGTATCTGCAAGAGGGTGTGTCAGGGGCATTTCAAAAAGTTGTGCACACAATTACTGAACGCCTCCTAAGTGCACTTAAGTTGAGCACCAACATTTACACCTGATTTCCGCAGGATCCGTACAAACCACTATTCTATATGGGGTGAATGCCCTTTACAGAATAGTGCTTAGTGCTGAATATTTATGGCACTGTTTGTAGAATTCCCTTCACAGTGTCTGGTTTGGAAATGCCTTTGCTGGCAAGTATTATTACTTGAGAATTAACACAGAAGTCCACAGTCTAGTGTTCCTTTGGGAAAGAGGTTTGTATCTGAAAAAGATACAACATACCCAAAAGTAGAAACAGCTAAATTTTTCTACTTTTTACTGAGCATTTTCACTGCATATTACAGCAAGCTTTGCTGACTTGCTAAGTAGAACCCACATGCATCTACAGAACATTCCATGGTTCAGCTACAGATCAGAGCAATAACTTGGACTGTTAAATCTTTTCCATTTTCTTCTCCTTACTTTAAATAACATCATGGAGTTCATAACTTAATTCCCCACCCTCCGTTTGCTGCCAATAGGAGGAGAATGACAAAAGGGGAAGATTTTTTGCGTACACAAAAAAATTGACATTTATGAATATTGATACTGATTTGAGGGAATCAACTCTCTCAAATGACTGCAGACCTTCTGCGACTTGCTTTATGAAGTTGACTTTAAGAGTGGATGTAGTTTATGTATTGCTCTGTTCTAGCTGAACTCCCATAAGCACTACTAATAAAAAGCAATCAATAGGTCTAATTTAATCATAAACCTTTCTGTTCCATGTCGAATAGTAGAAACACGGCTACAAAACAAAATACATCAAGTTATGGCAATGCACGGTGCATCAGGTCCTTCTACACGCTTTCTCTGGCCTCAGATTTTAGAAAGGATTGTAGCTTGGAGTCTTCAATCGATAGCTCGGCTCAAGGAATAAACTCTTCTTAATGGAGCCTCAGATTAAATTCCCCTTCCTACTGTCTCAGATTCCTGAGCTGGGTCTTTATTCAGCATACTTTCATTATTCTAAACAGAACAAGAGCCAGCAAATTGGAAGCTCCAGGTTTTTAATTCATTAAGGAGATAAATTCAGCACATCAGTAAAATATTTCTGCACTATATTTCATTTGCCCCCAGATATTTCAAAGGTGTATTTAAAAAAAACACAAGACATGGTCCTCTCTCATGAATGTTGTCAAACCTTTTGGGCAACTGACTGTATTTAGGGATTTAATTACTAAGGCAACTTTTAAAAAAACTAGTTTGTGCCAATTTCATCTTGGAAGCAATCACTGATGGAGGGACCGCAGATCTCCCTTGCCCCCGAAAAGCCCTTCTTTGACAGTCGATTGGGTAGGAACAACTGGAGAAACTTGGGAAAGGGAAGTCTCACCCCCTAATCTCTCTTTCAGCTCTCATTTTGAGTGGCTCCTGAGCATGGAGGCGGCACCCTGAAAGCCTGACTCAACTCTTGGGAGGGCCTGGAAAGGGTTTCTGGGGAGGGCTAAAGCTCATTTCTTGGAGGAATGGAAAATTAGGATATGGACCCTTTCTCACCTGTTGTGTGTGTGGGGGGGGGGGGGGGGGAGGAGTAGGAATTGTTAGGGTACTGGCTGCCCATTAATCTACAGTGGCTCTCTTTGTACATGGGTGGGGTACAGATTAGGTAAGAAAATTAGACAAGATAGTCTGCCATGTTTTTTTACAAAAGTTAAAAACTCTTGACTTAACATTTAATATTATCAAAATTGAACGCCTTAATGTGAATTACAGTCATTCTTTAAATATTAATAATCAGTTTTGCAAGTATTTATGTGTGATGCCGCTCATTAAAAACCTGTGTGCATTATGGGATTTTTTTTTTTTTTTGCATTAATGGTAATACAAACATATGTGTTACCATTATCAAAAGCTGATACATTCGATGTCAGATATTTAATGCACATCAAAGCATTAACAAACATTAATAAATAGATCTCTTAGCTTTTTAGCATGTCACCAAATAATTCAGTAAAGAGTGATATTGGAGTGCCTTGTTACTTAATTAAGACAGAAACTAGAAATTAAGCCCCAAATTTATCGTTTGGAGCAGCAGATTATTTCTGACATATCATATGCAGCACTGAATGTACCTAGCTGCTGATCAGATGCAATAGTATAGTAAGGAGTGGTGAGGGGGGGGCAGATTGCCCCAGGAGCTGTCTTAATAGGGGCACTGGTGACGCCGAACCCCCAGAACAGAAAACCAGCCATCATCATCATAAGTCCCTCTGACCTAGACTGCTGCTGCAGTGTGCATCAGGCCTCTCAGGGATCTGCAATCATCAGAAGGCAGCAAGGGACCTCCCAGCCACGTGCTCACTGGTGACTCTGCAGTGTCCCAACCCCCCTAAGACACAGCCTTCTTGTTTCTATGAAAAGCTGGACGCTGCACAGTCGTCAGCGTATATCTGGGAGGTCCTGCTGCCTTCTGAAGATGACCATCACTGCTGCATCTATGATCTGGTGGCAGCAGCAAGCAAGGGGCTGGTGAAGCTGTAGGGAACTTAAAGTAAGGGAGCTGCTGCTGAGCAGGAGACAGGAGGATTTGGAAGACAGCTAGAGGGGGTGCATCAGTGGGAATTTGAGAAATAAAGAATGAGATGAAAGATGATAGGCCAGTCAAAGGAGGGGAAGGGAGGCAGAATAAAGACACAGAGGAAGACTGGGAAATAAAGAGGAGATGCTGGACGGTGGGGGGGGGGGGGGGGGGGGGGGGAGAGAAGGGAAATACAGCAGTACAGTAGTAAGGGGGATGGAGGGGGCAGACTGTCCACCCCGTGCGCCATCTTCCTTCATTATGCCACTGATCACATTACAGCATTTTGTGTCACTTGAGATCACCAAACTGACCAGCCTACTTGATCTTTGATCAACAGACTCTAAAGGTCCTATAAATCTAGACTATTTCAGCAATAATTATAGCGTTATTAGGTTCCTCTTTTTCTATATATGAGAGATCATTTCTTGAACTGTCACTGAAACACAGAAATATCACAGCACAAACCAAAAGGAAATTATGGAACCTACTTAGCGGCCTCCCTGAGATCAGTTACGTTTCTGATCACCCCACGTCCATCCTTGAAGGTGGTTTTATTTGCAACGGTGAGGACTCCATTTTTAGTGGTGAAGTCAGGGAAACATCGTTTAATAACTATATGAAAAAATTCAGAAGTCCTGGTTACTTATGTATCAGTTGTTGACTCTCCATTTTAAGATATGCACACTTTATTCTTGCCTTAGCAGTGGTTAAGCAGCTTGTACGTGTGTGCGTAATATTATATATATTAGATGAAAAATCAGTGCTTGCAGTATAAAAAGCAAAACGCAGTCCAAGAAATAAAACCTGGTGAGAAATTATAACAAATCAAAAAGTACACACTTATCTTGTGACACAATGGTGCACTTCCCTATCACTTGACAGACTTAGATTTGTGAGGGACTCCGTGGGGAGGGGTGTAGTGATATATGTCTTAGTAGGCCAATGGGAAAGTGTGTGTTTTGGGGGATATGTGTATTGTGAGTGAGTGTGAAGAAGTATAAGTGAGGCATGTGTGTTTCATATAGGGTGTCCGTAAGGCTATACATATGCGTCTCACAGAAAATTAGTGGAGTGTTGCTGTGTGTCACAGGGGTGTAAGTGATATTTAGATTGAAACATTTTTTTTATTGGTGAGAAAACATGAGGTAAGTATAAAACAATCATTCCAAACACAGCTTAAACAAACAGAGCCTGAAATGGCCAGACGAAAAATCCAATATATCCATGTCCACCATGTCACATATTTTATCTTCCCTTCCCCCAACCCAAAAGCCAATAACGCTATCATCTTTAGCCTGGATTCTTAAGGCTTCCAGTCCGAATATAACTATCCCAAATCATCAAGAATCACTTTTTACAGTGTAAAGAACCTCTCACTTCCCAAGCTTCCCATACAAGCAATTGGTGTACCTAATTCCTCCATTTCCAATAAGCCAGTAAGCATCCAGGACTATAAAATACATTTATGTACTACTAAACAGAGCTTACAGAGAATAAGAGTGTCACCCTTAGAGTTTGCTCTGTTAGCTCCTGTTTTATCTAAAAGTAAACTAACAGGTGAAACATTGGAGCTGAAAAAAAAATACTATTACGTAAACCTAAATTTATAGAATATGCCTAAATTTCCATGGGGGTTTACAGAATACAACGAGCGCCCATTCTCATGACTAAATTTAGTCACAGGCAGTTATACCAAGATGCCAACGCCTAAATTACGCACAGACCAGGTGTATTCTATAACAATGCAAGTAGATTTTAGAAATACTCACAACTTGCCCATTCTATGTCCTTGGCCACGCCCCCTTATCTATACAACTTAGAATTTACCCACATCATGTTGCAGAATACGCTTAGACAGTCGTGCATGTAAATTCTAATTAATGCCAGTTATCAATAATACTAGATACAATAATACTAGTGTCAAGACTAGACTCCGTGGCACCTGTAAAAATGAAATCTAAATTTAAAAAAAAGAGCCAATCCCATCTAGTTCAATAAAGACATCCTATGCATCAAATGAAAATGTAGGCAGCTTGAAAGAAAATGGCAAAAAACCCAAACTGAAGATAAATTACATTGGAAATCAGCTCCAAGACTATAAATATACAATAAAAAAAAAAAAAAAAAAAAAAGAGTAAAATAAACTACTATGGAAATCTAATATCAACTGATCCTTTTGATACCAAATGTATTCTCAATATAGTCAACGCCCTCTTAGATATCCAGGCTATTACTAGCGCCAACAAATCTGCTCCATCTGCTACCCAATTAGCTACATAGTTTGAGCAGAAAATCATAAAAATTAGAGATAACGTTATGTTTAAAGGAGACCCTATGATATTCATGACTGAACTGACACAAAACCTCACTGGTAACAAAACTGATAGATATTGGTCATCATTCTCTCCCCCTTCATTCTCTGTGGTGAAAACTTTTCTATCGAAATATTCATCTTCTAACTGTGTACTGGATTCCTGCCCTAGTTTTCTATTAAAAGCTGCACCTGACCTGTTTATAGAATCCCTAAGATCACGTATCTCTCTTTTGTTATCCTTAGGTCATTTCCCTGCAGAAAAAGGGTCCATAATGTTAATCCCCATACCTAAAAATCTCCTGGCAAAAAATAAACAATGTCATAGGAGCCGGCTTTGTGGGTGCTGTGAGTTCTTGAGCACCCCCAATATTGACAGAATTCCTTGTATGTGTCCAGGGAGGGGTTATTTCCATTGGGCTTAGCACCCCCAATAATTCTGAAAAGTTGGTTCCTATGAACGATGTAACAAATTACAGGCCAGTGGCCTCTATCCGTTTACCAGCAAAGGTGATTGAGGGCATAGTGCCAACTTATAGGTTATCTGTCCTCCTTTTCCCTTCTTCACCATATACAATCTGGCTTCAGACCCAATTTAAGCACGGAAACAGTCCTAACCACATTCCACATTAATTGCTAACTTCAGGAACAAAATTAGCCTAAGCAGGAAAACCATCCTTATGCAATTTGATATGTCAAGTGCATTCGATGTGGTAGACCATAATTTGCTACTTGCGCTAATGGACAACTTAGGTACAGGAGAGTCTGTCCTAAATTGGTTCCCAGGATTTTTAAAAATCTAGATCCTATCAAGTCAAATCTAATTCCATCTCCTCCCAATGAGCTCCAGACTGCTGAGGCCCACAGGGTTCCCCCCTTTCACCTGTCTTATTCTAAATTATGATGCCCCCCCTTAGCAAAGGTACTTGATGCCCATAGTTATAATAATTTTATTTATGCGAATGACATAACCATCTACATCTCTTTCAAATATTATATTGAAGAACTGAAATCTATCATCAAATCTGGCCTAGACCTGATGGAGAATTGGGCCTCCACCTTTTAAACTAAAACTGAATAGAGAGAAAACAAAATTTCTGTTATCTAACCCTCACCATGTCATAAATGGTCACAATTTCACAATTGATAATGTAACTCATCTACTGGAGTCCCAACAAAAGATACTTGGTATAATAATTGATTTCTACATGTTAATCGACATCCAAGTCAAAGCAGTCATCACAAAAACATTTAAAGCAATGTGGAAACTAAAAAGAATCCAGCATCTTTTCCACTAATGATATGTTTAGAACCTTAGTGGAGGGTTAGAGAATCTCATGAACCAGGGAGAGCATTGCGAAGGGGGAGATCAATTAAAGGTTGCATATAATCAGGGGTTAAGTTATATAGAGTTTTGAAAATAAATGTACATAGATTGAATGTTATTCTGGATTGATTTATAAGCAAAGGGGCTGCGCTTTCAAATCTCATAGCCTTATAGACTAATCTGGCTGCTGTATTTTGAGCTGTCTGCAGTTTTTTCAAGGACGATTCCTTACAGCCAGCATAAATGCCCAATTTCAAGTTACATCAGAAGGTGGGAGGCAGCAGAGGGAAGGCCCCAGAGCAGGCCTGTGGGGATCCTCCTCACAGCTGTATAAGGTACAGAGACCGCTGTGGGGACGGGGAGGGAGGAAGAAAGAGACAGAAATGACAGACCAGTGGTAAACGTGGTAACATTGTTTTGTTACTGCAGATTACCGCAGGTCCCCATCCCCTTGTCAATCTCTAGCCAAGATGCAGCAAACCTAAGCATAGTTCTATAACAGCATCTGGATGCCCAGATTCTGTTACAAAATACTAGCATAAGTCAGTTTCTACACACAAAACTTTAGGCGCATTCACTTATGTTATGTCAATAGCAACTGTAAATAAGCATGCCTAAGTTTGCACTTCAGTGCGTAACTTACAGTATTCTGTAAATTATGTGGATGAATGTGGGACCCACCTATGCCCCACCCACGTGTAAATGGTGCTCAGAATTGGCACTGAACGGTACTCTATAACTGATGTTCTGGGATCGGCGCCCTTTATAAAACTATGCACAGTGCCAAGATCTGTGCTCAACTTTGGCCTTACGCCAACTGAAACCAGGTGTATATCCTGGTGTGCAAGTTGGGCGCAGATCCGCATCATTTTATAACAGTGCGCATATTTTAAGGGAACGCCCTGACCCACTCATGCCCCTCCCATGGCCATGCCATTTTGCAGATCTACAAGGAAACACTTAGGTTCTATTCTATAAATGGGTGCATACGTTTTTCACGTGGAATCTGCCATTTCTGCCTCGTTTCAGTGCCTTGCATCCATCAGAACGCTTTTCTGTGCTGAAAATTCAGCACGAAAGTAGTGGCTAGTGGTCAGCGCCATGTATCAATTTCCCCTGTCAGTTGCATGCCTATGTTCGAGAATACTACCAAGTGCGCAGCCAGCACCTACAGGTATAAATGCTAGTGCTGTATAAAACTTAATACGCGCAACTAGCGCCTAACTTTAGGCAAAGTATTACATCATGAGGGTATCTGGAAATTCATTGATTGACAGCGATCATTCACCAGGATACCTCAACATGTGTTGCTCATACTTATTAAAAAATAAAAGGGAACATTTGGTAACCCAGAATCACTGGTCTTTGACAGCCTGAACCGATGCATTCACAGAAGCTAAGCAGGATTGTGTCTCATTAGGACCTGGATAAAGGACCATCAGGGAAGAGCAGGTGCTGTGGGCTACAGAAGACAAAGGCAAACCCTACAACATTCTGCCAAGACTATCACAGTCATCATGGTAGGGCAAGGATCACCTACATCTGCAACAGGCAAAGTACTTACCACCACCCTTAGGTAAGCTTTAATGTCTCACTTGAATTCTAAATTAATATCTTTGCTCAGGAGTGGTCTTTCTGGATGGGAATGGCTATCACAAGGGCTGTTAAGCAGATAGAAATAATAAGCACGTACAAGGCCTGCTTGGAATAATCACGGACGGGCAGTCTTCATCTCGGAGAACTTCTGCAATAGACTAAAAGCGGTAATACGTTAATTCATATGGAAATCATTTCACCATTTCTACTGTGCGCTTTCTTTGTACTTAGGAAGAATGTTTAGAGGAAAACTTTGTGAGAATAGAATGCATTTGGATTTAGTAAGACATTCTTGGTAAAAACATGCAAATGTGCACAAAAATATATTCAAATCCATATAAATGCACTCTTAGAAAATCATTCAGTAGGTTTACTCACCTTTTTAGGGTTGTTAAAACCAGGTCTGCAGAACTGTCTGTAGTACTCCCAGTAACTACTGTTATATCTGTAGGATGCTTGCATATCTATATAGGTTGCAAACCTATCTGGGCACTTGGCAACACAAAGCTGAAGATGAGGAAAAAGATGGAATAATAAAACCCTGACTGGAAACTACTATAATTCTGCAATTAGCATATGATTAGACTTGGCATCTTAACAGAAAGACCAAACTGGTGCTTTTCTGAAATTACTAGTAAAAAAGCCCCGTTTCTGATGCAAATGAAACGGGGGCTAGCAATGTTTTCTTCTGTGTGCATGTGGGAGTGTGTGTGTCCCTGCCCTCTGGCCTCTCTCCCCTCCCCCCTCTGAGTCCTTCACTGTTACAGAGCCAGCGATTTGATTTCGTGCTCTGCTGTTTTCCTTCACTGACTGTGTTACAGAGAGGGCGGGGCAGAGACTCATAGTGAAACCGGATATCTCGCCCCCTTCACACTTCCGGCTGGAGGCTTCATAGAACGTTGGTTTTGCCTTTTATATAGAGAGAATTGGGTGCACTATGAAAGGTGGTTATTGTCCAGCCAGCTAAGACTCTTGACTTAATGACATTTTAATCCCAAGAGTATAGCTCCCAGATTTCTGGTTGCTGAATCTAGAATGTGCTCCCCACCTGATCAGTGGTGAGGAAGAAAAACTCTTCTGTAGACAGGTGAGGAGGGAGCAGCAGCAACAACAGACCAGGGAATAATTCACTGGAAAAACTGCAGCAATATACACTTCAATTTTGCAGTTTCGTCCTACAGAAGAGCCTCATGTTTTAAGTTCTCTTACCATAAAATAATTAGGGCCCGATACAAAGATCTCAGGTTTGGTGGGTATTTATTTATTGGGATTTATTAACCGCCTTTATGAACAGATTCACCCACAGCAGTGAACAGTAGGTACAGTTTAACATCAAACCTACAATTTTGTTAACATAACAATAATAAACTTAACAAGTATAAACATAAATACAGTGAAAGAGAGAAACTTGAAAACAGCAAATTGAAACCTAATAATAGGACTATTAGGACTACCATGAAACAGGATGAAAAATATACACATTTATTTAACAGCACTGAAATTCAAACAGAGATTATATGATGTCAGCTTAATTTATTTAATTTATTGCAATTATCACCTTTGGTGATTGGTGGAGAAATTAATATCCTAAAACTTATAAATACAGCACCTGCTCTTAAATTATAAGCAGTGGCGAGCTGCTCTAGAGCTATTTTCCCCAAAATAAATCATTTCTTGTAACAAGCATAATAGTGATGGAATATCTAATAAGGACACAATTAAAACGATTAATATGTCCTGCACAGAAGAGATCTGTCCACAGGAAAGTCAAATCGGCTGATAATATCCAACAGCTTCTAAATATCCAGGTCAGAAGATTTTGAACTGAATTCCAGGATATTTTACAGTAATATAGATTTAAATGTATTAGTCACCTTTTCCAAATCTAAGCTGAAGGTGAGTTATATTCAGGTAAATAAGTTATTTCCTGCCCATATGGTCTCACGCCTACGTTGTACCTGAAGCAATACAGGATGAAGACTTGCCCAAGGTGACAAGAAGGGTCAGTGTGAGAAGACGTGAGATTTGAATCCTGGCTTCCCTGCTTCTCTAACCACTAAATGAGTGGTTCCCAAACTTTTTCAGTTCACGGTACCCTTTGTGTCTGAGCAATTTTTCACAGAACCCTCCAACCTCCGCCCCCCCCCCCCCCCCCCCCCCATCACTCCGGCCACACAGGTCTCCGTCTTTTTATCTGCACAAATATATCAGTGCTAGGGTGTCCCTATAACCAGCCCCTCCAAATAATACACTGATTACAACTTATAACAAATTACTATTCTACTTATGAAAAGTCATTCCATTATTATACTTCCTCTTTGTACATCTGTATGCTGCACAAACCAACATGTTTAAAAATAGAAGTGTGATTAAATTTAAAAAATGCTGCCAACACAAAAAGAATGACAACTTGGATGCAGCAGCTCATAGGTTTGTTAATGTCTTTCCTGTCTTCCCTCCCCTCCATCTATCCATCCATCCCCAGCAACTCTACTCTCTCCTCTATCCTCCCCTCCATCCATGACCAGCAACTCTCCTCTCTCCCCTGCCCTCTCCTCCATCCAGGGGCGTATCTGTAATGGGGCCACGGGGGCCAGGGCCCCCGAAGATTTGGCCCTGGACCCCCCTACCGACGGCCCTCGCAACCCCCCCTCCCGCCGCCAACCTGCCGTCACCTACCTTTGCTGGCAGGGGACCCCAACCCCCTCCAGCCGAAGCCATCTTCTTTCATTGTTTGATTCTTCTTTCTGAGTCTGAGTCTGAGTCTGACTCTGACGTCCTGCACGTTGTGTACGTGCAGGACGTCAGACTCAGAAAGAAGAAACAATGAAGGAAGACGGCTTCAGCTGGCGGGGGTTGGGGTCCCCCGTCAGCAAAGGTAGGCGACAGCGGGCGGAGGGTCGGCAGCGGTCGAGACGGTCGTCGGGCGGGCCACGGAGGTGATTCTGGCAGCAATGGCGGGGGGGGGGGGGGGGCGGCAGCGGCTGCAGCGCCAGGGGGGGCTAAAATGTGCCCCCTCACCTCAGCTCTGGACCCCCTACCGGCGAAGTCCAGATACACCCCTGCCTCCAACCATCCATGTCCAGCAGCAACTCTCCTCTCTCCCCTTCCCTCTCCTTCATCCATCCATCCATGTCCAGCAGCAACTCTCCTCTCTCCCCTTCCCTCTCCTTCATCCATCCATCCATGTCCAGCAGCAACTCTCCTCTCTCCCCTTCCCTCTCCTCCATCCATCCATGTCCAGCAGCAACTCTCCTCTCTCTCCCCTTCCCTCTCCTTTATCCATCCATCCATGTCCAGCAGCAACTCTCCTCTCTCCCCTTCCCTCTCCTCCATCCATCCATGTCCAGCAGCAACTCTCCTCTCTCCCCTTCCCTCTCCTTCATCCATCCATCCATGTCCAGCAGCAACTCTCCTCTCTCCCCTTCCCTCTCCTTCATCCATCCATCCATGTCCAGCAGCAACTCTCCTCTCTCCCCTTCCCTCTCCTTCATCCATCCATCCATGTCCAGCAGCAACTCTCCTCTCTCCCCTTCCCTCTCCTTCATCCATCCATCCATGTCCAGCAGCAACTCTCCTCTCTCCCCTTCCCTCTCCTCCATCCATCCATGTCCAGCAGCAACTCTCCTCTCTCTCCCCTTCCCTCTCCTTTATCCATCCATGTCCAGCAGCAACTCTCCTCTCTCCCCTTCCCTCTCCTTCATCCATCCATCCATGTCCAGCAGCAACTCTCCTCTCTCCCCTTCCCTCTCCTTCATCCATCCATCCATGTCCAGCAGCAACTCTCCTCTCTCCCCTTCCCTCTCCTTCATCCATCCATCCATGTCCAGCAGCAACTCTCCTCTCTCCCCTTCCCTCTCCTCCATCCATCCATGTCCAGCAGCAACTCTCCACTCTCCCCTTCCCTCTCCTTTATCATCCATGTCCAGCAGCAACTCTCCTCTCTCCTCTGCCCTCTCCTCCATCCATCCATATCTAGCAATTCTCCACTCTTCCCTGCCCTCTCCTCCATCCATCCATATCAAGCAATTCTCCTCTCCCCTGCCCTCCCCTCCATGTCTAGCAATTTCTCCTCTCCCCGGCCCTCCCCTCCCATCCATGTTCAGCGATTCTCCTTTAACCCATCCTCTCCACCCATCCATGTCCAGTGATTTCTCCTCTCTCTCCTGCACTCCTCTCCCATCCATGTCCAGCAGCAACTCTCCTCTCTCTCCCCTTCCCTCTCCTTTATCCATCCATGTCCAGCAGCAACTCTCCTCTCTCCCCTTCCCTCTCCTTCATCCATCCATCCATGTCCAGCAGCAACTCTCCTCTCTCTCCCCTTCCCTCTCCTTTATCCATCCATCCATGTCCAGCAGCAACTCTCCTCTCTCTCCCCTTCCCTCTCCTTCATCCATCCATCCATGTCCAGCAGCAACTCTCCTCTCTCCCCTTCCCTCTCCTCCATCCATCCATGTCCAGCAGCAACTCTCCTCTCTCTCCCCTTCCCTCTCCTTTATCCATCCATGTCCAGCAGCAACTCTCCTCTCTCTCCCCTTCCCTCTCCTTTATCCATCCATGTCCAGCAGCAACTCTCCTCTCTCCCCTTCCCTCTCCTTCATCCATCCATCCATGTCCAGCAGCAACTCTCCTCTCTCCCCTTCCCTCTCCTTCATCCATCCATCCATGTCCAGCAGCAACTCTCCTCTCTCCCCTTCCCTCTCCTTCATCCATCCATCCATGTCCAGCAGCAACTCTCCTCTCTCCCCTTCCCTCTCCTTCATCCATCCATCCATGTCCAGCAGCAACTCTCCTCTCTCCCCTTCCCTCTCCTTCATCCATCCATCCATGTCCAGCAGCAACTCTCCTCTCTCCCCTTCCCTCTCCTCCATCCATCCATGTCCAGCAGCAACTCTCCACTCTCCCCTTCCCTCTCCTTTATCATCCATGTCCAGCAGCAACTCTCCTCTCTCTCCCCTTCCCTCTCCTTTATCCATCCATGTCCAGCAGCAACTCTCCTCTCTCCCCTTCCCTCTCCTTCATCCATCCATCCATGTCCAGCAGCAACTCTCCTCTCTCCCCTTCCCTCTCCTTCATCCATCCATCCATGTCCAGCAGCAACTCTCCTCTCTCCCCTTCCCTCTCCTTCATCCATCCATCCATGTCCAGCAGCAACTCTCCTCTCTCTCCCCTTCCCTCTCCTTTATCCATCCATGTCCAGCAGCAACTCTCCTCTCTCTCCCCTTCCCTCTCCTTCATCCATCCATCCATGTCCAGCAGCAACTCTCCTCTCTCTCCCCTTCCCTCTCCTTCATCCATCCATCCATGTCCAGCAGCAACTCTCCTCTCTCCCCTTCCCTCTCCTTCATCCATCCATGTCCAGCAGCAACTCTCTTCTCTCTCCCCTTCCCTCTCCTTTATCCATCCATGTCCAGCAGCAACTCTCCTCTCTCCCCTTCCCTCTCCTTCATCCATCCATCCATGTCCAGCAGCAACTCTCCTCTCTCCCCTTCCCTCTCCTCCATCCATCCATCCATGTCCAGCAGCAACTCTCCTCTCTCCCCTTCCCTCTCCTTCATCCATCCATCCATGTCCAGCAGCAACTCTCCTCTCTCCCCTTCCCTCTCCTTCATCCATCCATCCATGTCCAGCAGCAACTCTCCTCTCTCCCCTTCCCTCTCCTTCATCCATCCATCCATGTCCAGCAGCAACTCTCCTCTCTCCCCTTCCCTCTCCTTCATCCATCCATCCATGTCCAGCAGCAACTCTCCTCTCTCCCCTTCCCTCTCCTCCATCCATCCATGTCCAGCAGCAACTCTCTTCTCTCTCCCCTTCCCTCTCCTTTATCCATCCATGTCCAGCAGCAACTCTCCACTCTCCCCTTCCCTCTCCTTTATCATCCATGTCCAGCAGCAACTCTCCTCTCTCCTCTGCCCTCTCCTCCATCCATCCATATCTAGCAATTCTCCACTCTTCCCTGCCCTCTCCTCCATCCATCCATATCAAGCAATTCTCCTCTCCCCTGCCCTCCCCTCCATGTCTAGCAATTTCTCCTCTCCCCGGCCCTCCCCTCCCATCCATGTTCAGCGATTCTCCTTTAACCCATCCTCTCCACCCATCCATGTCCAGTGATTTCTCCTCTCTCTCCTGCACTCCTCTCCCATCCATGTCCAGCAGCAACTCTCCTCTCTCCCCTTCCCTCTCCTTCATCCATCCATCCATGTCCAGCAGCAACTCTCCTCTCTCTCCCCTTCCCTCTCCTTTATCCATCCATGTCCAGCAGCAACTCTCCTCTCTCCCCTTCCCTCTCCTTCATCCATCCATCCATGTCCAGCAGCAACTCTCCTCTCTCTCCCCTTCCCTCTCCTTTATCCATCCATGTCCAGCAGCAACTCTCCTCTCTCCCCTTCCCTCTCCTCCATCCATCCATGTCCAGCAGCAACTCTCTTCTCTCTCCCCTTCCCTCTCCTTTATCCATCCATGTCCAGCAGCAACTCTCCACTCTCCCCTTCCCTCTCCTTTATCATCCATGTCCAGCAGCAACTCTCCTCTCTCCTCTGCCCTCTCCTCCATCCATCCATATCTAGCAATTCTCCACTCTTCCCTGCCCTCTCCTCCATCCATCCATATCAAGCAATTCTCCTCTCCCCTGCCCTCCCCTCCATGTCTAGCAATTTCTCCTCTCCCCGGCCCTCCCTCCCATCCATGTTCAGCGATTCTCCTTTAACCCATCCTCTCCACCCATCCATGTTCAGTGATTTCTCCTCTCTCTCCTGCCCTCCTCTCCCATCCATGTCCAGCGATTCTCCTTTGCCCCCATCCTCCCCTCCCATCCCACCCATGTCCAGTGACTCACCCCAGCCCCCACCTGCCCCCCTTTTCAGCCCCGAAGTTGCAGCTGGAACCCAAGCTCCACCTGCTCGCCCTCTTCTCCCACAACATCCCCCTTTTATTCCTGCTGCCCTGCGTTTTTTAAATCTTTTATTTTACCTCAAAATCAAAGCAGCGGCAGCGGCAGCAGCAGTAGCGAAAGAAACAGGCTCGCCTCTAGCCTTCCCTTCCCTCTCAGTGAATCCGATTAATTCTAAAGCAATGTGAATAACTGAAAGGCTGTTGTCATCTACTGTATCACGCAAGTACATAAGTATTGCCATACTGGGAAAGACCAAAGGTCCATCAAGCCCAACATCCTGTTTCCAACAGTGGCCAATCCAGGTACAAATACCTGGCAAGCTCCCAAAAAAAGTACAAAACATTTTATGCTGCTTATCCCAGAAATAAACAGTGGATTTTCCACAAGTCATTTTAATAATGGTCTATGGATTTTTCCTTTAGGAAGCTGTCCAAACCTTTTTTAAACCTTCTAAGCTAACCGCCTTTACCACATTCTCTAGCAACGAATTCCAGAGTTTTATTACAAATTGAGTGAAGAAACATTTTCTCTGATTCGTTTTAAATTTACTACTTTGTAGCTTCATTGAATGCTCTCTAGTCCTAGTATTTTTGGAAAGAGTAAACAAACGCTTCACGTCTACCCATTCCATTCCACTCATTATTTTATAGACCTCTATCATATCTCCCCTCAGCCGCCTTTTCTCCAAGCTGAAGAGCCCTAGCTGCTTTAGCCTTTCCTCATAGGGAAGTCGTCCCGTCCCTTTATCGTTTCTGTTGCCCTTCTCTGCACCTTTTCTAATTCCACTGTATCTTTTTTGAGATGTGGTGACCAGAATTGAACACAATATTCGAGGTGCGGTCGCACCATGGAGCAATACAAAGGCAATATAGCGTCCTCATTTTTGTTTTCCATTCCTTTCCTAATAATACCTAACATTCTATTTGCGTTCTTAGCCGCCACAGCACACTGAACAGAAGGTTTCAATGTATCATCAACGACGCCGCCTAGATCCCTTTCTTGGTCGGTGACTCCTAACGTGGAACCTTGTATTACGTAGCTATAATTTGGGCTCCTCTTTATTTGGATACACTTAGGGGGGTTATTTGGATACAATTAGGGGGTCTTTTACTAAGCTGTGATAGCATTTTTAGCTTGCAGAAATCAGCTGGCGGTAAACGTCAAGATGCTCACAGGAATATAATGGGCATCTCAGCGTTTACTGCCAGCTGATTTGTACCACGAGCTAAAAACGCTACCACAACTTAGTAAAAGACCCCCTTAAATCTTAGACACTACTGTGAAAATTTTAGACATATCCTTGGCTTCACATTTATCTTTTGAATGACATACAACAAAGATGAACACATATGATCTTCCCCACATGTATCCAATACTGTCTTAAAATGTTCTCGTTATATTACTATCATGTTTTTCATTATCATGTAACCCAAAATCCTTCTGTAATACCAAACGTCTATTCCCTTCTTATTTCCACTATTCATGATGTATTGTAAGCCACATTGAACCTGCAAAGAGGTGGGAAAATGTGGGATACAAATGCAACTGTCTTTCTAACATGGCGTCTTAACAGCATACTTTACTTTCCAAAGTATAGTTTTTTCTAATTTATGAGATCTGCCTCTGACACAGCTTATATCATTGCAAGTATGCATGTGCAGCAATCTTGGGAGACCTATACAGGTGGAGGACTTTGTGAACTAAAGCGATCTGCACACCTGGCCTCTTGTGTGAAAAAGATTCCTATAGCAGAACAAATATGTTCTCAGTAAGAACAGTTGATACGAGAACCATGCACAGACATATGCAAGATATAATCAATCTAGAATCACATTATATTTTACAATATTAAAAAAATATATATATATTTTTTAATAACATTTGTTTTTAAATTTAGTACAAAATATGGGTAACAGCACCCAGGAAAACACTTAGGGATATGTTTACTAAGGTGCGTTAGCGTTTTTAACTCACCTTTAAAAGTTAAGGCATGTTAAGCGCTAACGCACCTATACATTTCTATGGGCACATTAGCAATTAACGCACGTTAACCATGCTAGCGCGCCTATGGCGCACCTTAGTAAACACTAGTGGAACCCAGCCCATTTCCTCAACGATGAAACGGGTCCTAGAAAGGCTCTCTTGTAAGTGATTTTTTGTCTCTCCCCTGCCCTCCCCTCCCCTCCATGTCCAGCGATTCTTCCCTTCCCTCCCCTCACATCCCCTCCATGTCCATCAATTCTGCTCTGCTCTCCCCTCGATGTGCTGTGATTCTCTTCCTTTGTACCTCATTGTTTTCTGGCTGGCCTGGCTGGCTTCACTTCCGTTGGTAAATTCCTGATGTCAGCTCGCCTCCAGCACTGCCTTCACTCTCACTGTTCCGCCCTCTGACATCATTATGTTTTGACGCGAGGGTGGGGCAGTGAGGAGGAATGGAATGCCGGAGGCTAGCTGACGTCATCAGATGTTATGAACCCAGGCAGCCAGACAGCGATGGAACGTTGGAGGTGCAAATTATTATATAGGATAGGTGTTAATCAGGAAACTGGCATTTACAAGAAGGTATCAGACAGTTTTTCTCTTACCTGTGTTGTAGGGCACTGAAGGTTTATTAGCACAATAGGGCTGGCACATTTCAGAATATTAAAATAAAACAAAATGGTTTTGTTCCTGTCACAAAATGGAAAAAAAAAAAAAGGTTATGTTGCCATGCATGTTCAATACATATATTTAGGCAGATTCTGCATCTGCAAATATTGGTCCCCTTTTATCAAGCTGCGTGGCAATTCAAAGGGAATGGGCTGTGTCAGCATTACCACACCAGCAGCCGTTAGCGCGGCTTGATAAAAGGAGGCCCATATTTAGGACAGTGTGACTCACTGTTATTTAAATTTGTTATTAATTGCACTTAATTACAGGCTTTACTAGACACTAAAAGTGTGGAACAAAAATAAAATAGAACCATACCACATCACAGCCCAGTTTAGCAGGAGTAAGATTCAGGGTGTATATTTAGGAGAGCAATGGCCCAGTGATATATATGGAGGGAAGGAGGCGGTGGCAGAAAGTGTAGCTCCATGACATTTGGGCGGGGGGGGGGGGGGGGGGGGGGGAGGGAGGAGTGTGTCTTAGTACTTATGAGAAAAGCAGGGATCAATGGTTAAAATGAGTTTCCAAGAGTAAAACTCATGATTCAGACACTAAGAACCAGGACAAGTAATTTGACACCACACTTCCATTCAAACCCATGCCTCTATTCCCACCCCACTGTTCTTCCTAAGTTCTCCTGGTTGAGAGCTGTCAGGCAGCCACAGGCTGAGGAGGGAAAACTAAGGCAAATTTAGCTATTACTTAGATGAACAATGCTTTTTATTAAATCAAAATTATTATAACAATTAAATGACTAGTGCCACTGTATATCTTTATAGACCAGCCCAGAACTAGTGTCAGGCAGTCTGTGGGCAGAGTGAGAGCTGTCCCTGGAGTTATCCAATTGGCAGCAATAGTCAGCCTGCTAGCCAGATATCCACCGAGACTGAATACTGACCCAATCACCTCTGTATCAGACTTAAGAACCAAACAGTGCTGGAACTAAAGCTAAAGAAAATTCAGCCAATCATTTCTAGACCTCTCTAGTCTGAAAGTAGTACAATAGCGCCCTAAGAAAAGTGTTCCCTGATCTCTGATGGCCGGGCTGACCTCATTTCTTTTATTACACAAAGAATTCCAGAAGGGCACTGTGAAGGCCTCTTTTTACAGCCCATGCATCTGTGGTAGCTTTCAGAGCACTTGCAGTTTGATGAGCATTTGTTGGTGGTTCTCTGTAAATTCAAGTTAACAAATAAATTGCAGGTGATACCATTAAATGTGGTTAAGTTAAACACACTTATGACTAGGTTTTAAGAGCTGTGGCCCCTTCACTGGGTCATTAGAAAAATCAGCTACATCTTGTTTGTTGACCTTTTAATACTACATACCTGAGGAGGCGGACCTAAGATGGCGGCGCAATAGGTTGTACGGAACAGCAGCTCTGAACCCGACTCGGTAAAAAAATTATTTCCTCGAGGAAGAATGCCACATACTAAAAGAAAGGGGACAATGAAGGTAGTTCCCCCACCTACCTCAACTCCTACGGTACCTCAGTCTGGTCTCGAGCGCTATTTCGCGCCTATTTCCCGAACAATAGGAGATACGGATCCTATAGCGGGGTCCTCTGGGGAAGCGGAGGCCCTGCTAGGAGAGGAAATATCCCTTTCACCACCTGCAACTGTGAGACCTCCATGCCCGGCGTCCTCGACGAGGCCCGATGAACAGCGACGCCCTACCAGAAGTGTTTCGGGTGAAGCTGTTTGTGAGGGGCGGGAAGCGCCAGAGAAGACGCCGAAAGTACAAGAAACATCTTTAAGAACTACGAGAGAGGTAAATCTGACAATGATTTGGACAATGTTGGGAAAAATGGACGAGACATTACAACAAACCTCAGGAGAAGTGAGTACATTTAAAAAAAAGTTTCAAGAGTTGAATTTAAAGGTGGACCAGTTAAAAATGGATATCGCTGAAAAAATGACTGATTTCCAAAATAAAGCAGACGCTTTTCAAGAGTTTAAAGTTAGTGTGGTTAAAGATAATGCTGATATTCGAAGGAAACTGGATCAAATTGAGAACTTCAATAGAAGATTAAACTTGAGACTATTGAACTTTCCCAAACTCCCTGGGACTAATCCCTATGATTTACTTAAAAAATACTTAAATGAAGTTTTAAAAATGCCTCTGGAAGCAATGCCGCCTATTAACAAGATATATTACATCTCAAGCCCCAAAGGAGAGAACGGGAAAAAACAGAATGGATTACACTCTAACTTAGACATTGAGAATATTTCAGCTATACTAGAACAGACGGTGGATGGAAATGCAGACTGGTCCACCTTGATAGTTTCCCTGGTTTTCGAACAGGACTTGAACAATATAATGAAACTTTGTTTCAAAAATCTTCAAACCTGTTTTGGTGGGATAAAAGTACAAATCTTCCCTGATGTTACAAAATCGACTCAACAGAGAAGGAAAGCTTTTCTAGCATTAAAATCAAGAACACTGGAAATAGGCGGGATGTTTTTTCTTGCCTATCCGTGTAAATGTTTAGTTAGGTTGGGTCAGGTCAAATACACTTTTTTCTCACCAGATAGTCTAAAATCATTTCTAGATTCTAAACAAATTTAATAGTTAAATAATTTGGGAATATTTGCGCCACCTTATTTCCCTTATATAAGTTTAATTTAAAATTTCTTCCCTAACTCTGTTCGCCTCAGGATTAAATGTGGTCTAAGGAAGCTTAAAATATATGTCTGTGACAATATGTATTAATTTCTTTTTAGTTTTAATTGCTTATATGGGAAATTATTGAATTTCTGTTAATGTAATTATTGCTGTATTTCAAAACAAGTGTAATCTTGTTAAAAATTGAAAATTAATAAACAAATTGAAATATATAATACTACATACCTGTGCAAACAATGTGACCACCTCTATTTGCATATTCACAGGTACAGGTCTATTTTGTATTCCGTTTTTTGTAAAGTGTCCATAAGGGGGCAGCAGACAATCAAGTGAACATTCTCAGAAAGGATAAACTGGAAATGAAGTTGCTGTAGCTCTAGTACTCAAGTGTACCACACTACGGAGCTACACGGGAACGGGGTTAATGGGACTCCCACAAGGATCCCCTCCAAGTCAGTGGGGATCCCGCAGGGATGGACGCAAACCCTACGGGGGGGGGGGGGGGGTTCCCGTGGAAGTGTAGTGCCAGGCCAGCCTACCTCTCCTTTCCATGTGTTTCTAACCTAGCTTAATAATTATAATAGCACTTTGTGGAAAAACGTCATAAGTTTGGCCCAGCCTGCCCTGCATTGGCAGAGAAAAATATTAGATTCTTGTTTCTTTATCCAACACTATATAATAAGGGCAGATGGAGTCAATTGGGCAACATGAACAAGGCATGGGAATTTTTACACAGTCTCAATGTGCCGCTCATGGGGGCCTCTGAGGAACGTTGATTCGAAAATTTTGTGAGGATCTCACTGTCTATATGAATGGTTATAATGCAAAATTCTTGCACACAGTTGGCATTATCCCAAGTTTCTACTTGTGTAAGAGTTTCTTAGATGTGGTGGGACCAGGGGCGTAGCCAGACTTCGGCGGGAGGGGGGTCCATAGCCCGAGGTGAGGGGGCACATTTTAGCACACACACCCCCCCCCCCCGGCGCCATTGCCTACACCCCCACCAACTTTGACCCCCCCTCCGCCGACCCTCTCGCCCCCCCCCCCCCCCCCACCCGCCATCACCTACCTTTGCTGGCGGGGGATCCCAACCCCCGCCAGCCGAGGTCCTCTTCTTCCTTCGTTTTGTTTCTCACAGAAACAGAACAAAGCCTTGCGATCTGCAGGGCTTCATTCTGTTTCTGTGAGTCAACGTGCAGGACGTCAGACTCAGAAACAAAACGAAGGAAGAAGACGACTTCGGCTGACAGGGGTTGGGGTCCTACGCCAGCAAAGGTAGCAGACGGCGACGGTGGGAGGGGGGGTTGAGAGGGTCGTCGGCAGGGGGGTCCAAGGCCCAGGCCCCCGTAGCCCCATAGTAGCTATGCCCCTGGGTGGGACTTGTATAAACTGGTTTCACAAATTCAGAATCACTTTAATTGTGCATTAGAGCCTGCCAGAAGATGAGGGAGTGGTACTGGAGAGTGATTGTCCTTGCTGCACCATTCACTGACTCCTGCACGAAGGTCAGCGTGAGTTAACTAATGGGGTTTGTTTGCATTTAGTGTTGGGGCAGATTGTTGGAGGGTAAGAAAGGGATGGTTGGGAGGAATTTGGGGGGAGGGTTTAGGGAAGGCAGGATACTTGCTCACAACATGGGTACTGCTTTTTCATTAGACACAATTACATGGATTGGCTGGAAAGTAAATTCTTTGCTTGCGGTGGAGGCTGGGCATCCCAGGCATCCTGTTTAGTGGAGGCTACAGAGTTGGTTGGAAGGTGAAACGGCCGACCCTTCTGCCGTTTAGCCTCGTGGAATATGGGAGAAATTACATCTCCCATAAAATGAACAAAACTTTTGACTGCATTACGGCATGAGGGGGTGGACATTGCATGCCTACAAGAAACACACTTGACATACACTAAACTTAAGCGTCAATGAGTGGGCGATGTTTACTATGCATTATCAGGAGGTCGAAAAGTGGGGGTAGCAGTGCACATATTTGATAAAGAGCGTGCACACTTTTCCTGATAATGCGTGTATACATGAGCCATCATGAATGCATATACTATCAGGAAAGAATGCGACCTATGTACAACGGGGGCACACGCTTTGTAAAGAGCATGCACACTTTTCTCGATAATGTGTGCATACACAAACCATCATGCATGCTTATACCATCAGGAAAAGTGTGCACTCTTTGAAAAGACTACATATTATTATTGGCAAACAACACTTTGTTTCAAACGAAAGCCCAACTCTACTCATTTTCATAAAGCGTACCTGAAGACTGTACGCAACTGTGGAATGCTTTTATAGGACACCTGCAACTTTGTAGTAATATAATGAAATTTAAGGAACTTCTCAAAACATAGTTGTTTGTGGCTGCATTTTATTGAGTTTTTGGAATGTTATGCCCTCTGATACTCACACTGAAGGTATGCGTGAGCTCTATATTGTATGATATATGGAGAAATATATTATAGACAACTTTGAAAACCATCGGATGTTCTGACTTTGTATGTTAGAGCCTTCTTGTCATTGGTGTGACCCCTGACACAGGTGCGGTAGCACCGAAACACGGCCCGTGTCGGGTCTCTCTTCAATCAAATTTCATTATTAAAGGATTTTTTTAAATATAAGAACTGTGTCCCTTTTGTTTTTAAAGGCCCTTTGTGCTGTTTTGTTTTGTTTTTTTGGTTGGACTTTGCTTGTACTCAGTTCCCTCTCATTGTTACACTATTTCATATTCTTAACATTTTGAAGCTTCCACGCAGTGAACAGGAGGCCATGCATTAGTAGCTTATTGACAGTAAAGACTGATTCTGGTTTTTGCAACAAAATCAGCTTCCACTATAAACACAGAAGAGGCTTGAATCTGCCTTGTCTATGCACAACTTCTCCTGTATAATACAAAACAAAGCCAATGACGTATCAACATACAGTAGAATACACACACTTCTAATAACACAAACTGCGGCCAAGGACCCATAAACTCTTATTTTTATTTTTAACCAATGCTGAAACTGCAGCCCTCATTTCTAATTTCATGGGTTTGCTGACAATGTATATTACAGATAAGATGCCAGCAACCAGCTAATTACATATTTCAAGTAGCTGCTTCTATCTGCAAATGAAATATTTCTCCAATCTTTAAATGCGTCCACTCTGCAGCCCCCCATTACCTCTCCACTCTCATCTCTCCCTACATTCCTCCCCGTGAACTCCGCTCGCTGGACAAATCTCTCTTGTCGTCCCCCTTCTCCTCCACTGCTAACTCCAGACTTCGCTGCTTTTCTCTCGCGGCACCTTATGCCTGGAATAGACTTCCCGGACCTATACGTCTAGCTCCATCGCTACCTGTTTTCAAAATCTATGCTGAAAACCCACCTTTTCACTGCTGCTTTTTAGCTCCCATTAATTCCCTCACCCGTAACTTGTCTGTCTGTATTTTTTAGATTGTTAGCTCTTTTGAGCAGGGACTGTCTCTTTGTATCAGGTTTCAGCGCTGCGTGCATCTGGTAGCGCTATACAAATGCTAATAATAATAATCTGCAGTTTGTTTCTTCTCACTGCCAGACTTCCTGGCTTTTGGGACAGCCACTTAGCAGCACAGACTGCAACAGAGCTGAGGTTCATCTGTAATACTATACAAATTAAATTATTGAAATCAAAATATAGCCTATGACAGGGGTTCCCAACTTGTCCTGAGGGACCCCCCCCAGCCATTCAGATTTTCAGTATATCCAACATGAATATTCATGAGATAGATTTGAAGGTACTGTTTTCTCTTGCACGCAGTTGTCTCGCCTACACATAAAAGTGGCGGGGCCCACCAGGACTGTTTGGGAAGCACTGGTCTATGACAATTCTCACTGCAATGTCACAGGGCCAATGATATCCTTTTTTTTTTTTTTGACAAGGATGTGCCTACTATAATGTAATTTTTCTCAGGACATGAGAAATTCTGCTGCTGGACATGGAACAACTGACAGAAATGTTGTGCAGAAGATTTCAGAATACATTCATTAGCAGCAGGAGCAAAACAATGATCCATTTGCTACTGTCTGCAGTACTTACTCATTGGGGGTGCCCATCTGGCCACAGAACTTCCCGTAGCTGTCTGTCGGATAAGCCACCTTCCTTGGGTCTCCGTGCACCCATGCTATAAAAGAATAAAATAAAAAATGAAAACCTTTCTTGCCAGTGAAATTGTAGTGAATTTACACTGGGCATTACAGATCCCTTCAACTGCATCTGCATGCCAGTAATGGATGCCTTTAACTGCTATAGCTGATGGCTCCTGGAGATTGATTTTCCTTAAAAAACTGTTTCTTAATTAAAATGAAAATAAAGAATTTAGGAGTCATTTGGTCAGTCGTCCATTACACTTATGCCTCTAAGGCAGATCTGGATAAAAGCCAGATATGAGGTAATGCACTTACTGCCGATCATCAATCCTTCTGCAAAGTGTGCCTATAAAATTTAGCTAGATTAAACATCCTTACAGCACGGCCGTACAGTACCTAATTATAGGCCATCTCTCATTAAGGGCTTGCCGCATGGCAACCCGGAACTACTACCGGCCCAACACGGATGCCAGTGTAATTCCACCCCCCAGCGAGCGCCATTTCTGGTTCTAGAGGAAATATTGAAAAAATATTTCTGCAGGGGGTTATCCGGCGGTAAACAGGCAGCATCATATGCTGCCCGTTTACCACCAGGTTAGAATGGGAGCCCTTAACGCCACCTCAGTAGGGGGTGTAAGTTCTCCCTCCCCCTCCTTGAAATGGCTGCGTGGCAAATGCAAACTTACCACATGGCCATTTCATTTTTGGTTATTTTCACCCGCTGCAGTAAAAGGGGCCCTGGAGCCTGCCAAAAATGGCCGCTGCCACTAGCAAAGGGCCCCTGAGGGAGTGAAGATAGCTCCAGAGGTGCCTGCTGCTTTAAACAAGGAGAGAAAAAAAGTACAACAGCTAAACAGATAACCCAAAATGAAGAGTTTTGGTGGAAAGAGGGAGAAAAAGCTCAAGATTTAAACTGGAGAAACTCAAAAACACACAAAAGACAAAGCAGACATTGGTGAGTATTAGTAAGTAAAAATACCATTATTAGGTAATTCCTTCTCTCTCTGCCCCACCTCCCTCAAATATTAAAAAAAATTATCTACAGTCCTTTATTCATGCAAAAATCAATAAATGAATAGACCAACAAACAAAACAACATACATGTGAGTGTTCAAAGCAGAGGTGACCCTGGGGACCGGGAGAATGGATAATCCAGTAGCAATAAGATTGGGGAGGGGATGGGGAAGATGGAGACTAGATTATGTCCCTATTCACAACTCTAGTTGGAACTCCTGCCACCAGCATACCATCAGAACATTTTACTTTCAGTTGCAGGATGAACAATCGAGAATGGAACTGAGCTCTGGCTCGGCAAATATTTTATTTTCCTTTCACAGTTTGAAATGATGAACTGCAAGAACTTTCATATTTAAGAAAACAATAAAAATATGTTTTTCTTGCATAGTTAAACTAGTGCCCATTGTTTTGTATTAAATTTTAACAAATTATAGGACACATTTTGGACTAGATTCTATATGTCATGCCTAGGTTTATTCTATGAAGTATGCCAAAATTTAAGCACACTTTATAGAATAAGTCTAAATTTCCATGCACTTTATAGAATACACCAAGTGCCCATCCACGCAAATAGATTTAGTCGTGGGCAGTTAAGCCAAGTAAAACAGTATAAATGCCTATGCCTAAATTAAGAGCAGACTGGATGTGTTCTGTAACAGCACTATACATTTTAGAAACACCCAAGACCCACCTATTCCATGCCCCTTTTCAATTATGCGACTTCGAATTTATATGCATGATGTTATAGAATACGCTTAACAAACAGCAACCACCAAAGTGGAGAAACTGGATCCGCTACAAAGGACAATGCAGAGACAAAGAAGTAGCGTGACCAACGGGACACTTCCAAAAAACCACGGAGACGAGAGATAAAAATAACGTTCTTTAATAGGAGATAAGACTCGATACGGCACCGTGTTTCGGCGATCACCTGCCTCAGGAGTCTGTACTTGGTAAACACCAGTTGATCTAACTGAAGGAAGAGTGAACCAAATAGAGCCTTTAAAAAGGCTTGTAATTGGTAAGTATACAAGATACGTAGATCGAAAGTAGAAATAATTACAAAACGTGCCAAGCAGGAATATCGCTATTTCCTCATCTCTGCATAGAATACGCTTAGACAGTTGTGTACATAAATTCTAATTAAAGCCAATTAGTGTCAATAATCGCTTATTAAGTGGCAATTATCAGTGCAGATTGGCTTAACTAATCTAGCCATATTCTGGATTTGCGCACACAACTTAAGTCTCGCTGTATAGAATCTGGGGGTTTATGTGTTGTTTGAATTTACAGGATGTTTTTTAAATGTGGGCTGGTTACAAGAAAGGGAAAGAAAAGTGAGGACGGGGGGGGGGGGGGGGATGATAGCAATATGACAGGGATGGGGTGCGGGTGGAAAAGAATTGACTGAGGATGCGGACAAGATAATGTCTTTTCCTTCAGAGCTGTCCTCTTCCTGGTTCTCCTCTCCTGCCATTCTCAGGTGGGCTCCCCTCCTCTTCTTTTATGCTGACACTCCCCTGGGATATCCCCTTCAGATATTTGCTGGCACTTGAAAAATGTGCAAATAGTATACGTGGAGGTGCATTTTCGATAGGACATTCAAATCTGATTTTGGAAGTTTCACTGAAAACATCCGATAATCAAGCAGTGACGTGGCCATTTTTGAACCTGAAAAAGACTTATCTTCTAGTTTTCAAAATGGCCATTTCCTAGACATTTTGTAGAAAATTTGTGCTCAGTGCATTTTTCTTTTGCGACCATTTAAAAAAAAAAAATCCAAGGAAATCCAAGGGGGGGGGGGGCAGCATTCTTAGTAGACTGGCCACACAGACATTTCAGCAGCACAGTGGGTTACCCTAGGGGACACTGCAGTGAATTTCACATAAAAGGTCGCAGTTACACATCTCACTGTTATCCCTTTATATTGTATGGGGAGCCCTTCAAAACCCACCAAAAAAACCCCAACTTACTGTACACCACTACAATAGCACTTATACCTGCAGGTGTCACGTCTAGTAGCATTATAGAAATGATAAGTAGTAGTAGCAGTAATGGCATATATGTGGGTACCGCAGCTATTTAGTGGGTTTTGGAGGGCTAACACTTTCTACCACAAGTGTAACAGACTGAGATATGGTCCTGAGTCCCCTTCTCTATAGTGCATTGCACTGACCACTAGGCTACTCCAGGGACTTGTTGGCTACTCTAATAGGACTGGCCATAACATCTGATGATATCATAGAGGCTGGTATGTACTGTTTATTTGGGGGGGGGGGGGTGGCATAGCGGGTCAATGACCACTGGGGGGAGTAAGGTGAGGTCATGCCTTAATCCCTCCAGTAGTCATCTGGTCTTTTAGGGCACCTTTTTGTAACTTAGTCGTGATTGAAACAGATCTAGACCAAAACTTCTAACTTTTAGCCCTGGACTGCAAGAACATTTGCTTTGTTCCATTATGGCAGAAAAACATTTACATTTTGGGAATGCCTAAATCCTGCCCCCAATACACCCCCTTGTGATCTGGATGTACTGCAAATGAACTGCATAGAAACACATCTTAAAATGTCTTTCGAAAATAACGATTTGGACATTTTGAATAAAAAATGTCCACCTGAAACATTGTGGTCATTTTTCTGTTCTGATAATGAGCACCATAATGCTCTAGACAACAAAACAGTTTTTTAAAAAAACCTCTCCTTTTGGTCATATAACAAGAAACAGATATGCTTTAAGGAAACTACTTGTTCTCCTCTTAAGTGCAAGTGTAAAAACACAATTACTAAAATATGTACTGAACACACTGTCTGAAAGGTTGGGGATACATCTTAGGGTACACTATACGGGATATCAAGCTGCAGAACAGGGGAAGTGCCTGGATGTCAGGTCCCTCATGCAACCTTAAGTTTTAGTCACTTCTTTTGCACCTTTTCCAACAGATAGTTACTTCTCCCTTAGTACACCGACTTCTCTGTTGCTGGACTTTAACTTCCTCATAAACTTCCCTTTCTTTGTGGTCTTCAGCCACCCTCACTGCAGCGTGCTGCAAGTTGAAGTCTATAGCGCTTGTTGGCGACTGCTATTCTTTGGAAGTGACTGAGTGAGTCACATCCGATGCAGCACCCATGCTCTGCTGTGCTCCGTCTATGGGTTCAGTCAGCTTCTCCTTACTTTCCAGACTCCTTGTGATAAGGAAGACTCAGTCTGGCCACTTACATGCAAAGCTCTTTTATAGTTCCCTACAAATTAGAGACGGACATCCTCCTGCCTTATTAGTGACAGGCAAGTCCAGCATTCATTTTATCATACTGCAACTAGGGACTCAGGAATGTTCCTTTTTATGGGCAAAGAGGGCACAGTTCTGAGGCTTCTGCTACAAAACTTCCAAGGAAATTTACTATAAAATTTTATTTTCAATCTAGTGATATGTAATTTGTAACTTTCATATATTTATTTATTTATTTAGATTTTGCTCACACCTTTTTCAGTAGTAGCTCAAGGTGAGGTACTCTGGATATTTCTCTGTCCCAGGAGGGCTCACAATGGAGGCAATGGAAGGTTAAGTGACTTGCCCAAGATCACAAGGAGCAGCAGTGGGATTTGAACCGGCCACCTCCCACCATGGTCCAGCAACTACCCTCTTGCCACCCCTCCCTTCAAACCTCCCTTCACAGCTTCTCCTTTACAAGCTGTCACCACAGCAAATAGAAACAGTGAGGCACTGTGGAACCTCCACTCATGTGCGCTGCAAATGTCTGCTGGGTCCCACTCCCCCGCCATGGTAACAGAAAGTGTGCATCAGAGGGAGTAGAACAGGGTTGCCAGGTGGAAAATTTTTTTCCAGCCCGATCGAGCCCAAAAAACAGCCCAAACCCCGCCCAAACACAAACCCCGCCCCTGACACCCCCACCCCCGCGTCATCACGCCCGCCCCCGCCGTCATCAACCCCGCCCCCGCCGTCACGGCCCCGCCTCCCACGTCATCGGCCCCGCCTCCCCGTCATCGGCCCCGCCTCCCACGTCATCGGCCCCGCCTCCCCGTCATCGGCCCCGCCTCCTACGTCATCGGCCCCGCCTCCCACGTCACTAACCCCGCCCAAAACGTCATTAACCCCACCCAAAAACGTCACTAACCCCGCCCCCCCGCGGCCGAAAAAACCGCACTGAAGGCCAAAAACAGCCCAAAAAACCGCAACCCGCCGCGGGCAAAAATTTCCCGCGGCGGGTCGCGGAAAACCGCCCAATTGGGCGGTAAAACCGCCCACCTGGCAACACTGAGTAGAACATGAGACAGGATGACGTCAAAAAGTTGAAGCCACTTTGGTTTGTCTCTGTTTCCCTCCCTTGCGCAGCCATCATTCAAGTGCACTCATAAAGCAAACAAACCTATGAGCTGCTGCATCCACTTCGCTGTTCTTTATTGTTGGTAGCATTTTTATTTGATCCCACTTATATTTTCAAATATGCCAGCTTGTATACAGAGAAAGTATAATAATGGAATAGTAATTTGTTATAAATCATAATCAGTGTGTCATTTGGAGGGGCTGGTTATAAGGACTCCTAGCACAGGTTGTATTCGTGCAGACATTTTTTTTCTCATGGTAAAGGGCCACTAAAACAGACATCATGTTATGAGAACAAGGTGCTCAACATTCAGAGTTTATTTACTTATTTATGACATTTATATCCCACATTAAGCATGAAAAAGGTTGAAACCTGAAAGCATTTAAAATATATTTTCCCTGTGCCTAGATCACAAGAGAAAGATGGTTTGTAGGAACGTGCTCCTTTTGTTTTGTGGAATGCAATGGTATATTATAAAAATGCACTTAATATTGTTTATTATTACTATTTAAAAGAAAAATATAAAATAATGAAGGCAGAGCTACCTTCATGCAGAAGTCCAGAGTCAGTCTAAATGTGCCAATATTTTCCAGTTCTGTGATATATATTTATTTCTTCTTCACATCAATTTTCCAATAGCATTTTCTCAGTTATTACCCAAATGTGAACACAATAATGTTAATAAGTTTTGGATGTTACTGAATTATATTATTGTCTCACTATATTTCCAGTTTTGGCACAGTATAACTCATCACAAGGACAAAATATAAGAAAACAAATGGGCTGCATTAGGGCCTTATAGCTCATTTAGTTATGTTTAAACAAATGAGAGAACTACATGAAAGAAAATATTTATTTTTATTATTTTGACTTATGAAAACTACTTGTTCCCGAAACATGCTGAAAACAGAATAATCTATTTGTACAAAAGAGATAAGGTAAAGATGTGATTCCATGTGCCCAAATGAAGGGAGAGTTTAATTTTACTTCCAATCTTTATAACACCAGGCTTCCCAAGGCAGATTACAAAAACAGTTAACATAAACCCATCAGTAAACAGGATATCCTCACTGAATTTGGACATGTATTACTGTATTGTATAGAACAGTGTAGAAAAATGAGCACAAAATACATCCTTTATTATTGCTGTTTCCACCAGCTACAATAATTTTTGAAGCTGTTCTACTGATATATCTACATATGGGGCGCTTTCAAATAAATTAAAAAGCACTCCCTATCCAACTGGAACAGCTTTTGACTTTTTACAGATGGACCATGTATAGGCAGTCCCTTATTTCTAATAATCTTTGGCTATTGTTTTGGGTGAACTAAAACGGTGTCAAGCTCCTCTTACTGCTTAGAAGCTCCACCTATTGGCTTCAGCTCATATAATAGACTAAATAGGTTCACTTTGGGGCTCATTTTCGAAAGAGAAGGGCGCCCATCTTTCGACACAAATCAGGAGATGGGTGTCCTTCTCCCAGGGTCACCCAAATCGGCATAATCGAAAGCCAATTTTGGGCTCCCTCAACTGCTTTCCATCGCGGGGACAACCAAAGTTCCTGGGGGCCTGTCGGAAGCATAGCAAAGGCAGGACTGGGGCGTGCTTAACACATGCGGGTACTCGGCCGATAATGGAAAAAAGAAGGGCGTCCCTGACGAACACTTGGCCGACTTTACTTGGTCCTTTTTTTTTTACGACCAAGCCACAAAAATGTGCCCTAAATGACCAGATGACCACCGGAGGGAACCGGGGATGACTTCCCCCTACTTCCCCAGTGGTCACTTAACCCCTCCCACCATAAAAAAAAAAAACACTTTAAAAATATTTTTTCCAGGCTCTATGCCAGCCTCAAATATCATACCCAGTGCCATGACTGCAGTATGCAGATCCCTGGAACAGTTTTAGTGGGTACTGCAGTGCACTTCAGGCAGGCGGACCCAGGCCCACCCCCCCACCTGTTAAACTTGTGGTGGTAAATGTGAGCCCTCCAAAACCCACCACAAACCCATTGTACCCACATGTAGGTGCCCCCCCTTCATCCCTAAGGGCTATGGTAGTGGTATACAGTTGTGGGGAGTGGGTTTTGGGGGGCTCAGCACGCAAGGTAAGGGAGCTAAGCACCTGGGAGCTTTTTCTGAAATCCACTGCAATGCCCCCTAGGGTGCCCGGTTGGTGTACTGGCATGTCAGGGGGACCAGTGCACTACGAATGCTGGCTCCTCCCATGACCAAAGGGCTTGGATTATTATCGAAACGAAAGATGGCCGCCCATCTTGTTTCGATAATATGGGTTTCCCCGCCCCTTCGTGGGAACGTCCTGCGAGGGCGCCCTCAGGAAAACTTGGGCACCCCGTTCAATTATGCCCCTCCATGTCTCTTGTTCATCCAACCTCCTAGAGAAGAACTCAGCAGAGACATGCAGTGCACTTAGGCAGAGGCTCCCTGTCATGTCGCTCTTCTTTTCCATGCTGATGCCAGAGCAAATGGGAAGAAGCTAAGAAGGGAGGTTTGAAGGGAGAGGAAGGGGACAGAGAAGAGCGGACAGAGAAAGGTTGAGATGCAGGACCAGAAAAGGGAGAGGATAGAGAGGCAGAAATCCTAGACCAGAAGGACAGGGGAGAAAAAGTTGGAGCAGAAGGGGGAAGGGAGAGACGGGGGTGATGATTCTGGATCACAGAAGGAGCAGGGTCAGAGGAGGAAGAGAGAGCACTACTGGTCTTGGGAGGAGGGGGAAGAGGCGAGAGAGTGGGTCAAGGAGGGAAATAGTGAAAAGGAATGAATACCCATAGTAAGAATGGACAATATGGGGGAATAAAATGCCCGAAGAAGAGGATAAGAAGTGGAAAAGAGAACTCATGAGAAAGGGAAGGAATGAAAAGAAGAGCAGGAAGGACAAGAAAAGGAGAGAGCATTGAGAGAAATAGAAACATACATAGAGAACATAGTAAGTGATGGCAGATAAAGACCTGAATGGTCCATCCAGTCTGCCCCAACAGTCACATTCATTATCAATTCAAAATTTAAATCAACATTGAACGTGATATTATATATTTGATCATGGTCTTTCTTTGATGTTTCTGAGACATAGACCACAGAAGTCTGCCCGGCTCTGTCCTTATGTTCTAACTACTAGAGTTCTAGTAGTTGTCAAAGCCCACTCCAGCCTATCAAAATTCTCTTGTCATTTGCGGGACAAACCGTAAAAGTCTGCCTGGCACTGTCCTCATGTTACAAACCACTGGAGTTTCCATCGAAGCTCTCTCCAGCCCATCCTAAACCAGATCGTCATATGCGAGACTCAGACCGTACAAGCCAGCCTAGCACTGGCCTTAGTTGATGCAGCAATCTAAGCACCACTTGACGTTGTGTTATCATTCATTTTCTAATTAGAGATACCCTGTGTTCATCCCACGCCTTTTTGAATTCTGCCACAGTATTTATTTCCACCACCTTCCTCAGGAGGTCATTCTAGGCATCCACCACCCGTTCTGTAAAAAATAATTTTCTGACATTATTCCTAAGTTTACCACCCCACAACCTCAATTCATGTCGTCAAGTTTTACCACTTTCCCTTCTCTGGAAAATATTTGATTCTATATTAATATCTTTCAAATATTTAAAAACATCTGTATCATATCTCTCTTGTCCCTCCTCTCCTCTAGGGTATATATATTCAGGTCATCGAGTCTCTTCTCATATGTCCTTTGGTGCAGAGACTGGAAGACCTGAATATGTATACCCTGGAGAAAGAAAAGTATTTCAATATCTTTTGGTAACAAAGAAGAAGACAAAGCTGAAAGTGACAAGAAAAAGGAGGACGACACCATAGAGAAGCTATTCAGGTACAGTAGGGTTTTTCTACCCCTGGAGGACTCATAATCTAACTGGTCCTTATTCAGCTGGCACTGGTGAATGTTTTTCTAACCTAGGACACTGTAGAGAATGAGATCACTGCTGCCAGCCAACTTAGCCCCAACGTTTCAAAGCCAGGCCATGTCTGGGCACCAACATTGAACAGTTTGCTTAGGTATAAATTTGGACCTGAGTCAATGTAGGGCTAAGTGATTTGCTGACGGTCACAAGGAGCCACAGTGGGATTTGAATTGGGTTTCCCTAGTTCTCAGCCTGCTGTTCTAACCATTAGGCTACTAGTAAACATTGTTAGAGGGAGAAAGTAGGATATGCAAACCTCAACAGGCACTCTGCTTCAAAAGTTAAAGGTTAAAGATAGAAAAACATAGCACTAAAGTAAGTTCTTTCCCCAGTAAGAAGTTGGAATATGCAAGAGATGGTCAGAATCAGTAGTTAAATTAATATAAATAATCCAGATGTGCTGGGATGTTGGTGGTATGTTTCACAAAGTAAAGGGTCATAGATTTGACATACCGCTTTCTGTGGTACAATCAAAACAGTTTATATATATTACATACAGGCACTTTCGCTATCCCTATTGGGCTCACAATCCTAAGTTTTGTACCTGGGACAATAGAGGGTTATGTAGGAACTGAACTTAGTTCTCAGAACTTGTGACTAATTAGGCCAGCAGCAGTGATCTCAAAACCTGCTGTGTCCTACCATAGAAAAACACTCACCACTATCAGCTAAATTAAGGTAGTAGCTTAATGGATAGTGCCGTAGGCTTTGATCCTGGTAACATGGGTTCGATTCCCACTATAACTCTTTGTGACCTTGGGCAAGTCACTTAACCCTCCAGTGCCCTGGGAACAAAATCATAGATTGTGAGCCCTCTAGGGACAGAGAAAGTATCTGTACCTAATGTGTACAGCACTGCATATATCTAGTAGCTCTATAGAAATGAATAGTAGTTAAGATTATGAGCTGTCCAGAGGCAGAGAAAGCCTACTGTACCTGAATATGTCAACAAAATCCAAAAAAATATATTTACTAAATTTTCACCACTACAGTCTATGGTATGAATAGAGCTTTCAGAAGGCCTACTAAACAAAAACAAAAAAAAAAAAAGAGAGAGAAAGGAAATTTACATCTACAGGATATGAGATCATTTTTTAAAGTGTGAATTCACTTTATTTTGTTATTGTTTTACATTTCTCTCTTTAATATACAGGCAACCGGTGACAGTGAAAAAGGACTGCAGTTCTTAAAGAAAACAGACATTAAAAGTTATTCACAAGTAATCTAAGGAAATGTTTCTTTAAGTAAAGGGTGATGGATTCATAGAAAGGCCTCTCAGCGGAGGTAGCTGAAATGAAGACTGTATCTGAATTCAAGGAAGCATGGGATGAACACAATCTCTGAGGGAAATTAATGGGTTATAAAACTGGGCAGACTGAATAGACTGTTTGTGTTATCTGTTTTACTTAATACAGAATTCAAGTAGATGTACTGGTCTTGGAGAAACCTGAATTCTTTATAAGATGCGATATCCATTATTGGACCAATAACAAAGATATTGTGCTACATGAGTATTCCAGATCACAAAAGACAGAAGAAGGCGCTTGTGTAGTCCTCAAAGCATGTCTGTTACACTGTAAAACTACTTACAATGAGAGAGTAACCTCCTCTCATCCTATAATCTTCCATGCCCTATTTTACGCTTAGTGTGAAAAACCACATGCACAGGTTGTAGAATCCCAACAGTTACAGGCATAAGTTAATTGACAAATTAGCTGTTTATTGGCACTAACAGCCAATTATGGGTCATAATTGGCACAAATTTATAGTTACACGAATAACTGCACTTGGTATTCTACAACCTTAGCATGCAAATTCTATAGTGCGTAACTGCAAGGGAAGTGTGGACATGGGTGAGGCAAGGTGGGTCAGGCCGTGCCCAGAACTTAGGTGCTCTGGTTACAGAATACTAACAGTTACAGGGGAAACTTTAACATTTAGCGGCGGGCATTTACACAAGCCAGTGACATGGTGCCACGGGGCCGTGCTTAAACGTTGGTGCGTATCTGCAGGACTTATATTCTATAATAATGGCAATTACATGCACAATTGCCAGTACAGAATTTTCACTTAGCACATAGCATCCTGGCACTTAATGTTTGTTGAGCAGTAAAGAATTATCCCCTAAGTCTTTGAATCAAGACCTGGGGGCCAATGGTGGCCTCTTGGGCAGCCCCCCATTTTCATTCTGGGCTTTTTTTTTTTCCTGCTACTCTCTGCCTCTCTACCCAAGCTTAGGACAGAAATGGGGAGGTGTATGGTAGGAAGAGCCATGTGTTTGATGGGCAAGCTATTTCTCAATAGACAAAGAGAATGCATTTGGAAATGAAAACCTCCTTGAGGATACCACCACTAAAAAGTTTTAAGACGGGCTGGAAAGGATGGATATCATCGACACACATTGGTCAGCAATGTCACAGCCTCATTTGAATCCAAGTGGCCCTGAATTAAAAAGTACGGAAGACCACTGCCCTAAGCAAGACCACAGCCCTACACACTTACAATACATTTTAGAAATAATCTTCCTTCTCTATCTTTTTATGAATCCACTGTACCAGGGTAAAGTGGGAATGTATTTTGAGGTGATTATTGAAATGAATGTTGCATGATTTAAGCAGCCACTTGTATCTTCTTGGACATCCAGAAAGAGCAGATTAGGGGGCAAAGGTTTTTTAAAAAAAAAACTATAGGGACAATATTCACAGCCAGTTATCCAGGTAGCAGTACCTGCTACCCAGCCTAGTCAATGATACCCGGATGTCATGGAATATCATGTCTGAATGTGCTGCCGCTATTCAGGCAGGATTGCCACTGTCTAAGGGCAGAGCTAAGGTAGAACCACTAATATTCAGCGCTGGTAGCAAGATAGTTATCCAGGTACCAACCTTGAATATTGGTGGTACCCAGCTCTGATGGCCACTGAATACCCGAATATCAGCGCTGGCAACCGGTTATGCCCCGGCTCTGAATATTCAGCTATAAATATCCCCTAGTAGCCAGTGTATTAAAAAGTACAGAGTGCTCTCTCAGAATGACCACTTGGAATTGTATGTTTTCTTCTTTGTAGTCTCTCTAACCCTACCTTGTCTATTTTTAGCTTTTTTTTTGGGAAAAATTAAAAATCAATACAATTTCAAGTTAAAGAAAAGACACAGCGAGAGGTTACATCATGCTGTGAGTGGAGCAGGTTGTGCTAGCCTGAGCTGCTTGGTGGCCCTTATTTCACCCCTTAATTTAGGAGTAAAGTCTCCAAAACTCTGCCAAATTGTATCTCAATGTGTGGACATTATATGGACAAATATTTGGCCAAATCCAGCAGAGAAACTACAGCAAAAAGGTACTGAAAGGGGGAAGGCAGGAGGGGAGAAGATGGCGAAGCTGCTTTCTAATTTCTCTTGGCTGTTGGGAGAAGCGCTAACAGACGAGATCACCGAATCAGTGGATTCCAGGTTCACCCACCTTTCAGAGCAGATTGCTAGCATGCAGCAATTGACTCAAGAAGTCTCTACTCGCATAGGGGAACCTGAAATCCGCATCTCAGATCTTGAGGATCCGTGACTCAGATCTTGAGGATAGTGCACATAATAAAGAGCAGGAGATTGAATCCCTGATGTGCCTGGTTCACCAGCACTCAAAGAAGCCTGAAGATCTTGAAAACCGGGCACAGAGGGAGAATCTGCGATTCATCGGGTTTCCGGAGACAATTTCCGACTCAGCTATTTTGGACACTAACAACTTGGTTGACCGACAAGTTTCCCCAGGTAACAGCAGAGACCAAGTTTCGGCTGAACAGAACTCATCGGGTAGGCCACAAATGCGAAGGCAAGCAAAGGTCATGCCCAATTGTGGCACTCTTTCACTCCTATCCTCAGAAGGTGGATATATTGCACTGTTACAACCGTAAGCGAGATGAGATTACATTTGAAGAGCTCCCAATCAAAAATTTTCAAGATTATTCTATGGCTTTAATGGAGAAACACAAGGAATTTACGCCGTTGTGTGAAATATTATGTGAGCATAATCTCCATTTCATGCTGATTTATCCTGCCATCTTAAAAATTTACTCTGAAGGTCGGTGGTTAATATTTGACAATTCTAAAAAAAACAGCGGATTGGATCAATCAGCTGGCGCCCAAAGCCTGAGTTGTTCCTAAATCGAGACACAGGATCAGAGAATTTGGGGTGGACAAATCATTAAACTGTTTTTTCTTTATTGCTGTTGCTTGACCAATTGGAAGCATTTTTGAAGTGCCGTTCTGTTTTTGCTATTTCCACGATGGCAAGATGGAGAATGGCACACATGGATGAGATTACATGTGTACTTGACCTGTTTTAATGTAACTATTTTGTATGTCGGGTGATTGGGGGGGGGGGGGTACCTCCGAGCATGGGACACATGACCAGCACTTTCCCTTAAGATGTCTGGGGGGGGGGGGGGGGAATCTGCTGTGTAGCAAAAGTGGGGAAGATGTTGTTCTGAAGGGGGATGGGCAGGTTGGAAGGGGGGTTATACCTTTCTGTCTGTCCCTGGAGGGTTTCTGTATGTGCTGTGCCTTCTATATAACACTTTTGTTTGTATAATTATGATTTTGCTGCGATGGGTGAGCCAATACCCTGGGTGAGGGCTGGGCACTTGGGGCTATGGGATTCAGCTTAGGCAGTAAATATTGTGTGTGTGTGTGTCTAACCCCTATATTGAGGATCCTCTCATGGAATGTCTCAGGCATTACTTCCCCTATAAAAAGGAGCAAAATCTTGACATAGTTGAAGAGACAAGGGACGGACGTAGCTTTTCTACAAGAGACAAAACTAACGGACCAGGAACATCATCAGAAATTGCATAAGGGATGGGTGAGGGACGTATTTTATTCATCCATTAGTTCTTAGAAAGGGGGAGTGGTGACTCTGGTCCGGAAGAATTTGCAATGTACTTTTCATCTGGTAAAGGGGGGATCCTTACAGGCGTTTTCCGTTGCTTAGGGTGAATGGCTGGACCAAGAACTTTATCTTTTAACAGTGTATGCTCCCAATACTTATGAGCATGTTTTTTAAAAATCTTTAGTGGCGTTGGGTCTGCAAGACACCTCTTTGCCCCTAGTAATGGTAGGTGATTTCAATCAGGTCATGGACCCTCAACTTGATCGCTCCCAGGGTGGTGTGGATTTGGGTCCATCTAAGGGTTTTAGCTTTTCTCTGTTCCTCACTGATGTTGGTAGACCCCTGGCGCATCCTAAATTCGATAGCTTGTGACTACATGCGCTTGTCTAGAGCCCATGGAACTGTGTCCTGAGTGCAGTGGTTTAAATATTATCCCCTGTATTTCTGTGTTTTCGAAGTGGTTTAAAGTGCCAAACAGGTAAGAACGATTGCCCCCTCGGTCACTCCTACAAACGTAAGGTTATCTGACACTTATGTCTCCCTTGAAGTAGATATAAATGCTAATGTCAATTTTCCTTAACTATGAGAGTATGGGGAAATGCAAAATCAGAAACACATACGTTCTTGTTGGTCCCATCCAAAACAGAATCCCTTTAAAATCATGTGTGCTGTGGATCTACATGTGGAAGTAGCAACACATAGAGCATTTACACATGCTAATGCCATGCAAACTTTTTTTAAATGACCTCCTTGATAACCATTATTTTAAACCTGAGCTGAATTCTGAATTTCATTAAACTTAAATAATAATTTTGCAGGCTGCAACTACTTTCAGTTGTCATTCTTCTTGAGATATGGGGGAGAGCTGTTTTCCTATCTAAACCAGCATTCTGAGGTAGTTAATATATGGCTGTCGATGGCTTTGGATAGGTCTGACTCTGCATAAATCTGAGAATGATGATGACAGATTTGAAATGTGGGATTTGTAGCTTTGGCCATCCTTGGAAAAAATTGGGAAGAGCTGAGTTAAGTTTCCAAAATTTTAGTATATTTCTTGTACTTTACTTTCTGTATGATGATTTACTCTAGCTAAATGTCAAAATTACATTATGATTATTGTATTTAATTACTTGTAAATTATTGAAGGTTATACTTTGTTCCAAGAAAGGCAGTTCGCAACAGTAAAATAACAAACAGGGGAAAGTAGAGGTACAGCACAGTGATTAGAGCAGTGAGACAAGAATCAGGGATGCCAGATTCAAATCCCACTGCTACTTCTTGTTATCTTGGGCAACTAGGGCTGGCCCTGTCCCTATGCAGTCTAAGGGGCTGCCTAAGGTGGCAGAATTTGGGGGAGCACCAGCACAGCTCTCAGGCCCCGATGCTCAGAAGCAAATGCGGGCACTACAGGCCATTAGCGCCGTTCTAGCGCCCGCCTTTGCTCATGCAAAAAGCTCAGAGCCGGCGAGCGCATGAAATAACGAGCTCACCCACTCTGAATACTAATTGCATGCAAATACATGCTAAACATGGTCATCAGTATTCCTACCCAATGCTCAGTGGGCATCGCGCCAAACAAGGGAGCTACTCCCGTGGCATACTCTACACCAGCTCAGAGCTGCCATTAGGTTTGCCAGGGCATTGGGGAGGAATGGGGAGACCCTGTTTAACATACATTTGCCCTGTGGTTAGTCTACACCTGTACACTTGAATAAGAATTAGCAGCTTTTAATGACTAATATTTAGCAAAAACTTAAGACTCAAGAATGGTGAAATCAAATGAATATCCCACCTTGTGTGTGCAGAAAAGCAAGCATTTGCTCACCTGTAACCCAGATACATATGGGATTTAATTTTTACTTGTCTTAACCAGGTGAACAAAATTGTTCTAAAATTGACAAACACTGTGTAGTAATACCGCACACCCTTGAGATTGAAACATTGCTTGTTGGCAACACAGTCTGCTTTTGTGCTGCACCTGATCACGGTTTTCTAGTTTAATGACTACAATTATGGATAAAACCTGCCAGGTTCATTTAATTTAGTGAAGCATCTGGAGAAAGAAGCTGCTTATGTAAATACTTTGAGCTGGTTATCAGAGCTTCTATTTGGGGTTACCTATTATCCCAAACAGTAAAAGGGCCTTATCAGGACTTTACAGACCAGTTGTCTGCTTTGTTTCTGGATTTATTTCATTGTATTTTTTTAAATATTTAATTTAATTCTTTAAGGGGCACTTTTACTAAGCCGAGGTAAGCCCACTGCCAAACAGGAAATACCGCCGAGCTACCGCACCAACCCGGCAGTAGTTCCCACCCTCGGCATGCACCATTTCCAGCACTACAAAAATATTTTCTATTTTTGAAGCACTGGTGTTTACCCAGCGGTAATTGGGCAGTGCCATGTACTGCCCAGTTACCACAGGGATAGCGCAGGAGCCATTATCGCTACCTCAAGGGATGGCGGTAAGTGCTCCCTCCTGAAATGGCCACGCGGTTAAGTGATTCACTTACCGCATAGCCATTTCTTTAAAAAAAAAAAAAAAAAAAAAAAAAGAGAGACAGCTTTTACCCACTGCGCATCAAAAGCACAGGCTGACACTAGCACAGGCCCCTTTTTACCACAACTTAGTAAAAGGACCCCTAAATGAATTAATGTCCGTTGCCTCTTTAGAGTGACTGACTTGTACCATTCAACACTCATGATTTTTCTAACCGAACTGTAAAGTCTGGAGGAGGTCCATAATGAGGTTACAAGGCTCTTATTTTTGCTTTGTTTTCATATAATTTCATTGGTTGTTGTTTTTTTTGTGCTTTTTTTTTTTTAGAAGGGGGGATCATTTTGTTTCATCCAAAAAGGTTGCCTCCAAAATTCCCAAAAAAGCCCCACTAGGTTTGCTGCCACTTCATCCCTAAGCCCTGGTCCTTACTACACCCATGGTCTGCAAAGGGGGCCAGAGTGATCCCCAATCACTCATGATGAAATGATTCCAATTGATCTGAAGCTGTCACAATTTTGTCATATACTCCCAGCAAGGCAAGGGGGCCTGGGGATCACTCATGCTAGATTCTAGAACGATCTCCAGAGCTATACAGACAAAAGATGCTGGGTCCTGGGCATTGGTTATTGCACCTTGATCTTGTCTGTGTGTGTGTGGGGGGGGGGGGGGGTCCCCAAAATAAGTCCATTCCACAACTTGGTCAGATAACTAACTCCAAATTTAATAACACATAAGTACTTAAGTATTGCCATACTGGGAAAAACCAAAGGTCCATGAAGCCCAGCATCCAAACAGTGGCAAATCCAGGTCACAAATACCTGGCAAGATCCCAAAAAAAAGAGTACAAAACATTTTATACTGCTTATCCCAGAAATCATGGATTTTCACCAAGTCCATTTAATAATGCTCTATGGACTTTTCCTTTAGGAAGTCGTCCAAACCTTTTTTAAACTTTTCCTTTTTAAAACTTTGCTAAGCTAACCGCCTTTACCACATTCTCTGGCAACGAATTCCAGTTTAATTGCACGCTGAGTGAAGAAAAAAATTCTCCGATTCGTATTTACTACATTGTAGCTTCATTGCATGCCCCCCTAGTCCTAGTATTTTTGTAAAGCATAAACAGACGCTTCACATCTACCCATTCAACTCCACTCATTATTTTATAGACCTCTATCATATCTCCTCTCAGCCGCCTTTTCTCCAAGCTGAAGAGCCCTAGCCGCTTTAACCTTTCCTCTTAAGGAAGTCGTCCCATCCCCTTTATCATTTTTGTCACCCTTCTCTGTACCTTTTCTAATTCTACTATATCTTTTTTGAGACGCAGTGACCAGAATTTAACATAATATTCAAGGTGCGGTCGCACCATGGAGCGATACAAAGGCATTATTTCAATAACAATTACTATTCAAGATAAACAGCAGCAAACTCTAAAGGCAACTATAATTACTTCAGCAACTATACATTAGTATACACAGCAACCTTACTCTCCTAAGCATCTTGCCTAAAACTGGACTCTTCCATGCATTCCTCTTTAAGTGCAGCAGATGGGTTCCCGAGAACCTAGCTGAGTTAGCTGGTAAAGGATCCCCCTTCCCTTATGGGCTGAGAGAATTTCTCCTGGGAACCAAATCTACCTGAGGATCTAATGCTCTTTCCTTTCCTCTGTGTAGATACAAGGAGACATCTCCAGTGGCCCCTCCAGTCTTTTTGTTTTGTTTCCCTTCCTTGATTGTTCAAAGACCTAATCTGGCTTGTACTTATCCAAACTTCATGCCAGCTTGGTAGAAAAAGGAACCTTTCAACATGGCTGCTTCCACCCTATACTTGGGGTGATACTGAACCAGGTGTGAGGGCCAAGTCAGAGTTTCCAGATCAGCTTTGAAAAATAAGTAGCTTACTTTATCTCAGGGAAATAGGTGGGTGGACCTGGACAAGCCTGGGCTCATCCACTTTTGGCTCAGGCCTAATCACCATGCAACAGCAGCACGCACCAGTGCTGTAGCTGGCAGGGATTCCCATGATCTGCCAGCTACAGACATCCTTAGTCCAAACTCTCTGGACATCAAAACACTGTGGAAGTTAGTGGCAATGCTCCTATCATCTACAACAGCACCCTGCTCATGCATGAGAACTGAGCATGCATGGGGTGCTGGCATCAACAGCTTTGAGTGTAGCTTTTGACTGCCAAATTTTACTGATAGTCAGGGATTTTGAGCTGAGGATGTCTTCAGTTATCATCCAAGGTAGCCATTTTAAAGTTTTTTTTTTTTGTTGGGGGGGGGGGGGGGGGGGACGACAGGCAGCAGAAAGGAAATGTCTTGTGCCCACCCATTTCATCCGTTGGCCCACTCAAAAAGTAGGAAGCAAAACAGAAATTTTGGTGAAATGTTCTGTTTTATTTCCGTTTCATTTTCAACAAAAGCACGTAACTAATCCTTAAATTGGTTGGGAGTGGGGAGTGGGGTTTAAGGAGTATTAAAAAAAAAGTTTACTTTTCAAGGTAACAAAATATGTAAATTAACCAGAAATGAAAGGCACACAAATATATATTTGGTACCTTGGTATAAGCCTCTGGAAACTTACATTTTCTATAAAGTTAAATTCAAAATCTTAATTGTTGATTTTTCAATACGAATAAGTTGACAGTTAAACGTACTTTTGCTAGTAGCTGGTACACTGTCCTTGATCAATGCTTTACCACAGAGATATTTCACCACTGTTTGACAGATTCTTAGATGCATTAGCGACCTCAAGCTCTTAGACAAACCACAAGCCTTCAGTGTAAGCGCTGTTACAGTTCCATCAGCTGCACAGCTCCCGGTGTTTAAATTATTGCCAGAAACAAAATGCCTTTTAATTAACATTTAGAACATAGGCTTACTTGCACTGTTTAAACATTTGCATTGATCCAGACGACATTCATTTAACCATACTGTGCCCATTAAAACCAAGGACTAGATTAACACTTACCCACAATTCCTAGTGCAATGTAACCAAGAATGACCACAATGAAGATTATACAGCACAAGACATCTGTACAATGCCTGCGGAGAGAAGGAATATGCAACAAATGACAAAAGCTCCATGCCTTAAAAGTTCATTCAGGCAAAATGTCTTACATAGTACAAATGGCATTTTTTTCCTCTGATCTGGCACCTTCCTCCTATTCCTTTCAGCTCATTCGGAACCAGGGCTGGGATGTTGCGCCATGAGCCACTGTTTACAGATACATTGGGATTTTCCCCCCTTACTTTCTACTACTCCCCTTCACTCCCCCCCCCAACACACTTAATCATTGGAGTGACAGTTCTGAACTGAAGTCCATGAACCAGAAATACTGTCAGAACCCTGCAATGGTGACCCATGAATCTGGCCACCAAGTGACACCCTTGAGCAATAATCACAACTCTCTTTATCTTCCTAAGGGCTGTAAAATGCTGCCTCTGCAACATCAGAAAAAGCACAGCTGGGCCTTCAAGACTGAGACAACAGGAGTCTTTTATTTAGATCAGACCCGACAAAGGCCGTGTTTCGGCGTAAACAACGCCTGCCTCAGGAGGTCCTAATTCAATATCAAGATACGCAAGCAGGGAGCTCAGTGAAAGCTTAATCTACAACTCCCTACAAAAGAAATTGCAAAAGCTCCTGTAGCACGTCACCAGACCCCTGAGGCAGGCGTTTACGCTGAAACACGGCCCGTGTCGGGTCTGATCTAAATAAAGGACTCCTGTTGTCTCAGTCTTGAAGGCCCAGCTGTGCTTTTTCTTTTTTTGCTATTTGTGCATACTGTTTTACCCTCTCTGGTTACTTTTTGCCTCTGCAACATCCCCAGCTCAGTTAACTCATGGATTGATCTCACATCACACTGCTGACCTTTCACCTGAACCAAAGGGCGGGCCCACAAATGGATTCTTTTCAAATGGATATTAATGGCATCACCTTCGCTAAATTAGACCTCTGTGCCAAAATTCATTTTGCAATAGAGATGATGCAAATATTTTACACGCACTTCCTTCATCTCTCTAGACATTCAAACCACACAGTAAATCATTGAGTTGGATCCTGGCTGCTTTAAGTAACTACAAGGGCTCATTTTCCAAGCATTTAGACTTACAAAGTTACATGGAGGGGCATTTTTGATATGATGTCTATGTCCGACTTTTATCTGAATAGGAAAGAAGGTCATTAGAAAAATGTCTATTTTTTTTTCGAAAATATTGTTTTGAACAAGGTTTTGTGATTTGGACATTTTGTTTTTTTTGGTCAATTTTCAAAAAAACAAAAAGTCAAAGTGCAAAATGTATAAAATTGGGATGTAGGAGGAGCCAGCATTTTTAGTAGACTGGTCCCCCAGACATTCCAGGAAAGCATTAGGACACCCTAGGGGGCACTGCAGTGGACTTCATACAATGTTCCCAGATACACATCTCACCATTGCTCCCTTGTCTGCTGAGCCCACCCAAAACCCACTATCCCCAACTGTACACCACTACCACAGCCCTTGCGGGTGAAGGGGACCCCTATATGTGGGTACAGTGGGTTTCTGGTGAGTTTTAGAGGGCTCACAGTTTCCTCCATGAGTGTAAAAGGTAGATGGAGGTATGGGCCTGGGTCCACCTGTCTGTACTGCATTGCACCCACCACTAGACTACTCCAGGGACCTGCATGCTGTTCTAATGGACCCGAGTATAACATCTGAGGCTGGCAAGTAATGTTTTAAATCACATTTTTGTGGAGTGGGAGGGGGTTAGTGACCACTGGGGAAGTAAGGAGAAGTCATTCCTGATTCCCTCCAGTGGTCATCTGATCATTTAGGGCACCTTTTTGTTTCTTATTTGATATAAAAACAGGTCTAGCTGAAAATGTCTTAGTTTTAGTCCTGGACAGCTTTGTTTTATTCTATTATGGCTGAAAAACGTCCATGTGTTAGGAATTCCCAGATCTTGCCCTTAGCATGCCTTGTGATTGGGATGGACTTCATAGAAAAGCATCTAAAAATTGGTTTGAAACTACTTTGACGTTTTTGCGAGAAAAAAGTCCAAATACAGATTTATGCCACTTTTTAGACATTTTTCTGTTTTGAAAATGAGCACCATAGTAACCCACATAACTTTGTAAAGTCTAAGTGCTTTGAAAATATGCACCTTTGTCAGCAAAATGTATCGGATGACTTAAAAGGAGGCTTTTTCTAGCAAAAGAAATGTCGTATCGAATGTGAAGAACCCCCAACCAACAAAATTCAGATGATAAGTACCTTTTAAAAGTATATAGAACTTTATAAGATAAAAAAAATGTAAGTAATACAAATCAGTTAAGAGAGGACCGATGATGAAGTTAGTGTGTTAGTCACAGTGGTGAAAGTTTGACGATCCCGTGCAACTCGGCTAAGGTCCAAATAACAATTCCATGATTTACTATGTGGAGGAGTGGCCTTGTGGTTAGAGCACCGGTCTTACAATCCAAAGGTGGCCGGTTCAAATCCTGCTGCTGCTCCTTGTGATCTTGGGCAAGTCACTTAACCCTCCATTGCCTCAGGTACAAACTTAGATTGTGAGCCCAATACCCAGTGTACCTGAATGTAACTCACTTTGAGCTACTACTGAACAAGGTGTGAGCAAAATCTAAATAAATAAATATTTGAGATTCTACATGGAATGTTGGTATTATTTGAGATTCTGCTGCTACTGTTTGAGATTCTGTTGCTACTGTTTGAGATTCTACATGGAATGTTGCTATTCCAATAGCAACATTCCATGTAGAAGCCTGCCCTTGCAGATCAGCAACACAGCTGCGCAGGCTTCTGTTTCTGTGAGTCTGACGTCCTGCATGTACGTGCAAAACATCAGACTCACAGAAACAGAAGCCTGCATGGCCGCATTGCTGATCTGCAAGGGCAGGCTTCTACATGGAATGCTGCTAGTGGAGGAGTAGCCTAGTGGTTAGTGCAGTGGAACATGGAATGTTACTATTATTTGAGATTCTGTTGCTAATATTTGAGATTCTACACAGAATGTTGCTAGTGGAGGAGTGGCCCAGTGGCTAGAGCACCGGTCTTGCAATCCAGAGGTGGCCGGTTCAAATCCCACTGCTGCTCCTTGTGATCTTGGGCAAGTCACTTAACCCTCCATTGCCTCAGGTATAAACTTAGATTGTGAGCCCTCCTGGGACAGAGAAATATCCAGTGTACCTGAATGTAACTCACCTTGAGCTACTACTGAAAAAGGTGTGAGCTAAATCTAAATAAATAAAATAAAAAATAAATGTCAAGAGCGATGAAGGAAGTTTCTGTAATATTCTAGACCTCTACAAACGTTCTTTGGCCAATTGGTTTGGTAAATATTTTATAACCATGCCATGCATCTACATAGTCCATCAACTTGAGAAAATTATTTTATGTCCATGGAAAATTCATGGCTGTTCATAAGGGACTATTCTGGATAAATCTTTTGGGGGAAACTGCCAGCTAGAAAGATCTTCATGGACTTCCATCTGTTCCATTGTTATCAACAGTTCCGGTTGTCAAGGACAATAGGTATTCCATGCAGAAATCAACTCAAATAATGCAAAACTCATCTTATAAACCCATCAAGTGCTGACTTTTTTTAGATAAGCGGTAATGGTATCAGAAATAGAAATGAACAACTTAAGATAACAGTTTCCATGACAACACTTAAAAGGCAGCTCAGATTTGTCCACAAAGATTTGACAACCAAATCAAATTGCCACTGGGTGTGTGGATAGCACGACAGTGCAAAGCTATTCATTTATAAATTTGCAAAAAATAAAAATAAAATTGCAGAAATCCAAATGCAGAATGTTTTATTTCTGAATTCTGTTACTCCCTCTGTCTTGGCCAGACCACGTAATCAAAAGAAATACACTGGAAATAAGATTAGTCATTAATATGATCCTTTCCTTTTAACACTTATGGAAAAATGTGGAAAAAGATGGTGGGGTAATCCACTAGCTGTTTTTTACCCTCACCATTTCAGACCTTGGGCAAGTCACTTAACCCTCCATTGCCTCAGGTACAAACTTAGATTGTGAGCCCTCCTGGGACAGAGAAATATCCAGAGTACCTGAATGTAACTCACCTTGAGCTACTACTGAAAAAGGTGTGAGCAAAATCTAAATAAAATAAACGGAATGTTGGAGATTCTAGATGGAATGTTGCTACTATTTGAGATTATACATGGAATGTTAATGTTGCTATTCCACTAGCAACATTCCATGTAGAAGCCTGCCCTTGCAGATCAGCAACACAGCTGCGCAGGCTTCTGTTTCTGTGAGTCTGACGTCCTGCACATAAGTGCAGGACGTCAGACTCACAGAAACAGAAGCCTGCGCGGCAAGGGCAGGCTTCTACATGGAATGTTGCTAGTGGAGGAGTAGCCCAGCCCAGTGGTTAGTGCAGTGCAACATGGAATGTTGCTACTATTGGAGATTCTACATGGAATGTTGCTAGTGGAGGAGTAGCCCAGCCCAGTGGTTAGTGCAGTGCAACATGGAATGTTGCTACTATTGGAGATTCTACATGGAATGTTGCTACTGGAGGAGTGGCCTAGTGGTTAGAGCACTGGTCTTCCAATCCAGAGGTGGCCAGTTCAAATGCCACTGCTACTCTGTGTGATCTTGGGCAAATCACTTAACCCTCCATTGCCTCAGGTACAAACTTAGATTGTGAGCCCTCCTGGGACAGAGAAATATCCAGAGTACCTGAATGTAACTCACCTTGAGCTACTACTGAAAAAGGTATGAGCAAAGAAATCTAAATAAATAAATAAATAATAAATTATATGCAGCAGCTTTACCTACAAGAATCCATGCAAAATGTTCCAGATAGCAATTTAAATGTTAGTTAACTGAACATGCAATCAGTGTAAACACCGTTTCAAACTGATGGATCACACAGTAAAAATATGCAAGGTCTCTGACGGGAAACAGAATTAATTGAAAATAGAAAACCACACATTTCATTTAGGAGGACATTTTGAAAAACAGATCGCATCGCTGCAAAGTCCACTTACTTTTCCTCACAGACTTTGCACTAATTCAAAAAGTACTTTCCCTATGAAAATTGCCTGCTTTTTCTGTTCAAAATTATGTGATGGACCTCTCCAAAAGGGTTGGGGCTGAGCGTGACTCCAGAGGTGGGCTACATAATTTAGTGGTGTCTGTGGCAAAAACTGTTCAATATCCACATTCCCCAAGCAAAAAGACTAGTATAAGGGTTACCTGATGGCTGGCACACCTAAGTTGATCTAAAAATGAATGAGGGAGGCTAATATGTATTACAATAAAAATGCTAATTTATTTAATCCTCCCCATGCACAAATATATGCAGTAACAGGCTATGGAAATAATGAGACAGTCCACAAAAAAAAAAAAAAAAAAAGTAACAAAAGGTATCAAAAGGGTTGATAGAATTTACAGTCCTTGGTCTCCTCTGAAGTTGGCTTCTCCTCTATCTCCTGTGTTGGAGGTGCAAATTATTATATAGGATATAGATAAAAGCAACCCCTTCCTAGTCCCACACCTCCAAGAATTCCACTGCTCAGTTCTGCTGAAGTTACACATATACAGACCTTATGTATGCAAAAGTTGCACACATATTGGACACAATTTTATAGAAACATCTACAGTAGAGTCTTGATTATCCGACCTAAACAGGACCGACCCATTGTCAGATAGCTGAAAAGTCGAAGAATATGGAAAACACGAGATTGGGTGGCAGAGCCGGTGGCGAGAGGCGGGGATGGTGCTGGGCAGACTTATACGGTCTGTGCCAGAGCCAGTGGTGGGAGGCGGGACTGGTGGTTGGGAGGCAGGGATAGTGCTGGGCAGACTTATACGGTCTGTACCAGAACCGGTGGTGGGAGGCGGGGCTGGTGGTTGGGAGGCGGGGATAGTGCTGGGCAGACTTATACAGTCTGTGCCCTGAAAAGGACAGGTACAAATCAAGGTAAGGTATACACAAAAAGTAGCACATATGAGTTTATCTTGTTGGGCAGACTGGATGGACCGTGCAGATTTTTTTTCTGCCGTCATCTACTATGTTACTATGTTACTGCAGAAACCCATCAAATAATGCATAAACAAAGGGACAGAGTTCCTGATTTTCAAAAATTGTTCCAAGACAAAGATTTTTTTAAATAGAAATAATTGTGATGTCACCGGGGGAGGGCGAGTGGTCTGACGGATGTGCCAGATGGCTGGATAATCAAAACTGTACTGTATTTACATGCATAAAGCACTGCTTTACCCAGACATGAAGTAAAACGCCCATAGCTACAGTAAAAGGAAACAATAATCATTTTTTTCTGACTAAAAGCTGACCAAAACTCAGTAAGTAGAGGGCACTCTATTAAAATGTTAAATTTTCACAGCAGAAAAGACTATCATAGATCAGGTGTATACATCAGAAATGAATAGCATATCTTCCTTTCTGTACTATGCAATGCAAGTTCAAGTTTATTTAAATGGAAGACATCTGTCCCATGTGATTCCTGACACCTCTTACCCAGCCAGTTTCACAACAAGTAATCCTGGCGCCTTAGAAAGTGACCCTTCATATAACTGTAAATACCTTTTGGTAAAGAGGCTAAAAGGAAACACGCTAGAATATCCCAGTGTTATAATCTAAACCTTAATGTATGAAGGGGCTTATTTTAAAAAGAGAAAAATGTTTAAAAATTAGCATAAAGCAGCATTTGGCGGTTTTCTCACAAAAACATCCAAATCAGTATTTTTGAAACCTACTTTCAGATGTTTTTCTACGCTGTGTGTCTGTAGTGCATCAAAATCTCAAGGGGGCATGTCAGGGGGCATGCTAAGAAACAGAAAAAAAAAAGCAACACTTGGCCTTCAGGATGGAGATAAATGGAGTTCTTTTTATTTGGAAAATTACCTGACGCGGGCCGTGTTTCAGCGTGCAAACCCCTGCCTCAGGGGTCAACTGTCCTTATGGATATAATCACTGAAAGTTGGAAAAAACCAATATACTGCCTAGAGCGTGGCAACTGTCCATGTAGTCATTAACAAATGCTGTCGGAGATGACCCCAATACTCACTGACTCCCTCTCACCCCCCAAAAATATGAATAAAAATATGATTTACCAGTCTCTAGGACAACCTGAAATGTTATAGCTAGGTCTATTAGAGAAGCATGCAAGTTCCTGGAGTAATGTAATGGTCGATGCAGTGCACGATGGAGTGGGGGACTTGGGTCCATATCTCCCTCTGCCTGTCACACTTGTGGTGGAAACTGTGACACCTCCCAAAGTCACCAAAATTCTACTGTATCCATAATAGCTATTGTAGTGGTGTACAGTGGGGGCAGTAGGTTTTGGGTGGGTTTGGAGGGCTCAGGGGACAAGATAAGGAAGCAAAGGTGAAATGTGTATCTGGGAGCACTTTTATGAAGTGCACAGAAGTGCCCCCTAGGGTGCCCCATTGCTCTCCTGGGTCTGCTAAAAATGCTGGCTCCATCTATATCCCAATGGCTTGATTTTCTACGTTTTGCATTTACTTTTCTTTTTTCTCAAAAATGGACCAAAAAACAAAACGTCCAAAGCACAAAACCTTGTTCAAAACAGTATTTAAAAAAAAAAAAAAAGACTTTCATAAATGACCTTTCCTATTCAGATTTTGGACATTTTGTGCAAAACATGCAAAGTCGGACTTAGACATCATTATCGAAAATGCCCCTTGAAATCTCCTTTATAAGTGTAAATAGTACATCTATAAGATGACAAAAGAGATCACACAGAGAAGGCCTACATGCTAAACCTTAGGGCCAGGACTATCGCTGAATCACTCTTTTTCACACATGACCTTTCTTTTCTGCTCTGCTTTTCAGCCCCTACCAACATATGCAAATGACACCCTGTGATCAATCTCTACACATGGCACTGTATCCTTCCACATAACCTAGAGGTCACCCCTGCTAACTCTAGCACATGAGCACTAACATTTCATACAGTGGCATAGCCAGACAATCAATTTTGGGTGGGCCTGAGCTCAAAGGGAGTAGAAACAAAATTTTATCTCTGCCTCCTTTATTCTCTACTCCTCCCCCAGCCCCTTCCAACTCAAAATATCAATACTTTAGCTAATGATGATGCCCAAAGTCTGTTAGCTGAAGATTTCCCCCCAAAGCAGCCAGAACTCCCTTTTACCAAGTTGGCATGCAGCAGCAATGTCCCTGAGCCATCGATGCCACTATGCCAGCACCCTACGCAGGCTTAGTTGTCGTTGGCTCAAGGATTGCTGCTGCCGACTGAAGAGCTTGGTAGAAGGAAGTTCTGGCTGTCTTTGGAGGAGGTTCTTAGCTGGGGATGCTTGCAAATCTCCACCAGCTTTACAGTAAGGGTCAGGAAAAAAAAAAAAAAAAAAAAAAGAGGGCACCCTCCCCAATTCCCTCTCCTCTTTGCATCCCCTCCAATTTCCCCACGTGCCAGTGCTATCACACCAAAAGATCCTCACCAAATACAGAACAAGGGATCAAAAATTAGATATAAAAAATATTTACACAAAAATTAAACTGGGAACCCCAAGAAGTTAAACTTAGCATTACTGCAACACTGGAGATATAAAACAGAAATTCATTTCCTTTTCTACTGAACACAACACAAAGACATTTGCTTTACACATTTCCAAAAGCTAACATATTTAAAACATTCAAAATAAAATGCTTTTGTCTACCTTTGTTGTCTAGACATTTTATTTTTCCATCTTGTTGGTTCCCATTTCTCTTTTCCGCTTTCCTGTCTGTCATCTGCTAATTCTCCTTCATGCGGTTGCTGTCCATTTGTCTTTTCTCCTCTCTCGTCTGCTCCCTCAATACACCTGCCTCATCTTCTCATTAATTCCCTTGCCAACGCCCCCAGCCTCTTCCACAGGGTTCCACCATTCCCATCGTCTTCCTCCCTCCACCCTTCTAAGCCCAGTATCTGCTCCCTTTTCCTCCACTCCCCACCCCACCCTCGTAGCCTGACATCTCCCTGTCCCTTCCCCCCTGCCCTCTCCCCCATAGTCCAGTATTTCTCTTTCTTCCCTCACTCTCATTGTCTGGCATCTCTCCATCACTCTCTTCTGCTCCTGGATCCAACATCTCCCTCTTTCGCCCCCTCTCCACCTATATCTCCCTCCCTCCCTCCCTCTCCCTTGTGCTCTGGGTCCAACATCTCTCCTTTCCTCCTCTTCACCCCTATATCCAACGTTTCTCCCTCCCCTCCACCCCAATGTCCAACATTTCTCCTTCTCTCACCCCCTCCTCTCTCCATGCAGAATCTCTCCCTCTCTTCCACCCCACGCAAGACTTCTCCCTTTCTTGCCCCTCTTCACCCCTTTTCTGTATCTCTCCCTTCCTCCCTCCACCCCATGTCGAACAATTCGCCATCTCTCACCCATCATCCATCTTCCCCCTTGCAACATCTCCCTCCCCCCAGCTGTGCAGAATATTTCCTTCCCCTCCTCTCCCCCTCTATTTCATTCCCTTCCCCATCCCACTCACAACTCTCTCTCTCTGGCTTCCATGGGTTGCCAGCAGCAGCAATTCCCACACACTGCCTGCCGCTAAACCGGAAGCCTTCCGTTGGCTGCGTTCTGTCCCAGCAGAAACAGGAGAGGCTTCTGGGTTAGTGGCAGGCAACGTATAGGAGTCACTGCCGCTGACGGTGACCCATGGAAGTGACGCTTTAGGGAGAAGATGACAGCGCCAGTTGGGCTTTCATAATCCTGCAAGATGCAGCGCTGCTGGGTGGGCCCGAGCTCACCTGTAGCTACGCCCCTGATTTCAAGTACTCTTACTATACATGATACTGTAGAAAATCCAATTTTCAGCAGCAACATCCAAATTTACATGTCAGAACCACTACTAATATTAATATATGTATTTAGAGTCTCTCTCTTGATACAAAGAGAAAGAGAGAGAAAATACTATCTGAATCATTTGTGCCCTGCCCTCACTCTGTCCTTCCTCTGCTTCTTCACAATATTGATAGGAGCTGAAAATCTCCATAGTGAACGTATACTTCCATTTGAATGTCTGCTCCAGAATATTCAAATAAAAGGCTTCATGCCATAAGACAAGATAAAATGGTAAACAAGACGAGCACAACAGTGGCACTGCGAAGAGAAGAATCGGTACCAAGCAATTACTCTGCACAACATATAGGGAGAAGATGACCATCAAGCACCAAGAGATGTGATCAGAGAGCTGGAAAACGTGGCAGAAAGATAATAGTCCCATTTGTCGAATCAACAAGAACTTCCTTGCACCTCAATATGGCAATTCATACAAACAACCTCTTCAAGGAAGCTCTTTCTGGCCCAGTGTAAGAATTAATAAGAGAACCAGAAGTAAATCTGGGAAAAGCAATTTTTAGAGATGTCTATTTTACTGATCTATTGCCCTCTAGATGTTAAGGCTGAGAAGATATTCACCCTATCGGATTCAATTTCTGAAGTTTCAGTTCATCACGACTGGTTGCTCGTTTTAGGAGATTTTAACATCCAGTAAATTGCACGTTAGGAGGTATTCATAAATTTGTTATGGATTCTATGAGTAATTTAGGATCTCAGCAAATGATTACAATTCCTACTCAGGATCAAGGTAGCACGCTCAATTTAGCTTTCTTATCTCAAGTCATTAATCTCTTCTTGAGCTTTACAACATGTCTATTCAGTTGCGTGGTCTGGGCACAGTTCTATTCATTTAATTGAATCAAAGAGAAAAGGGAAGTCTAGCCTCAACAATTTGCTTCATTTCTTTGAAGGCATAATAAGCATGTGGATAAAGGTGAGCTGGTTGATGTAGTGTATCTGGATTTTCAGAAAGCTTTTGACAAAGCTGCTCATGAACAACTCCAGAGAAAAGTTTTTAAAAAGTCATAGGATAGAAGGCAATGTCCTTCTGTGGATTAGGAATTGGTTATTGGACAGAAAACAGAGGGTAGGGTTAAATGGCCATTTTTCTCAGTGGAGGAGGGTGAATATTTATCACATTTGTATCCCACTTTTTCCCACTGATAGCAGGCTCAAAGTGGCTTACAAAAATATTGTAGTAAGTTACAATGCAAGAAGTACAATTTTTCAAATTTAGCAGAAAAAAATAACAGTTAAACAATGATGAGTATTGAAGTAGGATATAAATAACAACTAATCAGTAGTAAATATGAAAGATAAGACGTAATTAGAGTCTACTGGATCTTATAATAGTAAGGGATAATTCTGATTATGTTGAACCTAGGGAATAAGCCTTCTTGAACAATACTGTTTTCAATGATTGCCTAAAGTTTAGGTAATAGTGGAGTGCTGCAGGGATCTGTACTGGGACCAGTGCTATTTAACATATTTATAAATGATCTGGAAAACAGAACAAGTGAGGTGAGGTTCAAAGTTGTCAAAACACATGCAGATTGTGAAAAATTGCAGGAAGGCCTCAAGAAACTGGAAGACTGAGCATCCAAATGGCAGATGAAACTTAATGTGGATAAATGCAAAGAGATGCACATTGAAAAGAATAATCCGAATCATGGTTACCTGATGCTAGGGTTCACCTTAGGAGTCAACACTCAAGAAAAAGATCTAGGTCTCATTGTAGACAATACGTTGACATTTTCTGCCCAGTGTGCAGTAGTTGCCAAAAACGCAAACAGGATACTAGGAATTATTAGGAAAGGGATGCAAAATAAGACCGAGAGTATTATGATGTCTCTTTATTGCTCCACGGTGTGACCTCACCTTGAGTACTGCATTCAATTCTGTTCACCGTATCTCAAAAAAGATATAGCAGAGTTAGAAAAGGTTCAAAGAAGAACGGCCAAAATGATAAAGGGGATGGAACGCCTCCCATATAAGGAAAGGCTAAAAAGGTTAGGGCTCTTCAGCTTGGAAAAGAGGGGGGCGATATTATTTAGGTTTATAAAATCCTGAGTGATGTAGAACAGGTAAAAGTGAATCGATTTTTCACTCTTTCAAAAAGTACAGAGACCAGTGGATACTCAGTGAAATTACATGGAAATACCTAAAAAAACATATAGGAGGAAATACATTTTCACTAGTTAAGCTCTGGAACTCGTTGCTGGAGGATCTGGTAACAACGGTTAATGTATTTGGGTTTAAAAAAAGGTTTAGACAAGTTCCTGGAGGAAAAGTCCATAGTTTGTTATTGAGATGGACATGGGGGAAGCCACTGCTTGCCCCGGGATTGGTAGCATGGAACATCACTATAATTGGGTTTCTGCCAGATACTTGTGACCTGGATTGGCCACTGTTGGAAGCAGGATACTGGGCTAGATGGACCACTGGTCTGACCCAGTATGGCAATTCTTATGTTCTTAAAATAAAGATGTTTACATTTTTGAAAGCCTTAGAGAATGTATAATGTAATGTCTCTGCTCCCTGACTTTTTATCCTTTGATTGAAGGTACAGAAAAGTGGTTTAAGGTTGTTTGTTTTTTTTGCAAAAGTTGGCTGAGGAAAAACTGGAAGACTGTTGGGTTAGTCCACACTTAGGGGCGGGCAGTGCTTAGTTTCATCAGGGTCTGTTCTTTAGCCCACCACCCATTAAGCCAATTGGAATCCAAATGGTGTAAAACTAGATTGAATGCACTGAACAGGCTCTGCCAGCTGTCTCATGAGTAAAAGAGATTACCTGAATAATAATAGGCTGTTAGCATCAGTTAACAATCCATAAAAATTGTTTATGCTGCTGAAAGAGCAATATGATAGCTCTTCAATAAGATTTATGAGTTAAGATGCCAGGAGGATTTTGCCAGAGTATCCATCCATAGTGAAGGAAATAGATCCTTATATAAATGTAGAAATTTAAGAAGTAATACAGTCAGAGAAACTGTTTCTGACTATGCAACTGTAGAGTTGTTTTAGATATACTGAAAGATTATCTGCAGTCCTTTCCCATGAGGTTTGATAATGCATGGTGGGACTCATCTTCCTGTTACTATGGCATCAGAAGTTCCCCTAAAGGTTATAGTCAACTTGGGGAGATATTTTATTTAGACCAGTGTCTGGTTTTGAGGTAGTACTAATACTGCAGTCTATTAAACTGGTATCAGTATTGCTAGATCAAGTACCTATTTCTTATTTGCATAATTTTAGTGAGATATTTGTCCCTTTCTTGGTTCATTTAATAGGTTTACATAAGTACATAAGTATTGCCCTACTGGGACAGACCGAAGGTCCATCAAGCCCAGCATCCCGTTTCCAACAGTGGCCAACCCAGGTTACAAGTACCTGGCAAGATCCCAAAATACTACAATACATTTTATGCTGCTTATCCTAGAAATAAGCAGTGGATTTTCTCCAAGTCCATTTTAATAATGGCTTATGGACTTTTCTTTCAGGAAGCTATCCAAACGTTTTTTTAAACCCTAAGCTAACTGCTTTTACTACATTCTCTGCCAACGAATTTCAGAGTTTAATTACACACTGAGTGAAGAAATATTTTCTCCGATTTGTTTTAAATTCACTATTTTGTAGCTTCATTTCGTGCCTCCTAGTCCTAGTATTTTTGGAAAGAGGTTTGTCCCTTCAAGATGGGGTGGTATCTGGTGAACTTAAGGAAGCTATTATCACCCCTATCATGAAGAAGGGAAAGGGGGAGGGTAGCCAATATTCCAATTTTTCATTATTATCAAAAGTACTTGAGAAGGCACTATTGATCTCATTGTCAATGTTTACAAAAAATACTCAGGTAATCCATTATTGTCAGTCGGGCTACAACCAACCTCACAGCACATGGCTGTTTTAAATAGTATAAACTATAAAATATATGAGGAAGAGAATCAAAAAAAGGTGAAACCCAAAGAAAAAAAAAGATTCTCTGTAAACAAACTTAGAGCAATGAGTTAATTATAAATACATGATACTGTTCAGATGAGCGTACTGCGATACACCTCTAAGGCATGGTATGTGACCCGCATATTGAAGAGACACAAACATTTTAAGGACGTTGCCTGTTTTTTTCTCATTCTAAAATGCGATTTGAATAAAGTAGATGTCGGAATTTGAAAGAGCTTTTAAGTCCTTCCACGTTGCCTGATGCTGGGCTGGAAGTGTCAGAATTTAGAGGGCACAGGAAATGCAATGAATGTAGCATGTGCTCGATTATGTTGGAAACAAATACATTTAAACATCCTTCTTCTGGTCAACCGTACATGTTGTTTGTTAACGCTACTTGTAGATCTGATCATGTTATTTATTGCATCATCTGCCCTTGTGAGAAGTTATATGTGGGTCAGACATCTCGACAGCTGTCCACAAGTCTGGTGGAACATAAAAGTGCTATTAGGACTCAAAAGATGACTTCATCTCGAGTGAGTCACTGTGTTACGTGTCAGCATTCATTTGCGAATCTGTGCTGTTTGGTGATTCAACAGATTAATATATCTAAAAGAGGAGGTGACACACATCTTATGCTACTGAAGAAAGAGCAACAATGGGACATTGATCCCAAGAGGTCTTAAAGCTAAACTTGAATGGTGTCATTACTTCTGTATTATTTTTTCTAAATCATTTTTAAAAAGTTTTTTTTTTTGCTCTTTATTTTTGTTGGGACGTTTTTTCGGCTGGCACGAAGAGTGATTGGTTAGTGCCGGCCTAAGCATCTCACATCAGGCTTCTTATAGGCTGCCATTTTTTCCAGGATTGTCTCTTTAGTTCTGTCAGATTTTGATAGGAGTTAAAATAAGTAACAATGGGCTAGTGAAGAATTGAATGTAATGAAGTTTGTAAGATTTTTGTCTCTGATTTCTCTTCTGTCTTGTATATTTTTGGCCATTTGACCCTGAAGCAGCTTGACGAAACGCTGGCAACTGTTGATGGTCACGGTCTGCCTATTATAGAAAGAAGAGACTTCATAGCTAAGTACTGCTAGCTGTTATACACTATCTTTGCTGAGTCGATAAAGTTTAAGCTATTTTGATGACATTTTGTTGATGTTACTTACTAAGGAGATTTTTTGCCGATGGTGAAGAAGTCCTGCTCCCGTGGCTTTTAGTGGGAGGTTCTTGAGGCATTTTCCTCCTTATTTTAAATTGTTTGATTTGTTATTTATAATTAGCAAACAAGTGTACCTGAAGCATTTATGAAGTTCAGTGCTCTCTAGGGTGCCCCACTGCTCTCCTGGGATGTCTGGGGGACCAGTCTTCTAAAAATGTTGGCCCCTCCTACATCCCAATAACTTGATTTTGTGTGTGTGTGGGGGGGGGGGTTGTAAATGACCTAAAAAGATAAAATACACAAAGCATAAAACCTTGTTTAAAATTGTATTTTTGAAAAAAAAAATAAAAGAAAATTTTTTTCTTTTTTCAAAAATGGTTACATTTGCTATTTGGATTTGGGACGTTTAGTACAAAACATCCGAAGTCTGAGTTATATGTCATATTGAAAACGCCCTGCTTTGTATCTTAAGCTATTAGCGAGATTGTTAAATACAGCGTAAACTGGAGTTTCAGGGTTCTTTGTTTTATTTTACTGATAGTCAGCTGCTGGATTTTACACAAAATAATCAGTTAGAAATTATATCTCAATTTAATAAGAGTTTAAAAATTTCATGAGAACTGGTTTAACTGGTACAATTTGATTTTAAATGTACATAAATCTTAAGCAATGTGAATAACCAGAAGAGACAATCCATTGGCCATCAAATTCATTGTGCAGGGAAGCGCAACAGGAAGAAATAGTCACTTTAGTTTCATTGTGATAGATACTTGAAATTTTAAGCTCTAAACTGGCACTGTTGTACATTCCTGTTTTTCTCACCTCAGACTGATTTGTTAATTGAGACCCTTTTACATGATTGGAAATTTGATCAAAGTGGTTCATGCTTGACTATTGAAAGTCATTATATAAAAGACTGGCAAAAAAAAATAGCTTGAAAAGTTTGCAAACAGTTCAAAATGTTGATGACTGGTAAGAAAAAATTGATCACGAAACAGTTCTACTTGTGGAGCTGCACTGGCTCCCGACTGCTGAGCACATTTCATTTAAATTATTGTGTTTGGTCTATGGTGCCTTTTACTTGAGAGTTCTCCTTTACTTATGAAGTAAACTGACTGACTACGTTTCCCTCATGAACATCGTCTTCCGCTCAGTAACTCCTGCTTCAATTGCCATCACTACGTAGTGTTTGGTTACCATTTTCTTTACCTGGCTATTTATACAGTCCCGATAACTCTCCATCCTCCAGGAGCGCTCTGAAAACTTGGTTTTCTAATCAGAAGTTTAGTTGATGTTTCTCTACTGACAATGTTTACGGTTAACTTGTGAGTGAGTTGGTTTATTAAGCTGAGAATTGGATGTGATTTAAAAACTGGTCTTTGTAATATATTTTTATATATTTTTTTTAATTTTGTGTTATTATTGTAAATGTGTTAGTTATGCCAAGCAGTATATAGAATGAAAGAACCAAATCAAAACTTATAGATCACCTTTCCAAAGAAATGCTGTAAACTGCTTTTATGCTGTAACTCACATAAAAAAACATGGAAATAAAAAACAATAAAAACCACATCTGGGTCAATTGTAGGCCATTTTATAAATCATGTTTTATCTAGAATAATTTATGAAAAGAGACTATTATCTAGCAATCTTGGAGACAGTAACCTAAAACAGCTTGATATTGACATATATGTTATGTTCCATATCGTTACCATGTATATATGCACCTTAACACAATACCATTTGTAATTCTGTTACCCGGAAATAGCAACCGCCATTACGGCAAATGTAAGCCACATTGAGCCTGCAAATTGGTGGGAAAATGTGGGATACAAATGCTACAAATAAATAAAATATTGTTCTCCTAAAATCCATTAAATACACTATTCAAAGTCTCTTCATAGAAAACTACTACTACTATTTAGCATTTTTATAGCGCTACAAAGCGTACGCAGCAGCGCTGAACATAGAAGAAAAACGGTCCCTGCTCAAAGGGCTTACAATCTAATAGACAAAAAATAAAGCAAGCAAATCAATTAATGTGTAGAGGAAAGAGGAGAGGAGGGTAGGTGGAAGCGAGTGGCACTGCTCATAGAAGAAAGGTCTTATAAACAATTTCCAGCAGCAGGGTCAACATCAAGGGGTTGGGGTAAACAAAGCAACTGCCCTTGCCCTCATGCCTCAGGGCCCCAAACCTACCTGAAGTTGAAGAAAATGCAGGCTGCCATAGGGGTTTGAGTCCCTTTCCCAAATTTCTACCCTAGGCCCCAGCATGTCTAACATCGGCACCGTCCAGCATAAGTGTTCAACATATCTGCATTTTCCTCATCATGTGGAGAATGAGGAAAAGGTAGAAATGCTAAAACAAATACTTCGCTTCAGTACTCATAGAACAAAATCCTGAGGCAGATCAAGTCTAATGAATCTGATTGATTTCTTTGACTGGGTGATCAGAGAATTAGATGTAGCCTATTTGAATTTCAGTAAAGCTGATACATGAATAACCTGAGCAACCGGTGGGGTGTTCCCAAGATAGTGAACTGGATGAGAAATTGGTCAAGTGACAAACAATAGAGGGAAAGGCAAATAGTGGAGTGCCTCTAAGTCCTGAAGCTGATACTGTTCAATATCTTTGATTTCTAACCCATCAGCAATATCACTTACAAAGTTTGCATTCTTGTGGATGGCACAAAGATCTGTAACAATAGAGTGAACACCACTGTGCCCTCTAAGATGAGTGGGAGTCCTCCAACTTCTTTGCTGCCAGTAGGGGGTGGTGCTTCAATATTGTGTTTTCAATCACTTGGGACAAGCAGTTCCCTGGAGTCCTACAGAGCTTGCCTGTCCCTCACTATAGAAAATGTGATGATGAAACAGTGCCCCCCACTGGCAGGGACTGTATGTGGAGGACTCCTGCTCAGATTAGAGGGAACAGTGGTGAACACCCTGGAGGAAAAAAAAAACAACAAAATGAGAAGTGAAATGCAAAAACTAGAAGAAGGTCTTAATACATGGCAGTTAAGATGTAATCTGAAAAAGAACAGAGTGTGGCATTTGGAGTGCAGAAATCCAAAGGAGCCATATGCGATACAGCCTCACTTGGAGTACTATGTTCAGTTCTGGAGGCTGTTAACACTCATTATAGATATAAAAAGGCTAGAAGAGGCTCAAAGGAAAACAAACAGAAGGATATGTGGATCTGCTCCAGAAGACACACAAAAAGAGACTCGGGGACCTAAATATGTATACACTAGAGGAGAGGAAGAAGAAACATGAGAGAAGATACAGATATTAAAAATCTCTGAAAGGTATCTCTCTATATAAAACGCACCTCCAACGTTCTAATGAAGCCTCACTTTCCCAACGTTCTAAAAGTGAAGCTGCAGAGACCACTTTTGATCCATGAGTGTCTGCCCCGCCCACACGTCACAATGTGATGACTCGAGGATGGAGCTGTGACACTCACCCAATCGCATCACTCACCCTATTTCACACGTTGGAGGTGCGTTTTCAACAGAGAGATGACGTCCCATTGGAAGGTAGGAAGCGCAGGATCCACCCTTCCAAACGCCCCCCCCCCCCAAAAAAAAAGTCAGCGAAACTGGCCCCTACTTAGCCACCGGTACCACCCTGCACCCCCCCCCCCAAAACAAACAGCGAACCAGGCAGGAGGAGGAGTAGGGAAATACGTGCAGTGTGTTTCCCTACTACTCCCTCCCCCTGCCTGGGACTCGCTCAACACTGCTGCCACCCTCCTGAACCAAAAAAAACCCCACCCCACCCCCATCCTCGGCGCATCACCAAAGCAACCCCCCCAACACCAAACACCCCCTCCCATCAGATCCACACACCCGCCCCCACCCACACACGTTACTCCCCAACCACACACGTCACTCCCTCCCTCCCAGTTCAAAGACCCTCACGCCCCTCCCACCTAGTTCAACACTACCCCCTCCCTCTGATTTGAACAGCCCCCCTCTGCCTTACTGAACCCTGGACCCCCCTGCTGCGACCCTCTGTTCACTTTCCCCGCACAGCCGTCATCCCCGTCTACTCAAAACAAACCAAGGAAACCTATGAGCTGCCCCACCGCCTTCCAAGATAAACCTCCGAACCCCGGTCACCCACCTCCCGCCAAGGCTCAGCACCCAGCGAATCTAAACACACAGACTCAGGCCGCTCACACCAGGCAAGTTCCTCACAGCTCCGTCACGCCAAAATGCTAAAACCAATCAGGTCAGTTTCAGTTTCCCTTTCCCCGCACAGCCGTCATCCCCGTCTACTCAAAACAAAGCAAGCAAACCTAGGAGCTCCTGCATCTACATTGTTCTTTATTGTTGGTACCATTTTTATTTAATCTCGCTTATATTTTCCAACATGCCAGCTTCTACAGCATACAGATGTACACAGAGAAGGCATAAAAATGGGATCACTATACTGCTCTAGAAATGTTAAGTAGTAGTAGTAGTAATTTGTTCTAACTCTTCATCTGTGGTCAGTTGGAACGCCTGGTTACAGGGACACCCTACCACCTGTTATATTGCTGTACACATATTTTTTTCTCCTGCTAATGGACCACTACAAGTTCCACAAACAAAAGGGGTGGGTCGCGATACAACATTAGGGGAGGAGGGGGGAGGAAGGAGGGGAGGTGGGGAAGGAGTAGAGGATGTATCTTACGAAGGGGATGGCCAGAGAGGTGGGGCGTGGGAGTGGAGTCCTGAAACGACAGGGGGAGGAAAGGGGGGATCATCACCAACACCGGCGGGTAAGGGGGTCCTGAACCTACACTCCCAGGAAAACCTTGCTAGCGCCCGTTTCATATCTGCCAGAAACGGGCCTTTTTTACTAGTTAATAAATAAATAAACATTTGCCAAAGGAGGGGCAAGCTAGAGAATACGATAAGAAGCTGCAAGGAAGTAGATTCAAAAGTGGAGGGAGATTCTTTACTTTTTCAAAGAAAGGGTGGTGGATGCCTTCCCTGAAGAAGTAATGGAATTCAAAAGGGCAGGGCCAGTCTTAGGCAGAGGTGATAGGGGCGGTCGCACAGGGCCTCGCACTTCCACTGAAGTCTTGCAAGGCCGCCACTGGAAAACTCAGCAGCCATTTTAAAGAAGATGCGGCAGCAAGAGGGTCAGCAGCAGCAGGGCAGGAAAGACTGAGGGATCTTTTTTTTTTATATAATCTCACTTAGATTTTCAAATATGACAGTTTGTTAATCCGGATTGTACACAGAGGAAGTAGAACAACAGAATAACTTTTTATAGGTAGAGTAGTAATCAGTGTGTCATTTGGAGAGGCTGGTTAAAGGGACATCCTAGTACTGTTATAGTCATGCAGAGATTTTTTTTTTTCTCCTGGTAAAGGGCCACTAAACAGACACCATGTTATGAGAATCGGGTGCTTTTTTTTTTCTGTGCCTACATCAAAAGAAAAAAAATTGCACATGGGAACTTGATCCTTTTTTTTGTTTGTTTTGTTACATTTGTACCCTGCGCTTTCCCACTCATGGCAGGCTCAATGCGGCTTACATGGGGCAATGGAGGGTTAAGTGACTTGCCCAGAGTCACAAGGAGCTGCCTGGGCCTGAAGTGGGAATCGAACTCAGTTCCTCAGGACCAAAGTCCACTACCCTAACCACTAGACCACTCCTCCACTGTTGCTACTATTTGAGATTCTATATGGAATGTTGCTATTCCACTAGCAACATTCCATATAGAAGTCAGCCCTTGCAGATCACCAATGTGGCCGCGCAGGCTTCTGCTTCTGTGAGTCTGACGTCCTGACGTCAGACTCACAGAAGCAGAAGCCTGCGCAGCCTTCTACATGGAATGTTGCTAGTGGAATAGCAACATTCCATGTAGAATCTCCAACAGTAGCAACATTCCATGTAGAATGTCCAATAGTATCTATTTTATTTTTGTTACATTTGTACCCTGCGCTTTCCCACTCATGGCAGGCTCAATGCGGCTTACATGGGGCAATGGAGGGTTAAGTGACTTGCCCAGAGTCACAAGGAGCTGCCTGTGCTTGAAGTGGGAATCGAACTCAGTTCCTCAGGACCAAAGTCCACCACCCTAACCACTAGACCACTCCTCCACTGTTGCTACTATTTGAGATTCTATATGGAATGTTGCTATTCCACTAGCAACATTCCATATAGAAGTCAGCCCTTGCAGATCACCAATGTGGCCGCGCAGGCTTCTGCTTCTGTGAGTCTGACGTCCTGACGTCAGACTCACAGAAGCAGAAGCCTGCGCAGCCTTCTACATGGAATGTTGCTACTGGAATAGCAACATTCCATGTAGAATCTCCAACAGTAGCAACATTCCATGTAGAATGTCCAATAGTATCTATTTTATTTTTGTTACATTTGTACCCTGCGCTTTGCCACTCATGGCAGGCTCAATGCGGCTTACATGGGGCAATGGAGGGTTAAGTGACTTGCCCAGAGTCACAAGGAGCTGCCTGGGCCTGAAGTGGGAATCGAACTCAGTTCCTCAGGACCAAAGTCCACCACCCTAACCACTAGACCACTCCTCCACTGTTGCTACTATTTGAGATTCTATATGGAATGTTGCTATTCCACTAGCAACATTCCATATAGAAGTCAGCCCTTGCAGATCACCAATGTGGCCGCTCAGGCTTCTGCTTCTGTGAGTCTGACGTCCTGCACGTACGTGCAGGACGTCAGACTCACAGAAACAGAAGCCTGCGCAGCCTTCTAAATGGAATGTTGCTAGTGGAATAGCAACATTCCATGTAGAATCTCCAACAGTAGCAACATTCCATGTAGAATGTCCAATAGTATCTATTTTATTTTTGTTACATTTGTACCCTGCGCTTTCCCACTCATGGCAGGCTCAATGCGGCTTACATGGGGCAATGGAGGGTTAAGTGACTTGCCCAGAGTCACAAGGAGCTGCCTGTGCCTGAAGTGGGAATCGAACTCAGTTCCTCAGGACCAAAGTCCACCACCCTAACCACTAGGCCACTCCTCCACTCCACTTTGTGGAATGCAGTGGTATATTATAAAAATGCACTTGCCTTTTTTATATTACAGACAGAAACAAAAAAAAGGCAAAGATCTGCCACAGAAATAGCAAACCAAAAGAAAAAAGGCAGATCAAAAAAGACAAACAAATGGAACAGGAGGGTAACAGAAAAAGTGGTTTATTACAAGTTACCCAACGTGGCCACGTTTTGCCCTCAGGCTGCGTCAGGGGTACAAAAAACTAGTAGGGGTAAAAAGCAAAGTGAACCCCTAAAAGTAGTCATACAACCACCTTACTTAAGTGCTTCCCAAGCTTACTCAGCAGTCTTCGCAATGCTATGTTGACTGGCAGCATCCGCCAAGTTCATACAACATTAAATATGTTCAGTGGAAAATAAATCTGTTGGCTCAGGCTGCTTGCTATGTCAATAATCGATCACTGTTTCATTATTGCTACCAAGTATTACATATTAAGGGCATTTGTTTTAATTCATTTATCCAGTCCTTACATGTACATGGTTTTGCTTTTTAAATACAAAGGTTTCCTATGATAGCATTGTGCTTATTTGAATTAGTTTTTCTGTACAAGTTTTGCTTGATTTGTCTTTATTTGAAATAAAAAAATTTTTTAAACGCAACTTGTTAACAAGGGGCGTGGCTAGGTTGGGGCAGGGGGCCTCACCGAACTGGTCTGCACAGGGCCCTGCAACTGTTAAGACCGGCCCTGCAAAAGGGAGTGGGATAAACACAGAAGATTTATAAATGGCAAATAGGGTGGAAATGAAGCACTGAATGCTTCAGCTCAAAACAGAACTGAAAAGACTTTTGCACATTCAAGAAATTACTGAAGAGGGTGAAACCTACATGGAGCAGCAGTTAAACCATAAATGAAGGCACTGAGGAATTGGTTGAAGGAAGGAGGTGGGTGGCAGGGAGCCTGCAAAGAGCTATGGGCCACGTTGGTCTTTATCAGCCATCATTTATTATGCTATGTTAAATCTGTAATTCTTTGGTCTAATAGGTACTGCTTTTCTGAGAACTCCGTTAACTTCTATGCATGGAGGAAAACAAATTGTTCCAATTGCTCCACACAAACAAAACCACTGAGGTGATAAATCATCTTCACTGCAGCAATGAATGTCCTAGATTCACCGTGCATTAGACTGCATTTGCATTGATGAAATGAATCTGCTCTGGAATGTAACATCAAAGCAACAGGCTGAACAGAAATGTCAAAACAAGAACAAATCAGAAAAACACACACACACTTACAGGTCGATATTCAAAGCGATTTAACCGAGTAGGAGAGGCCCCTGCCTGGTTAAATCACAGTGACTAACCCAGGAGTAGAAATTCAGCTGAATATAACTGAACAGTGCCACTGAATATCTGCTCTGAGCACAGTGGCACACTCCGGCTAGTGCCGGGGTGGATCCAGAAGTTATCTGGGCATCACTGATATTAGTGCTCGTGCCCAGACAGCTAACCGGACATGTTGGACCACATAAAAGGCGGTCATAACTATGCCTGGTTAGCTATGTTGCTACAGCACTGAACACTATAAAGCCTAGATGCCACCAGATCCAATATTCAGTGCCAGTGGTGTACCTACATGAGATGCCACCCAGGGCAGTACACCCCCCTCCTCTGAGCAAGGGGGTGCACGGAGCAGGTGTGCGGCTGTCGGCTCTGCCGGTCCCTTGCTCCAAAACAGGAAGTTTACAGAGAAGGCAGGGGACCAGCAAAGCCAACAGCTGCACACCTGCTCCATGCACCCCCTTGATGCCTGTTCCCAGGGTGGTGGCCTTGGTACGCTAAAGGCCACTGCCAGTACCCAGATTAGGCCCAGCACTGAATAATTCTGCCCACAGCGGTCAGTACTGTCCAGAACGCTGACTGCTGTGGGATGTATGTCGGCCTGAGAAATATAGCTGACACTGACTGGAGCCTGATCAGCTACATCTTAAAACTCAGGATACACTAGATACCCTTTTTTGTGATAAGGATTTGTTCCTGGTCCATTCTTGAGATGGCTGTACATCAAGATACACTCCTTTGACATAAACACATACCATTTTCTGGAGATGGGAAGGCGGTAGAACTAGAGGACACGAAATGAGATTGAAGGGGAGCAGACTCAAGCAAAATGTCAGGAAGTATTTTTTCACGGAGAGAGTGGTGGATACTTGGAATGCCCTCCCGCGGGAGGTGGTGGAGATGAAAACGGTAATGGAATTCAAAAATGCGTGGGATAAACATAAAGGAATCCTGTTCAGAAGGAATGGATCCTCAGAAGCTTAGCGGAGACTGGGTGGCAGCACCGGTGGTGGGAGACAGGGCAGACTTCTACAGTCTGTGCCCTGAAAATGGCAGATACAAATCAAGGTCACGTGTACACATAAAGTAGCACATATGTTTATCTTGTTGGGCAGACTGGATGGACTGTACAGGTCTCTCTCTGCCGTCATCTACTATGTTACTATGCAACTGTTTCTAGCATTTTCCATCGATATGCCACGTATGATTGTTTGATGCCTTAACAGGAGAGACATGGAGAACCATTTTTTGAGAGGCAGGGAAGGGTTATATTTGCTCTAAAACCGTGGTTCTCAACCAAGTCCTAAGGACACATCCAGCCAGACAGGTTTTCAGGACATCCACAATGAATATGCATGAAAGCTTTGCATAAACTGGAGGCAGTCCATGCAGATTTATCTCATACATATTCATGGATTGATTTTTTTTTTTTTACACAGTTTACTCATCACATTATTCCCCCAGCTAAAATTTGAGCTTTTTGTTTAAATACATAGTCATTAGGGCTATCCCAAAAGACCTTGGGGCATCTCAATGACTAAATAATCCTACTTCTTATCACTCATGGCCAAGGTGTTTGAAAAATTTATGTTGCAACAATTTCAGGATGTTTGATAAATCCATATTTGGATTTTGTCCTAAGCATAGTACCGAGACTTTAATATCCAAATTAGATATTATTAGATGATTGGGGTTGATCAAGGTAATAGTATTTCATGGTAACATTAAATATAACTGCGGCATGCAACTCTAGCAATCATGATATTTTGACGAGTATACCGAGATCAATGGGGATTGCAGGAAATGTTTTAGCCTGGTGTGATGGAGTATGTGGAATAAACTCACTTCCCCCTTAAGTACAATCCCTCACAGGGTCACATTAAGAGAGTTCTAGCTGTAGGCTACCTAGTCAGGAGGGCTTGATCCAGTCCAGGGAGAGTGAAAACCCAGAGCAGGGGCAAGACAGAGATGCCCAGAAGAGAAAGGAACTGCCCTTCAAGGTAGACCTCCATTAGTTAAAGACAAGGAACCAGAAAAGTGGCCAAGGTGGGAAAGCTGAACACTAAATTGCTGGCCTTGTTGTTTAACAGAAACCAGGCCCTTCCTTACCTGTTAAATGCTGACCTTTAAACTGATACTTCTGTGTACATGCTGTTTAGCTGTAGCCAGGCACGAACCCACCCCTTTGTATTGGAACAGAGTTACAAGAGAATTATGTTTGTTCCTGGGTTATCAGGTTTGTGATAAGAACAGGCCTGGGTGTATAATTGATGAACAATCCAATAAAGAGTTTTTGTTCTACTTGACACTGTGGGCTGGCTGTGTGTGGAGGGTCAGTGCTTCACTTCTGTGTAAGCTATCACACCTGGTTTAGATCTTTTGTTAAGCCACACTGAGCCCGCAAAAAGGTGGGAAAATGTGGGATACAAATGCAATAAATAAATAAACGACAGGGATCAGATATTTATCATGGTTCCAAAGCTTCATCAGGTGTGTCTCAAGGTTTGGCTTTGTCGGTCATGCTATTTAATATTTACATGGCTCCTGCCTGAAAGCTGCTTTCATGTTTAGGATTTAACTACATGTTATAAGCAAATGAATTACAGCTTTTCTTTACTACTACTAATTATCACTTCTATAGCGCTAAAAGGCATGTACACCATACATGAAAAGTTTCTTTCCAACTGAAACAGTAGTGACAGCAATTGACTATTCCCCACTGGAATCTCTTCCATCCCTGCCCGTCTCCGCAAGTAATCTCCTCCATCCCCTGTACTAAAATAACCTAACTTGTGGTAAAATAACTTCCCTTCTCGGTGCTTATGGGTATTTCAATGCTATCAACCATATCCATGAATTTTTTTTTTTAGGGCTATTATAACTGCTAAGTTGCTTAGAAACACAAGGAAAGGACAGGTAGGCTGGTCTGGCACTACACTCCAGTGGGAACCCCACAGGTTCTGTTTCCATCCCCATGGGATCCCCACAGAGCTGGATGGGATCCCTGCGCGATTCCTGTGGACCTGGAGGGGATACCCCAGGGATTCCCACTAACCCCATTCAGTTCTACTTTCTACTCCTCTTGTTTGCCTGGAAGAGAGAAGCTGGAACTGAACACCCCTGCTGCTCTAGAGTTTTGTATGTCCATGGCCTTTCTAAAATAGGACTGTAAGGCACTTCAGGGAAGTTCTGAAAGATCTGTTGATGGTCTATCTAATCAAGCAAACATGATAGCAGATAAAGCCCATATAGCCTATCCATACCAACTACCAATTACTCCAATCCATTCATCTCCCTCCGAGATCCTCAGTACTCTTCCATGCTTTCTTGAATTCAGATACTATCCTTATCTCCACTACTTCCATTGAAAGGTTCTTTCACATATCTACCACCCCAACCATATGGAAATATTTCTTTAGATTACTTCTAAGCCTAACCTCTTTGACCCTCATCCCAGGCTTCCTTTTAATTGAAAGCAATCCTTCTCCTGTGCATTTATACCTTGGAGGTATTTAAATGTCTCTATCATACCTCCCCTATCCCACTTTTCTTCCAAAGAATACATATTTAGATCTTTAAGTCTGTCCCTGTATGCTCTAAGATGAAGAGCATTGACCATTTTAGTAGCCACCCTCTAGACTAATTCTATCCAGTTTATATCCTTCTGAAGGTGCGGTCACCAAAATTGCACACAGTATTTCAAATAAGGTCTCAGGACTTTCAGAGCTACTACGGCCTCCTATTTTCTTGCTAGACATTCCTCTTGCATCCAAGTATCCTTTTGGATTTTGCCATTGTCTCATCTACCTGTTTAGCTACATTAAAGTAATCAAATATGATCAGCCCTCAACCCCACTGTTATTCTGTGCACAGAGGTACTTCATGCTCTATGTTGAATCACTCCCTTGGGTTTCTGCAGCCCATATGCATGACCCTGCATTTTTTAAATCACTAAATCTTAGCTGCCATACTCTAGACCATTTCTTCAAGCTTTGCTAAATTCCTCTTCAGCAGGGGCGTATCTGCGTGGGGCCACAGGGGCCTGGGCCCCCACAGATTTCGCCCTGGACCCACCCTACCACTGTCAACCCTCCCCCGCTGCCGTTGCTTACCTTTGCTGGCGGGGGACCCCAACCCCTGCCAGCCGAGGTCCGCTTCCACCTGCCGCTGCCTTTAAAAATATTTCTTCAGCTGGCAGGGGACCCCAACCCCCGCCAGCCGACCCGGGGTCTTTAAAGTTCTTCTTTGTCCTTCGTGGCCGTGCTGCTGTTGAAAGCTGTTGAATCCAGTTCGGAGTCTGACGTCACAGCACGTTGTACTTGCAGGATGCTCCTGCATGTACAATGTGCTGCGACGTCAGACTTCGAACTGGATTCAACAGCAGCACGGCCACGGAGGACGAAGAAGAACTTTAAAGACCTTGGGTTGGCCGGCGGGGGTTGGGGTCCCCTGCCAGCTGAAGAAATATTTTTAAAGGCAGCGGCAGGTGGAAGTGGACCTCGGCTGGCAGGGGTTGGGGTCCCCCGCCAGCAAAGGTAAGCAACGGCAGCGGGGGAGGGTTCACGGCGGGAGGGGTGGAGAGTCGTTGGTGGCGGGGGGGGGTCTGGCAATGGCGGGGGGGTCTGGCAATGGCGGGGGGGCCTGGCAATGGCGGGGGGGTCGGTGGGGGGGAGGCTAAAATGTGCCCCCTCCCTCTGGCTCTGGCCCCCCCTACCGCTGGAGTCCAGATACGCCCCTGCTCTTCAGCTTTCCCACATTTTCCAGAGTGTCTACCTTGCTGCAGATTGTGGTACCATCCACAAAAAGGCAAAAGTTTTGCAGACACCCCTTCTGCAAATTTGCAAAACTTTTGAAAAGAACCTTACCAAGGACCGCTCTGTCACACCCCACTGGTAATGCCCTTTTCCAAAGAATTAACTCCATTTACTGTGATTCTTTGTTGCCTCCCACTTAATCAATTTGTAACCAAATCACTTACTTCAGAAGCTCACAGCAAAAGTGCTTAGTTTATTTATGTCAGGCAAGGGGAAAATATGTCAAAACTCTTGCTGAAAGCACACATAACGCATTTCCCCAATGCAACACTCTGGTCATCCAATTAAAGAAATTGATCAGACTAGTTCGCCAAGACCTAGCTCAGGTAAAACCATGCTGTCTCAGATCCTGCAATCCACTGGATTCCACCACTACTACTACTACTTAACATTTCTAAAGCGCTACTAGGGTTACGCAGCGCTGTACAATTTAACACAGAAGGACATAGAGACACTGAGGTCTCATTAACTAGCCTGTAGTACCCAATCTCCTTCTGGGAGTAAGGAAGAGGTTGGATTCTACGGGCTAGTTAATGTGACCTCAGTCGTAGAATCCTTTTGTGAAAAAGAACCATATCTGCCTCTCTCTTGCCCTCCAGAATCACTCCTTCACTGTGTGCATTTGTGTGTGTGTACATTTATCTGTGCTAGCTCTGTTTCGCTGACCTAGAAAGGAAAGCAAATGGAAGGTCTGAATGACGGTCCCTCATCCCAAACATTCGGATGTTCTGGAAAGAATAATAAAAATGAAAGAAACTGCAGCAACACGGTTGTGTGCAAAAGTTTAGATAGCTCCCTTAAAGCTGTATGTTCTGACAAATCCCTATTTCAATAGCTGACACAAATTCTACATGATAAAAAGACAAATTATCACATTTTCCTACAAATATTACGAATAATCACTATTTGTTGATCTTGACAGATCGAAAATTTGTGTGCACATTCCGATATCGAAAATAATCAGAACGTGCACACAGCGTGGACAATCAATGCTAGTCAAACTTGTCTATTCTAGGGCCTATGAAAAGGAACAAGAGAAAGCACTCCGCAAAGGAAACACAAGCAGCAAAGAACTACAGAGGCGATCCAGAGAAGGAGAAAACCACCATGGATTTGCCACATACACTTTATTGGATATTGACCCATGGATAATATCCAAGAAAGCGTTCATTTGGCTGCTTATTCTAGGGTCTGTACCAAACAAAGCCTCACCTAAAATTACTGACAAAGCCAAAACCTATTTCACTTCTTCATCCAATAGCAATCATTCAAAGCTGAATCGTATATATGTGAAGGGCAATTCTAGAAAGAGTGCCCACTGCTTGCACTAATTTATAGACTAGGCACATATATATACACATGTGAATGATGTCACAAACTGATATTTTCGCAGGTATATGCTAGGTGCTAGAAACATGGAGCTAAATTCAGTAAATGGTGCTCACTATTTGGCACCAAAATAAAATCAGCACCATTCTGTAAAGAGCGTGCCGATTCCCACGCCTAATTTTAGGCATCAGACTTCTGCCTGCTGAAACCAGGTGCGAATGATGGCGTCCAAGTGAGCGCATGGAAGTTGTATTCTATAAATAAGGGTGCAACTTTTTGGAATGTCCCTAACACACCCGTAGCCACGCCCCCCTCTTGAGTTACACGCTATTAGGTGCCATACATTACAGAATATCACGCAAACCAGATGCATGCTCAAATTTTAATGAGTGCCAATTAACATCAATAATTGGTTGTTAGCACCCAGTTATTGATAGTTAAGGGCTTATTACAACTTCTACTACTCAGGGGTGTAGCTATGTGGGGCCACGGGGGCATGGGCCCCCATAGATTTGGCCCTGCCCCCACCCCCCGCCACCAACCCCTTCGACCCCACCCTCCCGCTGCTCCTGCCGCCGCCGTCGGGTACCTTTGCTGGCGGGGGTCCCCAACCCCCGCCAGCCAAAGTCCTCTTCTCTGGCGCGGCCGTGTTGCTGATCTGCAAGGCTTTTGTTTCTGTGAGTCTGATGTCCTGCACGTCAGACTCACAGAAACGAAGCCATGCAGATCAGAAACACGGCTGCGCCGGAGAAGAGGACTTCGGCTCGCGGGGGTTGGGGACCCCTGCCAGCAAAAGGTTCCCGACTGTGGCGGTGGGAAGGGAGGGGGGGCTAAAATGTGCCCCTTCACCTCGAGCTCTGGACCCCTCTCCCGCCGAAGTCTGACTACACCCCTGCTACCACTACTTATTTCTATGGCGCTAATAGACGTACGCATCTCTGTACACTTGAACATGAAGAGACAGTCCCTGTTCGACAGAGCTTACAATCAGACATAGGAACTGTACAAGTGAATAGGGGTTAGGAGTTAAAAGCAGCATCAAAAAGGTGGGCTTTTAGCCTGGATTTGAAGATGGCCAGAGATGGAGCTTGATGGACTGGCTCAGGAAGTCTATTCCAGGCGTATGGTGCAGCAACATAAAAGGAACGGAGTTTGGAGTTTGCAGTGGAGAAGAAGGGTACTGATAAGAGAGATTTACCCAGTGAATGGAGTTCCTGGGGAGGAATGTAGGGAGAGATAAGAGTGGAGAGGTACTGAGGAGCTGCAGAGTGAATGCACTTGTAAGTCACTAAGAAGAGTTTGAACTGTATGCCAGTGGCATTCCTTGGTCTGGTACCACCTGGGGCGGATCACCGCTGCGCACCTGCCTCCCCCCCCCCCCCCGGGTGAAGTGTCGTCCGTCCACCCTGGGTGCAGCATGACACCCCTCCCCGGGTGTATCACCTCCAAACCCCCCCCCCGGCACAGCGTCCCCCCCCCAGTGCATCACCTCCAAGCCCCCTCCCCGGGCGTATCACCTCCAAGCCCCCCCCGGCGCAGCATCCCCCCCCCCCATCACCTCCAAGCCCCCCCCCCCCCCCGGTGCATTCTTCCTACCTACTGGGAGCCGCTCCGCTGGTTGCCTGCTCCCTCTGCCCTGGAACAGGAAGTAACAGCAGAGGGAGAAGGAACCAGCGGAGCCGACAGCCATGCTCCCTGCACCCCTCCTGCCGTGTGCACCTGGGGCAGACCGCACCCACCGCCCCGTCCTCCGTACGCCACTGCTTTATGCGGAAACAGACAGGAAGCCAAAGAAGTGACTTGAGGAGAGGGCTAATATGAGTGTAGTGACACTGGCGGAACAGAGGTTACTCAACCTTTGCATGCAAATCTAGGCGCCATATATAGAATCTGGGGGAAGTGCATCACAAATGGGCTTTACCACTGAGTGGAGCATGGGAATTCCAACTAGCAATGTGTGCACATTGTAAAATTATCAGATGTGTTCACTGCAAGGCACACTTAAGCGCACCAGCTTATGCCTGCCACTGACCTGACATAAAGCTCTCATGCTAAGTTTCAGCGTGCCAAAGCAGCTTTATTCTACTTTTTTTTTTTCATTTATAAAGTTTAACACTACTTTCCAAGCAAAATCGAAAGAAAATTTTTTCCCACAAAGAAAATTAAGCAACCACTCAATTCCACAATATCAGGATCCAAGAGCTAACTAAGAAAACATTAAAAGGCAATAACATACCCCAGGTATACGGGCTAGATACTAATTAAATGAAGAGCTCATCTTAATCTCCTGTAGTTCTCTTAGTTGCTAGAAAGGCTGACAGGTGAGAAGATTCATATTTAAGCAGTGGCGTAGGAAGGGGGGGCAGGGGGGCGGTTCGCCCCGGGTGCACGCCGCTGGGGGGTGTCGGCTCCGCGCTGGTGCACTGCCCTCTCTGCCCCGGAACAGGTTACTTCCTGTTCCGGGACAGAGAGAGCAGTGCACCAGCGCGGAGCCGACACACCCTAGCAACGTGCAGTCGGGGCGGATTGGCCCTCCCGTCCGTCCTTCGCCGCAGGTATGCGCTCCGGGGGGGGGGGAGGTATGCGTTCCGGGGGGGTGCTCCTGTGGGAGGAGGGTGCGCCGTGCTGCACCCGGGGGGGGGAGGGTGCGCAGCGGCGACCCGCCCCGGGTGTGAGCTCCCCTCGCTACGGCTCTGTATTTAAGAGTTTTATATCTAATAATACATTTACATGGATACCTTAAAAAAAAAAAAAAAAAAAAAAGGTTCCACCTATTTGAAGAACACCAGGTTTCAATATCAGAAACTGCTTTCGTCTACGTAGATGGTCTCTCGATAAATCTGGAAAAATTTGAATGTTTTACTCTACTCTTCCATGTCAACTTAGGCACACCTTAATACCATTACAGAATTAGGGCTGTGTACTTCTTTGCTGTGCCAACATTTAAATTGGTCCTTGTGTTTTCATCAGGAAATTTATAACACTTGAAAGATTTCTTATTTTGTAGGAAATGAATTCAATGTTTCCACATGTGGCTAGGGCCCCACAATTATAAAGAAAGTATTTTCTCAATTAAAATCTAGGATTCTTGCATAGGAAGCAGGGTGGTTTCTTTTTGGAAACATTTTCCTGAATATTAAAAGCAACCCAGCACATTTTGCACAACTGGCTTGTTGTTAGTTTTACTCTGCAAGGTTTTTCTTTCCAAAAATTGCTGGAAAATATATTTTGGGCTCAAGATGCACCGTTTCAAAACTGTAAAATTACTGCACTCTACACAATCGGCCATACAGTGGTGGAAATAAGTATTTGATCCCTTGCTGATTTTGTAAGTTTGCCCACTGACAAAGACATGAGCAGCCCATAATTGAAGGGTAGGTTATTGGTAACAGTGAGAGATAGCACATCACAAATTAAATCCGGAAAATCACATTGTGGAAAGTATATGAATTTATTTGCATTCTGCAGAGGGAAATAAGTATTTAATCCCTCTGGCAAACAAGACCTAATACTTGGTGGCAAAACCCTTGTTGGCAAGCACAGCGGTCAGACGTCTTCTGTAGTTGATGATGAGGTTTGCACACATGTCAGGAGGAATTTTGGTCCACTCCTCTTTGCAGATCATCTCTAAATCATTAAGAGTTCTGGGCTGTCGCTTGGCAACTCGCAGCTTCAGCTCCCTCCATAAGTTTTCAATGGGATTAAGGTCTGGTGACTGGCTAGGCCACTCCATGACCCTAATGTGCTTCTTCCTGAGCCACTCCTTTGTTGCCTTGGCTGTATGTTTTGGGTCATTGTCGTGCTGGAAGACCCAGCCACGACCCATTTTTAAGGCCCTGGCGGAGGGAAGGAGGTTGTCACTCAGAATTGTACGGTACATGGCCCCATCCATTCTCCCATTGATGCGGTGAAGTAGTCCTGTGCCCTTAGCAGAGAAACACCCCCAAAACATAACATTTCCACCTCCATGCTTGACAGTGGGGACGGTGTTCTTTGGGTCATAGGCAGCATTTCTCTTTCTCCAAACACGGCGAGTTGAGTTCATGCCAAAGAGCTCAATTTTTGTCTCATCTGACCACAGCACCTTCTTCCAATCACTCTCGGCATCATCCAGGTGTTCACTGGCAAACTTCAGACGGGCCGTCACATGTGCCTTCCGGAGCAGGGGGACCTTGCGGGCACTGCAGGATTGCAATCCGTTATGTCGTAATGTGTTACCAATGGTTTTCGTGGTGACAGTGGTCCCAGCTGCCTTGAGATCATTGACAAGTTCCCCCCTTGTAGTTGTAGGCTGATTTCTAACCTTCCTCATGATCAAGGATACCCCACGAGGTGAGATTTTGCGTGGAGCCCCAGATCTTTGTCGATTGACAGTCATTTTGTACTTCTTCCATTTTCTTACTATGGCACCAACAGTTGTCTCCTTCTCGCCCAGCGTCTTACTGATGGTTTTGTAGCCCATTCCAGCCTTGTGCAGGTGTATGATCTTGTCCCTGACATCCTTAGACAGCTCCTTGCTCTTGGCCATTTTGTAGAGGTTAGAGTCTGACTGATTCACTGAGTCTGTGGACAGGTGTCTTTCATACAGGTGACCATTGCCGACAGCTGTCTGTCATGCAGGTAACGAGTTGATTTGGAGCATCTACCTGGTCTGTAGGGGCCAGATCTCTTACTGGTTGGTGGGGGATCAAATACTTATTTCCCTCTGCAGAATGCAAATAAATTCATATACTTTCCACAATGTGATTTTCCAGATTTAATTTGTGATGTGCTATCTCTCACTGTTACCAATAACCTACCCTTCAATTATGGGCTGCTCATGTCTTTGTCAGTGGGCAAACTTACAAAATCAGCAAGGGATCAAATACTTATTTCCACCACTGTATTTAATTGCCAAATGTCTCTCTCTAGTAAGGAGGAAAGCTGGTGAAGCATTCTGCTTCAGTTTCAGACACTTATTAAAACAAGTTTCAATCTCAAACCTGAAATTTCTTTAAGAGGTTATGCTAGGTATCCAGGCTTTATAGAGAACGTAATGCCAAAGAAACAGTATTCTTAGCACACAGCAGTATCAAACATTAAAATCAGCTTCTACAATGAATATGAGAAAGCTGAATATCTGTTAAAATGTGTGAAATGGAAGGCTGCCAAGTCAAGATACATTTTTCAGCAGAGTATGGTCTAGAGTTGATATCTTGTCTGACATGAAAAGCACTTGGCTAGTCCTTATCTAGGAGGGACCCAGTGCCTTTCAAACTCTCATCATTAAATAACTTTTGACACGCTGGCTCAATTCCAACTTATCCTGATAGACAGCAGTATCTGTGATGAAACAACTCAGACATACATTTAGAAAATAGCTTGACTAAATTACTAGACATTTCATCTAAAATTAGATGGGACAAAATTCCTAATATATATATATATATATATATATATATATAGAAACATACATTTCTGAATTACTACTACTACTTAACATTTCTAGAGCGCTACTAGGGTTACGCAGCACTGTACAAATTAACGAATAAGGACGGTCCCTGCTCAGAAGAGCTTACAATCTAAAAGATGAAATGCCAAGTTGGGGTAGATGAGATTTCCTGAGAAGAGATGAAGTGATTAGGTGCCGAAGGCGACATTGAAGAGGTGGGCTTTGAGCAATGATTTGAAGATGGGTAGGGAGGGGGCCCGGCGTATGGGCTCAGGGAGTTTGTTCCAAGCATGGGTGGGGTGAGGCGAGGCAGAAAGGGCGAATTAGTGATCAGTGGTGCCGAGGTATCTCCAGCTAGAGATGGGTGGAGGAAATCGTTCTATGTCCAATGACATGGGCAGGGGAAGATCCTCACTGCTGATATAACCACTGGCAGTGTTCTCCGAGTTAAAAAGCTGTGCAGGAGTTTGGTTCTGCCGCTGCTAAATAATAGCGAAAGCGGCACGTCATACACCCTCCCCTTGGACTAGTGATCCAGGTCACCTCTTCTAACAGCTCTGTTGCTAATGTATAGGGATTCTACTCCTACATGTTTACAAATTGTAAATGTAGGTGTTTCATTTTCCAGCTAATCAGAGGGGAGAGAGGGAGGGGGGTTATGAATACAACTTTATTTTAGCTGGAGTGAGCTTTGATGGCAGCTTTTGAGGTTGAGAAGCAAGATCAATGCTGGGTCCAGTAAATGGCAAGACAGATCAGGATCAAGGCTGGTGCGGGTTTCAATGGCAAGTCCAATAGTTGGGAAGTAGAACCGGTGATGGTATACCATGAAGAACTGGAAACTATTGGAAGTCTATGTGCTTTGAAAATGAGCCTCATAGGCACCTGTGTAGGGAAGAGAAATGGGACGATATACCACCTTTCTGAGGTTTTTTGCAACTACATTCAAAACGGTTTACATATATTTATTTGCTGCATTTGTATCCCACATTTTCCCACCTATTTGCAGGCTCAATGTGGCTTACACTGTTCCGCCATGGCTAATGCCATACCAGAGTAAAAGATACAACTAGTAATTACATAAGAATATGGGTAACATAATGGAGTAAAGCATCAGGTATAAAGAGATCACAGTCGGAACAACAGTTAAAGCAGACTCCCTGAGCCAGTACGTCAGGCTCAGTCTCTGGCTTAAAGCCCACCTCTTTGCTACTGCTTTCAGACTCCTAACCATGACTCTCTTACTCAACACCCTCACTTATCACCCCTAACACTGCAATTTCCCCACCCCTAGCTGTCTGTTCGTCTGTCCAATTTAGATTGTAAGCTCTGTTGAGCAGGGACTGTCTTTTCATGTTAATTTGTACAGCGCTGCGTAAGTCTAGTAGTGCTATAGAAATGTTTAATAGTAGTAGTAGCAGTAATGCACTAAAGCTCAAATGATGGATCGTTGTGGCAAGCTCTGTTGAAGAGGTAGGTCTTCAGTAATTTCCGAAAGTTGATTAGGTCACGTATTTTTTTCACATCAAGTGGTAATGCATTCCAAAGCTGCATGCCTATGTAGGAAAAGCTGGATGCATGTATTAATTCGTATTTTAGCCCTTTGCAGCTGTGGAAGTGAAGATTCAGGAATGCACATGAAGATATTCAGGTACTTATTTTGTACCAGGGGCAATGGAGGGTTAAGTGACTTGCCCAGAGTCACAAGGAGCTGCAGTGGGAATCGAACTCAGTTCCCCAGGATCAAAGTCCACTGCACTAACCACTAGGCTACTCCTCCACTCCCTTATATAAGAGCCTCACAAATGCATAATCGTGGCCAAAATGCAACTGTATGCATGTACACCTGCTGGGGAGCAGGTGCCTATAATACATGGGTGAAATTCACATGGGTGCGCTTATTTTATAACTATGACCCAAACATGTCTACACACAGGTTGCATAAAACGTATGTGCCTTCTTGTTGCCACAAGGACATTTATATGTGTATCCATGGGGCCCATATTATAAGAAGCCTATTACTCTACGCATGAAAAATCCTTCTTAAAACTGCTCCCATAAAGGTGGAATAAATTGCAAAATCTAAAACTATTAGGTAGATGTTTCAGGTAGAGTCAGAAGATCTCTGGAAAAATATGGCCCATGGGTTTCAAAATTAACTAAAATCAATTTGCAAGGTTAGGACAATGGGGAACTGAGGAACTGAGTTCGATTCCCGGCACAGGCAGCTCCTTGTGACTCTGGGCAAGTCACTTAACCCTCCATTGCCCCATGTAAGCCACACTGAGCCTGCCATGAGTGGGAAAGCGCGGGGTACAAATGTGAGAAAACAAAAAAAATATTATCCCATTGCTACTGACAGACAGACAATCTGAAATGAGTTCTGAAACAGTTTGTCTTGATTCCGAAAAAAAACACAGTTTGGAAAAAAAAACTGCCTATTGATGTAATTGAGCTACTAAGCACATCAGTGACAACCAGCTCCTCAAATATGAAATTAGTCTACCTCAACTTTGCCAAGCTGAAGCTAACGGAAATCTCTTATTTTTAACTTCTATCTGGTTAACACCATTCACGGAAAATGACCATTATGCATGTGCGCAACTACTGAATGCACTAAAATAACTTTTTATGAACAAATGTGATGTAACTTGACTATATATGGAGGAAAGAGGACACATTACTGCAGTTTGGGTGTATGATGAAATATAGCAAGCAGTCTGGTAATGATTTCATCTGAAATACAATGTAGGAGTCGGTCTCCGAGTACTAGGCAGACAAAGCAGGCTAAACCACATTCTTTCCAGTTTTGAGTGATAAGAACAAGTTGCAGGCAGAGACTCAACACAACTTTATCTTGCAACAGTGACTTTAGGTCATAAAGAAGAGTGATTGCCATTTGAGATTCAAGACACACCTGAATATCCTATGGGAAAGGAGAGGGGAACACCAGCAGACAGAGAATGAACAGTAAAGAAATCATGTAATTATTAAATCACTGCTCTTCCTGGACTTCAGGCGGAGCTCGGGGTCAAGATGGCTCCGCTCTTCTCTCAACTTTTGCCCCAAGTTGCCCCCCCCCCCCCCCCGAAGCCAATATCAAGCAAAAATGGGCAGCCTAAATGCAGCAGTTATGTGCAAAACTTACATTATTCTGTAAATTCATGCATAAGAGGGGGACACTCATATGGCAAGTCTATGCTCCTCCCTCTGCAAGCACCCCCCCTTGCATTTATGTGCCAAGGTATTTGCATGCTAAATTCAGAACACCACTGAGCACGTGCCTAGCACTTAGGCATGTAACTGTTACGCACATAAGTGCTAGTATTCTATAACTTACTGTGTAATTGGTACTTAACTTTAGAATAATGGGGCATGTGTATTGCTTTGGATGCAGAAAAGGCGTTTAAGAGGGTAGAATGACCCTTCTTATTTAACGTCCCAGAGGGTATGGAACTACAAGAGAATTTTCGGAGGCAGGTGAAGTCACTCTATGCAGCACCCTACAGTTACATCTTTAGTGACTAATCCATCTCTTTGAAATTCCATCACCTATCCCCCTCTTCTCTTTGTGGTAGCCACTGAACCACTGGCAGGGAGGATAAGTCAAAACCAAGCATGCATGTGGGGGGGGGGGGGGAGGAGGCAGCATGGCAGCAGCAGCCACCCATAGAAAGTGCCACCGACTGCCAGGCCACCAATGAAAAATCTCTTCCATTGGCAGAGCTTTGGGACTCCCACCAGCCACAGCGGCAGGTAGTGCCACAATTTTGCCCCTCCCCCCATAGCTAGCACCATGAAGCACGAAGGGTGAGGACTGAAACAGATTTATTAGAAAACCCTACTCTATCTTTGAGAAAGGGGACGAGAGGGAAAGAATTGATTGTTGCTGAGGATCTCTCACATCCTTTCATAACACCTCTTAAGAAAATCTGGCAGGAGACTAAAAAAAGAAGGCAAAAATATAAAGAGAGCTCCCATCCACAAAGTCTGCAGAGGGATTATATTCCATTGTCCGCCAATTTCCTTCACATCATATGAAAGCAATTAGAGGTTTAAGACTCTGTAAAGACATAATCCTACAGAAGAGTATGCTTTCGATGAAGCAAATAGACTAAAACAACAACTAATACTAGCATCACCATTTAAAAAGAGAATTCGAAATCAGAAGATTTTCAATTCTCTATTTCCTATACTTGGAGTCAAAATATGGAACTCTCTATCTATTCCCATCAGAATAGAAAACATTTACCTCAACTTCAGGAAGAGGCTAAAAACTTCTCTTCCCAAAGACTGCTTCATAATACTCCATCATGACTTCGTTTTTTCCTAGTATCATCCATTATCCTTTCCTTTAATATTTTTAGCTTCATGCATTACACCAATGATCGCTAATACCTCACACCAACACTATCTGCTTCTGTCTCACCTAGAATGTAAACCATACTGAACCCTGGAAAGGGGATATTAGAGGGATACAGGAACTGTATTGGTATCTGAACAACAGATACCATTTTTCCAGTATTTTTAAATGAAAGATTTAATAATGGGTAAGGATGCCGAAAATAACCTCCATAGAGAAACCAACAGCAGTAGAAAAGGAACCAATTAAAAGTGACTGAAATGTGACAACTGTCTCCAAATTGTAAAGAGAACTAGATGGAGCACTTAGGTGCCCTAACGCTCCCCACGTCATAGTGTGGGAAAGGCGGTTAGGACACGAAATGGGAATTCAGTTCTGGCAGAGGGTTCATTGTTATTCTCAAAAGGTACTCCTCAGTGACAAAATATAAGCAAATGAAATTTATACTCACAAATAGAATGTAATGGACACCACAGAGGACAGGCAATGGGGGACCAGAAAAAGAAGAAGAAGCTGTAAAATGCTGGAGGGGGATGTGATTTCCAGGGGAGTTAGGAACACTTGTGGTAGGAGAGCAAAGTTATGTTCAAGTGTACAGCGCTGCGTACGTCTAGTAGCACTAAAGAAATGATAAGTAGTAGTAGTAGTTTTGGGGAAAGGTTTGGGACCAGATTAGGTTGGCTGGTGAAATAAACCTGACTTTTGCTTATTGGGCGTTATTACTCCAGGGGTGATAGAGAAGCAAAGAGAGCAAGCAGAATCACTGTTGATGTTAGCAGCAAAAATGATAATTATTTAAAAAAAAAAAAAAAAAAAGGAGCGTAGGAAAAGCTGAAAAAGGCTCTACAAAAGGAGACATGAAAAATTCACTGTGAAAAGATACAATGATACAAGATTTCTTCTGTCCTGAATGAGGTGGAAGAGCAGTACGAGGAAAGATGGGCAGCAATTTGTTGGTGAAGTTGGATTTACTTACCGCCTTTTTGAAGGAATTAATTCAAGGCAGTGTACAGTAAGACTAGATCAAACATCAGCAATAGGCAATTACAGCGGTAAAAATATTCAAAAACAATACAAAGTATGGCATGGTATACTACTTACAATGTCAACACAGTATGTGATAGAGCATTATAATTGATAGTGAAGGGTAAAGCAATGAAGTAACATAAATAGGTAAGAAAGTAGGAAGAGTTAAAAAGTAAGGTGATTGATTTAAAGAAAGTTGCACGTGAGGTCAGAGAGATGGTTAAATATTATCTCAGCTAGGGTAGGAGTGGATAAATATGTCCCGCTGCAGTGTGTGAGAGTGAGACTAACAAGTTAGTTACTTCTTCCACTAAAGGCCTTTTTTTATAAATGGGGCAGTGGTTTTAATGTGCTACCATTATAAGGTTACACTAATTCAATTGTCTGATATTGTATTCTGTCCTATGAAAGGGTAGAGAGCCGATGGGAAGGGGAGGATTACGACAGAAGGAGGAAATGGGCCACATGAGGATTATGGGTCTTTATGGAAGATACAACATTCTGAAAGTTGTGTTACAATGTGTTACTCTTTCATTGTATGAATAGTTGTAATTTTTGCAATATAAAAGAAATAAAAGTGCAAAAAAAAAGTAAATAAAGTTGGTAGAAAAAAAATTTTCAGGTATGCCAGTGAAAGGAAGAAGATCAAAAGCTTAATGGTCTGAGCAGAAAGCAGAAGAGGAAAGCAGAATGTTAAATACTTGTATTTATTGTGCATATCCTGAAAACCTGACTGACTGGGTGTGCACTGAGGCCTTGACTGCGAAGCACTGCGCTACATGTTTGTGCCCCTCCCCTCCGATTTGACAAGGACGGTCCCAATTACAAGGGCAAAAAAAAAATGGTTACCTGCAAAGTTTTTATACACAAACATGCGGCACAAGTAACTGGGTCAGAAAGAAGGCCAGTTTTGTCTCTCATACATATGTAAATACTATGTCTATTTATACAGTATGAGAATGCAGCCCATGTGATAATAAGGTAAAAGAAATTGCCCTTTACACATTTCAGCTTTTTCTCTTACTTGTTTCTCTGTGAATGTTCTTATTTAACACTTTTTTCTAGGTGTCTATTCTCCCAGCTTCTATTTGTTGTTCTGATTTATCATGGCAAAAAAAACCCAAAGGTAACTGTCTATGAGCAAATGCTCTCAGTTCTTACTGGCAAGGGTGGCTTCTGGGTATGCAAAGGGCAACAAGCGTGAGAAGGTGCTCCCTATCGTCACCATCATATGCTTGTGGAGAAGAGAGTGTAGTGTGAGGATGGGCAAAGATAGAAAGGGAGCACAAAAATGCATTTAAAATAGTGGTTAAAATTTTATAATACTACAATTTTTAAATTTCAGTACCTACAGGTGACATCAAGTTTAACTCGCATCTAACTGCTGCCCCCCCAAAAAAAGTTAGGGGCTCTCCATCCAGAATCACTGGGTCAGAGTGCATACACTCAGCTAGAGATCCTCTACTAAAGGAGGAATACATTTAGATGGATGGCTCTTTGCCCTGGGCATTCTAAGTCGGGGGGGGGGGGGGGGGGGTCACTATCCTGAGGATTCACAGTCGCAGTCTCTCTGGTCTGGTAGCGCTGGTTCCAAAGCTTCCAGCCTTGGGAACCCTGTCACCAACAAAAAAGTACTGACTCCAAGATTTCCAGTCCAGAAAATCTTGGTTACAGGCTTCCCTGACCCAGAATATCTAAGCCTAACGCTGGGAAACTTCTAGACAAGACATCCAAGACTCAAATTCCTGAAGGCTGAGGGATGATTCCAAGCCTTACAAAGCTTAAGTGTCCTGGTTATAAAGCTTCCAGGCTTGAGAACCCCATCATGAAATGCCTAGCCACATGCCTGTTGCTAACCTGCAGCCACTTAGAGGGTCTATCCCCAGCAAAGCTCAGGTCTGCCTGCCCCTGGGCATGTGGTCTACACTAGCACCCTCCTCCCACTGACTGGGTCCCAACCTCCTCTGGGCGAGTCTCTCCCCCCCCCCCCCCCCCCCGTCTTTTTTCTTTTTTTCTCTCTCTCTCTCTCCAATCAGAGCACAGAACAACATAAAAAAAAATAGCTGGCCACATCACTGCAGGTTACTTCCCCTTTGTGTTAAACTAAACAAGAAAGTGTCATTTCTCTATAACAGCTTTAAAAATAAAATATGCACCACCTGCTGGCCAAACTAGAGAAAAACACTTAAAAATAATAAAGTTTATAGGCTTACAAATCCACTGTTTTGTCACAAACCCTATAACTACAGAGATGCCAAGGGTGGCCCATCAAAACAGTGCGATTCACCACCACAATAAATGAGATTGAATGCCAAGTGAGTGAGGCTTTCTAGTGATACCTCTGCTGTATAAATCTGGAAAGATCTGCATGTTGATTTCGCTTTCTAGGGCAGTGGTTCTCAACCTTTTTTCAGTTGGGACATACCAGACAGACAATGCTCACATGTGTGACACTGCATATGCATACATGACTCTCACAGACCTTTGATCTGATTAGAGTTAAATGTAAACATGCTCTGCATCCATAAAAACCCAATCTCCCCCCAACAACAAGTGCAGATCAGAACTAGCACATTTTCTCCATGGAAGTTAACATACAAAAAAATTATGACTCTCATGTCATCTGACGAATAGCAACATAAATCTCCCTCTACCAGGCACAGTGGGGGGGGGGAATACAAAATCTGAAAAAAAAAATCCTACATACATATAGCAAATATGTTATACAATAGTAGCACTAATTCCTATGATTCAAATATGAACCTGACCTATGAATAGGCAGCACTACAAATATTATAACAGGACCTAAACAACAATGAACCTTAAGTAAAAACTGGCATTAAAATGGTAGAAAAAAATTAGCTGAGATCTAGCTCACTTCTCTGCAGAATATAGTAATACCTAATGCAGGTATCTAAATGCCTTTTCCATGAAAAGTACACAAAAACTAGCTCAATTTTTAAACATGAAAAGATACATAAATTTTGAAAAATCAACCAGACCTAAAAGAGGTGCTACAGAGAAATACACTCCCCCCCCCCCCCCCCCCCACACACACTCCAAAAACTGTCCCAATGCTTTTCTATTGGGAGGAAGTAGTTCTAGTTTTTGTAGCATAGAAACTTTGATATAATAAAATGTATTTCTAAATTCTACTATGATGTCTACTGACAGACCTTTACAACTTTCTTAATGGTTGCTATGTACACTGCCAACTAACAATCTAGCTCAGTACATGGGAAACTAGGCATATGCCTAGGACCCCAAAGGTTTGAGAGCTGTTATCAGATGTGCTCAGGAACAGAGGTGTGGTAGACCCTGAACGATTTTCAGTGGAAGGACTGTGTTCATGAGAACTAGCTAGAAGTGGACAAAGCGATGGGGCTGGATGGCATATCCTGAGAGTACTGAAGGAACTTAGGTAAGTTCTAATGGCTCTGCTGGCTGACCTTTTCAATGATTCTCTAGAGCAGGGAGTGTCCTAGAAGGCTGGAGAAAAGTGGATGTGGTTCCTCTCCACAAAAGCAGAAGGAGGAGGTTCAGAACTATAGGCTGGTAAGTCTGACCTCTATAGTAAGTAAATGAAAATACTTTTAAAAAACACAGAATAGTAAGGTTTCTGGAATTCAACCGATTGCAGGACCCAAGGCAGCATAGCATCACTTAGAGGCAGGTCTTGTTAGACAAATCTGATGACTTTCTGGAAATATTTTTGTTGTATGGTTGCAGCAACATTTGTATGTTATGCCTTTATTCAATAAATATAAATAAATTGAAAAAAAAAATCTGATGACTTTCTTTGACTGGGTGACCAGAGAGTTGGATTGAGTGAGAGCATGAGATATGGTTTAGTTAGATTTTAGCAAAGCCTTTGACACAGTTTCACATAGATGACTAATAAATAAACTGAGTGCCCTCTGTATGGGCTTTTAAGTGATTGACTGGGTTAGGAACTGGTTGCGTGGAAGGCAACAGAGGGTAATGGTAAATGGAGCTCACTCTGAGGAATGTTCTGTTTTTAGGCCAGTTCTTTTCAATATTTTTGTAAGCAATATTGATGAACAGCTGTCAGGTAAGGTTTGCCTCTTTGCAGATGATACCAACATCTGCTATAGGGTAGACACACCTGATGTGGATAACATGAGGAGGGACCTAGCGAAGCTTGAAGAATGGTCTAGAATTTGACACTTAACAGTTAATGCTAAAAAATGCTGGATCATGCATTGGATTGCAAAAACACAAGGAGTGGTACAGTTTAGGGGATGAATTTGTGCATGAAAGAGTTGGACTTGGGTGTGATCATATATGATAATCTTAAGGTAGCCAAGCTGGTTGAAAAGGCAACAGCAGAAGCTAGAAGGATGCTTGGGTGCATAGGGAGAGGAATGGTCAGCAGGGGAAAGGAGGCGATAATGCCTCTATATAAGACTCTGGTGCCACCTCATTTAAAATATTATGTACAATTCTTGAGACACCACCTTCAAAAAGATATAAAACAGGATGGAGTCAGTCCAGAGGGGGGCTACTAAAATGGTCAGTGGTCTCTGTCATAAAGACTATGGAGACAGACAAAGATCTCAATATGCTTACTTTGGAAGAAAGGTGGGAGGTGAAGATATGACAGAGACATTTAAATATCTCCATGTCATAAATGTGTAGGAGGCGAGTCTCTTTCAATCAAAAGGAAGCTCTGGAATGAGGGGGGCATAGGATTATGTGTGTAATGGTCTCCTGTGGAGGTGGTGGAGAAAAAAAACTATATCTGAATTCAAGAAAGCATGGGACAGGTACATAGGGTCTCTATAAGAGCGCAAGGGATGGGAAGTTGGAAAAATTGGATAGGCCATACTGTCTTTATCTACAAGTATAGCATTTTGAAGCATGTGTGGAATATTAAATAAAATGTGAAGATGGCAAAGTAAGGAAGGTTTTTTATGACGACAATGACAACTCAGAAGGATTTGTAATATCTGGAGTTTTATTGAGGCTTTTTCCTTCCATTTTTGCTGCTCTTTCAAGAGGTGTTCATTTAAAGGTGAATACTTTTGGTATGGTCTAAAGGGAAGAGTATACAATTTGTTGTTATATGTGTGGTAATTTGCACATTAGGGGGTAATTCTATAAAGTAGGTGTCAACATTTAAGTTCCATGAAGGCATATAAATGACCTGAATACTGGCATAGAAGTACATTACGGGGGCAATTCAAGATCAAGGTACTTCCAATTTAAGCACCCCAATGCTGTGCAAGGAACGGCTAATCTATAATGGAATCTGGGTATGTAGGGCCTGTTAGGCCGGTATTCTATAAATATATGTACATACATTTTTTTTTTAAAGACTAAATTACAAGTAGGCACAATTCCCCTTCCCCAGATTCTATAAATGGCGACTAAAGTTGCACACGCAAATAAATTGTGCATGCAACTTAGTTGTTTAACAAACCAATCAGCGCAGATAATTGGCCAACAAGCAATTATTGGCACCAATTAAAATTTAGATGCGCAACTTACTAAGCATATTCTGTAAAGTGGTGCACATAAATTCGAATTCACCGATCTCAAAAAGGGGGACATAGCCATAGGAGGGGCATAGGTGGGTCATGGGTGTTCCTAGAAACTACACACACTGTTATAGAATACGCCCGATCTACGCCTAAGTTACGCACGGACATTTACACCAGGTTTTAGTAGACATAAATGATCGTGCCTAAATTTAGTTGTGCGCAATGCATATCCTATAAACCGCATCCAACGTTACACAATAGCGCTAAATGTAAAATACTACCTTCTGTTTTCTCTTTTTCCTACTATTATGTATTACATTACCATGCAACAACAAAGAGAGTCCAAATCTCCCGTAAAAACACCAGAGAAAACAAAAAAAAACGGAAGATATACAGAAAGACCAAACTCGAAAATGTAAAAAAGCCAAATTTCTAAAAACCCTACACGGTCCATGTTTCGGCCAAAGAGGCCTTCTTCAGGGGTCTATAAATTGGCATATATAGATATTCATCCAAAGGTTCACTCAAATTCGGACAAATTGTGCTGTTGCACTTTGATCCAGAGCAGTGTCTGTTAACTAGACTGAAGAAGGCCTCTTTGGCCGAAACACAGACCGTGTAGGGTTTTTAGAAATAAATTTGGCTTTTTTACATTTTCGAGTTTGGTCTTTCTGTATATCTTCCATTTTTTTTGTTTTCTCTTACATTACCATGCAACCCAATTCCTTTTGTAACACCAAATGTCTACTCTCCTCTTATTTCCACTATCCATGACTTATTGTAAGCCACATTGAGCCTGCAAAGAGGAGGGAAAATGTGGGATACAAATGCAATAAATAAATAAATGTGAGGTTTTTTTCCCATGCCAATTTCTTTGGAGCCATATACAGAATCTACTTCAATATGAACGTTCCTTTATGGAATAGCTCTCCAACTGTTTAGTGCACTTTAGTGAACAGTATTTTTATTTTATTATTCTTTCCAAACCAACACAATACTTAGGTAATGCACTATTCAAGCCTCCCCTCCTCCCTCTCTTCCAAGTCAAAGGCACTGCCCGTGATTTATTTTCCAACTGAAAATTAACTTTCTATACTGCTTGGTTTTATTTTATATTCCAATTAATTTGTGTAATCCATTTAATACTGGGAAAGAAAGCCTTGAAACGGTTTTATTAAGCATCAGCTGCAAAGAATAATTAGCCTACAGGGAACTGGAGAATATTGCACAACCTTATTTTTCAAGCTATTACTCAAATGGACATCAACATGTGAATTACCAGGGCACTTTATTTTTAATGACTATCAAAGTAGAAGACATTTTTCTCTAAAGCACCATGAAATTTATAGTCACACCCCTTGGTTGGTACTTCTATAGGGTTAGAATTGCCAATGAGTCAAAGAAGAGATCCATCTCCTCACTTTGGGCAGACCAGACTGTGAAACTTAATAATAATAAATAAAAAAAGACCTCCAAGGGATAACTGTACACATGTGACAAGCAAGGCTTTGAGAATTATTTAATACAAAAGTCTTATAATCTGCAACTTTCAACACAAAGTTGTACAGTGCAGAGTACAAATCAGCAACAAAGCAAACACACAAAAAAACCACACTCCCAACCCCCTCCCCACACACAAGCAGATAACCCTGCCCCCTAACCTTCCATTACCAACCCAGTATCAACAAGAGAAATATCTTTCAAATAGTAGCCTAAAACTTGCCTGCCAAACTAGCATAATCCTGAACATCTTTCAATTCAGCCAGCAATTCATTCCATAAACCCGATGCTACACCAGAGGAACTACTGCTACTAAATGTATGCAGCACTAAAACAGGACAAATGTATCCAAACCAGATGACACTCTTTTGTTGACAAAGCCAGATTTCACAAACCACACGATCACAATTGACGGCCCAGTTTTATATTGCTATTAAGAGTCGCCTCAAATATTGGGGGAGAAAAGACCGAGGACAATGCACTGTCTTTTCTCCGAGTATAGAGTGCGCATAGCGAACATTAAAGAGAGGATTGCATAAAAAATTACAAAGAAAATAGATGTTTGGTTGGAGGTAAACTGTTGATAAAGTGGCACAACTAACTGATTCACTGCAAGATGAATCCAATGAACAGAGAAAGTTGAGCTACTAGTAGGGAAGCTCGAAAATTCACTTATGGCCATTAGACTGAAGATAAGCTTAAGTGTAACTACAAGTTTGCTGCCAATACAAGAAAATCAATCATGCAGGAATAATCTTAGGCGGACTGAAATTCCCGAAAAAGTGGAAAGAATGGCTTTCATGCTCCTTTTCAAAATGGTTGACCAAAGTTTTGCAAACTGCTATGCCAGAGTGGCATGGTGGAAGTAGATCACGCGCACAAGAGTTTGGGTTCTACATCCACTGCTAAAGCAAAGCCATGTGCAGTGATCCTATGATTGCACAATTCCAGCAACAAAATACTGGAAATTGCAAGAAACCTAGGCAATAAAAATTACTACCTTCCAGGATTTCTCTGCTTAATTATAAAAGTAGAGGCTGGGGATCACAAAGATCAAAAAGCAGTTGCCAGAAAATGTGGCAAAGGCGGTTAGCTTAGCCGAGTTTAAAAAAAAAGGTTTGGACAGCTTCCTAAAGGAAAAGTCCATAGAACAATATTAAATTGGACTTGGGGAAAATATTTCTGGGATAAGCAGCTTAAAATGCTTTGTACCTTTTTTGGGATCTTGCCAGGTATTTGTGACCTGGATTAGCCACTGTTGGAAACAGGATGCTGGGTTTGATGGACCTTTGGTCTGTCCCAGTATGGCAATACTAATGTACTTATGCAGTTGTGGCATAGCTCACCCCAGGCAGCCTCACTTTACCTGCTAGCCAGGATGTGCATTGTCATCAATGGTTGGCCAACCCTACTGTAGTCAGTCGATGCAACCAAAATACATCCAGTCATACCGAACTCAGTGGATGTTCAGCAAGTTGTACATACCCTCTTTGGACCTGGACAGTGGACTACACTTGTGTTTGCTCTCTAAAGATATAGCAGGCAGGACTTTAGGACATAGGAACTCTCAGGTTTGTAGTAAGAGAGAGCCTGGCACAGCCCCTACAGTAGGGGTCCTCAAATCCAGTCTTCAACGTCCACACAGCCTAGTTTTCAGGATTTCCACAATGAATATGTACGAGATGTATTTGCATGCAATGGAAGCAGTTAAAAGCAAACATCTCATACATACATACAGGGCCGTGCCTAGGGTCTCTGGCGCCCCCCTGCAGACTATCAGTTGGCGTTGGCGGCGGCGGGCCCCCCCCCCCCCCCGTGAAAATGATTGCTCACCACTTGCCACACTGACAGGAATTGTCAGCAATATTCTTAGAAACAAATTGCTATACATTGCAAAATAAGATAGCAGATGTAAAGTCTCAAAGTGGACATATTCCAAACACTAAAATGAAAATAAAATGATTTTTTTCTACCTTTGTTGTCTGGTGACTTTCTTTTTCTGATCATGCTGGCCCAGTATCTGATTCTGCTGCTATCTGTCCTCTTAACTCCGTTTCCAGGGCTTCCTTTCCATTTATTTCTTTCCTTTCCTCCTTTCTTCTTCATTTCTGGTCCTCAGCTTCTGCCTATTTTCTTCATCCATGTGCAGTTTTTCTCCTCTCTTCCTTTTCCCTCATTTCATCTCCTTCATCTTTCTTCCCTCCCCTCTATGTCCAGCAATTTCTCCTCTCTCCCTGAGCCCTGCCCTGAAATCCATATCCATCCATGCTCCTCTATCCCCTGCCCCCTCCATTCATCCCTATCCAGCAATTCCCCTCTCTCCCTGAGCCCTGCCCTCCAAATCCATGCCCATCCATGCTCCTCTGTCCCCTGCCCCCTCCATTCATCCTTTTCCAGCAATTCCCCTCTCTCCCTGAGCCCTGCCCTCCCAATCCATGCCCATCCATACTCCTCTGTCCCCTGCTCCCTCCATTCATCCCTTTCCAGCAATTCCCCTCTCTCCCTGAGCCCTGCCCTCCCAATCCATGCTCCTCTGTCCCCTGCCCCCTCCATTCATCCTTTTCCAGCAATTCCCCTCTCTCCCTTCCATGACCCCCCTCGCATCCATGCTCTCGTCTCTCCCCTGCCCTCCCGCTCCCATTGTTCAACTGCCCGCCCTCTTCTCTCCCCCCAACATCCCTTTTCTTTTTTTTTCTTTTTAAATTTACCTCCGTGGCGGTTCCGGCAGCGCAGCGTCAGTGAAGGAGGCGGCGCTCCCGACGTCTCTAGCCTTCCCTTCGCTGTGTTCCGCCTTCTTCTGACGTCATTTCTGACGTCAGAAGAAGGCGGAACACAGCGAAGGGAAGGCTAGAGACGTCGGGAGCGCCGCCTCCTTCACTGATGCTGCGCTGCCGGAACCGCCACGGAGTTAAATTTAAAAAGGAAAAAAAAAAAGAAAAGGGATGTTGGGGGGGGTGGGGAAGAGGGCGGGAAGTTGAACAGTGGGAGCGGGAGGGCAAGCGAGGTGAACATGGTGCGGCGGCGCCCCCCAGAGGGAAGCGCCCCCCTGCCATGCTTACCTCGCTTACCGTGTTGGCACGGCCCTGCATACATAGTAACATACATAGTAGTTGATGGCAGAAAAAGACCTGCACGGTCCATCCAGTCTGCCCAACAAGATAAACTCATATGTGCTACTTTTTGTGTATACCCTACCTTGATTTGTACCTGTCCTCTTCAGGACACAGACCATATAAGTCTGCCCAGCACTATCCCCGCCTCCCAACCACCAGCCCCGCCTCCCACCACCAGCTCTGCCACCCAATCTTGGCTAAGCTCCTGAGGATCCATTCCTTCTGAACAGGATTCCTTTATGTTTATCCCACGCATGTTTGAATTCGTTTTCATTTCCACCACCTCCCGCGGGAGGGCATTCCAAGCATCCACCACTCTCTCCGTGAAGAAATACTTCCTGACATTTTTCTTGAGTCTGCCCCCCTTCAATCTCATTTCATGTCCTCTAGTTCTACCACCTTCCCCTCTCCGGAAAAGGTTCGTTTGCGGATTAATACCTTTCAAATATTTGAACGTCTGTATCATATCACCCCTGTTTCTCCTTTCCTCCAGGGTATGCATGTTCAGGTCAACAAGTCTCTCCTCATACGTCTTGTAACGCAAATCCCATACCATTCTCGTAGCTTTTCTTTGCACCGCTTCCATTTTTTTTAACATCCTTCACAAGGTACGGCCTCCAAAACTGAACATTATGGAAATCCTGAAAATCAGGCTGGGTTTTGGACCTCGAGGACTGGATTTGAGGACCCCTGCTCTACAGCATGGTGTTGATTTCTTGTTTAAATTAGTGCTCCATACTATTTTGGGTGCAATGTGTTTTCTTTACCTGGCAGAGAGGGACTAGCTTCAGCTGACTTTTAGCACTTTTCTGAGGGGGGGGGGGGGGGGGCTCATGCCTTTCTAGTAGTTCAAGCACATTTACACACACAGTAGGAATTTTCTTATCCCCAGAGGACTTTCTTTATAAAGGGTAAAAGGGTCATAAGAATAGCCACACTGAATCAGACCAATGACTCATCTAGCCCAGTATCCTGCTTCCAACAGTGGTCAATCCAGATCACAAATACCTGGCAAAAATCAAATGGTAGCACCATTCCATGCTACCAATCCCGGGGCAAGTAGTAGCTTCCCCCATGTCTATCTCAATAACAGAATATGGACTTTTCCTCCAGGAACTTCTCCAAACCTTTTTTAAACCCAGATATGCTAACCATCGTTACCACATCCTCTGGCAACGAGATCCAGAGCTTTTAACTATTCTTTGAGTGAAAAAATATTTCCTCCTATTTGTTTTAAAAGTATTTCCATGTAATTTCATTGAGTGTCGCTTGGTCTTTGTACTTTTTGAATCAGTGAAAAATCGATTCACCTCCACCCACTCCACAGCACCAAGAATTTTATAGACCTCAATCATATCGCCCCTCAGCCGCCTCTTTTCCAAGCTGAAGAGCCCTAACCTCTTTAGCCTTTCTTCAAATAGGAGCAGTTCCATCCCATCTATCATTTTAGTCACTCTTCTTTGAACCTTTTCTAATTTCGCCATATCTTTTTTGAGATAGAGCGACCAGAATTGAACACAGTACTCAAGGGGAGGTCTCACTATGGAGCAATACAGAGGCATTATAATATTTCTGGTCTTATTTTGCATCCCTCTCCTAATAATTCCTAGCATCCTGTTTGCTTTTTTGGCCGCCGCCACACACTGGGCAGGAGATTTCTACGTATTGTCTACAATGACACCTAGGTCTTTTTCTTGAGTGATGACTCCTAAAGTGGACCCTAGCATTAAATAATTATGAGTCAGATTATTCTTCCCAATGTGCATCACCGTGCATTAGTCCACATTACATTTCATCTGCCATTTGGATGCCCAGTCTTCCAGTTTCCTAAGGTCTTCCTGCAATTTTTCACAATCCACCTTTGTGGGTAAACCAAAGCAGTTTACTTATACTATTTGCGGGTACTTTTTCTGTCCCTAGTGGGCTCGCAATCTAAATTTTGTAGATTGGAGGGTTAAGTGACTTGCCCATGATCACAAGAAGCAGCATCAGAATTTAAATCTAGTTTTCTGGGTTTTCAGTCTGATGCTCTAACCATTAGGCTGCTCCTTAACTCTATGACAACCAAAGAGTAGGTACATTACACTTGAATGTAGCCTTACACTGCTTTGTTTACCTTGGTGAAAGTTCAAGGAACCAATAACAAATCAAGCTTTTTTTTAGAAAATTAACAAGCACACTGGTGGGATACACCACTACTTCCCTTTACACTGGGGAGTGGGGGTTGGAATGCATGACAAATCTGCAGCTGGATAAAATCTTCCAAGTCAGCTGAACTCCCTCTGCAACACAAAGGGGCCCTTTTACTAAGCCGCGTAAGCGTCTACGCGCGCCCAACGTGCACCAAAATGGAGTTACCACATGGCTACTGTGTGGCTCTTGCGGCAATTTCATTTTTGGTGCGTGTCCGATACGCGCGTCTGAAAAATATTTTTTTTATTTTGGGCACGTGTAACGGACACGTAGGTCATTACTGCTCGGTTACCGCATGAGTCTTTACCGCTAGGTCAATGGCTGGCGGTAAGGTCTCAGACCCAAAATGGACATGCGGCAATTTTCATTTTGCCGCACATCCGTTTTTGGGAAAAATTTTAAAAAGGCCTTTTTTTACGGGCGCGCAGAAAAATGGATCAGCATGCGCCCAAAACCTTTGCCCACACTACCACAAACCATTTTTCAGCACACCTTTGTAAAAGGACCCCTAAGTGTTAAAGATCCAATGCAAGCCTTCAGTATGAATTGATATGTATGTATGTATGTATGTATGTATGTATGTATGTATGTATGTATGTATCTCCTGATGTACAGCAGTAAGAATGGCAGATTGTGCGGCTTAATTTAAGTTCATTTAGGAAATTTATAAATTAAAATGAAATACATTTAACGATTACACATAGTACTCCCTGGGCATGGCATTTGAACTGCCCTGCAATGGAAAAAGGAAAATTAGTCCATTCTGTGAAAATGAAAATAAATAAAACAAAAAAAATGTTTCATGTTTTGCTTGGTTTCTCTGCATTGAATTTACTTTTTGCCTCTGAAACTGGAGATCTTGAAGGGGCTATGCAGAAGTCCAATATACATTTTGATAAGACATATTTCTTAGATAAGTCCACTTCTGCTTGAAAATAAGTACCTAACTTTCTTCTACCACCGCAGGGCAATATAACAGAATTTCTTTTTGTTGTTTTCTTGACTTGCTTGAACCAACTGTTCAGATATACTGTAGGCAAGGATTTCACCATGAAAATCACCCGATTGCTATCTCTACAGATTTTTGGAGCATTAAGGAGAAGATACATATGTGGAGGCTCAATACTACTAAATCAAGGAATAAAAAGTTTCAAAAATTGATGGAAAATGCTGTTTCTGAATTAAATCATGATGGAAAATGCTGTTTCTGAATTAAATCAATTTAATCCTCTAGAGGATTACAGCCAGACTCTGCTGTGAAAAACTTAAGGCTTTTTTTTTTTTTTTTTTTTTTTTAATACGCATAATTTTTTCTCTAGAGAATCATGACCAGTCAGTGTGAAGGGTGAAGCAATAGAAACAACTGCAGCAACCTCATGAATCAGAAGAAGTCAAGCACAAATAAGGCTGATTGTTCGGTCAGAATTCTAAGGGGGCTGAAGAAAACTACAATCAAGTTAAAAGCTTTGGAGGTGGATCACATTGAGAGAGACTTTTAAATTTACTACGCTCAAATGTTATGAGCATACTAACGAAGCAGGCCCACTCCTAACCACAGTGATTAAGCAAAGGATTAAAGGTACGGTAACAGCGGGTCTGTGGGACAAGATGGTGGCAATACTGTGTAGTTTCCAGGACACTAAAACTGGATATACTTCTTGCAGTTGTACAGCAAGGTAGAAAACCCTCCTGCAAGAGAAGTCAAGTTATTTTTAAATACATTGTGGATTGGTGCACTGCCAATTAAAGAACAGCCCCAGGCCAGCAGATAAATTTAGGGCCTGATTTATAAAGGCTTTTTCCTCATTCTGTATGTGGGAGGGTGGGGGGGGGGGGGGGGGGGGGGGGGGAGAGAGACGTAGTAATCAGGTCCTTAGCGCAGGGAGAGGCCAGAATTAAAAAAAAAACTTACTTCTGGTTCACAGCTGGTAATAAATGGTAGGGTAATGATAAAAAAGTTTAATATGTTACTAACAAGCTTGAAATAAATGAATACACCAATATATGTATTTATAAAATTTATAGCCTGCATTATCTAATAATGTAATGCACCTACTCTTGGGCCTTTAGAAGCCAATTTACAAAGTTATATCCCCTTAATACATGCACTAAGCATAGTGCCCAATTAATATCAAGCCATCAGGAGAGACAGACTGGTGAGTGACTGCCCAGAGAGCCAGGCCTGGGGATACCAATACATCTTAACAAGGAGCGGAACTACCAGTGCACCCTGCAGCCACTGTAACAGCAGGTGCTTTCTGGAGCTCTTTCCGGGCATTTAAGCATCAGGAGGCTGACTACATTATTATTATATACTATGAAGTCCAGCTGTAGAGCATATCTACTATAATAAAACTCACCCTCAACGTTCTGAGGACACTGACGTCAGTGAAGCCAAGCGCTGACTTCCTTCAAAAAGGTTCGAAGGTTCATGGTGGTGAAGCCACCAAAATCGCTCCGGGCCCCGCCCTCGAGGGCGGAGCAATGGCACAACAACGAAGGGGTTGGCAGGGAGGGAGGCAGGGAGGGGGGGGGAAATCGCTCTGGGCCCCGCCCTCGCGTCAAACGTCATGACGTTGGGGCCGGAGCAATGCCAGAACAACGAAGGGGTTGGCCACGAAAACCTTGCTAGCGCCCGTTTCATTTGCTCTGAAATGGGCTTCTTTTACTAGTAACATATAAAGTATCTCTGACTCAAAGAATATCAGAGGGATCCACTTGTGAAGGGAGAAATCCAATTATAGTTAGGAAGAATCTTAATATATAAGAGCCATAGTCAGATGACCAATTCTGGGTGGGCCTGAGTCCAAGGTGGGTGGGCACAAATGCTCTCTGCCCCTTGTCCCTATTCTTTGCCCTCCACCCCTCAAAATATAAATACCTAAGCTAGCAGGGATCCCCAAGCCAGGACCACCAAGAGACTGAGACAGGCCCAAGGAAAGCACGCCATTGCCACCCCCCTCCCCTGCAGAACCACAACGTAGCCAGATTTCAAAAATTGGAGGGGGCCAGAGCCCAAAGTGGGTGGGTCACATTTTGCCCTACCTCCCTGCCCCCAGCGCAACTCCAAATACGTTCTGCTGGCGGGATCCTCAATCCCCGCCAGCAGAAGCCTTCTTCCAGTGCTGTTCTCTGCCGTATTGCCTGCCCTGTGGCTGCTTTTCTCCCCATGTCGTGCATGCTCGATGTCCGTGGAAAAGCAGCCAAGGCCCAACCAGCCAAACTAGAGGCCCCAAAGCCCTGTGTCTACTCCTCAACAGCCTCTAAGGGGGGGGGGGGGCATGGCGCCGGAATTTTCTCTCTCCTGCTCCTGTTGGGACGCGGTCACCTAGGTCCCGTCAGGAGCAGGAGAGAGACAGACCCCAGCGCCGGGCCCCCCTTAGAGGCCGAGCCGGGGGGGGGAATCTTGCCCCTCCTCTCGGCAGCCCTAACCCAAGTCCCGCAAGCTGAAGATCTCCTCCCCCTTCGGCAGTCAAAGCTCTTCTAAGTCACAGTCCACAGCGATGTCCCCAGGCTGCTGCTGCCACCAACAGGCCATGCATGCTCAGTGTTTGTGCGTGTCAGGTGTTCAGCGTTGCGTGCGTCTGGTAGCGCTATACAAATGTTAATAATAATGTGTGAAAACTGAGCATGCATGGGGGAGGGGGGAGGTGGAGGTTGTCAGTTTTGACATGCTGCCAGCTGCCACTTGGAGGACCTCTAGCTACAGAAGAGGGAAGGAGATCGTCAAGCTAGTGGGGCTTTGGTATCCCCACCATGCACACAAGAGTGCCACAATTTCGGGTGGGTATATGGCTATGCCACAGGTCTGTGCTTTCTTTCTATGAGAGATGAAATTTAGGAAAATATCACTAAACCTATGTCGTCACAGCAGCCTTCCTTCCCACAGATAAAATTAAAAAACAGGTGGATTCACAATAGTTTCACATACTTACCTATTGTAAATGGGTCCTCTGAACTTTGGATCAAACTTCCTCGGTTCACCTGCATTTAAAATAAAAATTAGTATAACTAAGTATTCATAAACAAAAAAACCCATCCTAAAGTAAAGTTGCTTCCGTCCGCTGAATTTTCAGACATAAGAACATAAGAGTAGCTATACTGGGTCAGATTAAATGTTCCATCTAGCCCAGTATCTTGTTTTCCAAACAGTGGCCAAGTCAGGTCACAAGTATTTGGCAGAAACCCAATTAAAAGCAACATTCCATGCTACCAATCCTAGGGTAAGCAGTTGCTTCCCTATATCTGTCTCAACAGAAGACTATGGGTTTTTCCTCCAGGAATTTGTCCAGACCTTTTTTAAGCCCAGATATAATAACTGCTGTTACTACATCTTCCGGCAAAGAGTTCCAGAGATTAACTATTCGTTGAGTGAAAAAATATTTGCTCCTATTTGTTTTTAAAGTATTTCCATGTAACTTTGTCGTGTCCCCTTGTCTTTGTAATTTTGGAACAAGTAAAAAAAACAAAACAAAAACAAATCGACTCGTTCTATACCACTCAGGATTTTGTAGACTTCAATCATATCTCCCCTCAGATATCCAAATCCTGGCCAGGCATCCAGCTAAATGGAGGGCCTAAACCATTTATTTTATTTAAAACATTTACAGGCCGCCTATTCCTAGACGGATTACAATAACGAATATATAAAAATTAAAAACAAAAGATAAAATCATTATAAACATTAACAATATAGTCCTATATAATAATTCTCACCTCCAACGTCCTAATGTGCCTGGGAACGTGGCTCCCTCGGAGGTGGTCTGCTAGGCAGTTTAGAATGCGCTGACGTCAGTGATGTCACTGACAGCTGATTCCAAGGCAAGGGGAGGAGTAGGGAAACAAGCGGAGCTCCCCTTGCCTGGGAAACAGCTGTCAGTGCCCCCCCCCCCTCAGCGCAACACCCAAGCCCCTACCCTGCAAAACCACAAGCCAGGGTGTTTCCCTACTCCTCCCCCTGCCTACCAATCAGCTCTCAGTGCCCCTCCGCCCCGGCGCAGCACCCAAGCCCCTACCCCCCCCCTTGACGCATCACCCAAGACCCTCCCCGGCGCATCACCAAAGCCCCTACCCCCCCCCCCCCCTCGGGCACATCAACTCCCTCGCCACCCGCAGCCGCCAATACTAACGCTGTCCGGCCGCTGCTGCTTCTCCTGTGAAGCAGCAGCGGCCGGTACAAAAAGAAAAAAGCCAAAAAAAGGTTTTTAATTTGAAACACAGCTCCGTAGACAGCCATCTGGCATTGGCTGTTGTCACTGCCCCTGCAGGAAGACCCCGGAGGAGCGCAGCGACATCAGAGGGGAGAGGAGGAGCGGCTGCAGAGATGACAGCCAATGCCAGATGGCTGTCTACGGAGCCGTGTTTCAGGTTTAAAATCTTTTTTTGGCTTTTTTCTTTTTGTACCTGCCGCTACTGCTCAACAGGAGACGCAGCAGCGGCCGGACAGCGTTAGTATTGGTGGCTGCGGGTGGTGAGGGGGGAGGGGAGGGGGTCCTGAGACCAGATGGGTGGTTGCAGGGGAGGGTGGGGGAGACAGAAGGGACGCTGCAGGGGGGGCAGGGGGAGAGGAGGGTCGCTGGACATGGGTGGCAAGGGTAAAGGAGAGGAGGGTCGTTGGACATGGGTGGCTGCAGGGGGTCAGGGGGAGAGGAGAGTCATTGGACATGGGTGGCTGCAGGGGGGCAGGGGAGACAGGAAGGACGCTGCGGGGGGGGGGGGGATTACCTTGCTAGCGCCCGTTTCATTGCCTACCGAAATGGGCCTTTTATACTAGTAAAATAATAAAATCAGGAAAAAATGTCTAGGGGTGAGTTTTCTCATCTCTCAGCTAATTTTATATCCGATTTATTCTTTTGCCAAACAAACAATTTAGGAAAATTATCTTTGAACCACTTCATGCAAATATTACAGAAAACGCTGTCTTCTTATTTGAGGAAATAGTAAATCTGGTCACAAGAAGGCATGTACTGCAGGGGTATAACATTAAAGAGTTCCATTTATTTATTTATGCATTCTTGTATCCCACTGTTATCCAAAAACAGGTTTCGGTTTAAAGTGGCTTACAATTTACACTCTGGTTGAGAGTTACAGTGAAGGTGTATAGTTTACATTCTGATTGAAAATTACTCTGATGGATTACAAATTAGGAAGCAGAAAGGGTCTCGATAGCTTGTTTAGTTAGTTGTAGAATGTTTTGTGCCAATGTCAGGGCAAAGGTAGCTCCCATCACCACGCCAGACTGCTGTACATATAAATCTTCCCAAAAAAAGGAAAAAAATTCTCACGTAGAACCATGTCTGTGAGGGCACATAAAATTTTTTGTGGGTACTTCATGCCGTCTTGGTCTCGACTTCAATAAGGTCGCAACTACTGTCAACAGCTCATCCCGTGGTGTTACCGTATATAACGATTTAATGTCTAGTGTTACCATCAACATGGGACCATCAGGCAGCGCTGTATCTGGTAAGATCTTCTAAAAAGTGCGTGGTGTCTTTAATGTACGTAGGGCTTGCAGAGACATATGGTCTAAGGAATGTGTCAACATATATTGAGAGGGGCTCCAATAACGAGCCCTTTGAAGACATAATGGGTCTGCCCGGAGGTCTAAATAAGTCCTTAAGTATTTTCGGTAGAGTATACAGTACAGGAATCCGGGGGACTGGACTGTTCAAAAACCAATATTTTTTGGCATAGGACAATTTCAAATAACTGGATTTGAATTTTAATCTGATTTTTGTTCATTTAACATGCTGTAAAATAATCCTCAAACGTGCAAAAATACATCCTTTGAAAAAGGAAACAACGTCATAAACCATCATGTTCTAAAATTATAGAATAAATGAGCTTGTGCAAATGTCCATTTTCTTTCAAAACTATACATGAAGTTTCATGTACAGTATCAGTTATTTTTCTTTCCTCTTCAAGACAAAAAAACCCACCCTAAAATATTCCTTTAGCTTACAGCCCTGATAAATATTAATAAAGTTCATGATGTCATTGTTTGCCTACATGTTTCCAGGTTCCAGTGGCAAATATCAGGTATTTCTTTTACTGTAGCCAACAAGATCAATAGAACAATCTATGAGGCTTGTAAACTTTCTGCAGGTGAAAAATGTATGCCTGTTTGAGATGTTGATTACACTGACTAAAGCCTATGCAATAGGTAGAGCATCATCAGAGTGAATAAAATGAGCCCCAAGGAATTCTAACCATTAAAATCTAATTTGAATCAAAGCTTTCCTAAATCACTGAGTTGGACTGAGTGTCTTGAAAACCTTTCATGAAGGACATGGTTAAAGCACATTTATTCACAAAAGCTTAATTGTGGGTAAAGTCTAGATATTCAGTCTGAAAGTGCAGGTTTAATATCCAGGCTAGCGCTAAATCAGGCAAAAAGTTGTCCGATTCCAGCTCTGACTGCAGGTTTGTGCATTGCAAACGTTGCAATGTCTCTCTCATTTATTACAGTTTTGTTATAAGTTCTCTTGTATGTTACTTAGGGGATCTTTTACTAAGCCACAGTAGCGTTTTTAGCTTGCGGTAGAAATCAGCAGACAGTACATGCTGAGATACCCATAGGAATAGAATGGGCATCTCAGCGTTTACTGCTAGCTGATTTCTACCATGAGCTAAAAATGCTACCACAGCTTAGTAAAAGACCCTGTCAATTTTCTGTTTCTAATGTTATTTATTTATTATTTATTTGGTCCACTTATATCCCACATTTTCCCAGCTTATGCGGGCTCAATGTGGCTAACAAAGTTACTAGAAAATTACATAATACAACAGGTTAAATTTGTTCCAGTAAAATTTGTTGTACAACTGAATAAAAATAGCTTTGAAAAAAAAAAGTTGTCCAATCAGTTTTAGATCTGGTATTTATGTGACTGGAGTCACCCGGGAAGCTTTGGCTGGCTAATGTTTAATATGAGCTCTGCCTGGACAAAATGAGGCATGCTCCAGGATCTCACTGCTGTCTCTCTTTAGTTAGCTAAACTTGCAAACAAACCTATGATAAAATTACAAACTGCCCAGAACACAGCTGCTAGGCTCATTTATGGTAAATTGAGGTTTGAAAGCTCAAGGCCACTGCGTGAGAAACTGCACTGGCTCCCTGTAAAGGACCGAATAACATTTAAAATTTTCGCTTTGGTGCATAAAATTCTCTATGGTGAAGTCCCTGCGTATATGGACGCCCTCGTCAGCTTACCACCTCGAAACTCTCACAGACAAGCTCGTTTGTACCTAAATCTGCATTACCCAATCTACAGTGGCATCAAGTATAAAACCACTTACGCCACCTTCTTTTCCTAAATTAGCACACAACTGTGGAATAGTCTACCTAGATTCGTGAAAGTTATCCCTGATCATCCGACATTCAAAGGATACCTTAAGACCTACTTATTTGGAAAGGCTTACGCTCTTGACCCGCCCCGCACCGCTACCTATTGAATTCTATTTTCTGTCCATATTTTCCCACCTCTGCTATTACTCATTTGTCCCTTTCCCTACAATGCTGTTGACTGTTTGTTGAAGATTTGATGTATGTTTTTGTAAATTACTGTAAGCCACACTGGGCCTACCCGTGGGTGGGAAAATGTGGGATATAAATGCTGTAAATAAATAAATAAAACAGAGCAGAGGCCAACAGAAAACAGAAGCAATGAAGAATAAAGGAGTGTGGTATGCCTAAAAAAAATAATAATAATAATACTTCTGTGCTCACCCCCCAACCAAAAAAGAAAATCACCTTTTGAAGAGCGTAACAGGATCATTGCTGGACAGGTCTCTGTCCCTGCTGAAGGAAATAAACTGGCACACAAGCAGGAATTAGAATGGGGCCAGAACTGATAAACTTCACCTTGTTCTGTTAAACGCCAACGACCAGAACCACAAGAATATTAAAGGATCATGTTGTGTGTATGTATGTATGTATATATATATATATATATATTATATATATATATATATATATATATATACACACACACTAGTAAAAAAGGCCCGTTTCCGAAACCAATGAAACGGGCGCTAGCATGTGGCTTTTTTTGTGTGTGTGTGGGTGCGGTGTGTGTGCAGGTTGTTGATGTGTCTTTTTTTGTTTTTTGCTTGGGGGTTGTGGGATGTGCTGTGCTGGCAAAGTGGGTTGGATTGGTGTGTGGCTTTGAGGGTGCGTTTCTGTTGTGTTGTATTGTGTGTGTGTGGTTTTGTCTGTCATGGAGGTTTGTGGAGGGGGTCTTTCTGTTGATGAAATGTAAATGTGGTTGAAGGGGGGTCAGCCTTTGCTGAGCGGTGGTTTTTTTTTTCCAGGTTTTTTTTGTGTGTTGTGCTGAGGCAGCAGTGTTGTTTTAGATGAGCGGTAGAGGAGCACGTTCTTTGTCTGTTGGTATTTTTTGGCCATTTCAGGGCTGCTGTAGGGGAACGCTGGAAGAGAAATGTGCTGTTGGAAGCAGCGCCATCTTTTTCCATTGGGCTGGGGTTCTGGGCATCCTGGAGGTGGGTGACGGCTTGCCCGAGGACGGGGATGGTTGTTTTAAGTTGGCGGGAGACGAGCACGGTCTCGGGCCGTCGGGGGGTGATCCGGTATGTTTGGTCCATTTCAGGCCGACTGCAGGGGAATGCTGGAACATTTATGCGCTGCAGGAATCAGCGCCGTCTTTTTCCGGGTGCTCGGGGAATCCCCGAGGTGGGAGACAGCTTGCCTGAGGCTGGGGATGGTTGGGCACGTCCTTGGCCGCTTCGGTAAAAGGGGAAGAGGAAGGGGGTGGGGAGTTGCCTGCAGCCGCCTGAGAAACCATGTATTCTTTGTTTGTTTTGTATTATTAGTTTGCATTTCTGTTGAAGAAAGAGTGGATACCTTTCGAATGATGGAGGTGATGCGTCGGTGTACGGTTGTTTCGTTAGTTTGGCAGCCAGTCTCCAGCGATTCCTAGGCAGGGAAGGAGTACTCCTCCCCCTTCCTTGGTTGCTGTTTGCTGCTGGCTGGGTCGCGGGTAATCCTTCCAGCTGGGCCGCAGCTTGTCCTGTTCGCCCACATCCCAGATGGTGACAGGCACATTGTTTTCTGGCTCCTCCGACTCCATGTCAAGTGGTCCCAAATATAGTCTTTGCTATAGGCCCTCTGGCACTCTTCAGTACTGTCATTAGGCATTTAAACATTTCCCCCCCCCCCCCCCCCCGGTCTATTTTTGCACATACCCACAGCAGGAATATTCTTCTCTCGTTCCAGCGGTGGTTCTGTGCTCTCCGTGCTGCACAGATAATGAGCCATTCTGCTGGGGAATGCTCCTCCCTTATTGTCACGTAGTTTCCTCTGATTGGTCCGTCTTACGTTGCCTAGTGTTGCCTGGGAACGGTGGTGTTGTGATGGTCCTTTGTGTTTCAGAATGTTGAGGGTGTTTTTTCCCGATTGGTCCGTCATGCGAGGGCGGGGCAGATAGACATGGTCAGTGTTGTGGCTTCACCACCATGAATCCATGAACCCTTCAGGGAGTGACTGAGTGACTTCAGAACGTTGAGGGTGAGTTTTATTATAGTAGTTATATATATATACATATATATATATCAGGAAATATTAAGCTCTGTAACTTTTTGCCAGAGTATGTGATAACAGCAGTTGAGGTATCTGGGTATAAAAAAAGGATTGGACAAGTTTCTGGCGGAAAAGTCCATAGTTTGCTATTAAGACAGATATGAGGAGTCAGCTGCTTGCCCTGGGATTGGTAGCATGAAATATTGTTGTTAACTGGGTTTCTGCCAAGTACTTTTGACCTAGCTTGGCCACTGTTTGGAAACGGGATACTGGGCTAGATGGACCACTAGTCTGATCCAATATGGCTACTCTTATGTGCTTATATATCAGAACCCAGAATATGTTATCAGTACAATGGGGCACAAAATTACAGCAATTAAAAAATGTACTGACAGCTATGTCTATAGCAGTGATTTTTAACCTTTTTCATCTTACAGCAGACAGAAAAGGTGCAAAAATTATCAAGGAACACTATATATATTTTATCATGTAACAAACGAGTATTAAGATTGTGTTTAAAATTAAATAATTACATTTTTAATCATTGTGTTATCTTTACAGCTGAATATTTTTATTGAAGACACAAGTTGGCAAAAAGGCAACAATACACTTCAAAGATAATGAAACTAGTCACAAATAACATGCATTCTAAAACAATTTTAAAGCAAATACCCCCAACACACAGTGCTGGTGCTGATTATATCTCTTCACTGCATCCGATCCGGTCTGTAGATCTAAATTCCTTTATAATAGACTCCCACCAGGCTCATATTTATAGAAACCCCCCCAAAATGACAAAGTAATAAAATCATACCGAATGGACACAATCTGAATGCCATAAAATTTTCACTATATAATAATATGGTTAAAATGTGTGATGAGGGAGGGTCACGTGATGCTGTGAGCAGCGGAAGACGTGCTGAGAGAGAGCTGCTCAGGGGACTCCCTCCCGCCGTAAATTTACCTCCCACGAACCGCTTATAAAAGAAACTTGCCGTTGCTAAAGGGGAGAGGAAGCGAATGGACAAATTTGTGGCCAAGACCGAACGGCAAATGCCTGCTAAAACGCCGAGAAAAGGACCGGATCGCTCGCGCCATAGCGAGGACAAAATGGCGGCTTCCTCCCCACCGGCTTCGCCGGCACTTCCGGACTTCATTCCTGAGCTAACGGACGCTGTGGTGAAAGCACTTGACTCCCGCTTTGTGCAGCTATCGGAACAAATAGCAGGGATGGTTCAAACAACAGCAGAGCTGTCTCGGCGGACAGGCGAGCTTGAATGCAGAGTCGCGGATGTGGAGGACACAGCACAGGAGCATGCAGAGAGTATTACAGCACTGAAAGCTCTTACAGAGTCACAGCAAGCCAAAATCGAAGATCTTGAAAATAGAGCTAGAAGGGAAAATCTGAGATTTGTGGGCTTCTCAGAAACTATAAAAGACACAAATTTATTGACATGGCTGGAAGGCTGGCTGTTGGAAAATTTCCCAGAGGTGGGGGAACAGGGCCTGATCCGCCTGGATAGAGCACACAGACTTGGACCGGTGCGGACCTCGACAGACAGACCAAGGATTGTGATAGCGAAGTTCCACAGCTTTACTCAAAAAGCGCATATTCTGCGTCTATTTAAATCTCAAAAAGAGGATCTACAATTTGAAGGCCGGTCGATCCAGATATTCCAAGACTACTCGACAGCATTAACCCTAAAACGCAGGGCATACTCAGGAATATGTTCGCAGCTGGTAACAAAGAACATTCGTTTCTCAGTGCAATATCCAGCCACATTGAAGCTGCAGCATAATAACAAGTGGCACTCTTTTAGCTCCCCGGAAGAATTCCGAACCTGGGTGAGCACACAGGAGGGAATGAGTGATATGACCTGAGAGTATAGATTGTCAAACACTAGGTAAATGGCAAGTTTTAATGCTGTTATTTGTTCCATGTTAAAGGAGGTATGTGTGTAGGCTTTGTAACCATTGAGCGAGGGGGGGTAGTCCCCGCAAAGCATAAGGAGTGACCCGTGGCCCGCTCTTGATGGGGGTGGAAGCCAGAGTTAGAGAAGGGGAGGGGGATCAAAGGGAAGGGGAAGGGGAAAGGGTGGGGATAAGGGGGAAGAGGGGGAGATTAGTAGGACTGCTTGGAGTGAGAGGTATTATAAATGGAGTGGGAGTAATTAAGAAGATGGAAGAAAAAAAGGTGATAGGAACACAGGGGACCACAGGCTGGGGACAGATACCTCTGGGGGAGGCTGGGCTCCCGGGGGTTGTGTATGAGAAGAGAATCAGGAGAGAACAGATTTATCCCAATATAGATGACGGATAAACGTCACTTGAGAATATTGTCATGGAATGTAGCAGGGATCAACTCACCAATTAAACGTTACAAAATTTTATCCCAACTAAAGGCGCATGGAGCTGATATCGCGTGTTTACAAGAGACGAAACTCTCGGATATCGAACATGCGAAGTTATCTCAACAGTGGGTGGGAGAGTGTCACTACTCTTCTTCCGGGAATAGTAGAAGTGGTGTGATTGTTCTATTTAAGAAAGGCCTCCCGTGCCAGTCTAAATTAATATATAAAGATTCAGAAGGAAGGGTGGTGTTGATCCATTTAAATTTCCGGGGACACCAGTTTTATCTGTGCACAGTATATGGGCCCAATAATTATTGTCCTACTTTTTTTCAAACTCTAATCGCATTGGGAATGCAATATACAGATGATCCCTGGGTATGGACCGGGGATTTCAATCAAGTCATGGACCCAGTTTTGGATAGGTCCTCCCCAGGGGCAATAGCTGCATTGCGAGGAGGGAGGGGTCTTCCAGCACTATGTAAATCACTGCAATTGGTAGACCCTTGGCGCCTGCTCAACCCTGAGACCCGAGATTATACGCACCAGTCTAAGGCGCACCAAACGTGGTCACGTATTGATTACATATTAATGACACACACATGGTTTTTCAGAGTGGGGAGGGCATTTATAGGACCCACAGAGATCTCTGACCATGCCATAATTGGAGTAGATTTAGATTTAAATTCTGGAGGGTTGACTAACACTCATTGGCGCTTCCCCTCCTATCTTTATCAGGATAGACAATTTATAGATCATGTGAAATCACGTTGGCAGTTTTATATAGATACAAATGCACAACCTGATACTTCACCAATATTGTTATGGGAGGCTTCTAAGGCAGTCCTCCGGGGGGAAATAATTGCATTTATGAGCGCACGCACCAAACGATTAGCAGCAGGTATAGTTAGACTAGAATCGGCCTATAGAGCTGCAAAGAGATTGCATCTAGCTAAGCCCAACAAGGAAAACCAAGAAAAAATGGCAGCCGCTCTGGTAGCTTTCAACATGATGATTCATGAAAAATATCAGAGACTTCTGTATGCTAAACGATTAAATTTCCAACGATTTGGGAATAAATCGGGCAGACTGTTAGCACATGTAGCTAGAGCCCAAACAGCCAAAAAATTTATTCCCTATATAAATTCTCAAAAAGGGTCACATCTCTCTAAACCTGAAGAGATTGCAAACGCATTCAAGGAATATTTTGAGGGGTTGTATGCCCAAAGACAGGGGCAACAGGGCTCTCTGATAAAAGACTACCTGGAAGATGCAGGTATGCCGCGTTTGGGACAGAGGGTGCAGGAGCAGCTATCTCTTCCCATAAGAGCACAGGAACTTCAGACAGTTCTGAAATCTATGCCTTTAAGATCAGCTCCAGGCCCTGATGGGTTTTCAAGCGAATACTATAAAATTCTGAGTCAAGATTTAATGGGACCTCTTATTTTGTATTACGAAGCAGTGATAGAACGCGGACATCTTTCTCCGGGGGAGAATGAGGCCCTAATTACTTTGATCCCCAAATCAGGTAAACCCCAAGATCAAGTAGAATCTTACAGACCAATATCCTTGTTGAATGTGGACATAAAAATCCTGGCGAGAATATTGGCAGATAGATTAGCACAACACCTACCGACATTAATAGGAGACCATCAAGTAGGGTTTGTGAGAGGCAGACAGGCCACAGTAAATGTGCGCAAGGTTCTTCTGTCCATAGCATGTAGCCATTCCACAAAAGAACAGCTAATTCTGTTGAGCCTCGATGCGGAAAAGGCATTCGATAAAGTGCAGTGGGAATACCCGTTTAAAGTACTAAACCATATTGGACTGGGGGGCTGGTATATGGAGGAGGTTGCAGTATTGTACTCGAACCCATCCGCACGTGTAATCACAAATGGTACGCAATCTGCAGCCTTTCAATTACAAAGAGGCACCCGGCAAGGTTGCCCATTATCCCCACTGTTATTTTTATTATACATAGAGCCGCTTCTCCGCACAATTATTAAAGATCCAGATATTGTGGGGATTACTATGCCTTCGTTGGCAGTTAAAGTATTGGCGTTTGCTGACGACATCCTCCTGACCCTGACAAACCCTAGGTCATCAACAAGGCACTTGATGGCAGTCCTGGATGAATTTAGCTTTCTTACGGGATTCTCTCTAAATTACCACAAATCAATGGCACTACCAATCCAGTCAGAAATTCGAGAGCAATGGGCAGGTGATTTTCCTTTTCAATGGGCACAATCTAAAATTAAATACTTGGGGGTTTATATCCCTGTAAATCTCTCAGAGCTCTATACATTGAACATTATCCCCCTGAGGCAACAGACAAGTGAAGTTTTGCAAAGATGGCAAGCACTCCCGATTAATTTATTGGGACGCATTGCATTGTACAATATGGTCCTATTTCCAAAGTGCACCTATGTGTTCCAAATGCTTCCCCTACTTCTGCGGACTAATGAGGGAGGTTGGCTACGGAGGAAGATAAACTATTTTCTGTGGCAGGGAAAGAGAGCAAGGATGCCATTATCTAGAGTAATGTTGCCGCGCTCAAGGTGGGGACTGGGTTTGTTAGACCTAAAACTGTTTTCCATGGCTAGTAATATGAGACATCTGTCAGATTGGTTTCGCACTACCAACTATTTTTCTTGCACAGAAGCAGAAGTGACAGTTCTGGGTAAAATGCATTTTTCATATTGGCTCCATGCGCCCTCAAGGGAATTACCTCAATTAGGGCACTACAAATATATTTTTTCCCCGATGCGTGCCACGTGGAAGGGACTAGGTAAGCTCCATCATATAGATACTAAAGTCTCAGTATTATTGCCAATCAAGGGGAATCTGGCATTTCCGGTGGGAAGTTCCTCAATTTCTTTCCAGAATTGGGCTGCAGCAGGGGTTAAGTATTTATTTCATGTGGTCACGGAACAGGGGGTTATAAAGTCATTCGATGTGTTAAGAGAAGAGTATAAGTTGGGAGCAAATGAATGGCTAGCATACAAACAACTGCAACACTATATAAATTCCTTGCCCACTACCTCATTAAGTGCTGCTTCTTGGGAGAAGCTGAACGAACTGCTAGGACTGGATGCACAATTACGAGTGCCACTGAAATATTTTCATCGCAATTTGAGGGATTCATTGAAGGCCAATGACTATCAGATGGTGGCACTTGCCTGGAATACAGAACTGCGGACCAACCTCAAGTCAGAGCAAATTGGGGTATGCCTTAAGTCCTTATACAAAATTACGGAGAACGCAGCGTGGTGGGAGATGCAGTATAAATTTTTGCTCCGTCTGCACATATCCCCCCATAGGGCATATAGAGCTACTATTAGAGATACAGACACCTGCCCAAAATGCAATGGTGCTAATGCGCACTTGGGGCATATGTATTGGAACTGCACATTGATAAAACCTTTTTGGATTGAATTGAACACACACGTATCTCTGATATGGAATAATTTGTGGAAACCATCACCACGACAATTGTTTGATCTCTTTGGAATACAACAACCAGCTCCAGTGGGATTTAAAGCTTTTTTGAAAAGAGCAGTTTTGATGGCAAAACGTGTCATTCTGCAGCTGTGGTTGGTAGCGGATCGCCCCACTATATCTCACTGGCGGTCAGCAATGATTCAAGCCTGTGCGATACAGAAGAAAGGAATAAAGGACCTGGCCTCCAAGCGAGGCGAACAGTTTTGTGACATTTGGTCTCCATTTTGGGACACTCTCACTCCAGTAGCAAGAAGTAAAATATTGAATTCTTAGATAAGGGAGGGGAGGGGGGAAAGGGAGGGAGGGGGGAGGGAAGGGGGGGTTTAGTTGATATAATGTTTTAAAAACAAAAAAGTTAAGCAAATCAAACACTGTACTTGTTTCCTGTTTAATCTGAGATTGATGTATACAGATATTGTTTGGCTTGCAATAAATAAGAATTTAAAAAAAAAAAAAAATGTGTGATGAGAACCAGCAACCTGCCAAATAAACACACACACATCGAACTCAAGGATTCACTATCATTGAGCCAATTATCAACATATGGCGAACTTAAAATATAGTTAATAGGAAGTTTCTATTAACTTCCTCATGGTATCTGTGTCCGCAAACTGGGGGAGAAGAGGGTCATTCCACCCACTAACACTTCTTTCCCCAGGTGAAAATATCACAGAAATCAAAAATATCCAATCTGATCCTCTTCAGTTTTTTTACAAAAATTCTAATATCTAATTGACTTTTATGTCTTTTCATTCGCTTAGGGGCCCCTTTTACAAAGCTGCGGTAAGCACTAACACGTGCTTATGGCAGCAATGGCTTACCACAGGGCTCACTGAGTGTCCCACAGTAATTTTGGGATGTGTGCACGCTAGCCATATGCTAAAAAATACAATTTATTTTTTAGGCATTAGGGTGGGTCTGGGGCATGTTCTGCACTAATTGTTAGTGCAACTAAGCGATTAGAAAGTGCTTAGCACAAGAGCCCTTACCGCCCACAGAATGGATGGTGGTAGGGGCTCACGCACTAATGGCAAAATTAACATGTGGCCATTAATAAGGAAAATAGAAAAAAAAAAAATCAGCCATTTTAGCCCAGCGGTAAAAATGGCCTTAGTGCATAAGCATGACCTGTGTAAAGACACACTAAGGCCACTTTTACTGATGGTTATTCATTTATTTGTTGCATTTATATCCCACATTTTCCCACCATTTTGCAGGCTCAATGTGGCTGACATATTACCGTAAACGGCGTTAGCCGATTCCGGTCTGAACAAATGGTTTGGATTAATTCAAAGCGATAGTGTGGTAGAATGAGGTACACATATGGTAGATAAAGTTAGGGGGAACTTAGATAGGGAGAGGGGGGAAGAAGAGTAACGTAATGTCCTTTATGGTCTTTGGTTACATTGTATCAGGTATTTTATATTGGGTTGGTGGGGTATGCTCTTACATTGTAGGTTGACACTGGAGAAGATTGTTGACTTTTATGTGAATATATTAAAGTTGTATTACAGATATTTTCCTTCTTACACCGGTGTCAGATGCTAAACAATTACTTTCTCGAGGTAAGAAGGCAATTCTTACTCAATTTCATCTGACTGCTGCATTTGACACAGTGGATCATTTCTCCTGTTGTTTAAACTCAGTCTCCCCGATATTCAGCTAACAATGGGCAGTACTTTGCCCACTGATGGCGTTAAACCTAGACATTCAATGCAGGGCCATTACTGGCAACCGGCATTGAATCTCTGGGGGGGGGGGGGGGGGGTTAGCCACTTAACACAAACTAGTTAAGCCAATATTCACCAGCTAAGTTATAGTACTTAAAGATAAGACTGCTAAAAGGGCACCATAGAGTAAGCATGAAGGACAAACTTTCCTACCAGCTGAAGCCCACCATGTGCTGTAGCGCAAGAGAAACCTCTTTCTCCCATTCTCTTTAATGTTTGTATGAATTCTCTTGATATTAATCTACTGGATCTGAATTTCACATTTTTAATGATATGCAGACAATATATTATTAAACCTAAAGCAAATGGTTTTCTTTCAGACAGCCATTGCTGTTGATAAATTGGTGGAAAACTGGAGTACCCAGTACAAATTGAAACTTAATAAGGAAAAAAACAAGTTTCTTTGGTTGAGTACTTCAACTTCTATACATTTGCCATCTGGTGTATCCTATCCATTTGAGATATCTATTAAGAAACCAGGTATTTTTCTTGATACCACTTTAGTTATGAATCAGCAGGTTAATTCGGTTGAGAAAAAAGTGTTGAAGATTACGGCAATTACGGTTACCCCTTAATTCTATAAAAGTGATCAAAAATTGCACACACAATTTAATTGAGTAACAAGTCAATTAGTGCCAATAACTGTTTTTTTAACAAGCAATTGGCACTAATTGAAATCAATTAAGATGTTCACACCTAAATTTTGTGTATGTCCTGGAAAAGGGGATGTGGAAATGGGAGGTCATGAGTGGTTCAGGACAGATCATGTACGTGGTTTTTGGTTACATGAGCAATTATAGATGAAGGGTGTTCTACATGTTAAATTTAGGCAGGGACATTTGCATTACATTTTTGTTGGTGTAAAACAACGCGCCTAAATTTACAAACAACTCCGGGACTTCAGTCACTCTATATAACCCCCCATTTCCCTATGTCTCCATGTCCATCTTCCTACGTGCTCTCCTCCATATTCAGCCTCCCCCTTCTGTCTCTCTCATCTCCCTATGTTCCCCTGTGTCCAATATCAATTCTTCATCTTTCTATGACCCCTCCCCTCATCCATCCAGCACCTCCTTTCTCTGATCCGAGGCAGGAGGTTTTGACCTCGGAAATTCACTCAAAACATATAGGGCCCTGTTTACTAAGTCAAGCTAGCCTTCTTAGCACACACTAAAATTAGCACATGCTAAACACTAGAGAGACCCATATGTTCCTATGGATGACTTAGCATTTAGCAAGCTGTTTTGCCTTTTAAGAATGAGCCAGTGGTCTAACAACCAGTTTGAGATCAGGACTGCTTAGACCTAAAGGGGCTTAATAGAAGACAATGTGGGTTTAATAGGGAATAAGAGAAGGATATCATCTGCATAGAAATTAGCTGAAATCCTAGAGGATTGGATCAGACTGGCTAGAGGTTGAATAAGAGGGGATAGAACAGAACCCTGCAGGACACCATTAGATAGGAAGTAAGGGGAAGAAATACCGGGATACCTTTGCCACTCTCAAGGCTATCACCTCACACTGTCTAATCATAGAGCTGCTATTGAGTTAGACTACTGCAATTCTTTAAGTCGTGGCCTACCCAATTTGAGCTTCAAATCATTGCAGAAAGCCAAAAACGTAGGTGCCAGCCTCATCACTGGCTCTTCTCGCTTCCAATACATTATCTTAAAGACTTACATTTATCGAGTCACAGATTAAAGTTTAAAAACGCTTCTGTTAATCCATAAAGCACTGAAACATGATGCTGCAGCTGCATATTACTTATCCACCATTTTCAATGTATATAAACCTGATAGATCACTGAGATCTGAAGAGGCAATATTGAGATCAGGAATAGCAGATTTTATATTGCTGGTCTCAGCAAATGGAATTGACTTCCATCATACATCCACTGACAGACATATCTACCTGAGGAAGCACGTAACAGCTCATTTGTTTTCATTAGCATACAATATACATAATATCGCTTTAGTTGCATGTAGGGTGATGAAAATCTATGGGAGACAACAGCAAAAAGTGATTCATTTACTTTATTGTAGGCAATTTTACTAATTGTAGGATAAATTGTGAATCAGCAACTCTGTTTTATGGAATGTGAATAGTGCTATTTTAAGAATTTTTAATATTGTACAATGTTTTATTGAATTTATGTATGTTATATTTTGTGATCACAGTGGCCTTAACCCATTAGTGCCCAATGTTCCTATAATGAGCTCCCACATGGGAACGTTGGGCACTAATGGGTTAGAGTGAAATAAAAATATACCCTAAGTTGGAGAGTCATAAATTTGCTAAATAAATTAAATACCTCAATGCATACAGAGAAACTTCTCAGGCTTCTAAAAGAGATTCCTCAAGTGTTATTAAATTCTTAGGTGCCCATGGCAGGGGAGTCACACATACAGCCCGGGGGCCATTTCCAGCCCCCTTAGCCCTGTCACCCATCGCATAGCAGATTTTCCATCACAGAAATTGTGGTTGTGGTAGAAGCCTTAATTGAGGCACTGGAAATCATAGCAGTGGTGGAATCAGGATTGGGACAGCACATCATCATCATCAGTGGCAGAAGCAAGGACTCTCATTATCTTCTTTCCTACCCTGTGCCAGCACATCTCAACCCATTAGGAGGAAGAGAAAGAGGAGGAGGAGGAGGAGGACATTGGCAGTGCAGCACCTTGGGCCATATCTTCTTTCCTCTGCTCCCAGATCTGTTCTGTCCTAAACTATGCAGCACTGTGGTGGCCCATACAGTTCAAAGCACAACCCAATGGGTCTGGACAACACAGGAGGAGGGCAAGGCCCACGGTGCTACACTACCACGGCCCTTCTCCTAACAAGCTAGGGTGAGTTGCATATAGTGGGAAGGAGGAAAGAAAAGAAGAGCTTCTGCTACTGCAGATATACAATTCTGGTCCCGATTCTGCTACTGCCATAAAATGGGGCTATGAATAAGGGTAAGCTCAGATGGAGGAGCAAGAGAGTGATGGAATTTGAGGAGATGTGGGTTGTTGGGGGAAACTAAGAGAACTGGAAAGTCTGTCATGGGAGGGGGGATTGAGTGAATGAGGGTCTGCAAGGGGGGAGCAAAAGTAAAGGGATCTGAGGTGCACGATGAGAGCGAGAGTACTACTGAGGATTAATCAGGGAGTGAAGCGATCAGACGGGGTAGGGAAGAGACGAGTGACAGGAATGGAAGTGCAATGGAGTGTGAGGTGGGATCATCCCTCTCTCTCTCAATCCCCTCCCCCTGTCTCCTCTGCTTCCTGATCCTCCCATCCTCCCTTCATTACCTCACTCACTGACCTTTCTTCTTTGAGATTCCCTTTTTCTCTATGCCCAACTCCCTTCTTTTTCCACTTCCCCCTCAAAAAAAAATGTGCACACAAAAATGTTCACAAAAAAAACCTAATTTTTATTAATATCAAATTTTTTACTTAAGAAACTATATGAACCATTATGCAAATCACCCTCTCCTTCGAAAGGCGGTATATCAAGTCCCATTCTCTTCCAATCAGCCTGCTGAAAGTATGTATTTGTACAGTGCAGCCTATCACTAAAATGAGTCTGACATCCCCACCCTATAGACTCTTACAATTAGGCTGTTTCATGCACATGTCCCTTCAATGTTTAACCCTGTTACAGTCAGCTTGAACCAATATCATTACTTAAAGAGCTTTGCTCTCAGCTCTGGTATCAGAAGCAGCTTATCCATACTCTGAAGGTAAAACAAACTAACACAGTACCTCCCTCCCACACCCACCACAATCCAAATAAGTGTTCACTGCAACAGTATCCACCTAAAATGGGTTTGTTAATTTTCGTGGCTACAAACTAGATATAAGACACGAGTTAAATCCAAAATTTTGGAATAACGTACTTAAAGTGGGGGCAAGATGTATAAGTTCGGAGTCACATGCGAAAAAGCACACACAAACAAGTGTAAATGCTAAGGAAACAAACATTATTATAAAAAGAATTCAACAGACCTGACTAAAAAAGCCACTCCTTGTACATACTAGATTATGTACCCTTTTGAAGTAAAAATAACATTTTAATTTAAATTAATTACTCTTCTCCATATCTCTATTAGTTTAACAGGATCCAGGTGCTCTCCTTTCCCCAGTAGCTCTAACACCCTTACCAAGTCCTGTTAGGATATCTCTGACTCTGAGCAGTTCATTAAAAGGGCCTAGCAGGTAGCAGGTAACAGGCACAGGGCGCCAAGATCTAAACACTGAAACATCTGTTTTATTATTCACTTCATTGTGCCTTGAACAAGGAAGACATAACCGTATACTCACAAGCATGGATTTCAATATAGATGATATTCAAGTCACCTAATATATATAATCAAATACTGCCTTACAAGATCCAAAAACAACATACAGGCCTCAGTTAAAAAAAAAACACTGATAATACATTATTTCCTAACTTGCTCTCTGCCATGCCCTTCATTATGGTTAAAAGCAGCAATAAAATAATTTGCATAAAGAACGCACCCTAACTCGGATAGAATGCGGGGGTAACAATACGCACAGCCCCCTCCCCTCCCCTCCCTGATGTGTCAGTCTGCAAACGCAATGCAGCTCGTTCCGTTCAGGTTCTAAAACTGCACCCAGTACAAAACGGCAGCTTAGCTGAAGTGCTCTAAAGACTGACAGGTTAATGAATTACCATGTTTCCCGTAGTAGTTTCCTTCTCCTTCAGCTGCCATATTTCTGTGCCCTGCTCACGCCAGCCAACTCTCTCACAGTGGAGCATTAGCAGGGTCTGATCTCCGTGCCGAGGCTCCAGTCCCTCCTCCCATCAGGCTCCGATCTACAAGGTACTATTTACTTACTGTTGGTTTAAAAATAAAGCTGAGTGAGCGGCACAACCTGCATCAGTTTATAGTGGGAATATGCAGGCAGGCAGAGCTTTCTGGTGGTTAAAAAAAAAAAAAAGAAGACGCTTTCTATCATCCCTTTTTGAGAAAATGCCAGCCCATCCATAAAAATCCAGGCAGTCACTGAAAAGGGTATGCTTCCAGCAACAAACTTTCTTTGATAGACTGGGGTGCCACCTCCCAACCCACACAGTATTTATGGGTAAAAATCCAGACAGACAGGAGGATAAAGGCATTATTGTTAGGCTATATACCACTGGAGATCTGTGTAAAGTGGTTGGTTGGATAACTGATTCTCACTCGCTGAGAAAGCTTAATACAGTAGCTCAGCCAATTGGAATGTAGCTCCTAAAGGTGCCCTGGTGGTCTCATGCTAATCCAAAAGAAGCTGGATTCTCCAAGCCTGCCCTTGGCACACACGCTGCATTGCTGAAAACTGGGAGTTCAGCTGATTAAAATATTGAAGTTCAACAGAAATAAAGAATTTTATTTTCTGAAAATGTAGATTTCTGTAGCACTGCTCCTATAAGATTGGTTTCATATTGACTGTTAAATCTCTAGACTGTGGTTTTTTTGTTTTTTGCATTTCTAAACCATCCAGCTCTGTTAGGATGCCTTGTCTTTGTCTTTGCAGTTTGCTGTACCCTGGCCTAGTCAGAAGGGTTTCTTTCATTTTCTACTTGTGGTTACAGTTTGAAACAAGATTGTTCTAGCAAAATAGTACTACTATTTTTTTTTAATATCACAATAACAAGGAACACAACTGCCAAATTCATGAGGTCCAGGAGGGGCCTGATGCAAGAGTAAATCTTCCTAACTGCTTGAAGGTGCAAGTTTTTTGTTTTTTTTGTTACATTTGTACCCTGCACTTTCCCACTCATGGCAGGCTCAATGCAGCTTACATGGGGCAATGGAGGGTTAAGTGACTTGCCCAGAGTCACAAGGAGCTGCCTGTGCTGGGAATTGAACTTAGTTCCTCAGGACCAAAGTCCACCACCCTAACCACTAGGCCACTCCTCCAAGTGGGATTTGGATTTTGCTCATGCCTTTTCTCTGTAGTTCAAGGCAGTGGCGTACCAAGGGGGGGGGGGCGGTTCGCCCCAGGTGCATGCCGCTGGGGGGTGCCGCGGCGCGCGCCTGCTGCGAGAGTTCGCTAACTTCTCTCGTTCGCTGCAGCTCCCTCTGCCCCGGAACAGGAAGTAACCTGCTCCTTTCCTGTTCCGGGGCAGAGGGAGCTGCAGCGAACGGGCAAAGTTAGTAAACTCGCAGCAGGTGCGTGTTGCGGCACCCCCCCCCAGCGGCATGCACCCGGGGGGGTCTTTCGCCGGGGGTCCGCACTGCATCGGGGGGGGGCGCCGCCCCGGGTGTCCGCCCCCCTAGGAACGCCACTGGTTCAAGGCAAGTTGCATAGGGAAGCAGATTTTCAGCTTCCTTAGATATCCCTCCCAGTCTCTGCTGATTTCTCCTCCACCTTAGTTTGTCCCTATACCTCTCCCTCTCTTTTATTCCCCTTTTAGTTTCTGTTCCCAGGGCTGGCCCTACAACCAGACAGACTAGGGATCTGCCTAGGGTGGCAGGTTTTCGGAGAGGCAGTTCCAGCATAGATGGCAAAGAATTCCTTTAAAAGCCAATGTCACTGGCTAGTCTTTCATCATGTGTGTTACGACACTAAAAGCCCACCACTCACATTGGCTTTTAAAGAACTTCCTTGTAGTTGCCTTTCCTGCTTGCACTACTGTCACTGCCCTTCCCCCAAGTTTGTATTACGTTTCAACTCCTTGCACTGATGGGGGTGCAAACATTGATAGCATGGGAAGGGAATGGGGGAGATGCTAGACACCTCAGAGAAGGGGAAGGGAATGGAGGGAGACGCTAAACACCTGGAGTAGAGAGAGAAAGTCAGTGATGCTATACACCTTTGGGAAGGGGAGGGAAAGAGAGAGATGCTAGACACTTGGGGAGAGAAAGAGAGAGAGAGAGAGAGAGAGAGAGAAGCTGACCACAGGAGGTAGGGGAGGTGAAATGCTTGGCTGATGGTCCAAGGGTTGTGAATGCTCTAGAGGACAAACCATCTATTTCTTAAGATTTGCCATCAGGGGTGTAGCCAGACTACAGATTTTGGGTGGGCCTAGGCAAGAATTGGGTGGGCACCAAGTGTTCTCCCCCCCCCCCCCCAAAAAAAAAAATTATCTCAGCTGGTGGGAAAACGCTTCTTTCCACCTTGGCAGCAGGCATGCACTGAAAACTCAGCATGCGCAGGTGCCAGTGTCATGGAGAGTAGCATTTTCATTACCATCAGGGGAAAATCTTCAGCTGGCGGAGCTTGGGATTCCCACCAGTTACCACTAAACATGTGCTACTGTTGGGTGGGCCTGAGCCATAAATGGGTGGGCCCTGGCCCAGCCAAGCCCACCTGTGCCTACGCCACTGTTTGCCATGCTAGGTCAGACCATAGGTCTATCTAGCCCCATATACTGTTTCTAGCAGTGACCAATCTAGGTCAGAAGTACCTGGCAGAATCCCAATAAGTAGGAAGATGACATGCTAACACCCCACAAGGATAAACAATGGCTTTCCCTAGGTCTACCTAAACAGTTTATGGGCGTTACCTCCATGAACTTATCCAAAACTTTTTAAAACCAAGCTACAGTAACTGATTTTACCACATGCCCCAGCAAAATGCTCAGGCTTAACTGTTTGTTAGTGAAAAAAATATTTTCTCCTGTTTTAAAACTCTAACTTCATGGTGTGACCCCTGGTCTTTGTACTTTTTGAAAAAAAAAAAGTAAACAGCTGATCTCTGTGTTTACCCATTCTACTCCACTCAGGGTTTTGTAAACCTCTATCATATACCCCTCAACCATTATCTTCTTTAAGCAGAAGCGCTTTACGCTCTTAAACCTTTCCTCATATGAGGGAAGTTCCATCCCCTTAATCATTTTGGTCACCCTTCCTTGTACCTTTTCTAATTCCACTATATGGTTTTTTTTTAGCTGTGGCAACCAGAATTGCATTCAATAATCAAGGTGAGGTTGCACTATGGAGCAATACAAAGGTATTATAATGTTCTTAATTTTATTTTCTATTCCTTTCTAATAATTCCTAACGTTCTGTTCATTTTTTTGGCCACCACTGCAAATCAAGCAGAAGACTTCAATGTATTCTCCATAATGACACCTAGATCTTTACTTGGGTGGTGACTCTTAGGGTCCTGTTTACTAAGTCACGCAATACGCACACTCGTGTTTTTAGCACACGCTAAAAACTAGTGCATGCTAATGTTAGAGACACCCATAGGAATATATGGGTGTTTCTAGCATTTAGTGTGTGCTAAAAACGCTAGCATACATTAGTAAACAGTGCCCTTAATGTGGAACCTAGCATCAAATACCTATAGTTTGGGTTATTCTTCCCATTATGCCTCACTTTGCACTTGTTCACATTAAATTTCATCTGCCACTTGGATGCCCAGACTTTCAATCTCATAAGGTCCTCCTGCAATTTCTCACATTCCATTATACGATTTAACAACATTGAATATTTGGTGTCCTCTATAAATTTAATCACTCACTCACTTGTTGCTCCCATTTCCAGATCATTTATAAACATATTTTAAAAATACCAGTTCTAGTATAGATCCTTCTAAGTGTTCAGTAATTTTGTTCTTTATAATAACTTTCTACATTTTGACCAGCACCGACATCAAGCTTTCATGGATCACCCCAGAACCCTGTATACATTTTTAAAAGAAATTGGCATTACATTGGTCACCTTCCAATCATCAGATACCAGGTGATTTTAATGACAGGTTACAGTTACATTTTTGTGTACCATCTGGTCCAGTTACATTTTTTAGTTCTTCCAGTACCCTGGGGTGTATACCATCTGGTCCAGGTTCTTCCTCTTGTCGATTTTAGCTCAGTACATCTTCCAGGTTCACTAAGATTTGTTTTGGTTCTTCTGTATCATCAGCCTAGAATACCATTTCTGGTCAGGGGCGTAGCCATGGGTGTGCATGGGCCCACCCAGCAGCCGTGCGCAACTTACAGCCAGCATGGGAAAAGCAAGCAGTGCTCCCACAGTCCTGCATCTCCCTCTCTCTGTCCTATAATGAGCTTCTTTATTTAAAGGATCCCCAGCAATGGCAGTGATTCCTACATGCTGCTTGCAGCTGACCTGGAAGCCTTCTCGCTGCCACATCCCATCCCATCCCCCTCTGACACTGCCCCTTTAAAGAGAGAAACTCATTAACGTAGATGACAACAATGGAAGAGAAAGGCTGGACAATGGGAGGGAGCAAGGGAAGAGAGGGAGAATTGTTCAACATGGAAAGGGAGAAATTCTGCATGAAGGGGAAAGGGGCAAGAAAGGGAGAGATACTGCAAGGAGGGGGGAGAGAGGGAGAGATACACAGAGGGGGAGAGGGGCAAGAAAGGGAGAGATGCTGCATGGAGGGGGAGAGGGGCAAGAGAGGGAGAGATACTGCACAGAGGGGGAGAGGGGCACAGAGGGGGAGAGGGGCAAGAGAGGAAGAGATGCTGCACGGAGGGAGACAGGGGCAAGAGACGTCAACGAGGGGCATTTTCGATATTATGTCTAAATCCGACTTTGGACGTTTTACTGAAAACATTTGGGGTGGTTATTTGGGGATGGGGCTGACACTTTCCACTACAAGTGTAATAGAGTAGATTACGAGCTTGGGTCACCATCTCTACAGTGCACTGCACCCACGGGTGTAGCCAGACCTTGCATTGGGAGGGGGCCAGAGCCCAAGGTGGGGGGGGGGAACATTTTAGTCTGCCGCCCTGCTGCCACCTCGCCGCTCCCCACCCACTGCTGCAGCAAAGTACGTTGGCCCGCAGGGGTCCCCAACCCCCACCAGCTGAAGCCTTCTCCAGTGCCAGTCTCCGGCACCTCCAAAATTGCCTGCCCTGCTCTCTCTTCCTCCTCACGTCCTGCATGCTCCTTTTAATGAAACTAAGCAAGAAGGGGCCCAGAGGAAATTTGGGGTGCGGCCCCAAGTAGCTACGCCACTGACTGCACCGACCACTAGGCCATTTCAGGACCTGCTTGCGGCTCTAATAGGACTGGCCATAACATCAGATGCTGTCATAGAGGCTGGTATATACTGTTTCATTTACATCTTTGTGGGGTAGAAGGGGGTCAGTGACCACTGAAGGAGTAAGATAGTGTCATATTCCTGCAGTGGTCATCTGGTCATTTAGGGCACTTTCTTGTGGCTTATTTGTTCATAAAACGGTTCTAGACCAAAACATCCAACTTACAGCCCTGGATGTTTTTGTTTTGTTCCATTATTGCAGAAGTGTTAGGGACACCCAGATCCCACCTTTAACACGCCTGACACACCCCCTTGTGATTTGAACACACTTCTGATAAACATCCTAGAAAAATGTCTAAAAACTGGTTTTGAAAATACCAATTTATTTATTTATTTATTGCATTTGTATCCCACATTTTCCCACCTCTTTGCAGGCTCAATGTGGCTTACAATATAACATGATTAATGGAGTTGGTTAGAAATTAGACAATTAGTGTTATAGAAAGATTTTGGGTCACATGGTAAAGATATATATGGTAGAAATATTAACAAGCAGATAATGTAATACAATTTTAAGTGTATATAGAGGTAGAAATATAACTCACAGATAATATAAGACAGTTCTGAATGTCTGTAGAGGAGTTGTGTACATTCACATTTGTTGGTCTTTGTGGTATGCCTTATCGAAGAGATGGGTCTTCAGTAGTTTACGGAAGTTAGTTAATTCGGATGTTTTTGTGAGAAAAACATCCAAATGCAGATTTATGCCACTTTTTGGACATTTTTCTCTTTTGAAAATGAGCTCCAATGTATACAGATGTCAAAGGATGTATTTTACAGTTTAATCAGAGGGTGCCCCACTTACTGTAATGTTTCTCCGTCACCTCCTCTTTCTCTTATATTTCTCTTATATTTTATGTTCGTTGGATTTAGCTTGCCTTTTTTTCAGTTGTAGCTCAAGGTGATTACATATAGGTACAGAAGGTATTTTTTGTCCCCAAAGGGTTTACAGTCTAACCCTGTACCTGAGACAATAGAGGTTTAAGTGATTTGCCCAAGATCACAAAGAGGGGCATTTTCAAAAGAAATGTGTAAATCAGAATGTGGACGTTTTACAAAAACGTCCAAATTCCGAACAGGAAAGAAGGTCATTTTCAAAAAAAGATGGATACTTATCTTTTGTGTTTGAAAATACATTGGACGTCCTGTGATTTGGACGTCCTTGTTTTTGGTCAATTTTCGAACAAAAGACGTCCAAATGCAAAACATCCAAAACAGAAGAGGAGTGACTTAATGGTTAGTACAACGGGCTTTGATCCTGGCAACATGGGTTCAATTCACACTGCTGCTCCTTGTGATTTTGGGCAAGTCAAATGCACAAGGGGCATTTTTGGATATGACATCTAAGTCTGAATTTGGACGTTTTTTGTAAAACGTCCAAAATCAGAACGGGAAATGTCATTTTCTACAAAAAAAAAGTCTATCTTTTCCTTTTGAAAATGCTGTTTGGAAAAATGTTTTGTGATTTGGGGGAGTAAAGGGAGGTGATCCCCGATTCCCTTCAGTGGTCATCTGGTCATTTGGGGCACCTCTTCTGTGGAGTACAGGAGTAGCCTAGTGGTTAGTGCAGCAGACTTTAATCCTGGGGAAGTGGGTTCAATTCCCACTGCAGCTATTAGCTATAAAAACAAGTCTAGCTCAAAACTCTTTGTTTTGTTCCATTATTGCTGAAAGATGTCCATGTCTTAGGAATGCCCAAGTCCCACCTTGAACACGCCCCCTTGAGATTTGGACATCCTTCTGACAGACTTCAGAGAAAGACATCCAAAAAGAGGTTTCGATAATACTGATTTGAACGTTTCTGTGAGATAAACGTCCAAATGCTGACTTATGTCACTTTTTGGACGTCTATCTCTGTTACGTCTGTGCTCACCTCGCCCTCTGGTGGCCAGAACTGGTGGCTGCCATGGACTATCACCTGTTCCAGACTTTAGCCTAGTCCAGTCCGGATCTTCCAGGCTGCCGGATTTGTCTGTCTTGTTTGACTCTGCGCAGTTTCCGTAGTGGCCTGGTGATTGCTGCAGCTGAACCTCAGTTGCTGCTGGGCTTATTAACCATTTGGAATCTCTCTGGCTTTGCCTTTGCATCGTCTAAGGCCCTGGTATGTTGGTGCTTGCTGCACTTCAGCCTGAGTTTGTTTCCTTGTTCTAGTTTCTTGCCTGAAGTTCTTGCCTGTTTCTAGTTAGTCTATGTTTAGTTTAGGGTTTGCTTGTTTCTTAGTCTTGCTCCTTGTTTGTAGTTCTTTGTGTAGTGCTTAGGTTTCTGTGTTGCCTGTCTTTAGTGGCTGTTTGCAGCTTTTAGTTCTTTCCCTTGTTTGTCAGTGTTTGTTTCCTGCTTTTGTGGCTGCTTGCAGCTTCCAGTTTCTGTCCCCTAGCTTGTCCATTCCCTGCCTTGTGTTGTCTTTTTCTGTGTATCCTAGCCCAGTTTCCTGCCTTGCTGCCCATGTTTATTCCTTTTCCCTCTGACCCTCAGTCCCTGTGCTGCCTAGATGTTATCCAGTCCTGCCTTGCCCAGTAAGTCCTGCCGGCCACCTGCAGCCAGGAGCTCAACTCCTGGTGAAAAATGGCCAAGTGCAGGTGAAGTTTAAGGGTACCTGCTCTGCTTAAGTCCTGCCTGTTTGCCTCTGCTGCAACTCCAGTCCGGAGTTCCAGTCCTGTTCTGCCTAATCGCCAGTGTGGGGTGGTTTTGCCTGCCACTGCCGCTCCTCGGCAGTAGCCCAAGGGCTCACAAACCCAGTTCCAGCTTTGAGAACGTGACAATCTCTTTTGAAAATAAGCCTGATAGAGTCACAGTAGGATTTGATCTGGGCTTCCCTGGTTCTCAGACCACTGCTCTTCTAGATAACACTCAGTGAGTTATTTCCCCCATCTAACAAAATTAGCTTTTCATGGTCTAGAACTCTCATTTTTGAATGCACCATCACTACAGGATTGTTTCAGGAGGGGTGGTGTTGGTAGGACTGGTTCAAAAAGGTTCTGGTGCCCTGTACCAACATTTTGTTTTTGTTCCCCTGTCTCAGGGCCAGTCTTGAAGTACGAGCAGCCTGGATGGACCGTTCGGGTCTATCTGCCATCATTCACTATGTTACTATGTATATATATGAGCTGCAGAGATCTTAGAGCTCATACTGTGAGACTGGCCTTGGGCTGAAAAGAAGCCAGTATTTTAACTTACATGCCATTGCTTATCCAGTTTTTGGACCTACAGTAGCTTCTTGTCCTTCATAAATTAGCATTTTCAGAGCTTGCACTGCTGAAGACATGTCTTCTCTTCCTATTTGTGCATGTGCAGATGCTGCACCCTACCACTTCAGTTGCAGTCAATAGGAAGGCTGCAAGCTGAGCAGGCCATTAGTCAACTCTTGAGCGGAAATACAAACCCAGCTCTAACGGAACCCTGAACTCTCCAGTCTACTCAGTTTCAGTCACCTAGAAAAAACTACCATCATCCAACAAACTCTTCTATATGAGAATGAAGTCTGGATTCTGTAACAAAACCAGATATGAGAAAAATCTCAATATAAGCCTGTACTTCCACCTCTATAATATAACACACACTCCACAGTCCCCAATAATGAAGCTAGGATATTTCCTGTTTCAACCCAAAAGTGAGGGGAGCTCAAGTACGGTAGTCAGCAGCTAATGAAGCATACAGCAGCCAAAGAAACAAACAAAAAAAAATGATGAATGCAGGAAGAACACTAAACACCAAATGTTTTTATTTATTATGCAGGTAGTCTCCCAAAACGTTTACTGCAAATTGGAGCCCTTATGCAGGCTCTTAGCTGTAAAACAGCAGTTACTGTGTGAATGTTTCAAGTCACTCCTCATTCTGATGCTCTCTTTGCATCTTTTTTTTTTGTTTTGTTTTGTTTGCATAGCAAAGAGACTGAGCGATAAATCATGAAATGCATTTCTTTTTCCCTCTGACAAATTTAGGGGCCCTTTTACTAAAGCGCACCCCAAACTGGTCTGCGCTGGTGTAGGCGCATGTTTTGGATGCGCACTGGTCCATTTCCTCAGCCCACCTAGAGAAAAGGGATTTTTTTTTAATGTGCCGGAAAATGGACGTGTGGCAAAATGAAAACCAGGACACGTCCCATTTTTGGCCTGAGACCTTAACGTCACCCACTGACTTAGCGGTAAGTCTCACACACTAACCAGGCGGTAATTTTTTTTTTGTTACATTTGTACCCCGCACTTTCCCACTCATGGCAGGCTTAATGCGGCTTACATGTACAGGTAATTATTTGTACCTGGGGCAATGGAGGGTTAAATGACTTGCCCAGAGTCACAAGGAGCTGCCTGTGCCTGAAGTGGGAATCTAACTCAGTTCCCCAGGACCAGAGTCCACCACCCTAACCACTAGGCCACTCCTCCACTCCACTAGTAAGCATCCAGCCAACTGCCGATTACTGCTGGGTAAGTGCCTTGCGGTAGAAAATAGAAAATATTTTCTACCACGAAAAATAGAATTACCGACAGGAGCACGCAGTAGCCGGGCGATAGTACCAACTTGATGCGCGTTGGACATACATAGGCGCCTACGTGCCTTTGTAAAAGGGCCCCTTAATTTCTCACAAATGCTGGGAGCTCCTCCCAGTTGGCTATTCCCACCAACGCTATCCATTCTAAGCAAATATGGGTGCTGCTGTGCCAACTACTACCAGAATCTTATGCAAACACCACAAGGGCACAGCAAAATCAACAAAACTGCCGAGCTGATATTTGTTCACATGTACTAAATGGTTTTCCCATTTTAGGCCTGATTTATCAAGGACTTTTCCCATACAAAATAAGAGAAAACCTTTTCTAAATCAGATCTTTGTGTCTATAGGAAAAATGTTTCATACATCTGGTCCACTGTGAGCAATCTATTACTATTTTACATTTCCTAAAATCCTACCCAATGCATGTCAATGTTGCATCATTGTGCGTGATTATTATAGGATCTCATGCGGCCTTGCCTTATAATCACAGTCTGTTTAAGCACAACAGAGAAGCAGGGAGCCTACCGCTTACAGTATCACACTGGGCCTGGCTCTCTGCCCTGATTTTCACAAAGATTCATACAATCAATTTCTACAGTATATTGCCAGTTCAAAATGGAAAACCTGCTTACCGGTTGTCTGAATAACATGATTAACAAGTTCAGAAGCAGTATTGCAGCTTTAGCTGATTGAAATTCACTCACGCTTCGCATCAACCTTGCCAGTCATCGATTAAACAGTTCTAATAAACTGCTGCTTTCCATTTAAAACTTCATTAGTCTCCTTATGGCTTGTTGCCTGATTACCCAAACAGCAAAGACACCATCGTGTGGCTGTAGAGGGTGCTGCTGCTGTATGAAGGAAGGATTCTGAATTTATGGTGTCTGCACTGAAACATAAAGAATGCTTCTCTTCCCTAACAAAAAAATAAACAAATCAATAAAATGATTCTGAACTTAGGTATCAAAGACATAAGAGAGCAAGCTCACTGTGACAAGATCCACACAAGATCTTCTGCCTCTGACTTACTATAGGTGTAATCTGGAAGCCAAAGAATACACTGTATGCCTCTTATTTCTAAATATATACAGTGGGGGAAATAAGTATTTGATCCCTTGCTGATTTTGTAAGTTTGCCCACTGACAAAGACATGAGCAGCCCATAATTGAAGGGTAGGTTATTGGTAACAGTGAGAGATAGCACATCACAAATTAAATCCGGAAAATCACATTGTGGAAAGTATATGAATTTATTTGCATTCTGCAGAGGGAAATAAGTATTTGATCCCCCACCAACCAGTAAGAGATCTGGCCCCTACAGACCAGGTAGATGCTCCAAATCAACTCGTTACCTGCATGACAGACAGCTGTCGGCAATGGTCACCTGTATGAAAGACACCTGTCCACAGACTCAGTGAATCAGTCAGACTCTAACCTCTACAAAATGGCCAAGAGCAAGGAGCTGTCTAAGGATGTCAGGGACAAGATCATACACCTGCACAAGGCTGGAATGGGCTACAAAACCATCAGTAAGACGCTGGGCGAGAAGGAGACAACTGTTGGTGCCATAGTAAGAAAATGGAAGAAGTACAAAATGACTGTCAATCGACAAAGATCTGGGGCTCCACGCAAAATCTCACCTCGTGGGGTATCCTTGATCATGAGGAAGGTTAGAAATCAGCCTACAACTACAAGGGGGGAACTTGTCAATGATCTCAAGGCAGCTGGGACCACTGTCACCACGAAAACCATTGGTAACACATTACGACATAACGGATTGCAATCCTGCAGTGCCCGCAAGGTCCCCCTGCTCCGGAAGGCACATGTGACGGCCCGTCTGAAGTTTGCCAGTGAACACCTGGATGATGCCGAGAGTGATTGGGAGAAGGTGCTGTGGTCAGATGAGACAAAAATTGAGCTCTTTGGCATGAACTCAACTCGCCGTGTTTGGAGGAAGAGAAATGCTGCCTATGACCCAAAGAACACCGTCCCCACTGTCAAGCATGGAGGTGGAAATGTTATGTTTTGGGGGTGTTTCTCTGCTAAGGGCACAGGACTACTTCACCGCATCAATGGGAGAATGGATGGGGCCATGTACCGTACAATTCTGAGTGACAACCTCCTTCCCTCCGCCAGGGCCTTAAAAATGGGTCGTGGCTGGGTCTTCCAGCACAACAATGACCCAAAACATACAGCCAAGGCAACAAAGGAGTGGCTCAGGAAGAAGCACATTAGGGTCATGGAGTGGCCTAGCCAGTCACCAGACCTTAATCCCATTGAAAACTTATGGAGGGAGCTGAAGCTGCGAGTTGCCAAGCGACAGCCCAGAACTCTTAATGATTTAGAGATGATCTGCAAAGAGGAGTGGACCAAAATTCCTCCTGACATGTGTGCAAACCTCATCATCAACTACAGAAGACGTCTGACCGCTGTGCTTGCCAACAAGGGTTTTGCCACCAAGTATTAGGTCTTGTTTGCCAGAGGGATTAAATACTTATTTCCCTCTGCAGAATGCAAATAAATTCATATACTTTCCACAATGTGATTTTCCGGATTTAATTTGTGATGTGCTATCTCTCACTGTTACCAATAACCTACCCTTCAATTATGGGCTGCTCATGTCTTTGTCAGTGGGCAAACTTACAAAATCAGCAAGGGATCAAATACTTATTTCCCCCACTGTATTAGACGCATGAAAACACATACTGGTAAATCAACAAATATATAAAATACTAAAAATAAAGGGGGCTTATAATCCAAAGAAAAAACATCCAAAAAATGGTCTAATTGGCAGATGTGTGCTGGTGGTGGGGGATATACGAAAACATTTAAACCATATAATCAAAAATAGCAAAAGAAAAGTTTTAAGTCAGATATTCACCAAAAACAAAAATGTCTTCAGAAGGGGTATATGGTGGGGATCAAGGGCTGCATTACGTGATGGATGTTTTTTTGTGATAACGGATAGGAAAACAACTTCCTGGGGCTGGAAAGAAAAATGTCATGATTTAGACCTGCTTTAAAAACATCTAGGTCAAGGCAAAAACCTGTCTTTGGACCCACTTATGAATTTGCTGAGCCGGAGAGTGGAAAGGTGGAATTGGTCGAGTTGCTGAATGGTTTATTACCTCTGTTTCTTTGTCCCAATCTGAACCTTTTGACCCTCACATTTCCTGCCTTGCCTCCTCTATGTCTCACCTCCTCAAGTTCTTGTCAACACTTGCTAGCCCCCCCAGTCGCACCCATCTCTTGCTCTGTATCTGGCCCCCTTCCCCCACAACTCACTGTTCCCAAACCCCCACACCTCCCATTCTACATCCCTACCTTCTTGTCATCTGTCTCTGGTTGGTGCTCTGTTTGTCCAGCCCCAGTTTGTCACTGTGCTGTGTTGTTGCTGCTGCTGTTTTGTGTGAGCATTCTGTGCTATTGCTGGGAGAATGAGTGCTGTGTGCTGCTGCTGTGTGTGTGAGGACTGTTTGCTGTTGTGGGAGAGTGACTGCTTTCTGCTGTGTCTCACTAGGTGCAGTAGGTGGAGCTGTGTACAGTGGTGTTACTGGGTTGCACCTGTGGTGGTGGGACACCTGAACATCAATCATGGATGCACTGAATGTTATTGTGGCCGACCTGACACTTTGCTGGATGTGGATGACAATTTGGAGGGGAGGTACCCCTATCTGCGAGTATTTAGGCCCAGGACCTGCTTCCTGGACCTCATTGACCAGGAATGCCTCACTAGGTGCCACTTTGATAGGGATGCACCTCTGTGACCATCTACAACCCCTCCTCCGAGCCAGGACAAGCAGGAATAATCCAGTGCCAGTCCATCTTAAGGTCACAGCCTCCCTCATTTTTCTTGCCACTGGACCTTTTTGCAGACCTCACCCAGCCCACCATTTCCAACTGTCTTGCTCAGTTCTATGATGCCCTCCTTACCTACCCCACTACCACTCAGGCCCTCCAGAACAACATGACTCAGTTCTACATCATACTACTACTACTATAAATCATTTCTATAGCGCTACCATTCGTACGTAGAGCTTTACAATTGAACATGAAGAAAAGACAGTCCCTGCTCAAAAGAGCTTACAATCTAAAGCAGGACAGACAGACAGGACCAATAAGGATAAGGGTAGGACAGACAGAAGGACACATAGGGAAAGGGACTACTGGGCAACTGATTAAATGGTTTCCTTTCTTGTAGGCTGGGTAGCTTAATTGCAGTTACTGTAGGGCTGATATTCAGACTGCAGGAGGCAGCTCGGCAACGAACCCAGAAATTCAACGGCAGGCCATATCCAGCAACCAGAATTGAATTTCCATTTTTTTGGCCGCTAGGAACATAGCCTATTAAGCCAATATTCATCAGCTGACCGGCCAAGTTACAGCAGCCAAGATAGACCTGCTGTTTATGTGAGTCTATCTGGTTGCTAAACCCAGCTGGTCAGCCAACGAATATTGGCGCTAACCGGCTATGTCACACGACACAGCCAGTGACTGGACTAGCAGCTAACTGCTTAATATTCAGCCGAGATAGCTGGCTATCTTGCAGTGATTAGAGCTTAGCTGGCTTAAAGGCTATTTAACCGGCCAGGAGCTGTTCTACGTGGTGTACGTTTCTGTCATACCGCTGTTATGTTTTAATTTGGGATCTCATAGCCAACCTTTTGTACTCCTTGATGTGGACTAGTGGCTTATCAATGCGGATATTATTTATGTTGACTTTTCTTTGCATTTTCTGATTATGTTGTGTAATAATAACGATAAACATTTCAATTAAAAAAAAAGGAAAGAGGATAAAATCAAAGCAAAACTTATATGACCGTCACATCTTAAACCATAGACCACTTCCTCTCAGTCACAGATGTCATCAACCCCCTCCCCCTCCAGCACACTGGAATAGAAAATCATATCGCTCCATGAACATGAGGTCATATGTAATGCCCAAGGGGAGATTGTGGATGTGTGTGATTGCTACCCGAGGTCCACCCACGATACCTATAAACTCCAGAAATTTAGGAATCTACTACAGGTTTGGCAGAGGGGAGATCACCGGTGGCTGGCTCCTAGGTAAGCAGTACAGGGATTCCTAACCCCAATACCCACTCCCTCCCCTCCTAACATCGCCATACTCCTTCCATCACTATTCCCCCCCCCCTACAGGTGACAGAGGCTACCCCCTGCAAACCTGGCTCATGACTCCCATTGTCTACCCCCAAAATAAGGCAGAGGAGGAATACAACAAGAGCCATAACACCCACACCATCGTCGAATGGACCTTTGGCCAGCTCAGAAATAGATTTAGATGTCTTGATTGTTCCAGAGGGGAGCTCCTCTACAGCCCAGAAAAGGTTGCCAGTCTTCATGGCCTGCTGCATGCTGCACAACTTGGAACAGCAAAGAAGACAGCCCCTGACAGAGGACACATAGCAGCAGCAACCAGACCAATAGGATGATGGCCCCCCCACCCCCACCCCACCCCACCCAGAGAGCTGACCAGGGACCACAACAGCTGGGGGTCAGTGCCAGACACTCATACAGAGAAATTTTCCATTAATTTAAATGCAATATTTATTTGTGCTCACCATATCTTTAATATTCCCCACCACCAGCACACATGCACACACTACCACAGCATAGTAATTAAGTGCCTCATAGCCCTATCTCATCCTCCCTTTCCCCCCCTCCCCTGTCCCCTCTCAGGGGCCACATCTCCCACAACTCCCTCTACCTGCTGGGGATGGTCCAGGTCTTGCAGGAGCAAACAGTGTCAGAATCCTCCACTTTGGGGCTCCCACTGCCAGGGCTGTGCTGACCCGGTAAGCGAGGTAAGCATGGCAGGGGGGCGCTTCCCTCTGGGGGGCGCCGCCGCACCATGCCCACCTCGCTCGCCCTCCCCCAACATCCCTTTTCTTTTTTTTTCTTTTTAAATTTACCTCCATGGCGGCGGTTCCGGCAGAAGAAGGTGGAACACAGCGAAGGGAAGGCTAGACGTCGGAAGCGCCGCCTCCTTCCCTGACGCTGCGCTGCCGGAACCGCCGCCACGGAGGTAAATTTAAAAAGAAAAAAAAAGAAAAGGGATGTTGGGGGGAGAGAAGAGGGTGGGCAGTTGAACAATGGGAGCGGGAGGGCAGGGGAGAAACGACAGCAAGGATGCGAAGGGGGGGGGGAGAAGAGGGCGGGCCAGGCTGGGACATGGGAGAGAGAGGAGCATGGATGCGAGGGGGGGGGTCATGGAAAAGGATGAATGGAGGGGGCAGGGGACAGAGGAGCATGGATGGGCATGGATTGGGAGGGCAGGGCTCAGGGAGAGAGGGGAATTGTTGGAAAAGGATGAATGGAGGGGGCAGGGGACAGAGGAGCATGGATGGGCATGGATTGGGAGGGCAGGGAGAGGGGAATTGCTGGATAGGGATGAATGGAGGGAACAGATGGGCATGGATGGATATGTATTGCAAGGCAGGGCTCAGGGAGAGAGGGGAATTGCTGGAAAGGGATGAATGGAGGGGGCAGGGGACAGAGGAGCATGGATGGGCATGGATTGGGAGGGCAGGGAGAGGGGAATTGCTGGATAGGGATGAATGGAGGGGACAGATGGGCATGGATGGATATGAATTGCAGGACAGGGCTCAGGGAGAGAGGGGAATTGCTAGATAGGGATGAATGGAGGGGGCAGGGGACAGAGGAGCATGGATGGGCATGGATTGGGAGGGCAGGGCTCAGGGAGAGAGGAGAAATTGCTGGACATAGAGGGGAGGGAAGAGAGATGAAGGAGATGAAATGAGGGAAAAGGAAGAGAGGAGAAAAACTGCACATGGATGAAGAAAATAGGCAGAAGCTGAGGACCAGAAATGAAGAAGAAAGGAGGAAAGGAAAGAAATAAATGGAAAGGAAGCCCTGGAAACGGAGTTAAGAGGACAGATAGCAGCAGAATCAGATACTGGGCCAGCATGATCAGAAAAAGAAAGTCACCAGACAACAAAGGTAGAAAAAAAATCATTTTATTTTCATTTTAGTGTTTGGAATATGTCCACTTTGAGAATTTACATCTGCTATCTTATTTTGCAATGTATAGCAATTTCTTTCTAAGAATATTGCTGACAATTCCTGTCAGTGTGGCAAGTGGTGAGTGATCATTTTCACGGGGGGGGGGGGGGGGGGGGGGGCCGCCGCTGCCGCCAACTGATAGTCTGCAGGGGGGGGCGCCAACTGATAGCCTGCAGGGGGGCGCCAGAGACCCTAGGCACAGCCCTGCCTACTGCCTTCTGAGTCATTAGGAGATGCAACTGCTTTTGCTGTTTCATAGAAATTTGGCCACCTGTGGCTGAGCTGCTTCTGGGTCCGGCACCCAGCAATGCAGTGTGTGCTGTCCCTAGACTCAAGGCTCACCCACTGGCCTGGGATCCTGTAAGTCCAATCTGTGGTCGCTTGGATGGTGGTTGCTTGTCTGCAGCTCAGGCTGTTGCTGTGAAGTTAGGCTGGGTTGTGTGGTCACTGGGTGCCACTATGGCTAGTGTGGAGGGTGATGCTGCTGGAATGGTGGCCTCACCAGGTCCAGTGGGAGGGTCAGGCACCTGTTGGTGGGCAATGTGCTGGACAAGGCCTCAATGTAATTGTGGATATCTCGCTGGATCCCCAGAAGCAGCTGCCAGATATTACGCTCAACATTCCGGCTTTCCTGCTGCAGTCCTCTTAGGCCTGGAGCCTCTGCTGCTGAACTGGCAAACCCTCATTAAGCAGCTGTAGCTTTGGGTGCCAGTAGTCAGCCAGCTGCACATTTTGGGCCATGAGTTTGTCGGCCAGCCGCACAACCTGCCATTTGTGGCAGGAGGGCCCCCTATGGGACAACACTGGCTCCTCATCTTGCTCCTCAACCTCTACAGGGGCTTCAGGCAAATCCAGAAAGGGCGGGAGGGATGAGTTCCTGCTCTTCCTCCCCTGCAGGCAGCTCCTGGCTAGGATTACCATATGTCCAGTTTTACCTGGACATGCCCTCTTTTTGAGGACACTGCGGGGCGTCTGGGCAGGTTTTGTCAGCTTACTTGTTTGTCCGGGTTTGCGGACAGATGGGCAGGCAGGCCTCAGAGTGTCCTGTCCTCCCCTCTCCTCCTGCACCTTAGTGTCATGCCCTGGTAGTCTAGTGACCTCTTCGAAATAGGAAAGAGCCCCCTCTTTCCTGCTCGGCGCAGCCCTCTTGCTCTCAGCGCCACTTCAAAATGGCTGCCGAGAGTTCAAGCAGTGGCCTCACAAGACTTCTGCACTAATTTTCATCAGTGATAACCAATTAGCTGATAGCCCCAAACAAGTGATTTAACGGTCAGCAGCCAGTTAAATCATTTTGAATACTGACCAGCATGTTTCAGTGTATACTGCTTTTATGACTGTCATGCTCAATTACTAAACTTCAAAGAACAAAGATGGATTTTTCAACTTAATACAGTGGTGGAAATAAGTATTTGATCCCTTGCTGATTTTGTAAGTTTGCCCACTGACAAAGACATGAGCAGCCCATAATTGAAGGGTAGGTTATTGGTAACAGTGAGAGATAGCACATCACAAATTAAATCCGGAAAATCACATTGTGGAAAGTATATGAATTTATTTGCATTCTGCAGAGGGAAATAAGTATTTGATCCCCCACCAACCAGTAAGAGATCTGGCCCCTACAGACCAGGTAGATGCTCCAAATCAACTCGTTACCTGCATGACAGACAGCTGTCGGCAATGGTCACCTGTATGAAAGACACCTGTCCACAGACTCAGTGAATCAGTCAGACTCTAACCTCTACAAAATGGCCAAGAGCAAGGAGCTGTCTAAGGATGTCAGGGACAAGATCATACACCTGCACAAGGCTGGAATGGGCTACAAAACCATCAGTAAGACGCTGGGCGAGAAGGAGACAACTGTTGGTGCCATAGTAAGAAAATGGAAGAAGTACAAAATGACTGTCAATCGACAAAGATCTGGGGCTCCACGCAAAATCTCACCTCGTGGGGTATCCTTGATCATGAGGAAGGTTAGAAATCAGCCTACAACTACAAGGGGGGAACTTGTCAATGATCTCAAGGCAGCTGGGACCACTGTCACCACGAAAACCATTGGTAACACATTACGACATAACGGATTGCAATCCTGCAGTGCCCGCAAGGTCCCCCTGCTCCGGAAGGCACATGTGACGGCCCGTCTGAAGTTTGCCAGTGAACACCTGGATGATGCCGAGAGTGATTGGGAGAAGGTGCTGTGGTCAGATGAGACAAAAATTGAGCTCTTTGGCATGAACTCAACTCGCTGTGTTTGGAGGAAGAGAAATGCTGCCTATGACCCAAAGAACACCGTCCCCACTGTCAAGCATGGAGGTGGAAATGTTATGTTTTGGGGGTGTTTCTCTGCTAAGGGCACAGGACTACTTCACCGCATCAATGGGAGAATGGATGGGGCCATGTACCGTACAATTCTGAGTGACAACCTCCTTCCCTCCGCCAGGGCCTTAAAAATGGGTCGTGGCTGGGTCTTCCAGCACGACAATGACCCAAAACATACAGCCAAGGCAACAAAGGAGTGGCTCAGGAAGAAGCACATTAGGGTCATGGAGTGGCCTAGCCAGTCACCAGACCTTAATCCCATTGAAAACTTATGGAGGGAGCTGAAGCTGCGAGTTGCCAAGCGACAGCCCAGAACTCTTAATGATTTAGAGATGATCTGCAAAGAGGAGTGGACCAAAATTCCTCCTGACATGTGTGCAAACCTCATCATCAACTACAGAAGACGTCTGACCGCTGTGCTTGCCAACAAGGGTTTTGCCACCAAGTATTAGGTCTTGTTTGCCAGAGGGATTAAATACTTATTTCCCTCTGCAGAATGCAAATAAATTCATATACTTTCCACAATGTGATTTTCCGGATTTAATTTGTGATGTGCTATCTCTCACTGTTACCAATAACCTACCCTTCAATTATGGGCTGCTCATGTCTTTGTCAGTGGGCAAACTTACAAAATCAGCAAGGGATCAAATACTTATTTCCACCACTGTACGCTCCATCCCGAAGGTTTAAATTCTGAAATAGACTGGTGGTCTTTGCTTTGATACCTGATTGGTTAGTTTCTCTTGTTTATCTTTTTGTGACCAATCACAGCTCATGCTATTTGATCAGCTGTAGCCTATTTAATCATAGGGTTCACGCTTAGACGCCGCGGCCATTTTTTTCTTTATGCAGAGCATTGGAGTTATGATATGGTAAAGCTTGGCTGCATGATCTATTACTATTCTGATATGCTGTTTGCTTTTCTTTTCTGTAATACTATGAATTTTTATATTATAGAGAGCCTCTTCCTTGAAGAAGCGTATTGCGAAACCTGGCCACGTCGGTGGAGGTTCTCCTGCGGTTAAAGTTGCCGCCACACTAAGATAAGTTGTGCTAAAAGCATATGGTTCACCTTTTACAATTATGGATAGAATAGATTATTATGGAATATGAAAAATTAAGAAAAGCAAAGAAAAATTTAGAAAAGGGAGACCTCATGAAGATTTGCACCACAATCATTTTCTTTGAAATGAAAAGAAAGAACAAAACTGTTCATATGAGTTGTGCTGCAGTTAGATCTGATGATCCCCAAATAAAATAATTATACTGTCTAATCTATTGCAGTCATAAGATATTTGGTAAAAAACATTTGGATGTCTGGGACACTGAATGAAGGTATGTCATGTGCCAGGGCACCTCTCTTTGGCCATAGGACAAGATCATCTCATCTCTTTCATACCGCTCTCTCACTTGGCTCTTGTTTTGGAGAACCAAGACTAAGGTCAAGGTTCTACTATATTTCCACGTTTATTTAAACATAAATCAAAGCAAAGGTATGTTTCCTCTCCTTACGTTGAGGTTCCTGTAACAGGATTCTTAAGCCTAGCTAGAAATTCTAATAAGCTCTGACCCAAGTAGCCTAGTGGTTAGTGCAGTAGACTTTGCTCCTGGGGAACTGGGTTCAATTCCCACTGCAGCTCCTTGTGACTCTGTGCAAGTCACTTAACCTTCCATTGTCCCTGGTACAAAATAAGTACCTGAATATATGTAAACCACTTTGAATGTAGTTGCAAAAACATCAGAAGGGCAGTATATCAAGTCCCATTCCCCTTTCCCTATTTGAGATTCTAGATGGAATGTTGCTACTATTGAGATTCTGTTGCTACTATTTGAGATTCTACATGGAATGTTGCTATTCCACTAGCAACATTCCATGTAGAAGCCTGCCCTTGCAGATAAGCAACGCGGCCGCGCAGGCTTCTCTTTCTGTGAGTCAGACTCACAGAAACAGAAGCCTGCACGGCTGCATTGCTGATCTGCAAGGGCAGGCTTCTACATGGAAGGTTGCTAGTGGAGGAGTAGCCTAGTGGTTAGTGCAGTGGACTTTGATCCTGGGGAACTGAGTTCAATTCCCACTGCAGCTCCTTGCGACTCTGGGCAAGTCACTTAACCTTCCATTGTCCCAGGTACAAAATAAGTACCTGTATATAGTATGTAAACTATTTTGATTGTAACCATACAAAGACGGTATACCAAATCCCATTCCCTTTCCATCTCAGTTTACAGCAGCTTTTGTATTTAATTACACCCAGACTTCCACTTCTGCTTCTATAGGATCCAGATCAGTTTTTCTTCCTCCCCTTTGCAATACCAGCTTCTGCTTAACAAGAAGTTATTCTAGAGATTTCTTCCTATGCAGTGCTTCTGAATTATGTAGCCCTTTATTCTCAGGTACAACTTAACCCCCTTTCATTTCTAGTTGCTTAAGGCTTCTGAACCTGGATCCCTTCTTAATCATTAAAACACATTCCCTTAGGACTACTCTAGTGTCCACACACACTGCTAGTTTCCTACCCCTCTCCCTCTTGCCAGAGGAAAATGACCTTAAGAAGATTTTTAAGAAGACTCACTTGGTAACAGCTATTCCCCTTTTCATACCCTTGTCTAAGAGCTATTCTGCTCTCTAAAGCAAAGGACGTTTAAACACAGCCTTGGGCAGCCCTCACAGGGAAACTACCCTGACCTGCAACCTACCAATGCCCATAGATTTAGGAGGACCACCTGGAGCACCTCCCCACACCATTACCTTTCTCTACTTGAGACTCCCTGGCTATGGGAACCTTCCGTGCCCTTCTCCTGAGTTTCTACTGCCAGCTTCTACCCCTCCTCACTACAACTACCTGGTACTGACATGCAGACTTATTAGTCTTGGGGAAATTCCTTTCCCTTTCTCTCTGCCCCAGTTACTCCTCCTGGCATAACTGCCTTTCCAAAGTGGAGATGTCTCCTCTCAGAATGTTAGGTTCCTTTCTTGCTGGGGGGAAAAAAACCCTCCCTTTAATCTCTACTCTTTCATGCAGAGAGAGTCAACTAATTAGTGCATCTGGTAATCCTGATAGTCTGGAATGGGACTCCTAATTAAAGCAGCTGGTCTCCTGCTGAGGCATAGGCCTTGTGGTACAAAACTTCTTAAAGGAAAAGTTTCTATTTGCAGTGCTATTATTCCAACAATCCTGCCTTCCCTGACAAGTGAACCCTAGTTCCTTGTCATGACACATAGGTTGGACTTACTTCTCCCATAGAAATGCATGCGGTCATTCTTTGGTGGAGACTTTTTTTTCTCTGGAACCTCTAGTTCAACCTGGTCCATTTTTCAAACGTGTGCCTTTTCAACGGTTCCCCTCCCCAAACCAAATTTGATGCTGTTCCATTACAATTTTCAGGGACAGATTTCTCAACTCCTTATATATATAATTTATTTCCAATATTCTAACAGTCCATTGGGTTGGAAAGAATTAAAAAGGAAACCCTTCCTAGGTCCCCTTGTTCTTCTTTTCTTCCAAGAGAAAGAAAAGGAGGCTTTTGCTAGGCAGAAAAAAAAAGCTGTAACTAAACATGACATTTCAATGTTACAGTTTAAGACACATGACACATATCAAATCAGACTTACGCCATTCCAAGCCAAATGCTGGCCCCATTTCCCCAAGGATCATTCCCGCCTCTCAGAATTTTAACCAGCTGCTTCTATGTTGTAATTAAACAAACATGATGTTATTAGATTAATAGAGACATTTTAAATTCTAGATTGATTTTTTTTTTAAGCCAGCCTTGCTCCCCTGCTCTTTGACCTTTACTAGCTTTTGGGACTTTATACATGTGGAATGTTGATAGATGACTACTTAATAAACAAGAGTACAAGGTATTATGAGAATTATGGCTAGTTAGAACTGAGTTGCACTATAAGATTGATTTTTTTTTTCCACTACATGGTTGTCTTCAAAAGGAGTATCATCCAAACCAGGATCTTTTGCTTAGGCCTCACTAATCAACTACTGGGGGGCGGGGGGAACAATTTTATCCAACTTTGTCGCAAATATTTTTTCTTTAAAAGGTAGTAATAGTTCTTTAGTACGTTTCCTCTTTTTTAAATATAGTTGACTCTGTTTTTCTGCATATCCTCTTGACGATAGTGTGCCTATGCAAATAGCCAGCGTATACAGTTAACAGAAGTGCGTATGTGACTACACCTATAAGTAATACTGTAATATAACTGTAATAATTGAAGTTACACTTACGTTTCTTTTATCTCAATGATCGATTCAGTTGTTTTATCACCATTTGGCTTACAAAATGTTTCATACGATGTGCATCCATTTTGTGTCAACAAGAGCTAAAATAAGGTCATTTATGGACATCACCATCTAGCTTAGAGAAAGTTTAATATGATGAACTTCGCATAGTTGATATGATGTCTGTTCGCATAGTTACTGGTTAAGTTTAAAGATGTCATCTTTAAGCCTATAGAAACTTTCATATGAAGAACATCCTTTTTGTTTCAAAAATGTACAGCTTGTGTCTAGACACTGGACTGCAGCAGCAAAGGTGACAGGCTCTGCACTGGTCTCTTCTTCATCACTGTTATTCTCATGTTGTCTATCTTCCAGAAACATATGACATAGATAACACTAATGAGGAAAGGCTGAAGCGTCTAGAGCTCTTCAGCTTGGAGAAAAGACGGCTGAGGGGAGATATGATAAGAGGTCTATAAAATAATGAGAGGAGTGGAACGGGTAGATGTGAATCTTTATTTACTCTTTCCAAAAATACTAGGCCTAGGGTCATGCGATGAAGCTACAAAGTAGTAAATTTAATACAAATCAGAGAAAATGTTTCTTCACTCAACGTATAATTAAACTCTGGAATTCATTGTCAGAGAATGTGGTAAAGGCGGTTAGCTTAGCGGGGTTTAAAAAAGGTCTGGCCTGCTTCCTAAAGGAAAAGTCCATAGACCATTATTAAACTGACTTGGGCTAAGCATCATAAAATATATTGAGTTTTTCTGGGATCTTGCCAGGTATTTGTGACCTGGATTGGCCACTGTTGGAAACAGGATACTGGGCTTGATGGACCTTCGGTCTGTCCCAGTGTGGCAATACTTATGTACTTATGTCTTCCTCAGATATGTCACCTTCTTTGGCAAGCCTCACCCACTGCAAGGTAGCACTCAGTCATCAGGGATTTAGATTTGTTAGGAACTAGGTAACATTCTGGGAAAGAGGGAGCCTATTCCAAAAGAATGGACCCCCAGGATGGAACCAGGCTGCTGGCACTAACATTTGAAAAAGAGAGCAGCTTTTAACCTAATTGGGGGGGGGGGGGAGCCAACAGTCGCTAAAGAGCACATGTTTGGAATGAGGTTTCCTTGAAAGATACTATCAAAACAGGACATTTAGGGAATCCTGATAGAGAGGTTTCAACAAAGGTGAAAGAAAGCCAAGAGCATTGAAGGGGAGAGCAGAGCACATTATCCCTGTCAACGTCTAAGCGGCTTGTAGATGCAAAGAGAAACCAAGTCTGTGTACAAATACTAGAAACCTAATAAATTGGATGGGAGAGCTAGAGTATATAGTAGTAAATGTAGAGGTAGATTATAACAGAGTCCTCAGAGACCTGGTGGAAAGTGGACAATCAATGGCACACTGCGTTACCAGGGTACAAATTATATTACAATGATAGGGTAGATCAAATTAGGGGAGAAGGGGCTGCACTATATGTTAAAGAGGGAATTGAGTCACACAAAATGCAACTAAAAATTATGCAGGAAACAGATATCCTTATGGATAGATTGACAGAAAGTACTAAGACTAGGAGACACTCAATGAAGTTACATTATAATACTTAAATAGGAGTAAATATTTTTCACTCAATGAATAGTTAAGCTCTGGAACTCATTACCAGAGGATGTGCTAACAGCGGTTAAACTATCTGGGTTTAAAAAAGGTTTGGACAATTTCCTGGAGGAAAAGTTCATAATCTGCTACTGAAGCGGGGAAACTATTGCTTGCTCTAGGATTGATAGCTTGGAATCTTGGTACTCTTTGGGATTCTGCCAATGGTAGAAGAAGGATGCTGGGCTGGATGGATCATCAGTCTGCCCCTGGTAACTATTCTTATGTTTTTATGAAACATAAATCTCATCCACACATGCAGATCCAGTTTCAAAATTCTCTTTGTTGTTGATATCTGCAGATAGTGCTGTAAAACCTGCATGCTCATGGTAATTGAATATGGTGGTTGGGGTAATTTTGATCCATGCTTCCTTACACATATGCAGGGGTCCAGCACTTATAGCTTCTGGGTAAGTTTGCAAGCTGTTTTCTATGACATGAACTCACTATCAATGCCCACCAGATGGTGAAGAATTAGTGCTCTTATAGCTTTTTAAAGTTTGTGATGATTGCCTGATACACAGGCTGAATTAGGGATATAATATTTGAAGGCAGGAAAAGCAATTTTGACATTGGTCAATTTCACGACATCTATGTGTACAACACAACTGTCACAAATCAATTATAAACCTTTTAAAGCCATTCCCTCCAGATTTCTGCCGTCATCCAAGAATCCTTGTTTGCTCCAGTGCCAAAAAAATCACAGCCAAAAATAGTCACAGGCAGCTGACGTTTTCATCATATGTGCCACCAAGCATACGTCATCTGCTATAGACTAAGCTTTGCAGTTAACCCGTGTGGGATTACATGATATAGTGCACACTTTGTGTTTCATACAGCACTCAATAACCGATTTATGCAGAAAAGCAATAAGTAATTTAAGTTTATCAAACATCATACCGCTCAACCTAATTTGCAGAGCTGAGCAGTTTACAAAAATAAAGGTATATAAACAGGCAGAAGGGCACCTATTCAAATGCATTTTTTTAAAAACTGGACTAATTGGCATCTATGCAGTTAACCAAATTATGTGTTATGCACTTAGGCAGAGTCGACTGTATTCTTTATTTCTTGATAAAATAAGCAATAAAAAAGCCAAATATTGCAGTCGTTTTATTTTTATTTATAAAATTTAATATATTATACATGCAATGATCCATATTGAATGACAGAAATAGAATTAAAATATATCTATATATATATATCTCAAAAGGAATTAACAATCAAATATTAGTCCACAACAGAAGAACTGATAAGAAAGGCAAAGAGGGATTTTGAAAGAAAGATAGCGTTAGAGGCGAAAACTGATAGTAAACATTTTTTTAGATACATTAAAAGCAGGAAACCGGCAAAAGAATCGGTTGGCCCGCTGGATGACCAGGGTGTAAAAGGGGCGATCAAGGAAGACAAAGAAATAGCAGAAAAACTAAATGAGTTCTTTGCTTCGGCCTTCACCGAGGAAGATTTGGGTGGGATACTGGTGCCGGACAGGGTATTCATAGCTGAAGAGTCGGAAAAGCTTATTGAAATATCTGTAAATCTGGAAGACGTAATGGAGCAGTTCTGCAAACTGAAGAGTAGCAAATCTCCTGGACCGGATGGTATTCACCCTAGGGTACTGATAGAACTAAAAAATGAGCTACAGAGCTACTGTTAGTGATTTGTAATTTATCCTTAAAATCAAGCGTGGTACCGGAAGATTGGAGGGTGGCCAATGTAACGCCGATATTTTAAAAAGGTTCCAGAGGAGACCCGGGAAATTATAGACCGGTGAGTCTGACGTTGGTGCCGGGCAAAACGGTAGAGACTATAATCAAGAACAAAATTTAGATACACAATATCAACTGGCTCACCTTTGTCCACATGTTTGTTTACCCCTTCAAAGGAATGCAGCAGATTGATGAGGCAAGACTTCCCTTCATTAAATCCATGTTGACTTTGTCCTATTAGTTCAAAAGCATGGACTAATAGGACAAAGTCAACATGGATTTAATGAAGGGAAGTCTTGCCTCATCAATCTGCTGCATTCCTTTGAAGGGGTAAACAAACATGTGGACAAAGGTGAGCCAGTTGATATTGTGTATCTAGATTTTCAGAAGGCGTTTGATAAGGTCCCTCATGAAAGACTACAGAGGAAATTAGATGGAAATGGGATCGGAGGTAGTGTCTTACTGTAGATTAAAAACTGGTTGAAAGATAGGAAACAGAGAGTAAGACGTCAATAATCGCAATGGAGAAGGGTAGTTAGCAGGGTCCCTCAGGGATCGGTGCTGGGACCTCTGCTTTTTAACATATTCATAAATGACCTAGAGATGGGGGTAACTAGTGAGGTAATCAAATTTGCCGATAACACAAAGTTATTCAAAGTAGTCAAATCGCGGGAAGATTGTGAAAAACTACAAGAGGACCTTATGAGACTGGGAGACTGGACGTCTAAATGGCAGATGACGTTTAATGTGAACAAGTGCAAGGTGATGCATGTGGGAAACAGGAACCCAAACTATAACTAAGTCATGCAAGGATCAGCGTTGGGAGTCACAGACCGAGAAAGGGATCTAGGTGTCGTCATTGATGATACGTTGAAAACTTCTGCTCAATGTGCTGCTGCGGCTAGGAAAGCAAATAGAACGTTGGGTATCATTAGGAAAGGGATGGAAAACAAAAATAAGGATATTATTCTGCCATTGTATTGCTCCATGGTGCGACCGCACCTCGAGTATTGTGTTCATTTCTGGTCGCCGCACCTCAAAAAACACATAGTGGAACTGGAAAAGGTGCAGAGAAGGGCGACAAAGATGATACAGGGGATGGGACGGCTTCCCTATCAGGATAGGCTGAAGAGGCTGGGGCTCTTCAGCTTGGAGATAAGGCGGCTGAGGGGAGATATGATAGAGGTCTATAAGATAATGAGTGGAATGGAACAGGTCGATGTGGAGCGTCTGTTTACGCTTTCCAAAAATACTAGAACATGGGGGCATGCGTTGAAGCTGCAGTGTGGTAAATTTAAAACGAATCGGAGGAAATTTTTCTTTACTCAACGCGTAGTTAAACTCTGGAATTCACTGCCGGAAAAAGTGGTGTGGAGGGGCATAATCAAAACAAGCCAGCCATCTATATGGCCGGCCCCGTAAAGCAGCATACCCGACCGCATTATCGAAACAAGATGGCCGGCCATCTTTCGTTTCGATAATACGGTCGGGGCCGGCCAAATCTCAACATTTGGGCCGGCGTTAGAGATGGCCGCCATTGGTTTCCGGCGATAATGGAAACTAATGGTGGCCATCTCAAACCCAGCCAAATCCAATGCATTTGGTCGTAGGAGGAGCCAGCATTTGCAGTGCACTGGTCCCCCTCACATGCCAGGACACCAACCGGGCACCCTAGGGGGCACTGCAGTGGACTTCAGAAAAAGCTCCCAGGTACATAGCTCCCTTACCTTGTGTGCTGAGCCCCTCAACCCCCCCCCCCAAACCCACTACCCACAACTATGCACCACTACCATAGCCCTTATGGGTGAAGGGGGCACCTAGATGTGGCTACAGTGGGTTTGTGGTGGAGTTTGGAGGGCTCCCATTTACCACCACAAGTGTAACAGGTAGGGGGGATGGGCCTGGGTCTGCCTGCCTGAAGTGCACTGCAGTACCCACTAAAAACAGCTCCAGGGACCTGCATAGTGCTGTCAGGGAGCTGGGTATGACATTTGAGGCTGACACAAAAATGTTTAAAAAATTTTTTTGGGGGGGTGGAAGGGGATTGGTGACCACTGGGGGAGTAAAGGGAGGTGATCCCAGATTCCCTCCGGTTGTCATCTGGTCAATTGGGGCACTTTTTTGAGGCTTGGTCCTAAAAATAAATGCACGAAGTAAAGCCGGCCAAGTACTCGTCACAGCAAGCCTTCTTTTTTCCATTATCGTCCGAAGCCGGCCATCTCTTAACCACGCCCCCGTCCCACCTTCCATACCCTGCCGACATGCCCCCTTTAACTTTGGCCGGCCCTGTGACGGAAAGCAGTTGAAGCCGGCCAAAATCGGCTTTCGATTATACCATTTTGGCCGGGTTTAGGAGATGGCCGGCCATCTCCCAATTTGTGTCGGAAGATGGCCGGCCATCTCCTTCAAAAATAAGCAGTTAACTTAGCGGACTTCAAAAAAGGGTTGGACGGCTTCCTGGGGGAAAAAGCCATAGAATGTTATTGAATGGACGAGGGAATACAGTATTTCTAGGATGGGCGGGTCAAATTGCTTGTTCTTTTGGCCACTGTCAGTGACAGGGTGCTGGGCTCGATGGACTCTTTGTCTGTCCCAGCATGGCGATGCTTATGTACATATGTAAGAACCAACAATATAGTTGGTCAATATAGGAAAAGAAAAAAGTGAATATAGCAAACCGGTTAACTATGGGAGCTACCAAAACATTTAGCGAGCCTTCTCCATAATAAAAAGATGAATTCAGAAGTTGATTGGGAACAATGGAAAAAGCACACTATCCACCATAACAAAAACACTGAAATTTTTAAAAAATGAATTGTCCCAGCCCAAACCAGGACTCAAGGGTTTTAAGGTCAATAAATCCCTTCTTCTGAGTTGGGTCTAAAAAGGGAATCAGGAAAAAGCACTGAACAACTCTTGCATAAACAGATCCCTCATATGTCAAAGGCATAATTCCAACATCATAATCTGATCATGTTCCAGCAGAAAGGTTTGCAATAAAGTTCTTAAACTCATCAAATCCATGAAATTCTCCAGAAGAAAAGTCAAATCCAAAGAGTCACTTTATGCTGTCCACCGTCCAGGCATACAAACTCTAAACGCTCACCAAGATCAAGATTGGCAGCAGAGGATTAAAAATGTCACCTGTACAGAAGAGTCCACTATTTGGAAGGCATCTCATAGCCAATCCAAAATGACCTCAGATCTTCCCACATCTAGACTCATCTAACCGGCAGAGGGATTAAGATGACCCCAGGTCAATGACACTGTTTCTTCCACTCAAAACTCCTCCCATTCCTCTAAACCAGGAAAGAGATGACCAGGATGTTCCCTTCCATTGGAGCAGCGAACTGTACTCCTTCTCATACAATGAGGCCTCCTGAGATCCCAGCCAGAGTGATTCCAAGTTGTGGAGGTGCCCTTCGCACATCAGCCACACTTCCCTCCCTTACTGGACAGGCACCTTGATTCTCAAAAGCTGTCCAGACAATGTGGGGAGGGTCCTCGGGCATGAAATGGTAAGTCCATGGTTTTCCTTTCTCTTCCCCATCTCAGAACCAGAAGAACTCTGATGAATGCGGAGTTCTGTCCAACACAACCTCTTTTGGCACCATCTTGGTCCTCCAGCAGGTTTGAGACACACTTCATCAAAACTCTCCCCCATACGGTGTCATATTTGACATTTTCTCCTTTTAGCACATATGTCAGTTTCTCACTTCTTGCCACTTCAAATAATAATTGCTGTCATCAATATGCCATGGAAATCATACTATAGAATCAAGAGGTTAGCAGCATTTATAATGCCAGCCTTTAGTACTTTTTGGGAAGAGAAGCTCTTTTGATCACATTATCCCATGAAGTTACATAGTAATACATTTAAAACAAATAAGAGAAAATATTTTTTTTATTTCAACGTATAATTAAGCTCTGGAACTCTTTACTTGAGCAAGTGATAAAAGCAATTAATGTAGCTGGGTTTCAAAAAGGTTTGAAAAAATCCCTAGAGGAAACGTTCACAAACTACTGTTAAGCCACTCCTGGGGAATGCCACAGCTTTACTCTGGGGTTAAGTAGCATAGAATGTTGCTACTTTTTTGGAAATCTGCCAGGTACTTGTAATCTGGACTAGCCGCTGTTGTAAACAGGACACTGGGCTAGATAAACCCTTGGTCTGACCCAGTAGGTCAATTCTTATGTTCTAACCCTGCCACAGTGTGTCAGAAAAACACACCTATATAGTGCCCATCCAAACCCCAAACACAGTATACATGACCCCATTTGAGGTTGCAATCCACAGTTTGGGAAGTGCTGGCCTAATCTTGCCTAATGGCTGGGCTGGGCCTGGCTCGTATCAAAAGAGACAGTAACTCACTAAGCTCTATGACAGACCCCCTTTGCACCCCAGGATTTATCTGAGAACAGAAAGTATTCAAGAACAAACATCTTTACTGGCATATATTTAGTAAATATATTGTAATTGGTAGCATAGACAAATATTTACAAAAGTATAAGCAATCAGTTAGGTAATTAAACACATAAGGATCAGTTTTACTAGCAGCACTGGTAAAGATCAAATACCCTAGCTGCAAGAGCTGGCAGCCAAACAAGGGTTTGACAAAAACGGAAGAAAAATGAGTAACACACTCTGCTGGGGTGTGCACACAGTTCTGATGGGGCCCAATGTGATAGGGTAGAGATGTTAGTTTTCCCTGGGCAGTTCAATGAGAACAGCAATGTAGTTACTGTGTAATAGGTGCTGAAACTACCTTGCCAGAGCCCTGCATTGGACAACAGTCCTTTCCAGGGCAGAATGGCTCTGGGTAAGAAATATACGGTTTATATTCTCTTACTGATGAGGAGACTCTGTGGAAGTCCCTTTGATTTCTCTAGCTTCAGCCTGGGGGATGAGCCCAATCCTTGTTTCAGTGAAGCCGCCTTGGTTCAAAACAGGCAAATACCTTTCACTTTGTTTGAAACTGTTTGCTTGAACTCCTGGGCCTTAGTGTCCTCCTTGGTTCCCTCTCTGCTCCCAAATCAATCCTTTCCAAACTGCATCAGAATTTTACAGAGTTCAAACACAACTAATTGAAATGAACTCAGCCCCTTCTTAGCAGTGACAGAGTCCGTTCTGCAACTTCCTGGGAGTTTCACTGATTTGGTTCAAAAGAATCATTTCAGCTTTTGTTCCTAGCTGCCTACCAATGGCCCCCTGGGCATGAGTTGTCATCAGCACTGTATTCTCTTCCAGGTTTGCAGGGTCACACATGGACTCCCAATGGTAATGTAGTGCCTGTGACAGTCATCCTGCTTGTCCACTCTTTGTCACAGCCCCGAATATGACACATTATTATAGATCCTCCATTTTACTGAAAAATACGTCTCTCTTTCTGTTATCATTGGCAGGGCTGGAGCAACTGGGTTTTCACACATGGCCCCTCTTGTCTGCTCTGCCTTTCAGCCCCTGCAAATGGGGCCCCTCAATGAGTCTGTTAACATCAACCACATCCATCTGCAGGTCACCCCTGACTATTAGGGTATTTGAACACCTTTTCATATAACCTTTTCTCACCTTATCTTTACTGTGAATGCATCTAGATCCTTAAGTCAAACTTGATGATCATTTTGATAGCTTTTCTCTTCTTTTATATCTTTCTAGAGATGTCACCTTCATGAGGTCTTACCTATGGTTTATACATAGTAGCATAGAATATGGAATGAGCAAATAAACTTCCCATGAACCCAGAACCAATAAACGGGGGGGAACTGGGCTTTTAGTACTTCCAACAGAGGCCTTATCAGTGTACAGTACAGAATATGAATTGTGGAATGTAGACTGTGTAGAATTTTGTCGAGGACATATATCTAATTAGAATAGTGCAATTACAACAATTGTGTAGAGAGGTGTGGTAGCTGTGTTAGTCCACTTTTAAAGGTAATCAATAGAAATAAAACAAAATAAAACATGAAAAAGAAAATAAGAAGATACCTTTTTTATTGGACATAACTTAGTACATTTCTTGATTAGCTTTCGAAGGTTGCCCTTCTTCGTCAACCTTCGAAAGCTAATCAAGAAATGTACTAAGTTATGTCCAATAAAAAAGGTATCATCTTATTTTCTTTTTCATGTTTTATTTTATTTCTATTGATTAACAATTGTGTAAACACTGCTGAAGTTGAAAGAAACCATACTGTAACCCCAACTTCCAGTGGCGTACCGAGGGTGGGGCAGTGGGGGGCGGTCCGCCCTGGATGCACACTGCAGGGAGGATGCAGGGAGCAGCTGCGTGCCTGTCGGCTCCATCGGTTCCCTGCTCCCTCTGATGTTACTTCCTGTTCCTGGGCAGGGAACCAGCGGAGCTGATAGCCGTACGATTGCTCCCAGCACCCCAGGAAGTAAGAGCAACGTGCTGGAGGGGTAGGGGGTAGAGGTGATGCACCGGGAGGTGCGCAGCAGCGATCCACCCCGGGTGGCAGCTGACCTAGGAATGCCACTGCCAACTTCAAACAGATAAAGTGTATAAAAATGTAGGCTTTTGTCTTGTCAGGCAGAGCATTTGGGAAGAAATCCTGAGCGCTCTTGCTATGTGCTTTAAGGTAAACTGCAGACTGAAAATGATATACACACAACACACATACTTCTCTCTGCCTCATTCACACCCCACCACACAGATCCAGCATTCCCTCTCTCTCTCTACTACTACTACTACTACTTATCATTTCTATAGCGCTACTAGACGTACGCAGCGCTGTACATTTGAACATGAAGAGACAGTACCTGCTCGACAGAGCTTACAATCTAATTAGGACAAACAGGACAAACAAGAGATAAGGGAATATTAAGGTGAGGATGATAAAATAAGGGTTCTGAACAAAGTGAATAAGGGTTAGGCGTTAAAAGCAGCATCAAAAAGGTGGGTTTTTAGCTTAGATTTGAAGACGGCCAGAGATGGAGCTTAATGTACCGGCTCAGGAAGTCTATTCCAGGCATATGGTGCAGCAAGATAAAAGGAACGGAGTCTGGAATTAGCGGTGGAGGAGAAGGGTGCAGATAAGAGAGATTTACTCAGTGAACGGAGTTCCCAGGGAGGAATGTAGGGAGAGATGAGAGTGGAGAGGTACAGAGGAGCCACCACACACTGAGCAGAAGATTTCACCATATTCTCTACAATGATACCTAGATCTTTTTCTTGAGTGCTGACCCCCCAAGGTGGACCCTAGTATCAGGTAACTTGATTCAGATTATTCTTTCCAATGTGCATCACCTTGCATTTGTCCACATTAAATTTCATCTGCCATTTGGATGCCCAGGTTTCCAATTTCCTAAGGTCTTCCCCAGTCTGCACATATTTTAATGACCTTTAATAGTTTTGTATCATCTGCAAATTTAATCACCTCACTCGTCATTCTGATTTCCATATCATTTATAAATATGTTAAATAGCACTGGTCCCATTATAGATCCCTGCAGCACTTCACTGTTCACCCTCCTCAATTGAGAGAAATGACCATTTCCAATAACCAATTCCTAATCCACACCAGAACCTTGCCTCCTATCCCATGACACTTTAATTTTCTCAGGAGTCTCTCATGAGGAACTTTATCAAAAGCTTTCTGAAATCTAAATACACGACATCAACTGGCTCACCTTTATCCACATGTTTATTCACGCCTTCAAAGAAATGAAGCAAATTGGTGAGGCAAGACTTGGCTTAACTCGTGGTGACTCTGAGGCATATTTTCAAAGCACTTTGGGAGGCTAAGTTCCATAGGTTTCTATGGAACTTTGGGAGGCTAAGTGCTTTGAAAATAAGCCTCTCTGTCCCATTAAACCAAGTTTGTCTATGTGTTCTGTAATTTTATTCTTTATAATAGTTTCCACTATTTTGCCCAGCACTGACATCAGGCTTACCAGTATGCTACTAGCTTACTTTAACAAAAAATATTCCTAGAACTTATCAGGAACACTTTAACCACTTATGGGGCAATTGGTAAACTTTTGAAGACGGGCTCCCTGCCACTTTTGTTCTGTTACTTTCTAACCTGCACACAAGCACCTCTCTGGAGTCTACCCTATAACTATTACTACTGAGGTAAGAACACTGGAACCACAGTCATAAGGAGAAGTCCTGTTGGAAACTGACTCTGAAGCAGGAGGCCCAAACAAAATTAGGGCCTGTAGCCTGCATTGGAGTATCTGTAGAGGCACCTTTTAGCATGGCAACAGCAGCAGCACTCACAGTCTTGTACTCTGGGCAGAATTTACTTATGGGCTCTTTGTTATGCAAGGCCCAGGACAACTGCCCCTTTTGCCCATAAATAAAAGCAGCCCTGGAACATAACATTTTTCTTTATAAGAAAACAGGAAATAATAAATGCTCTCTGTTACTTCAGAATATATCTCCAGATAAGATGTAGATTTTCACTGAACTGTGTGCATGGATTATTGGCAAACTCTTGGATGTGTGACACACATGGTAGTTAACTCACAAATCATGCTCTTAGAATTTATGATTGAGTTTTAAAAATCTATCTCCAAACTCAAATTCTGCAGAGTTATAAACAAGTATGGATATCTTATTCTTTTTGAAATATATTAATAAAAGAATTGATTCTCCCTCCTGTTAATCTACTCAATAAGGGCAGCAGCAGAGGTGCTCTCAGCACTGCTAGGTCAGTGTACCCAGACCTTTTCTAGAAGGACCGCCTGCACAAGATGAAAGGTTAATGCTCATTCAGTCCTTGGCTTTTGCTAAATGCCAGATAACATGCAGATAGAGACCATTCATAGTGATTATAGTGATGAGAACACCTGTGTGCTAGTTAGTGAACTCAGCTGGCTGAATCATTTTATGTAGGCAACTTAAAAATTCTCAGATGGTAGCAATTTCTGTTGTTATGAACATGAGCCAAATTGGAACTAGTGATATGGAGATGGAAGGCTTTTTGTAGCTCTGTGATAATCCATTCAGTCATCCAGTTTGTCTGACAAATTATTACTAATTGCTAGTGGGAAAGAAAGTAGTTTTTTCAAACCTTGAGTATATTTGCTTTGAAATACTGATTTATAAAAAAATAAATAAATAAATAAACAACATACTGTTTTTCTCGCATCACTGTTTTTCTCAGCCAGTAGGTAGGAGAATTAGAAATTCTATATTTCTCCTTCAAAAACACTTAAAAGGTACATGTTCTTTGGAACTTTCTATTAAATTCTACAGGAGAACTCTGATGAGAAAATGCAGAAATTGTGGTGGCATTTAGGCTACTCTTAGACAAACTAATGAAGCTACTAGGGAATTCTGAGTAATTGTTAGTAAGTTCTGATCCTTAAGTACTTACATTTTTCTGTAGATTCACAATTATTTGACCTTTCTTTAACACTTACCAATCAATGCAGTTTAGTTTCTCATGATCAAAATAACTAATCTTACAAAATAATTTAGTTTGATGTAACCTATAGCTGTGTTTTTTTGCTCAATTCTACTCAGATGTCTTACAAAATAGTAATATTCAGACTCAAATTTTCTTATGCCAAAGAAATCTGTAAAAGCCTGTTTTCCATAAAATATTGAGATTTGCAATGTTTTTAAATTTCTTATATACTGTCTGCAAACCCAAAAGCTATTGAAGCAGTATACTTTCAGGTATAGTTGGTATTTTTCTGTCCCTGGAGGGTTCACAATCTGAGTTTGTATCTGAGGCAACGGAGGGTTAGGTAACTTGCTAAAAACCACAAGGAGCTGCAGTGGGTTCTGCCTAGTTCTCAGCCTACTGCCCCAACTATTCCTCCATTCCAACTTCTCTAATTCTGAGATATGTCACAGGAATCACATACTTTTGAAGCCAAAAAGTCCAAGCATAGAAAAAACTGGTGCACCAGACATTTGTAGATTCTGTAAGAAGGATCTGGAAATGGTTATTCGTCTCATAGCTGGTTGTGAAGTTTTGAGGGCAGAAAATCTCTATACAGAAAGACACAAGTTGAAGCATCTCATCCATTGTAAACTTTGTAAGCGCTATAACATTGCTGTACTGGAAACGCATTGGGATCATAACCCTAAGAGAATCACGGTGAATGAAGAGGTGGTAATCACCTGGGCTTTACTCTGCTCCAAGACCAAGACTCACTTGGCCAAGGTGTGCAGTGCGCTTTCGCCAGG